>NW_024429195.1:4944738-5544738 GCF_017639785.1 Mesocricetus auratus
GACTGAATTATGGTCATTATGGATGCACTGCTACTCATTCCGTCACGTTCAAAATTTGACAATGCATGTGTAGCACATTCAGCAGAAGCAATGATAAATCCCGAAACAGTCGTTCTTCAAGAAAGATCCCTGAATTGATTGCAGACAGGAATAAGACAGAACAAAACCGGCCCTGAGTTCCTCTCTCTGGGAAGCTTGTTTTCACACACAGGTGAGATCCAAGCAACTCTCTGCATGGATGAGATGAAAAGAAAAGGCTGTGTTTTAATCTTCCTGTAAACAGACGCTAAAATGGATTTTGAAAGTTCAATACCCTTTGTGGTGATCCACATTGACTTGTGGCCTCGTTCAGTTCACTTCATTCTCAGCCCCATCTGCTAGGGGAAGAGAAAAGAATCTTGGTCTTTAACATGGTCAAATTAAACCCTGGGAACAGGAAACCATCTTTCTAAGGAAAGAGAAGGAACAGGGTTCCTATTCTTGCCTGGTTTGGATGAGTGAAACTGCATTAAATTATGAAGATAATTGATATTGGTATTGTGAAGTAATGGAAAATCTATGCTGTGCCTAGCACACAAAGCTATGCATCTGTTGCTTCTTTATATGGTCTGGGCTTTCAATTATATTAAAACTCATAGAAAAAACATGCCAATTTATACTCACAAACTTATGCAAACAATGACCAATTCAGCATCTGCCTATCTCTGAACACACACACACACACACACACACACACACACACATCTAAATAATGTACTATATCTATGACACATACACATGCTTAATACCAAAACCACATTGAAGTGTTCAAGCTTTTAGCTAATTTAGCCAAAAAGATGTTACCATATGAAAGGCAAATTTAGAATTTTAGAGGTGAATATTTTAATATTAAAAAAAATCAGCCAATAAGGGTTTTCTGTCTCATAACTCAGCAATGTTAAAAAGCAACATTATATTTAAAAGTATGGTCTCAAATGTGGGGTTATGGCTAGATTCAGAACTCATGCTTTCTTTGCCTTGGGAAGTTTCATATAATACACTCTCATTAGGTGCCAGTCTCCTTGGGGTCTGCTGGTCAGCCAACAAGTCCATCCTGTTTTCCTGTCCAAGTGCATTCTGTTTTCTAGTCCTGGCTTACTGCCCCAGCCTTGCCCCACTAACATCAACATCTAGCAGGAGAAAAACACAATCTCTTCCACCTGGGGTTTTTCCACTGTGCTATAAGCCTGTATATAAGGCTGTTCCCTCTCTACAATAGAGAAAGACCTCTTAGCATTTGCAGTAAAGACACACACACACACACACACACACACACACACACACACACAATCTTGCAATAAAGGCATGCACACGTATTCTCTTAGCACAAACGACCAGACGTCTTACCTTTTATTTCCCAATGCCTCAGATTTCTCGTTCAGCCTCTTACAGGTCAGACTTCCTTGGATCAAAGTTTTCACACATCACTGGGACAGTTGGGAAAATGTTAGTCATCTTTGAAATGAGAGACCTGAAGTCAATATGGTCAGACTAAATGACCACGGCCCTGCCAGGCTTCACATTTGCAAGCAGGTGCACTGAAGGTTGACATCACTTAGCAGAGAGTAATCTGTGCTGAAAGCTTGGATCCAAACAAGTGAAGGCTTGTCCCTTCTCCTTCGTCTCCATGGAGAAAATGGGGACTGCAGTAAATCTTAGCACTAGTTGAAAATGAAATACAAGGTTCAAGATAAATTGGCTCAACTTACAGTTCATAAAAATGATAATGTGTCAAAATACTCCATTTCCTAAGGAAATTCTAAATATGATATTGATAAACACCACCACATATTAATAAAACTCAAAATGTTTAAATGTAAAAAATTTTACAACTCTTTCTAAAACAAACTGTTTGGAATTACATATGCTTTAAAGCTACCCAAAATTTCATCCTGTAATTAAACTTTGTATTGTCTTGATAACACTGAAACTGACTTCCAAAGAACAAATAAATGGAGCTAGCTTTCAAATATTTGTCCTAAAAGCAGCCAGTTAAATAGATACTAAATGTCAGATCAGGTTCCACCTTTGTTTTAAAAGATGCATGGTGAATTTAAAGAGTCAGTTCTAAAAATTAAAACCTGAAACAAAACTGAGGCACAAATTGAATCTAGGTTAAAGCAGAGCAATATAAACTCGGGCACAGATCTGCTACTATTTGGATAATTGTCCCGCCCTCCCCCACCCCCTCCAGAATGCTTATGAGTCAAAGGTTTGGTCCCAGATCATGGCGGTGCTGGATGCTGATGGAGTTTTAAAGACTGGAGCCCAGTGAGAGGTCTGTAGCCATGTGAGGTGTGTCCTCAAAGAGATCTCGCCCCTCGTTTCTCCTTTGCTTTCTGCCATCAAGGAGAGTAGAGGGGCATGGCTTCACTCAGAGGGGGCGTGGCCTACGTTTTCCCAAGCACTCCCTCTGGGACCTGTTGCCTCCTTACAAGCTTGAGAACGAATGAGATCACACCATCAGACTACAACTTCCAAAACCATAAGCTCAAATAAACCTTTCCCCTTGACGCCTTATCTCAGAAGTGTGCTGAAGTAATGCAAAGCTGATTAACACAAAAGCCACAATTATTAGATTCATCTTCTCTAGGTAAAGGAAGAATTAAACTATGTATAGAACAGCCATTTCCTCCAGGCTTGCGTGACCACAGCCGTTATGAAGCAAAATTTCCTGATCCACCACAGACCCACAGTCACCAAGAAGTAAGACCGGTCTAAGGCAATGATAACGAGGACATTTGCATTCTTTCCAGGAGGTTGGCATGGGGGGTTCACCCACCAGCACTTGAGACTCCAGTCACCACATTCATCCGGCTTTAGCTGCATGCGACCCGGAAGGAGCTAGAGTTTACAGTAATCGGTGGAAGGTTAAGTGGTTGTGGGATTTTTGGGTTGCCGTGACTTCTCATAATAAATGCAGAGGACTCTTTAGTGACGCAACTCTCCCTGAGTCACCCACACTCCAGTGGAACTGGAGGAGGAGCTGCCTGGGTGTCACCCGTGCTCCCATAAGTAACCCCAATAAACACTCATTGGTTCACCAAGCTGGAATTTGACAGAATCCCTTTATTTATCTGCTGGTGCCCTCTTCATCTGGGGGTGAATAGAGGGTTCCTTACATGGCTCCAAGAAGAAAGGTTATACAACATAAAGGAAGTCATTTAAATTTATGATTAGCTCTCTGCTAGGCATTAAGCATTATAATTTACTAGCAGAATGTAAATTAATCCTCAAATAACTGCTGCATAATATATGCCATTCTTTTTTTTAATTCTTCTTCTTCTCATGAAGAAATAGTCCCAGTGTGGTAGAAGAATCAGGATATAGAGACATCAAAATTAACATTTGGAAAAAAAATTAGTTGGAAAACAGAGGAGAAAGCAAAATTAAGAAACATGAAATCCTTCCCTGACACAACCAAGCCAGAATGCTGGATAAAAAGCTCAGGATGCAAAACTGTGGGAGACTTGTGTGTTGTGTAAATGACCTATGAAGGGTAAGGGTTATCAGCCACGTGACCAGTTGCTTCCGAGTTTATGCCCATTTTCCTCTCACAGGCCTGTCCCATGCCATATAAAGTAAGCTGCCCCTCTTTCTATTTCTAATGAGTGTCCCTGGAACACTTCTCCATCTTACGACACAAGAAACCCAGCGGATATATTCTGAAACTCAGATCCACACCTTTCATACCAGAGAGCTATGGAAACTCGCCCAAGTCCCCCTCCCCCCCATGGAACCAGGCCTGGGATTTGAAGACATTTATTCTGATTTAGAGGTATACCAACCTGCAGAATTGCCATAGCTGATTAAGTAGAAGCAGAGGGGCTGTGACATGCAGTGGCAGACTAGGCGACTGCACCGTGGTTAGCCCGTTCAGAGCGACCCTCTGAGACTGTCTTCTCCAGTCACCAACTTCGCTTCAGGGTTAAGCAGTAAATGACCCTTTATCGGTCCATTTGCAGATGATGTCTTGGGAGTCTGGAAGGAACTAAACATTGCAAGAGAAAGGATGAAGGCACCAAAGCTTCCAAACAACTCACAAATGAAAAAGTCTATAGAAGGAAATTGTGTAAATCATCCTGAAGACTGTGCTTTGAATAATATACGTCTGAAAGTTATTGACATTATAAAAGCTGATGTTTTTAAGATACACACAGACACACACACAGACACACAGGCATGCACATGCATACATGCACACACAAACCAAAAAACAAACCAAAGCAAATTAAAAGCTTTGAGTTTTACTGATAAAAGCTTGCCCAAACGAAGAAGTATTATGTGATTGAAATCTTAAAATGTGAATCAATTCCAGATACTTAATCCAGCCATGGCCTTCTCTTTTTTTCAATATCTCCCTTCGCTAGGTTCGGTTTCACTTGGTGCTTTGTGATTTGGGCAAATGACTGTTCCCTCTTTGGAGGGTTAGTTTCCCATTTCAAAGCAACGTGGGCAGCTGAGCTCAGCACTCTAAAAATGGTGATTCAGCCTTCCCTCATTTTGTCTGGAAGTTGAAACGTGTTTCAGAACTTTCCATTCCGCATTCTGTGAAAAGAGATATGGGTGGGGACAATCTCTTGAGAAACACATGCATACATGCACATGTATACGTGGAGTACCACAGTGTGAACAGAAAATTCAAACCTAACATTGCTCTGCTAATGCACTCACCAGAGGTAGAGGTACAAGACAGATAAGGAAGACCTGGTTCTCTGGAATGTTCTGTTAATCCCTCTTCCTTTCATCCCTACCAGTTCCCCTTCCAAGGCCAGAGAGCTGAGTGCCGTTGACATCCATACATCAGCTCCCAGCAGAGTGTCCTCAACTATCCCTCACCTCTGACACAGCTTTGACTGTTCTTTGATACATTGTGTCCCTAGACAGGGCATTGGTCAACTTGACTACAGAAAGCCAGATAAGACACAATGACTTCTCCAAAGGCATCATTATTTTATTGAAGTAAGACATACTGGTTGGGAAAATATTGAACACCCAGGACTCTGGCGTTCTGATTGCCAATGTCTCCTGCTCCCCAACTTCAACCACAGTTAAGTAAACAAAACGACTCCCTCTGTATTTCCAGAAACCCGAGCCACAGAATCGTAAGAAAAGAAAGTTTCTCCAGGCCCTGTAGTTAATACGCTGGCCCATCTTCATGTCATATACACAGAGGACACTTGTTTACTGGACGTAACTTTTTCCATAGATCCCCCCTCCCACCCCATCGTATGTGGAAATCGAATTCCCGGTGTTGATCATGCTAGACAAGTACTCTAGCTCTATAAACAGTCCTCCCTCTCCCTTTTTTCTTTTCTGAAGCACGCTCTCATTAAGTTGTCCAGGCTCACCTTGAACTTGAATTCATCTCCCTTAACCCCCTGCGCAGCTGGGATATCAGGCATGGAAGCACACCCAGCTACGAGTGCAGTTTTGGATAAAAATAATGGTCTCCCGCCCAATGCGTGCAAGGCAAGAAGCAAGCTCTGCTGCGGTGTGAATGTGCGCCAAAGAGTTTTGCGCGTCTGCAATGCGCATTGTACACGTGGTAAGTTGCCTCACTGGTAGCTCTCATGGTTCTTCAAAACGGTGGAAGCAGAGATGAAAGCAAGGTAGCCATTCTCCTGTCACATCAGGAGAAGTAACTAGCCGTCTAGGCACCAGTGACAAAGCTTAGCTTTCAGGCCAAAATTAGAATTTGGGGAAACTTGTAATCTCTACCCTAAAGTTGTCAGAACAGTGTTTTCTGAAGAAATTGGTATGGATAGTAGCAAATACGACTTTTTAGTATTAAAAAAATTAAAATGCGTCAACCAAGCACATTTTCCGTGTGACTAATCTGCCATGTTAAAGGATCGAGCTAGAGCGATGACTCCATTTGATTTTCAGACAGTCAGTAGATTCAATACTGCAGACCCGGGCATCACTGGTCTGCCTTTAGAGTCACAATTTCAACCAACTTAAGAAATGACCACTATGTTAAGACAGAATTAAAAGCTCTTCAAGGCAAAGAGGCGCGGATCCTGTCTCTGGCTGGGGACCTGCCATTGTCCCTTCCTTGGGAGTTAATCTAGTGAGGCCCACCAATCACTTGGCCAAGGAAGGCAGCCGGTCCTCAGGATGCTGGACAGAGCCTGTCTGCTTTTCCTGGAACTGTGGGTGTCCTCTGTTTCCCTACATTTCCCCTCATTTCCAGGTACAGCTTGGTCCCCATATGGCTGATCTCCATCCAGTTTAGATCAAACAGCACAGCTGTCTTGTCTTGGGGCTATTTCTTTTAAACTCAAAAAAACCTTGTCCTGGAGCTTCCTTTTGAATCCACTCTCAAGTTATTTCATCCATGAGACTAAGAACCCCAAGAGGGGTCCCCAGTTTCCTCATTAACTTGTGACTTTGATGGGACTCTCCAAAACTTCCTGCAACAGCTCCACAAGTTTGAGTGTAATATTAAAGAAGAGCCTTAACTATCTTTTTAAAACGCTCATTTCATATCCAGTTGAAGCCAGATTTGTTTTCTCTTTATAGTTAAATCGAAACAACTAACTGAAACAGGAAAGTCTAAATACCTTTAATTTCTCAAGACATTGAATATAATATTATTTTATTGCATATACACGTATCATATATACACTACATATACACTTATGTATATGCACACGCACATGCACACACACCTTGACACAAAATACAATGAAAAGGTGAATGAGGGAAAGGGACATGTAGGAAGAGGGGACCAGGGACGTGAGAACGAGATCGTAGAAGGTACAGGGTGATGGTAAACAATTTGCACTTAGACTTGGATCCAGTTGACAAAGAACAACTTTAATCAGCAGCAACAACAAGAACAACAACAAAAACCCTCACTCTAATTGACCATACAGTTTTAGAAAACATATTATTTCTCTGTTTCTGACTGGGAGACTGAAGCCAGGGCCTGGTAAACTTGAGGCAAGTCTTCTGCCACCACACTGAGCTCCTCCCCACCCCACCTCCACCTTGCTTTTTTTTTTTTTTTTTTTTTTTTTACTTTGAGGGGCAGAGTCTCACTAAGTTGCCCAGGCTTATCTTGCACTTCCTGTGCATTTGTGATCCTCCTGCCTCGGCCTCTAAGGCTGGGATTATGGTCCCGTGCTACCAGGCCAACGTGATTTCTGTTATGGGGTTCCTTTGCTTTTTGAGATGGTCTCAATAATTAGCCCTGGCTGGCCTGGAGCTTGCTAGGTACACTTGGCTGCCTCTGCCCACTGAGTGCTGACATTAAAGGGCTACGCTACCACACCCAGCTGGATTTACTTATTTGGTTGTTTTGACGTTGTGGGTTTTAAAATTTTTATTAGGTTTACTTTTAAAATAGTTAAATATTCAAAAATTCTTCCTGCTTTCTCTACTGGCAAATGCTAACATATAAAAAAGTTAGTTCCTTTGACTCTTAACCTTTAAAAAATGAAAAGTATTCTAAACTTTTTTTTTCTTTTTTTGGTTTTTCGAGTCAAGTTTTCTCTAGATAACTGTTCTGGTTAACCTGGAACTTGCTCTGTAGACCAGGCTAGCCTCGAACTCACAAAGACTGGCTAGCCTCTGCCTCTTGAGTCCTGGGATTAAAGGCTTGCACTACCACTACCCCGCTAAAAAATTTTTAATGATTTATTTTTGGTTTGTGTGCATTGGTGTTTGGCTGTGTGTATGTCTGTGTGAAGGTGTTGGATCCCTTGGAATTGGAGTTACAGACAGTTGTTAACTGCCACATGGGTACTGGGAATTGAACCTGGGTCTTCTGGAAGGGCAAGCCAGTGATCTTTACCTCCTAGATACCTCTCCATCCTTCCAAATAAAATAAAAAGTATTCTGTTCTTTTGAGAGTGAGTTGCCTGGAACTTCTACCCTTGTTCTGAAAGTCAGCTCTGCTAAAGTGACCCCACAGTCATGAGAACTTTATCAATAGTTCCTTGACACAAGCAAGACAGTGCTAGGACCCAGAGATTCAACAGAAATAACATCCAGTTCAGCATCGGCTTCTTAAAAGAAATACATAAGGACTTTTTAAACATCACATCTTAAGGGGAAAGAAGTAAACCTTAAAATCTGATTCTTGAGTCCAGTAATTGGCTCCTAGAAGAAAACTCAACTATCTCTAAATTTAGCCCTTTATTCTCTGCAGTGTCCCTTTAGGTGAACAGAAACTCATTAAGAGAAAGGCCCTACTTTCAGGTGAGAAGACCTCAGAGGTCAACAATCAGAAAACCTTCATCTACTGGCTGGGTGTTCACAGGCAAGGCATTTAGGTCAGTTGACTCAGTTTCCTTTTTTGTAAATTGGTACCAGTCTTCAATAATTAATTGTTTAGAAGAATAATTGGTATGCAGAACCACTTGTAACTTGAGCTCTTTCTTTAGGAATAAAATCTATGGCCAATAGTACATACCTGTCATCCCACTTGCTCAAAAAGCTAAAGCAGGGGAATTATTTGAGCCTAGGTTCACGACCAGTCTCGACAACGACATACTGAAAGTCCATCTCAAAAATTAATTAATGATCATTTATAAGTATGATATTTAATACTGGAACATTGATAAGCGACTGTAAGTTAGTACCTCATGATTTTTTTTTTTTTGAGACAGGGTTTCTCTGTGGCTTTGGAGGCTGTCCCGGAACTCACTTTGTAGACCAGGCTGGCCTCGAACTCACAGAGATCCGCCTGCCTCTGCCTCCCGAGTGCTGGGATTAAAGGCGTGCGCCACCAACGCCCGGCTAGTACCTCATGATTTAGAAGAACAGTTATTCATGTTGTAAGAAGTTTGTCTGTGTTCAAGCTATAGTTAAAAAATTTTTAAATCATCATTAATAATATATAGTTAATAGTTATATGTGGTTAATAATATATAGTTATATATTATAGTAATAGTTAATAATATATAGTTAATAGTTATATTCAGTTAACCACCCAGGGAGCCCCCACCACTCACCAGTTCACTACCCACACTGAAAAAAAATGCAGAACTACTAAGATTGAAGAACGTCATCGCTTGCGCCAAGCTGCGTCCCCAGCCCTCGCATGGCTGTGCTGTAAGAGCAGCAGCAGCAGCATTTCTGTGTGGTTCAGCTGCGGACTACTATCATACATAGTGAGTAAGAACCGAGGAGTTAAAAGATGGATTACTGTGATCCTCGTTTTTTTTTCTAAGAATGTAAATGCACACAGCGTTTATTTCCTGACACATTTATCTGTAGAAAACACAACAGTCAGTTATTTGCAGGCTGTATGAAAGTTCTACCAGCTCATGATCTCAAAAGCACTGAGCCATCGCCCTGTGTGGGGACATTCCCTAACTACCACTATATTGTCCTACCTCTCCTGCCAAAGGGCCTCAACTTGCCAGCACTCGAGAAGAACACGGAGACTGGCCAGGGAAGCAGATCCGTGCCTCGCTCAGCCATTCTCAGAGAAGTTTCCTTCTGCAGGAGACTGTAACAAATCCGGAGACCCACGTAAACCCATTATGAAGAGAACGAGAGGCCTTGGGACAGACAGCTCCAAATGGGATGTCTCTATCAAATACCTCCCCTGGGCCCAATCTAACCTACAGGAGAGGAGGCAGAAAGATTTTAAGAGCCAGAGGGCAGGGAGCAAAGCAAAGGAAACCGCTCGGATGAAACAGGAACACACAGAGACCAGGGCAGCATGCGCAGGTTCCCTGGCCTGATAGTAGAAGTGCGTACACGCCCCCATTTCTAAACGAGAAGCTTCTCCGACGGATAATCACCCGCCAATGAAAATGAAGCCTTCTTCAGGGGAGTCTCACCACGGAAACGAACCACCCCTAAGAGTAGGCTACAGGCCCAGCAATCGATGGCCAAAAGGAAAACAAACTCCGTGGTACTTTTGGAGCTTCTTTGTCTCACAATGTCATGGGAAGGCTATTCTCTTCTTATAATTCTATCTTACTTTTTATTTCATTTATGCTTTTCCTCTCTTTTCACCCTACAGGTCCTTTAGTGTATATTATCGTTTGCGGGTTAGTGATTTTATGGCATTCCTGAGCGGAGGAATGAGTGGGTGTCTAAATCTATCTATGTTTTATTTTGTGCCTTCTCTTGGGCTCTTTCCCTTTTTGTTTGTTTGTTTTGTCCTATTCCAATGTGTTAGTTTCCGTTTTATCTTATGATATGTATATATTATATTATATTACTCCCTTAAAAGCCTGTTTGTTTTCTAGTGAGAGACAGGAAGGGGGTGAATCTTGGTGGAGGTGAGGAGGAGGTGGAAGGAGTAGAGGGAGGGGAAATAATCAGGAAATATTACATGAGGGAAAGGAAATATGTTTTCAATAAAAGGAAAAGGAAAGAGTAGCAAGCCACCTTGACTAACGAGCCAGTTCTCCAGCTCCACTCAAACAGCCTACTGCGTTGTGCGTATTGATGCTCGTATACGCATGACTTAATGCATCACTTGAATTCAAACTCTGTACATGTTTGACATATATATACATATATGTGAATTTGTCCATATGCATATGTTCCTGATAGTAACACTGCAGTCAACTATTAAGTGTAGCTATGACCTCAAAACAAACAAACAAAACATTAAAAAATGAAAGAAAAAAACATGGAAAAAAGCATCTTCCTAAGAGCTATGCTTGCAGATGTAGCGTAATAAGATGAACCTATCTGTGCAGCATAAGAGAGCACATGCATTTTAGAGATGAAAACAAAAGGAAAATACACAGCAGCATTAGTATTTCCTCGTGCAGTCAAAGGTCTTGGTGCTCATCTGATACATTCTAGGCTCACAAGCGTCCAGCAGCTTCTAACTACACTCGCGAACCCTGTCCCCAGATCTGCCCAACAGGCTTTGACCTGAGGGTCTACTTCTGACATCTCTTTTTAAGGTTCTCTTTCGTTTCTGTGTCCTCACTGATGAAATGAATATGCTCCTGGACCTGATAGACGTATCATATTTGCAAGTGACATGTTAAATGTCCATTATTGGGAACACACCTGGTGCTGGAACGTATTGGCACTCTGTGCGAGAATGATCATTTTACCGCCGCACTTACCTCGGCTTCCGAATGGTGCCTGTGCTTTGCTTGAGTTATGTAATGGATTTCCAGCAAATTCATATGCTTCCTTTTCTGTGTCTGTTACATAAATCTGACAGTGGCAGCCTTCTTTTATTGTCAGTCACACAGGATCATTATGTAGTGAAAACAAAGAAATATTGAAATTCCCATTCTAATTATGAATCCCTTCCCTCCTCGGTACTAATGAGTGATGTGCCTTAGTCTATGAGGGCTGCCATAGCAAAGTACCAACAGACTAGGCGGTTTAAAGATGAGAAATGCATTTCCCTGAGAACTCTCCAAGCTAGGCATCTAAAATCAAGGCACTGGCAAGGGCAGTCCCTCTGGGCCTCGCTCTTGGCTTGCAGAAGGGCTGTCGGTCCCTGCTCTGTGTGTCTGTTTCCCAAATTAGCCTTTGTACAAGGGCATCCAACTAGACTAGAGCCCACCTTAATGTCATCATTCTAGATTAATTACCCTGATAAGGATTCTGTCTCTAATCAGGGTGACATACCAAATAGTACGGGTTCCATCTTTAACACAGGGATTTGAGATTGGCTATATAATGTGTTTAAAAGAAAAAACACACACACACACAATCTTTACTTGATTTATTCTTCCCCCAATAAAGGATTGTATGTGGCCTCGCGTTTGTGGACTTATCTCTATTAATGTAAGATACATATACTAAATGTCATTTGCTGAAACCCTAACCTCATGATTTTTAGAGCATGAGCTACTCTGGTATGAAGTAAAGCTTCCGGATTTTTTTTTGAGTGAGGAAAAAAACAAAACAAAACTTAACACTATAGGAGTTACTGGTGCATTGCTAAATCTGTTTGCAAGCGAAACCCAAGGAGACAAAGCCTGAGGTGCCAGACCTGAGTTATTCACTATAAAATGTCTTGTTTAATGCTTCTTTAATGAAATCAAACTCTTAAGATAATGAAAATAAAGAGAAAGGTCAAGCCACCGAGGATAAGCCACTTAACCTTATATCTTATTGCACCACACAGGCAAAGGGTCAAAAGCCAATCTTCATAAATTGAATTTATTTCATATTCTTAATGCTTATGAATAAATCATCCTTGGTAATTAAATAATGTATGCTGCTTTTCTAAAAAGCTGCCTATCAATTGTTAGGACTGGTGTGTGCTTTGCAGATTTGATATCTATCTGCTGGTCCCTATCTATCCTTGGTGCTTACCAGATCTATCATCTGCTGGCACCTTTTCTACCCCTGGGTGCTTACTGGATCTATATGAGCGTTTGAGGAAGACTGGGAAGAAAAGAGGCCAACAGGGTGGTAAAACAGCTCAAGTTCATTCTGTTAATTCTAAACACTAGCTAGGAATTTCATTGTGTTTTTTACAAATGTCATGCTGTAATTCCAAGTCCCTCCTCTAACGCTGCACTCACTCTTTACACTCTAACTCAGGTACTGTATATTGCAAAAGTACTTTACTTGCATGTGGCAAGCGCTCTAACAATCACAAGTAAAAGGTCTGTTTCTTTGTCTTTTCACTGGGTTATTTTTTTTCTATACCTGTAATATAATCCTCTCCGGTTTTTAAAATAGAAATACAAGGTAGGAGTCAAAAACTAAGAATAAAATTTCCTTTATGGTTTATTAACTCGCTTAAGGCACTCTTCCAGAACACCATTAAGCTGGAACTATACTGAATGTCTAGTTCCCAGCACTCAGGAGGCCGAGACAAGAGGCTGGAAAGTTCAAGACCAGCGTGGATTATGTAGCCACACTCTGTCTGACTAAATAAACAAACAAACAAATAATAAAAGTCACCTTCCATCTTGTAGAATTTTGCTGACTTTCTATTTCAGAAATATATGTACATATTTTAGACTTGCTCAGTAGGTAAAGTACTTGTCACAGAAGTGTGAAGACCTCTGAATTTAAATCCCCAGAGCCCACATAAAAGCTGGGCATGGTAATGTTGTGTATCTGTAATCCCGGTGACCCTCTGGGAAGATGCGAGGCAGACAGAAGACTTGTTGGATGCTTAAAGGCTGGGTAGCCTCGGGTAAACAACAGGAAAGAGAGACCCTGTTGTAAACAAGATAGAAGGCATGGAATGAATCTGCAGTTGTCATCCAGCCTCCGCATGTGCGTGCATACATACACACACACACACACACACTAACTTACAAACATGCATCACACACATATGTATCATACATCATGCACACATATATACACACAGATATACATTCTATGTATTCATATAATACACATTGTAGCCCTTACCATTTTCATATTAATTAATTAACTAATTAATTAATTTGGGGGATATGGTATCTTGCAGCCCTTCTCTGAAACTTTCTGTGTTACCAACAGAGACTGGCCTTGAGTACCTGTCATCCTGTTTCCAATTCCAATTCCAATGTGCAACTGTACCTAGCTAGTTTTTAATTCTTATTTAAGTTTCACTCTTTATCACTCTAAACTCAAGTGGGGGATGGTTTAAGTCTGCTTTAGATTTAAAAGTAATGAAAGGAACAAGACAAGAATTTGTTTTCTTCTTATAACATACAGCCCACTTCCTGCTTAACATTCCAAGTTAATAAGCACTTTGCATGGTGGTACTTAGTACTGCACAGGTGGCAGTGAGCTTTCCCCTTGTAGACGCTCCCAGAGGCCACAATACTCATGCTGCAGACATGCGCCCATGCTCATTCCATAGACATGCTCCCATGCTCATTCCATAGACATGCTCCCATGCTCATTTCATAGACATGCTCCCATGCTCATCCATAGACATGCTCCCATGCTCATTCCATAGACATGCTCCCATGCTCATCCATAGACATGTTCCTATACTCATTCCATAGACATGCTCCCATGCTCATCCATAGACATGCTCCCATGCTCATTTCATAGACATGCTCTCATGCTCATTTCATAGACATGCTCCCATGCTCATTCCATAGACATGTTCCTATGCTCATTCCATAGACATGTTCCTATACTCATTCCATAGACATGCTCCCATGCTCATTCCATAGACATGCTCCCATGCTCATTTCATAGACATGTTCCCATGCTCATTCCATAGACACGTTCTCATACTCATTCCATAGACATGTTCCTATGCTTGTGATGAAGACAAGCTTCCATGCTCATGCTGCAGACATGCTCCCGTGCTCATTCCACAGACATGCTTCCAAGTACAGTCCCGAGGACCTTCACTGATAAACCATACTTAAAATACAATGGCACTGTGTATATGACTAGCTTTCAGTGTAAAATCACATTCCACATGTCTTTCAGGTGAAATTTCGTAGGATATATTTGGCCTTAAGAATTGAACCATTATTCCTTTTTGACATATATTTTTAGATAAACTTTAAAGCTACTAAAAACTCTTTCCTGAAAAAGTACCAAGAAAAGTCATTCAGAGGTACTCCCCATAGCGTGAGCATTCAACCTTCAGTTCACACTCTTATTTCAGGCTTTACCTCCCATTTTCAAGGCACCCTTTAACAATGGTGACACCAATTATTTAAAAATCTGAAACGCTTGGCTGGATTGTGTCCCTAAGCTTAAGATTTGATAGACTGGCTGCTTTGTTACCCTTGAGCCTCAGCTATAACTGACTGATGTCATGTTCTCATTAGAACACATTGCAGTTTGACTCAACAAAAGAACAAATGAAAAATCCTGTTTGATAAAAGGCTCTGTCACATTCATAAACAATTTCTAAGTACTTACTTAGAAATTAGATTTTGGAGCCAGGGTGGTGGTGTGGTGGCACGTGTCTTTTGTTCCAGTACTCAGGAGGCAGAGGTAGGCTGATCTCTGTGAGTTCAAGGCCAGCCTGGTCTACTGAGAAAGTTCCAGGACAGGTTCCAAAGCTACACAAAAAAAACCTTGTCTCGATAAAGAAGAAGAAGAAGAAGAAGAAGAAGAAGAAGAAGAAGAAGAAGAAGAAGAAGAAGAAGAAGAAGAAGAAGAAGAAGAAGAAGAAGAAGAAGAAGAAGAAGAAGAAGAAGAAGAAGAAGAAATAAGAATTTGGCTTTTTGAGCCGACATAAGGAAGCACACTTACTAGCAATTGTTGGGTGCCTACAATTTACTCTTAGAAAAAAATGGCTTGCAGCATTTACATATGGACAACTCCACTGTGCTCAAACAATTGCTGTGAACGAAACCGTGGTTCCATCTCATTAACTGTAGAGGTGAAAGGTTAAGAAAAGAAAAATCCCCACTAATAAATTCATTGATCCGTGAAGCAACTTTGAGCCTATGTGAACATGTGGAAGATACTGTTTTCCTTCGGTGAGGCCTGTGATGCCAAACGAGCAAGTGGCAGAATTAAAGACTGAAGCCATACCAAAGCTTGGTGTTGGCTGGTGAGGAAAGGCACGCGGCACGCGGTTTACTGAGCGGGATGGACAGCACTGGGCTCTTTCACGGATCTTTCACGGAACCAGGAAGATAGTCGATTGCTTTGCATTTGCAAAAAGAGATAATATAATGACTGAGAAAATGATGCAGGGACATGGGGAATAGTGATTATATGAAAGAGAATAATGGAAGCACGTGGGGGAAACTTACCTGGAAAATTCCTAGAAAGATCACTGCCGGAGCAAGAAAGCTACCTGCTTGGAATACCACGGCAAGATCGCATCAGATAGTTCATGTACAAAGTGATTTATAAGCAAGTCAACGAATTCATTATTTTTCCAGCTACAGGAAGAAAAACAATGGCAGGATTTCACAAAGAAGTTGTGTGTTTTTTTTTTAAATTGACATAGTATGTGTCAAGTTTAGAGTGTTTTTTTTTTTTAATGGCAATGAAAGGAATGCTTCAGCCAACAAATGCAGTAGCATTGCCTGTGGTGTCCCTACTACATTTTCTTCCCTACAACCTTCTCGTGCCTGATACAAAAAAGACAATGGCATAGCGTAGTCCCCCAAGGAAGGACTGAAAAGGGAACGGTAGACTAAACAATTATGAAAAGGTTAACATAATTTTATTTGAGAAGTTATACCTCAAACATTAAATTAATGCTTGAATTATAGTGCACTCAACATTTATTCTCATAATAATAAAAAAATAGGCAATAAAACAATGAAGAAATGCCAGTAAGCATAGCCAGACTAGAGATGCCGAGACAGCTGCCTTGGTTGCCTTTAATGAGTTACAAACTTGGATTAGCATCTTAAAACAATTATTCTGATGGTCATTTAATGATTTTTAAAAGGGAGTTTAGTTGCCTTTAATTACCAGAATAAGACAACAGAATGGGGATAATAAAAAATGCAATAATCATAACATACCAAATGTCCAGCATTAAAACAGAACATAACCAACTCATTCTTTTGCAAGTGCAGCAACATGAGTCACTGTCATATTTGCTGCAGACTAATGTTTAAATTAATTGACATTTCAGAAGCAGCAATTTAGGGGACTACGAGAGTAAAAATAAAATTGTTGAAGACAGCAGACACTAAAAAACCAGCTCAGTGTTTTTTTTTTTATTTTGCTTCATAAATTACTCAGATTCTCTGACTTTAATAATGAATGACCATTAACTACATGTAGGATTGTGTGTGTGTGTGTGTGTGTGTGTGTGTGTCTGCGTGTGAATGTATGTGTGTGATCTTACAACTGAGCCTCAGGGTGCAGAGATATAGGGTCTATAAATCAATGCAGAAAAGTGACAAAGGGCTTCATAGACCACTCAATTTAAATGACTTACAGAACAACTTTTCCCACAATCAAAACCATCCTGAGAAATGTATATGACAGAACACAAAATCAATATCAGTCATTTAAAAAATACATAGGAAAGGAATTTCATTCAGTTATAAATATTCAAATAACTGAGGTAAAATAAAGAACACTCAAAATTTTTGCATGATTACCTTCAATTAGATTTAGTTTTGCAGCATTATATCAAAGTTATTATTATGTCAACTAAAATATAAAAAATTTAAACTGAAAAATAAAGAGAAATAATAATTTTCCTAATTATGAAATATTAAAATTTTATCCTCTAAGCTTCAAGTTTGACTTATCAGCTCTGTGGGCTTAAACTGTTCATTGACACCGTCATTATAAAAATAGGCATGCGCAATCTAAGTTAAATGGTTTAATGCTATCAGTGAGGCTTTTGTTATACAATTTAATTATAATTTACATATGAAATATTCCATCTTTTCAGTGACTCTCCCTTGGGTTTATTTAACCAAATTCATTTTGATTAAGAGAAAATCACATTGAACAATTCAGCTAGAGCTGAACCATGGCATATTTAGTTGCTACCCGGATTCTTGAAACATAACATTCTAAAATTAAATTTGGCCCCCAAAGTCACTTACTGGTATTCATAAAATTGGTACTTGATTTTGAGTGACACCAAATTTCTAAGCTTGACATTCATTTTGAAATGAAAACTAAGCGATTTAGGGTAGTCAAAATGAATCATTAGGAATTAGACACCTTTTCAAACTTCTAATTAAAGGTGATACCAAGTGTCAGTACCTTCTTTTAATTTCTGAAAAGTAAAGAGAAGAACACCCCATACCAGAGAAACGATGTCTCAGCACTTAAAGGTCTTTGTCACCAAGCCTAAATTCAACCAGCATCTATAGCAAGCACACACAGATACATAATAAATAAACAAACTAAAGAAAAACCTAAAGCCCAAATTCTCAACCATGAAAAGCTTTTCGAGTTTTCCCCTATAATCACCGTTCCCCCTATAATGAAAGCCTTGAATTCTATAACAACTAGTTAATTTGGAAAAGCTGTCTGCATGTCAGTCAAACACACAGTAAAGGAATAAGATGGTTCCCTGTAAACTCATTCACAGGCATTCAGCATGAGGTCTCTCAGTATCACCAAGGAGTTGATTAGAATTGCAAATTTGCAAGTCTTCTCAATTAGAATCTGTGTTGTGAGGTGCTTGCTTGACTTTCACACATATCCGAAGGTAAAACAATTTGATAGGACTAGTATCTGATGTGCCAAATTCTTAATAAGTCTTTTTGTTTGTTTTTCAAGACAGGGTTTCTCTGTGTAGCCCTGAGTGTCAGTGGAACTCACTCTGTAGACCAGGCTGGCCCTGAACTCAGAGATCCACCTGACTCTGCCCCTTGAGTGCTGGGACTAAAGGTGTGGACTATCATCTTCTTACCTTAGTAAGTTTTAATAATAAAATTAAGCTGGTTGCATGCAAACGTTTACTCAGTACTCCAAGGCTATATGGAATCTGAGCCAAGAGGCATTTTTAAAATTCCCTTTCTCTCTGTCCCCACCCACGCAAGGTAATAGGAGGGGCAGACTACATTAGAGATCCATTTTAATCCTTAAATGATCTTTTTCCTTTCACTCAACCATCACTTTTCTCTTTTCTTTGGGGCCAATCTCAGGAAACAGAGCTAAAACGCATTAGAAAGTGGGATCATTGCAGGCACAAAAACCTCTTTCAGAACAGACATGCAATTATTTGGCTTCTTCTCTCCGGAACCAGAAAATTAGTGCTATTTCTAGCAACACAATGTAGGTACACGAAATAAACTTTTTCATGCAATTTTAAGATGCTGTATTTGGCAACAAAATAAACCAGCTGTTCCCAGCCTGGAAGCCATAAGTGGTCGTCCAAACCACTCGCAAAAAGCCATTCTGAGGTTCCCATCTTCTTCTTTTAAAGGGTGGATGATTGCTTGAAGATCTCGAGGATCAGAAATAGTTCAAACAGCTCCACAGGAAGTGGGAGCCCGGGCTCGTACGTCCTACCATAGAAGATCTGAGCAGCTGCTCATTCATTTGGGAGAGCAGACGATGATATGACAAGGGAAAGTAATGCAGATTTAATGCGCTGGAGTCTGGGTATTTTTTTTTTTAATATCCTAGCTGACAAAAATGAAAGAAGAAATTCACTCCACGAGGGACGAGATATTTCGTCTACGTTTGCCTCGATGGCACTGGTTTGATGGCAGGGGAGAGCACATATGTATGTAATAGGAAAGACTAAAAAGATGCCACTATCCCATGATAATCCGTTCGTGGGGAGGCACACACGAGGGTAAGAGCCGGCTGCTGTCCCTCTGCCACACCGCCCGCTCCTTCCTCAGTGCTAAACCTCCAGCAACTCTAAGGGGTTTCCTGGCAAGACTTAATTCACAATGAAAGCAATTAAAAATGCATTTTGGGCATTACAAAGGGAGTCGCGATGCAATTCAGAATATATTATTGTTACCCATGTCCAATTTTCCCACATTATCATTTAAAATGCAATAACATGATTTGTGCTGAAGGGTCTGAGTTTCTGAGCACTCATTCAAGAATGCAAATGGATTCATTAAAATTGGGAGAAGTCTACCTTTATCACCATTGAAAAAGATATTAGTGTATTTTCTCTGATTTAGACAATTAGAGAAATTAATCACAGATTTATGGATAAAGATTTCTGAAATAAAAATGAATTATAAGCAAATAACTCATAGTGCATTATCTCTATTAATTACCTTCCTGCATATATTTTAATTCCTTGTTTTAAAAAGAAATTATGGAAGCAGGCGGTGGTGGCACACGCTTTTAATCCCAGCACTGGGGAAGCAGAGGCAGGCAGATCTCTGTGAGTTTGAAACCAGCCTGGTCTACAAGAGCTAGTTCAAGGACAGCCTCCAAAGCCACAGAGAAACCCTGTCTTGAAAAAAAAAAAAATATGGTACATGTTTTTGTCAGTGCTACAATCAATTTTATAAGGCTGCAGAGAAGAGGTGTACAGTTGAGGATATCTATTCTCAGAACTCCTCATTAAAACATACATACACATACACACACATATATAAATATATACATATATATATTTATATATATATCCCTACAATACTATTAGAAAGATTTAAAATGGCCCTCCGAAAGTAATGCTATATTACATGTGTTACTTATATATTATGGACCAATCTTAATACACAAATCAGGGGACTCTCAGAGGTCCACTACTGGGTTATAGATGTCAGGAGTATTGATTTTAGAATAAGAAATTAAAACACAGCATCTTGGTGGAAGGAGAGAACTGAGTCCTACAAGCTGTCCACTGAATTTTATATGTGTAGTGGAATTCACCCCTCCCCTACACACAACATGAATAAATCTAAGTAAAAATATTTACTTATTTATTTATTTGAGACAGTTTCTCTCTATATACTGCAGAAACTCACTCTGTAGATCATGCTGGTCTTGAACTCACAGAGATCCACCTGCCTCTGCCTCCCAAGTACTGGGATTAAATGTGTGCACCACCATGCTTGGATACTCATTTTTATTTAATTTATATTGGTGTTTTGCCTGCATGTATGTCTGTGTGAGTGTGTCAGATCCCCTGGAACTGTGGTTACATACAGTTTTGAGCTGCCATGTGGGTGCTGGGAACTGAACCTGGGTCCTCTGGATGAACAGGCAGTGCTCTTAACTGCTGAGCCGTCTCTCCAGTCCCTGAACAAAATGATTTTTTAACAAACTAAAATGCAATGTAAATGGGAGTCAAGTGAAATACCCGCAAGCTATCAGTCCCTTACTTGTGTGGGTATTCGAATCACTGTACCATCAAGCAGACATCCAATTCTTGGGGTACTGCAAGGGCAACCTGCATAGGTTCTGTCCAGTTGGGAATCCAGTTTTATTTCCAGCTCAGCATCATCTTTAATTTAAAGATACTGAATCTCAAGCCTCAGGCAAGTAGCAGCATCGCCTGAGAATCTACCAGAGTTCCCAGAGCTTGCAAGCACTGAGTCAGCAACTCCTTGGTAGGATATGTGTGTGTGTGTGTGTGTGTGTGTGTGTGTGTGTGTGTGTGTGTGTGTGTGTGTAGGAGCAGGTGTGCCACGGCATAGGTGGGAAGGCCAGATGACACCCTGGAGTCAGCTCCCTCCTTTGACCTTTAAGTGAGTTCTGAGGATTGAACTCAAACTTCCAGGCCTGTGCTGCAATCTTGCCTGTCTGATCCATCTTGCTGGTCTAACAGTGTGTCTTCTAATAAGCTGTCATGCGATTCTGACACACCCCGAAGGTGGCAGACCAGGGGACTCTGTGATCTTCTACAATTAGCCAGTAAACCTACTTGTTTGTGAGCTCAGTTCGAGGACTGTGTCTTACGTGTTCAAGGCCTAGGATGTCTCACTGTACCCGTGGGACGTTAGAGATACCAGCTCCATAGGAATCTCTTTGCTCCTGGATTCCTTTTCTGCTCTGTACATGACTGTTTTGTGGTACACATCATTCTTCTATAACTTCCACCCTTTTATTGGGTCATTTGCACTCGTCTTTGTTTTTATTTTTTTTCATACAGAGATGTCACCATTGGTAGCTTTTCCCTCTTGCATCTCATATAGCAATGGCTCTCAAACTTCACGAAGACTAAGAGCACCAGTGACATAGATGATTGAGAACCAATCCCAGTGCTCCTGACTAAGGATGACCGAGTCAGTGCCTGAGAATCTGCAATGTCCCTGGCCCAGAGACCACACTTTGAAATCCACTGTCATCGTACGTACTGCATTAGTTATGCCGAAAATTCTAGTGAGTTACATCACGGCTTTCAAATATTAGTGGCAGGCATTACAAAACAGCGTATCTGTTTTCAAATGGTTCAAAGGTGGGGGCTACCAAATAGTACATTTTAAACCCAAAGTTGAATATGATTTAACTTTATATAATGCCTTTTTGGAACTGAAACCAAGACATGTCTACATTGCACATTAAGCTATTTTAATCTTTCCTTTGGCACCTTTAAAGACAATGTAAGTTCCACTGACATTATATGGGCATTGACATTCCCAACTCCATATGTTGTTGTTGTTGTTGTTGTTGTTTGTTTGTTTGCTTGTTTGTTTGAGACAGAGTTTATTTGTGCAAATTTGGAGCATATCCTGGAGCTGTCTCTGTACATCAGGCTGTCCTTGAACTCACAGAGATCCACTTAACTCTGCCTACTGAGTGCTGGGATTAAAGGCGTGATCCATGAACCAATCCCCATATTTTTACAATTGCAGATTAAGGAAAGCTGCTTGTGGATTTCATTCTACATATCTCTCTGACTTTTTAAAGTATTGTAGTCATTAATTCATTTACTCATCCAACTCCTGTCAAGTGTTAATTTGCATAAGGCATCCTAGTAGGCACTGAGGTCCACAGTGGAGAGCCGCATGCCTTAACCCTGCAAGCTAGCCGTTTAGTGGGAATCGGTCTTGGGAATCAGTAAAAGCTGCAGTGCTTTGGGTTAAGAAATCTCTAAGGCGTCTGGCACTAAACTAGCCAAGCTACTCACTAAGGGCGAGGCAGGAGGAGTGCAGGTTCGAGATTTGCCTGGGAAACTTAGTAAGACTCTCTCAAGAAAGATGAAAAGGAAGAGCAGTTGCAGAGGGAAGGAAGAGAGGGAGGCTCAACGGTAAAATTCTTGCTCAACACATGAGGCCCCATGTTCAAACCCCATCAACGAAACAAACTAACATCTATCCATGCACAATGCCCATCTTAAATTGAAGTGTGTATTTTAGCACAGCTGTCCCTTGCTTCTGACATTGTAAAACAGGCTGAACTCCTAAGTAAATGCCTCTATTACTTCCTGATTCTCAACCTGCAGATTCTATGAAGACCTAACTGCTCTCCACAGTTCATCCTTAGAATCTACATACTCTATCCAAGTAAAAACAGAGGGAACAGTTACATCGCAATGATTCACCATGGAATGGAAGGGGGTTACATAAAAAAGTAAACCACAGATACTATGGAAAGTAATTTACTAGTTTTCAAAAAAGCTTAGATTTTCATAAACTGTGCTTTAAAAATTAATACGAAGAAACATATGCTGAAATGCCAATTTTAAGATAAATTTATGTATCTCTTCTTTGCTTTAAGATGTACATAAAAAGAAACCAAGAAAATATGTTGCACAAAAGTAAGGAACTCATATTTCAGTGATATTGAAGTCAACAGTAATCATAGTGTTCACTTCTCAACTGTATCTATGCAATTATTTTGATAAAGTTTTCTACGCCTTAATGAAACCAGGCTGTACACACAGCTTGCATGCTAATACTAAAAGCCAAGATTCTTACAATTTTTTAAAACTTTGGTTCCTAATTTTTTAAAATTCAATTTGGAATTTAGTTGTAGACAACAAAATCTGCTCATTCTCTGTGGTACAAACACATACACATACCACACATATATGCAAACACACACATATATGTGCATACAGATACACTCACACACACATACCTACACATATGTGTGCATTCACACAGACACACACATATGTGTGCACGCACACAAACTCACACATATGTATGCATGCACACCCATGCCAAAATTGTGTTTTCAACAGTCAAAGTGGGCCAGAATTAAGAAATCAGATAACAGATGTTCAGAAAATGTTCCTAACTAAGAAAATCCCTAGTTCTCATTGTATAGCACTAGGAACAAGAAGGATCACTTTTATCCCACAATTTAAAAAATGTAATGTTAATGACTTGGCAGAAATACTTTCTAGGAAGGTCATTTATTTCTGTCATATTATCTATTGGGTTCATTACTCAAAACTGCTAACACCAAACTGTCACCTCATTTCCACTCTGTGTGCACTTTGTCCTGTAAAAACCAATTCTATTCCTTGTAATAAAGAGAGTACATATCTTGGCAAACTCTCCACTGCTGCAATGTAACTGTATAGGGAATCTGTCTTTTGGGTAATTAACATACATGCCTTCTTTCTCATCCATAATTGCTACTCTTAGTAAACTAAGTTTAAATAGTAAAAGTGTCACCTTGCTGTAAAATATAAACGAGAGAATGTATAATCATAAATTCTTTAAAAGCAGTAGTAGTCTTTCGGTGGTCATGGCGGCATCCACCTTTAATCTCAACACTTAGAAGGAGAAGACAGGTAGATGGATATCTGTTGGTCTAAGGTCAGCGTGGTCTACATAGAGAATTCCAGGACAGCCAGGGCTACATAGAGAGATCCTACCTCAAATAACAACAACAAGAAGAACAAATATACCAATTTTATAATCAATAATCAAATGGTCATTCCTTAAAAGGAAAATTTCACTTCCACTGGAAACTATTTTCATGCTCTAAAACATGAGTGCCAACCATGACAATGCAAAATCCTGTCCCATTAACTCATTTGTTTAAATTTATGAGTACATGCATTTTCTTGGCATCTAGACTATTTTCCCTTGTTTCAGACTTTTTAATAACAGGCAAAACACAACATTTCCAGGAGCCAATAAAACCAAGAGATTAGGGACAAAAAAAAAAGAAGAAGAAGAATATAAAACAGCACAGTTGACTAGAGAGTATAAGAAGAATAAGAAATTTAGAAACAAAAACCTTGTTTTCTTATGCTTGTGATCACATTACCAACAAAATCTGATGTTTCTATGCACAGTTCCATACAAAGGCACTGGAGAAAAAAATAATTTCACCAACCCCATCCATTTTAATGTAAGATCATTGTCAAATTTGGGAGTGAAATTCAGCTACACAAATTATTTTCATCTCTACCAAGGAGTACTTTGGGCTAATGTAAAGGATTACCTTGTTAACTGCACACGTGGCTTTTAGAGACTCTTCTAACTGGCAAAAGCCCTTTGGTGGTCTTAAAGACGATTCCCGCTCATTTGCAGAATGTTCGCATTCTCAGTATATTGGGTGTGCCTGCCTTCCAAATGCAAACCCTTTGGGATGCAGGCTCATGATTTCCCCCCAATACTTAGGGTGCCCAGTAGTCTGGGTTGCTTAAATTTTAGAGGCATATTGACTAGATTCCATGACACCATAAGAAGAGAAGAATCATGTATGGTTCAGAGTCAATTAAAGATCCACGGTTATTGAGTTAATTCTAATCAGTGAACTTGCTGACACAGTTCTCAGTGTTGAGTCCCAGGGCTTGGCACGCACGGCCTACGAGCTACAGAGAGGCTGCCAGAATGCTGAGGGCTTAGTTTCAGAGCGGTCGGCACCCTCTGACCGTCCCCCTTTTTGGACTTACATAGCTAAGTACTTTGGGTACAGGTGGGTGTGTGCACAGCTCATTAACAGGACTCTGCCTTGCATGTGCCCAGTTACCCAAACGTCAAAAAAAAAAAAAAATAGGAGAGAAGAAAGGGCACATATAATGAAGGAGGTCTTCGTGAAGTAGATACGGGAAGAGCAAATTTTCTCTCCCAAAGGCCACGTGCTGAGGAGGGCTGCAGATCCAGCTGCAGACTGAGGTGAGTTGCAGGACGATGCACCGAGGAGAACAGAAACTTGCCCTGCAGTCCCCCAGGAGAGACTCGAGAGGGCTGGGAATTAAGAATTGCCTTCGGTTTTCCTCCGAGGATTCTTACCACCTCTAAGCGTAGCTGTTTGGTCCTCAGGCTGAGCGGAGGAGGTCTTCTGGCCACCCAGGCTCATCACCTTCGACCAGAGCACCTGTCTTCAACAGTAAGGCACCCACCACTGCCGCCACCCCTTGTCCTAGGTAAAGAAATCCCTAATAAACGCCTTGACTTCTACAGCTCCTGCAGATTCAGAGTGGTCTTGCCTGAAGCCTAAGAAAGGAGATGGGTATTTTAAGAAGAAAGGCACACGCTGTGTGTCCTGGAGCCTTCACTGATCCTGCTTGGCTAGTTCAGTCTTACTCTACTCTATGGCTGCTCCACCACACGGCAGTGGTTCACAGAAGGGGCTGTCTGTACCTTGGAGCAATATAGTTGCACCTTGGAGACAATCTTTTGATTGTCTCAAGTTTGGCAGAGAGGAAAACATTGAGAGATGAAAGAACAGGCTGTTCCCGGAATCCTACAGAACATGGGATGTCCCAGGGCACATGTGTACATGTGTACACACACATGCGCACAAGCACACACACACACACACCTCTAAAGCATGATTCTGACCTGCAAGTTCACATGCTGAAACTGAGAAATCTTGAGTCCCATTCACCACAGCAGCACCTTTATTCCATCACAAAACCCTCTTTACCTGGGCTGGTAGTAACCCAAGGCCTCAGTCAACCCATGAGCCACACCTTGGAATGCAAGGAAAGCCTTTAAATTAGGACATAGCGAGAGCCTGGTGCTGGGTAATTCCATCTCCTACTGCAACTTGTTCCCTTCTGGCGCCATAGCATTCTTATACCTTAGCAACTACAATGCAGACACTACCTGGGGAGTGCTATTAACATGAACCGAGAAAGACTAGTTAGGTGCCTGCCTTTACCCCCGTGTACATCTTATTAACAAAGAAAAGAAGACATAACAAATGCAGACTGTATTTGGTTAGTACTCATTCGGGTATTCAATTCAATATTCTCCTACCAAGGTGATATCTTGTTTTTTTTGTTTGTTTGTTTGTTTTGCCACAGTACAAGAGCAACAGGGATAAAGACCAGGGCTGGAAATATTTTTCAGTAGTTGTAACTTTATCTCACTGAATCAGTAGCCAAGCTAATTCATTAAAAAAAATGAAGCACAGAACCAACAGAGAGGTCCTGTGGGTTGACATCTGACATCTGCTTCCCTTCTGCTGGATGGTTTAGGTGTGGGTCTTCAAATCCAGTGCAACATCACCCTCTCTCCAAAGGGCTCCAGGGCAGCTACATTTCCGAAGCTAACAGCTCTTAAACCTTTTTATCAGATCAATGACAGCAAAGCTATTTGCATGAACTAGATAAGGGAAAAAGGAAGTATGCCTAAACAAGCGAAAGGCAGAATGAAGAACTCCAACCTCAGGATTTTCCTAAGGAGCAAAAGAATAACACTTTACCTAAATACCGGCTCCCTTTCTTGCTGCTGCCCTGGGGCCGACAGGGCTTTTCCTGTCTCCCTCTTCTTTTCAGTCCTCTCTCTGTCTGTGAGTCTCTTTACCTCTCCCCACCACCCTGTTTTTGTTTGTTTGTTTGTTTGTTTTTCCAGACAGGGTTTCTCTGTGGCTTTGGAACCTGTCCTGGAACTCACTCTTGTAGACCAGGCTGGTCTTAAACTCACAGAGATTTGCCTGCCTCTGCCTCCCAAGTGCTGGAATTAAAGGCATGCACCACCAACGCCCACCCTACCCTTCCCGTTTTAATAAAACTTCTCACTTAAGCTAAAAAAAAATCTAAATACCCCGTAATTCCATCTAAAAATGTAAATTCTAAAACTAGGACATAGTTTGGTATCAATGTATACTAAAGTCTATGAAATATGTTTATATGTACTCTTACACAGTATAATCAGAAC
Source organism: Mesocricetus auratus (assembly GCF_017639785.1). Taxonomy (NCBI): domain Eukaryota; kingdom Metazoa; phylum Chordata; class Mammalia; order Rodentia; family Cricetidae; genus Mesocricetus; species Mesocricetus auratus. The sequence continues at coordinate 4,972,080 of NW_024429195.1, forward strand.
AGATTTCTGTAGTTCTTTTTATGAATGGTATATAATTAAACAAAATTTAGCTTCTGAGTATATTTACATATTACTAGTAAGTAACAAGTATATTAATTATATATATATACATTATGCATATTATCATACAATGTAGACCTCAATATCTAAGTCAGTGTTTCTCAAACCTCCTAATGCTGCTACCCTTTAATACAGCCCCTCATGCTGTGGTGACCCCCCCCAGAAGCACAAAATTATCTTTGTTGCTACTTTGTAGGATAGTCTTAGGTGACCCCTGTGAAAATGTCTTTTGACCCCCCCTCCCAAAGAGTCATGACCCACAGGTTGAGAACCACTGATCTATGTATTAACCTATATAATAATATTGATAGACTCTGAGTTTATGACATAAATCAAATTCTCAGAACTTTTTAGCAATGGTGAGAAAGCACAAAAATACTGAAGCCCTTATTGCATCTTTAATATAACTATAATGAATTTTATGAATGGTCCTATAGCAATTAATTCTTTTAAAAAAGTAAACAATTATATTTCTTCTCCATCTATCCAGCTACTTATGTAACTTCGCATTCAAAAAAGTAGGCCGTTCAGTTCTTCAGTTAGTTTACACAAGTTGGCCAGTAGAAATCATTTTTGGAAACCACATTAGGCTAATAATCACAACCCCACCCTTCCATTCCTAAGGTCACATGGTAAGTGCTCTTACTATTATTTTTTTAACCTCTTATAGCTGGTTTCCCAGGAGCCCTTTCTCTGAGGTGATGGTTTTCTTCAAGTCTACACTAGCATCCTGAGGGCAAGGGTTTCTGCATAAACTAACTATTAGCTTAGCAGACTTAAAAAGCCAGCCAACTGTCTGCACACCCATCTTCATGGTACTATCTCTTTCATGAAGAATTCCAGAAAAAAAAAATCTTCCTTTCTTTCTTTGAGAATACATAATTGCCCTTTCTTGTTTCATCTTATTTTGCATTTTCTATCTTCCCTTTGACAGAACACATAAAACCAAAACAATATCGCATTTCAAAGTTACTCAGTTTTAGCCAGCCATCTCAAAATAAAGTTGGAAATATACACGTAAAAATGATGGTGGGCTTATTACACAGTATCACACAAAACAAGAGCTATCAATAGATTAAGCTTCATGGGACCCGTTTTTTTATTTACATTATCCGCTTGGCCTTCGGAGAAAAAAGCATGCTTTTCTACGGTCTTACCATTCAGGCGCCCATCACATGGGCACGCAGCATTTTAGCTGGTAGCACAGGTGCTTTCCCCATATACGGTTCTCAATTGGCAGACCTTACTTTGCAGCTGATTGTAAAGGGAAAGCAAAACTTGTTTTTGTTTAAGTATTACAAAGTTACCCAGCAAGCATCCATCCTGACAATGTAGCCAGTACGACATTCAGTAAATGTGTGTTGAGTAATGGGTAATTCATTTTACCCCTGTTTACCAAATCCTTTGCAAATCTTTTTTTAGAAATCACATAATAATAGCAAACATCTTACTGGGCACCTGAATTCCGAAAGCCATCAATACTCTTTCTTTCCTTTTTTTTTCTATTTAAAGTTTTTGCCTGCAAAATTTTGCTGTTAGCACAAATTAAAGAACCATACATGCCCGGACACCTGAAATATTTTAGCATTGCATAATCTTACAAGATAGTTCATCTTTAAAGGTTAAGTTTAGCCAACTGAATTAGGAAAGTACATAGAGCTGCTCCCTCTCACTTACAGAGCAGATCAATACAACTCCAATTGCAGCAAGATCATGCTTTCCCTCTCTGTTTCTATTAGTTAGCCATCTCTACTTTGCAGGACAAATTATTTAGCCAATTAAGGCTTTAGCATTTTATCACCTACTAATCATTCATTTCCTTAAAGTAACAAAGTCCTTCTCTAGTGAGTATTAACCTGTCAGATTGAAGACAATTTGGATTTTCTTAGACAAGGTAAATGTTGCCCTAATACTTTAAAAACAAATACAACCTCTGATTCTGAGCAGTTCAACAAACTCAAATACTACTCCAAATGAACATAAATGCGAAGCAACATGAAATAAAGGCCAATTATAAACATAACTACATCTCGTCTTTTCATTCTGCTGTCACTAGGTTTTTCTGAAACCCTCCACATACAACTGTCACAGATATCATACTATCACACGTAAATGCTTACAACTACTTGAAGTGACAGTTAAACTAAAAAAAAAAAAAACCTCAACACACACAAGAATGTTCTTTCATCAGGTGGATGAATTAAACTTTAACCTTCCATTTTGTGTTAGACTAGTCTCCCAGGGCGTGTATCATGTGTAGAGGGGGACAAAAGCCTACAACTTTTCAGTCATTTCTCAGCTTCTACTCAGTTTCTGACTTTCCAGAACTCGGGACACCCACGAAAATGGCAGTAACAGTAACGAGTGTGCGGGGCAAATATATTTTCACCAAAACATTTATTGTTGTTGTTGTTTAATTATTACTGAGGCAAAAGCAAGCAAACAACAAGTCTAGAACGCATTAAAAGTGAAGGAAGCAGACTTGCTCAGGTCTCTTGTCCTCAACCAACTTCGCTCTTCTAATCTACATCTTATTCTCTCCATCTCCAAAACAAAACAAAACAACAACAACAAACAAACAAGAAAAGCAATGTTTCTGCTTGCCATTGGATTTCAACTGGTTTTTGTTTGTTTGGTTGGTTTGGTGTTTTGAAGTCAGAGAAGACACAGATTATTAAAACAGAGCTTTGGGAACATTGTTAGGCGCTGAAATGTGCAAGCAGGCAGTAGTGGCACAGGCCTTAATCTCAGCACTTGCATATCTGTGAGTTCAAGGCCAGCCTGGTCTGCCAAGCAAGTTTCACGACAGTCGGGCTGTTACACAGAGAAACCCTGTCTCCAAACAAAACAAACAAAACAATGCACAGCGGTTTTGTAGTGCATATTTTCTCAGGATGGAGAACAATATGACCTCAAGTGGAATCAACTGATACTGGGGAGGCTAAGAAGTCACACACCTGTGTGTACTGTTACCTAAATATTGAAATTCTCTCAGCTTATTTTCAGACTCCTTGCTTGAAAACATGAAAAACCAAATCCCTTGCCTTTTAATGTCAAAGTAAATAGGTGGTAAATATTTTAAAGTGTTCCCTTATTCAAAGGTATTCTTTTAATTTTGCTTTTCTTTTCATGGGGTAAGGATAGGATGTTGACTCTGAAGCAATGATTTTCGCAGAGTCTGCTTCTGACTTAGCACTGAAGATCACAGACAGCATTGTTCAGAAAATTATGTGACGTTAAACAAAGCTCTACCCACACACAACAGCCTAACAGTCATTTTCCGTGGCATATGATGTCCTCTTCAGTAAATTCCTATGGAGACTAGTTATCATCACAGCAGAAATGAAAGCATCTTGAAACGAAAATGCAGATCTTAAGTCAGGAGACTGATTATCTAGGTAGTGTGATGTGCATTTAGTCTGGGGACTTAATCTTTAACTCTCAAAGTATAGACCCAGGGCCAGCAACATCACTGTCACCTGAAATATGAAAATCTACTCCAAATCCACTAAGGAAAAGAGGAAACAGCCATATATATTGTTTCAACCTGCAGGTGATTTTCATATGCAGTTTAGTTTGAGAACCTCAGGAATAGGTGACCCTGTTGTCTCAAATCACCAAAATGCTACTGTGTAGAGATCAAATGCTTCATTTACCAGTGGTGCCATGTCAAGTACTCTGAATAAAACACCACAATCAAGAACGGGATATTCTTGATTTTTAGACCGGTAACATTTCCCAGAGAAATTTATATTGGCATGCTTTCTGCCATTAGGCAGGCACTGACACACATGATCATTTTAACAAATAGTGGTCATCTCCAAAGCCAATCTTGGTTCTCTTCATTTATAGAGCAGGATACTTTATGATACATACAGCATGGGCATTTCACATCTACTTCTTAAAACCCCTGATCCTTATGGCTTTTTCTCACTTTCCATCATCCAGGAGGTAGAGTGCTAACAAACTCCCCAAGCAGTTCAAGGAAAGGAGACTTTTGGGACTCTCACCCAATGGAAATATGCAGTAGTCACAGTGTATGAAGCCTGTAAAGACTAACTTCAAACAGACCTGGTTTCTCAGTGTGACTCAAGGAACTATCTGAACCGTTAGGATGGAAACCGCTTACCTGAAGATCAAAGTGTGAGACTTGAGCAGGCACTGAGGAGTTAGTTTAGCTTTCCTGAGTTTACAAATGAACAAACAGGAATGACAGAAAACCCCGCCTGGCTGTCAGGGACAAACAAACACAAAACCCACAAGCCCAGCAGGGGTCAAGTTTAATAGTCAGTTTTCACTCCCTCTGGAAGAGCCCCCCCCCCCACTCCTTACAATTTGTTTTGACAGGTGATTACAACAAACTCCACCCTCCCTGACTCACTTCCTAGAGCAGTCAAAACCAGCCCAACTTTCTCACTGCATCAAATGCTTTTATCTCTTCACACGCGAGATGAGGTTCTTCCTAGCAGAATCAGCTTTCAAACTTAACATTTCTTCTTAAGAAAGAAAAACCTCCAAATTTCTATTTTGCCATGAATATAACAGGCGAAAGCCAAACAACTCAGACCTCCATTTGCCTGCAGCAGCTTTAATTTTACAATCCAAAAGCATTTATTTTACAGTACTCAGTAGAGACATGTTTTTTAAAAAGCCTGTCCTGCCTTCTGTGACCTCTAGGAAGCCCTCCGTGGAGGTGATTAATGTACCAGCAACCTATTTCACTGTCCACCTTCCAATCTTTTCTGTAAGGAGTACGTACATTTCCTATGAGCTGTGTACTTGGCAATGCTTTTGTCCAAAGCCTTCCAAATGATGACAAAAGAGGGTCACCAGACACATTAAAAACAAACAAAACAAAACAAAAAAAAATCAACCCTTCCAACAGGGCTTGACACATCTTCGAAATGTGCATCAACTCTAATCTACTTCAATAACCACATTTATTGAAATGTAAGAATGAATTCTTGTAAAAACATTATTTTGAGCAGTTTCAATTTTTTGCACTTAGAAACATAATTGTGTTTGATACTAATGGAGAAATTACATCAGAGTTGGGAAATAGACAAAGGCCAAGGCAGACAAAACTGTTCTCCCTCCTCAAAGGAATAGTGAAATGCAACCTGAACGGAGACAAAAACAAAAAAATTAAGGCAAGATATATTGATATTACTTTTAAGAAACCTGTGATCTCTTTTGGCTGTCAAAGGAGTAAATTCCTCAGTTAACACTCCTCAGACTTCTATAGTCTCTTACATATAAGATTACTGTACTAGAGAACCCAAGAAAAATACACATAAAAAGAAACAACACACATTGCCTCCTTTTTTTTTTAAAGAAACAATTCTTGTGATCCAAATATGATCCACAAATGAATGAGAGCAAGGGAATCCTCTTTAAACTTTTTTTTCTCAATCTAATGATGTGGTTCCAAATAAAAACTTTGGAAGGGTTGAAATAACGGCCCGGGTAACGTACTCCACACACTTGCTGAGTACACTGTGTGTGAGAACAAATTTAAGAACACTTCTGACTTGAGGTGTGACGTAAACAGACAAAACAAAACCAGGACAACTAGAAGGTACCTCCCCCCCCCCATTCTCCCAGATCAATGCTTCTTTCCCAGATCCAAGAGGGTGTTCATAGTGGGCTTCTCCCTTTTGTTACAACAGTGAATGAAGTTCACAGCACTTGCTCAGCAGAACAGAATCAACATACTTCCTCTTCTGGGGAGTCACATGGTAATGGTCTTACCCTGTGATTCTTAGGCCTACATAATTTTCTCCATTAAAAAAAAATGGAAACACTGTCACCCAATTTGTCATTGAAATAATTCTATCTTCAAAACTGGACAGATAACTGTGGAAGGCCCAGCTTCACCAGACACCCCTATCACGGTTACTGTAAATCAATGAATATGAAACACAAAAACACAAATAGTTTGGGGTTTCTTTTAAAAAATGACATTTGTATTAAAAGTCTTAAGATGAAGAGACAATGACTCAATGAGCGGAATTAAACGTTACAATTTGTTAGAATTCCCTTGGTACATCGCAACAATAAAACTCTGCTCTTTGCTTTCTGGAGGACACCCTGTAACAAGTAACGGAGACACTTTGATTAACAACAGAGAAGGGAGCTAAAGCCTGAAATTTGCACAAAATGAAGGGGAGAAAATTTCCAGGCTTAACATTTTTAAAAAGAAAAGCTAAAACTTAACGAAGCAACTCATGGACTAACAGGGCCCCATTTGTCCTGGCTCTTTCAGGGAGATATTTAAAGTGGTTTTGGGGGGAGGGGCAGCAGATTCTGGGATATGGTGGGAATTCACAGGTTGGCACCGGCTGGAACAGCTGAGTTAGAAGGCACTCTGCAGACACAGGGGTGCTGGGGGCCCTGAATCACATTTACAAAGTCTTTGTATTGTATTTTTAAAAGCTAGTCAGCAAAATCTGTCGCTGCCAACCACAGAAAAATGCTATACTTACACACACACACAACAGCATACACACACGCACACAATAGCACACACAAAAAATGTGCAGATCTTTTAACATTTTTTTTCACAGCTGATTAAAAAAAAATACTACCATTCTCCCCCGGACTCCCCTTTGATACAGTAGGTAATCAAAATAGATTTTTCCCCCACAAATATCGGCAGACACTTCCTGGCACCCCACACTGTATTGGCATCAGTGTTAACAGTCCCAGTTCACATGTGCAATACTTCAGATTGGATACACTGTAACAAGAACCCAACTTTGCATAGACATCCGCAGAATCCTAATCAGTCCCTGGGTTGCCCTTCCAAGCTGGCAGAAAAGGAACCCCTGGTCTTAATTTCCAAATAATCCTGGAAAACAAGGGGGGGAAAGACAAGTTTCTTCCCCTTCTCTGGCTCCTTCATATGGTTTTTCTCAGACCTCCTTCCTTGCGTTTAGAACTTGGAAGATGGACAGTTGTTTGGGGGAACCCTCCCCCACTGCCTCCTTCTTCCCTCCACCTCCCCACCCCCATTTTTTTTTTCAGGCTTGAAACTTTTGCTTGCCGGTGTCAAGCAGCCAATACTGCGCTTTGATGGCCACTTAAAACGGGAAGATGATGCATGAACCGAAATCAACGAGGAACGTACACGCGGTTAAAGAGCCACACGTTTCCATCAGGGTCTTGGATGGTCCGGAACCGACACCCCCTTCGGACCCCGGCTGAAGGCTGGGGATGCTGCCCGCGCAAGTCAGCCAGGTTCCTCTGGCATCCCGGCCAATCCCAAGTCGTCTCCCCATCTCAAAAAACAAGAAGACAATCACATTTAAGAGAATCGGGTGTGTTTGGCTTTGTGCACGGAGCGTGGCCGGCGCCCGGGAGCGGCCGGCGCCTCACAGGATCACGCAGGCCGAGCAGCAGCCCTCGTCGCCGTTGGGCTGCGCCGCGTAGTTCATCTGCCTGACGATCTCGGCGAAGAGCTCATCCACCGAGGCTTTGTTTTTGGCGGATGTCTCCATGAAGGGGCAGCTCCACTCCTCGGCCAGGGCCTTGCCCTCGCCGTAGGAGACCTCGCGCTCGCCCTCCAGGTCCACCTTGTTGCCCACCAGGATCATGGGGACGCGCTCGTACCGCTTCACGCGGATGATCTGGTCCCGCATGGGCTTGATGTCCTGGAAGCTCTGCTGGTTGACCAGGCTGTAGACCAGGATGAAGCCCTGGCCGTTCTTGATGTACAGGTCCCGCATGGACGCGAACTGCTCGGTGCCCGCCGTGTCCAGGATCTCCAGCACCGACGGCGACGAGTCCACCTCGATCTCCTTCCGGTAGAAGTCCTCGATGGTCGGGTCGTACTTCTCGATGAAGGAACCCGTCACGAACTGCACGGTGAGCGCGGACTTGCCCACGCCGCCCGAGCCCAGCACCACGACTTTGTACTCTCTCATGGCTCCGTCGGCGCCCTCGTCGCGCCTGCCGCCGCCCCGTCGGGGCTGAGCGCTTGGGGGAAGGCTGGGTTGGGCTGGGCTAGGTGGACGTCTCCCCTTCCTCCGTTCCGCAGGAAAGAAACCCAGCGAGAGTGGCCCGGGAGCGCGGGCTTCACCGATCGGCTAGCAGCGGAGCCCCGCGCGCAGCCGACCCGGGGCGGGGGCGCGTCCCTGGGGCGAGGGTCGGTCCCGGGCCCCGCAGCAGCCCTGGCAGAGGACCCGGAGGACAATGCGCGCAGCCGGAGCGAGGCAAGCGCTGGAGCTCCTCTCCACGGCAGCCCGGGAGGGCCGGGAGGCGGTGGCGGCTGGCTGGAGAGGCGGATGCTAATTGCGCGGCCGGCGGCTGGGACACGCGTGGCATGTGTCCCCGCGGAGCGTGCGCCCAGCTCCGCGGCCCATCGCTCGCTCTCTCGCTCGCTCTCCCCGGCAGCCTCCGCTGGGGCGAGGGCTTCCTACTCGCCCGCCGCGCGCACACTGACCCTCCCCGCCCCGCCGAGCATGCCCAGTGAGCCGCCCGGTGGCGCCCCGCCCGAGCTCCGCTCCGGCTTTTCCGCAGCGTCGGGAGGAGGCGTGACTGGAAGGTGTGGCTAGAGGGTGTGGCCAGCCGGGACTGGGCGGGGCGGCGCGAAGCTTGGAACTGGGCAGTCGAGCGGGTGCCTGTGCCTGCAGGTGGGGAGGTCCCGACCGATGCTACCTCCTTTTCAGGGCGCTGCGAGCTTCTTGGGGCGGGGCACCTCGGGCAGTCGCTGGCTGTGGTCTGCTCTCCGCCGCCTTGGGCTGTGAAAGGCGGATGGGACACCTCGTCCCCGACCCCGGATCGGTGCACGCTTCCCTGGGCATTTTCAGGGCAGGGAAGGTAGCCGTGGCGGGTGCCCCCGACTCGACCTGGTTTTCTAGTCTCGAGTTCCTGTTCTGACTAGGACCTAGGGGATGGGAGTCCATGGGGCACCGCATCCTTCGGGGGGGAAGGGGGACAGGATTCGCGGGGTCGTCCCACCTCCCCTTTGGCTGGAGCCAAAACCCGGCTGGCGGATCCGAGCCCGCGGAAGGCTTGTGCGGTTCCTGCACCTCGTCGGGGCATGCTCAGTCGGCCGGGCAGGTTTGGGGCTTGCAAGTAGGAAGGTTTCGCACCGCACACCCACACGCCAGCTCGAATTACCTCTCCTAGACTCCCTACTCATTGGCCCCAGGACGCGAGTCTCACACCCCCAAATGGGTTCCCATTGGCTGCTGCCGAGGTTTTGTCACTTTAGACAGCTTCATTGGTTGGAAGGTCGCCTCCGCTCGGGATTGGTTATTTATAGAGATTGAGTGGAGAGGCGGAGGCCCAGCTGTTCCTTCTCCACTGCTCCCCGCCCCCCCTGCCACCCACTCCTGGGGGCCTGTGGATCTGAAGCCTGGGGGGGGGCAGGAGGGGGAAAGGAGGAATTTTAGGCGGAGTGCTCTCAACTAAGTATAGTCCTTTGTTGGTGCTCTGGAGGTTTGTCTGGTTTCTTCAAGCCCAGTCACGACCGTTCCTTAAAGGGAGCAGCTAGGGTTCCTTGTTGCTCTCTGTCTGCAAGAAATCCTGAAAGTTTCTAACTTAATCTTTGCCGGGGTGGGGGTGGGTGGGTGTGGAGCTGGGATGAGCAATGCGCCGCCGGGAGCTCGTGGTAGCAGGAGAGGTGGGGCTGCCCAGGCTTGCCTCTTCCCGAGCTCTGCACGGTGGGGCGGCAGCCGCAGGACTTGGCTCCACTCACTCGCGCCCTGATTCTAGGTGACTGACGCCCGGACTTGTCTGGAGTCTCTCTTAGTTCCTTGCTAGGAGAGATGTCTAGACCTGTCAGCCAGCGCACAGCACTGGCTGTGTGTGGGAGCCGCCGAGTGCAGAGCGGGTGGGGATCGGGTTGGCGGCGACCGGGTGCAGTGGCCTGTCTCCTTATCCGCTGCCACTAGATTCTGCTTTAACCGTCCTCACTGCGGGGAGAACGGGGCAGTGCCTTTTGGTTCCCACTTTACCTGCAGTGCTCTTGGCCCCCTTTTGCCAGCGGGGCTGCTCCAGATACTGGGCTGCGGGCCCAAAGTGTGTGTCCACAGCGGTGAAGTTCCAGCCAGCAGAGCCGTGCGGCAGTCCTGTAACCCCTGCCTCTGTTCCTCGACGGTGCTCGCTCTGCCTTGGCTCCGCCGTTTGTTTAGTGGAGAAAAGGGTTTTCCGTGGTCGAGTACCGACTGCCTCGATTTAATTATGCTGATGAAATTCTTCAGAGGATTATCTCCGAAACAAACTTTAATATAGCTGGGCAGAACGCTGCCAACATTCTGCCAAGTGTTTTGCATGCACTATCTCAATTACCCTCCATAATAATTACTTTTATGGGCATTTTAAAGATGAAAAAACCGAGGTTCCCAGGGTTTTAGTAGCTCGCCTGAGCGTGGCAAGGCAAGGATTACAATCTAGGTGTTTGATTGTAGAACCGTCAAACTGCTTGAAGATAAAGCAGAAGGACCCCCTGCTATGACCATGCTTTTCTCTCTTCTTGTGACCATGATGCTATTTGGATGGTGCTCCCTCTTCTGGACTGTGACTCCAAGTGGCCAGAACCCTGAACTCCAAACACCTTTCTGTGTGGTGCCAAACCCACCTCAAGAATCTTCTGAGGACTCCCAGCTCACTCCTATCCAATTAATGGTTCTTTACTGGACTAAACTGTTGTGGGGCCCCTTGAATGCTAGGAGCAGGGACAGTGAGGTCACCTATGCTCTGACTCCCTTCAGCCTGGCCCTTGAAGGTGTCCACACATTCTCAACTCCACACCTGGCTGCCCAGGTTCCTGTAAAGATGTGCTTGTTAAAGTGCAAAGATTGATCCCATTTTGCCAGTTCATCTTGGTTGATAACTTAAAATACTTTTAGGGCTGTTTCATCTAAGTCGGTGCGACGGATATTGTTATTGGTTGACTACATCTGGAATGAACTATAATTCCAGAAATGGAGGGCACACCTGTGAGAGGTTTGTTTGTTTTTTGTTTATAACTTTTTTTCTTGGTTTGAAGTGGGTGAATCCTCCTCTAGTACAGACCTTTGAAGCAGGGAAACACACGTCTTTGATCTGGATCTTGAAGTCGGAAGGCAAACCTCTAATCTGCGCCATGCCTTCTTCTGGAAGTCTATATAAGGACATAGGGGAAGGAAGATTTTGCTCTTTGCCTGCTTGCCCTTGGCTTGCTAACACATCCATTTCTTCCCTGGTATTCCAGCTTCTGTCTCTGGGATTCCAGCATGTACTGAAGACCAGCTGACACGTTCAGCCTTGTGGCTTGAGCAGCTACTGAATTATTTGCCTTTCTGCTCACAGGTAGCCATTGTTGGATTAGCTGGACTGCAACCTGTAAGTCATTCCAATAAATCCCATACATATAAATGTGTGTGTGTGTGTGTGTGTGTGTGTGTGTGGTATGTGCAGATTCATTCAGTAAGTTCTGTTACGATGAGAACCCTGACTAATACAATAGGCCTTATGCACACTCTATGCTCACAAAGGGGTGAGTTTGAGTAACCCGAAGGACAATGCCTCATTCTTATACACCTAGTGTCTAATATCAAGCACCAAACCTCTGTTACTACCCAGGGCGTTTGGCAAGCCCATTACACTTCCTGACCTTAGTTTGCCTATCTATAGAATAGTGGTGATGAAATATGTTCCACCCACAGAGCTGTGCCAGGGATCTTGAAGAGACTATGGACAGCAAAGCCTTCAATTTCCAGCAGAGAGCTGAGCAGAGTTAGGGCCCAGTGTCCTGCCTGCCTTCTCCAGCAGTTTGATGCATCGCAGAGGGATAATACTGAACCAAGAGTGGATAGTGACACTTGTTAAAACTCTTGTGCACCAGACATCCATCAGTTATTACCCAGACCCAAGCACCTGGACAGCCTCATCTAGGGGAGATACTCTTGTAGACAAGTGGATGGTGTTACTGAAGTTTGATGGCTTTTTTTTTCAATAACAGAAAGATGCTACAGTTTTCAGTAACAGAAAGATGCTGTTTGACATTTTCAGTAGTATATTATATCCCAGTTATTTCCCCACAGGTAGGCATACATGGGTGTTGTATTTCAAAATGAAGCCAAGGTTTCAACAGGTTTTTGTTTTTTGGTTTTTTTTTTTTTTGGCTAGGGGTGCTGGGAATTGAACACAACCTGTTTCCCACAACAGTTAAATAACTACACACTACATGCCCAGCAATGTGTGTGTATGTATGTATGTATACACACATATAGATATCTAAAGACAGACAGACAGACAGGATATTGTTCATTTGCCCAGGCTGGTTTTGAACTTGATCTGTTGTTCATGGCAACTGCCTGCCTCAGCCTCCTGGGAAACTAGGGTAAGAAGCCTGGATTGCTCACCATTTTAATGTTGGTCACTCCCTCTTATCGGAGTTTGTTTTGATTTTGTATGAGTCATTATCTGCCCTGTACTGTAATTATTTACGGAACTAAAGTCTCATTGCCCTAAGCACCATGTGACTTGTTAGAGGGCAGCACCTACGTCTGGTTTATCTTCCGAGCCTTCTGTGTTTCATGGTATTCATTATGATAGGAGATCCTCAATAAACACCCATCAGTGGAGGTCTGAGTTATTGCTTTTCTGAGCTCTATCTGTGATGAAAGATTTTGACATTCCTTGATAAGCCACAACATCTCCTTGTTCCAAAGAAAAGTATATGCTAATGTTCAAATCTCCCTGAGTCTTGAAGATGCTGGAGTAATGAAAATTCACACCGACTTGAGTGGCAATACTTAAAATAATGTTGTCCAAGGGAGAGAGGCCCAGGCTCCAAAGAGCAAAGGACATTATCTCCTGACAGCCTGAAAGGGGGTTTGGAAAACAGTCTGAAGGAAATGAGATAAAGCAGCTTAACCTTTGATATTCTGTGTAAACAGAGGCCCATTCTGTGAGATGTGGCTCTGCTCTGGACCTGCAAGGGTAGCAGGAATGCTATAAGGTGACTCTGTAAAGACCTCAGGCAGAAAACTGCTCAGCTATACAGAGGGGCTGAATTTCATGATGTCCTTAGATTTCCCAGAGCCAACTGCAGGCAAATAAATCATTCTAGGTAAGTTCTCCTACTTTTGAAAATGCCAACAGTAAGTTGGTCGTGAATGTATCGTAATTTTAAAGTGGAAGATTAATGGCTTTGCAGAGTTCCTAAAAGATGTATGTCAAATAACTGAATGTATGATAATAGAACCATGTAGCTGGGTGGTTCAGAGTTTTATCGAGGTATTTTTTAATGTAACCAACAACAGGGTCCCCTGAAAGTATTTTCTAATTTTGGCAGTCATGTCTTCATACTGTTTGTGTGACGCTTTGGCTTGCCAACACATTTCATTTTGCTTCAGATACAACCCTATCACCTGTTACGCAGCCATCTCATGAGAACAGAGCCTTGACCCGTCTTGATGAGATATTGAATCACTGTTATCCAAGAACTGTCAAGAGCATCAAAGGTGACACAAAGCCCTGCTCGATCTCAATCTTACTACCTCAGTGACTGCCTGCTGCCTGGGTTACCTGTGTTCTGGTCTCTCTCTCTCTCTCTCTCTCTCTCTCTCTCTCTCTCTCTCTCTCTCTCTCTCTCTTCTTTCTTCCATTATTCTTAACATTGCGCATGGAAAATTTTCAGATTAAACGGCCTCTGAAAATCATTCAAGCTCTACAAAATCTTGACATATTGTCAGGGCCCACAGACATGGCTCTGCTTCAACTTAAGGTCAGAGAGTTCAAACCCACTATTGCTCTCTCTGGGTTAAACAACAGAATGTTTGGCCTGAGACTAAGCTAAACTAAGATAAGCTAATGGCTGTCTCACCTTAACAACAGGGTATTTGACCTAAGAAATGGGTGTCTCACTTTAACAATAGGATATTTAGCCTAATGGTGGCTATTGTGTATCTAGCCTTGACAACAGGATACTTTGTTTACAGTGTGTTTAGGTGATATTTTGGGTATTGAGAAGGTAATTACACTTGCTTGTTGTTTGCATGGTAGTAAAGAGGTCTTTTTGCCTTCCCCTCTTTTGGGTCCCCCTCCCCAGGGTTTCTTTGTGGCTTTGGAGCCTGACCTGGAGCTAGCTCTTGTAGACCAGGCTGGTCTTCAACTCACAGAGATCCACCTGCCTCTGCCTCCTGAGTGCTGGGATTAAAGGCTTGCGCCACCACTGCCCGGCGTGCCTTTCCCTCTTTTGATGGGGGTATAAAAAATTTGTTAACAATGAAAATGGCAGCCGGGCGTTGGTGGCGCACGCCTTTAATCCCAGCACTCGGGAGGCAGAGGCAGGCGGATCTCTGTAAGTTCGAGACCAGCCTGGACTACCAAGCGAGTTCCAGGACAGCCTCCAAAGCCACAGAGAAACCCTGTCTCGAAAAAACCAAAAAAAAAAAAAAAAAAAAATCAAAACAAAAAACAAAAACAAAAACAAAAAGTTATCCTAGTCCGGTGGGACTAGGCTGATACAACACATCGACCCTGGTAGGTTTGTGTTCCATCACACGTTTTTGAATGACTTGGCATATTTTAATTCTTCTAGCTCATTTTAGAAAAAAAAAAAAAACAAGTGAGAGGTCAAAGTCCCTCTTCTTGAAGGTAAATGGCCCCCGTCTCTCTCTGGTCTCAGATCTGCCAGAGCCCCTGATCTGTGGGGAAGACCTGCCTTCCTCCTGAAGCACGACAGAATACACAGTGGAAGCAAGCATTATGACCCCGTGCAGAAGGAGCAAAGCAAGCTCGGGGAACGGAGGGTTTCCGAGAGATTTAGTCGATCCTAGGTTGTCTTGGTTCGAAAGAACCATGTCAAGCCCCAGTCTGTTTAAGAGTTCTCTCCTCGGAACGTTCTGTTCCAGAGAACCAAATATAGCAAGAATAGGAGAAACCGCTTAGCTCCGTCACAAAGAATTTTTTCCTCCCTTTCCTTTATCTCACAGCCCACTAGATGGAAGGAGCCCCCCTCTCCCCCTGCAGGGATGCGAGCACACCACTTCCCCTCAGCACAGCTGAAGCCTATCGGCCCTCCACGGTGGCTCCACCAAGTCTTCAGCCTGCGGTTTTGATGCAGACAATGAGGGCCTGTGCTCAGCAGAGGAAGTTCACTTGTAAATCATCACCAGCAGAGGGGTCTGCTGGAAGGAAGCTGCCCATTGGGTGTTCTGTGTTCCTGGGAATCACATAATTGAGCAATCATGAGCTAGTGTTGAAGATCTGTGAGTCACAGCTTAGGAAGAAGGCACCTGAAAGCAGAGGATGGCTTTGTGGTTATTGTTTTTATGTCTGTTAGCTTCGCTGGTAAGGAAATATACTGAAAGCCCTGTGTACCCAAAGATTGCTGTTATTTTATTCAGCGTTTGTGATATTGTCATGTGACTACAAAGATATATCTTGGAAGCTCCTTTCTGTAAAGGGGTTTCTAGCCTTAAAGACGTTATTGTCTTATAGAGGCGATTTTATGGACAGAAAAAGGAATGAAGCTGGGAAACTGATCAAATATTTCTGCGTTTTGTGTAAGCTGAATACTCTAAGGGAATGCTTCAAACTCTTCTCTGCAAAGTGCTAGATCATAAACAGGTCAGGTTTCC
This sequence comes from Mesocricetus auratus, assembly GCF_017639785.1. Taxonomy (NCBI): domain Eukaryota; kingdom Metazoa; phylum Chordata; class Mammalia; order Rodentia; family Cricetidae; genus Mesocricetus; species Mesocricetus auratus. The sequence continues at coordinate 4,987,718 of NW_024429195.1, forward strand.
CTGGCCAAACTCTGTCTTTACTACTTCTAAGTTTCATCTGGCATACAAGCCTCCTTAGACAACAGTATGCAAATAAGTGGTTGTGGCAGAGTGCCAATAATACACTTCCTTTGTGGAAACAGGTGGTGGACTGTATTTGGCGTGCAAGCCCATGGTTTGTCAATTTCTAAACCATGAACTAAAGGGGGTGGGAGAAAAACCCTTCATTTGTCACCGGAGTTTCTTTAAATAAAAATGAACTACTAGTCTGTCAATAGATGCAGTTACACACTTTTGGCTGTAATCAATGGGAAACTGCCAGTCAAATACTGAGGACATATCAACAAATAAAACTGTCTATATAATTTATAAATGCTCATATTATGCAAATGTCAAAGGTATTAGCCATGCTTTATCATTTTTATTTTTAATTTAATATTTAAGTGAATTTAGTGTTTATTTTTAATTGTTGATTATGGATTATGTTCATTATGTAATATATTACATAACTGTCTCACACACACACATATCTTGAAAATAATTTCATTAATTTGTGGCTAACTTTTGATTTTAAATTAAATTTATTTTTAGCTATTTCTTTTCTGAATTTGCCTTTTTCCTGATGGGTTTCCTTTGTGGATTTAATGCCACGGGTAAGAAGTCACCTCTTGTTTTTCGTAAGCTGGTGTTTTCTTCTAGTGTGTTTTATGGTTATGTGTTGGCTTGCTTTTCAAATGAAGAGGGAAATCAGTAACGATGATGAAAGGGAAACCTGAGTAATAGGACATCCAAAGAACAACAGCTTCTGAGGAAAAAGAGAGAGGAACCTAAGAACACAGATGGCAGGAGGGAGCTTCCTTCCTCTGGAAGGAAAGAGAGATAAAACCCAACCCACCTGAAGATGAGCCGACAATCCTGAAAGTTGCTGCACTGCGACTGACCTCGGCGTCAGTGAGACTCGGCATCAGTGAGACTCGGCTGTGCACCCGGTAGGAAGGGAGCAGCCAGGGATGGGGGAGGGGTCCTGGAAGAAACACAGCGGTTTGTCACACCGTGGTCTGTGCCACACGTGGCATGAAGATGCTCGGTTACTACATTCGGGTACAGGCATTTATGAAGACGCAGAGTCGCCTTCTAAAGAATTTAGATGCTGATGATTCCTCTCGAGCATGTCAGATCAAAAAAATCAATTGGAATTTCTGAAGGCTTTTTTTTCTTATGCAGCACATACAAATACATTATTATACAATGAACTATTACCCGCCCCCCACCCATATATCTGTATCCTTAGTAGAAGTATGCTTGTGACCCTGCAATCAAAATTCCATCACAGATGGGAAATAAAATGAATTCAAGAAATTTGTCGACAATGTGGTCTTCTGGTCTACTGTCCTATCAAATGCATGCTAACTTACAATAAAGCGCAGCTAAACTTTCAGAGAATTCATCATTTTGAGTACTTTTTTTTGGTTGTTGTCCAACAAATATTCATTCTATGTGAGGTATTATGACCCTGCTTAAAATAAAACCATTTTATCCTTTTTGTTATGTAAGTGGTATATCCTTGTCATAAAAATTCAGGGTGTTTAGAAATGCAGGAAAAATAAAAATAAATCACTTAAAATTAACCTTAGTATTTCAGTTGATAGTATTTACTTTATAGAATTATTTTCTGCACAAGGTTGGGCTTCTCATGACTGCCTTAATTTACAGCTCAATTTAGACTCTTAAGTATCCTACAAATAGGGATTAACTTAGGAACCTTAAATACTGGCTTAGAGAATCATTTCCTTCTTATTTAATTATCTCTTTATGGGAATTTCATATCTCTTGTGCTAATGCTAGTATAATCAAAAGTTGCCCAGAAGATGTCTAACTGACAAAGTCCCTGAGCCAGGCTGTTGGGGACCAGCATTACCTGCCTGTTTGTCCTGAATGTGGGATAGAGCTCCTTCATTCAGGTTCTGTCCCTCTGCCGGGATGATCTCCCCCTGTGGTTACTGTGCCTTGGATGTGTCAGAACCCTTCAAAGCCCTGGCAGTGACTTCTCCATCACCCACACATCTCTGTTCTCTTTGTCAGCTGCTCCTAGACTTCAGTCTGTTTTCTCTTAGGTTTTCCAGAGGATTAAAAGAAATCTGCCTTATACCCACAGCTAAACACTGAACTGAACTCCTGGAACCCAGTGACAGAGAGGGAGGATTGATGAGCAAAGGGGTCAAGACTGGACTGGTTTAACCCACAGAAGCAGCTGACCTGAACAAGCTGGAGCTCATGGACCCCAGACTGATGGCTGAGAATCCAGCCTGGGACTGATCCAGACCCCCTGAATGTGGGTGTCGGTGAAGAGGCCTAGGCAATCTAAGGGGCCTTGGGTAGTAGATCAGTATTTATCCCTGGCATACAAATGGACACTGGTTGACCATCCCACAATGAGGGATGCTCTCTCAGCCAGGACTCTTGGGGGAGGGCCTAGGCCCTGCCCTGGATGAAATGACAGATTCTGGAGATCCCCCATGGAAGGCCTCACCCTCCCTGGGGATCGGAGTGGAGATTGGATGAGGGGACGGGCAGGGGGCCAGAGGAGGAGGGGAGGGAGAGGGAACTGGGATTGACATATGAAGCAAGCTTGTTTCTAATTTAAATAAAAAAGAAGAAAACAATAATGGACAGCATAGACAAAGCAATGTCCATCATGGCCTGAGTAGTAATGGTAAGCATAGGCAAAATGAACTTCGTGGTGTCGTAAGTGGTAAGGACCTTTGTCATGGGGTTTCTGGGCGTGGAATAGATAAGAATCCTACTGTATTTTGTTTTATCTGTACCAGTGGGAAAAAAATCTCAAACAAATGAAAGAAATCTACCTTCTTATTTTCCCCAAATTGTGTCCCAGTATGCCTGGAAAACGGCTTACTCTCAACTCTTCAAGTTATGGGAAAAACAGGGTTATGTTTGCTGACACGGTTTCAGACCAAAATTCTCTTTAAAGTACTCTTAGAGTTTCTGTGTAGTATTTCACAACTTCAGTTACAACTTGGTTCTGAGCACACAGCACATTTTGTCGTCTGCAGGCCTCCATGTTCAACAACAAAAGCGACCTTGGCCCAGATGCAAGATCATTGTTAAGAATTTCAGTGTTTTTACTGAACTTTCAAAGATTTTTCTTCCTGTAGAAATATCACGGGTTAAGTATGGAAAACATCTTTTTTTTTTCTTCTCCAAGACAGGGTTTCTCTAGTGTAACTGTAACTCATTTTGTAGACCAGGCTGGCCTCCGACTCACAGAGATCCGCCTGCCTCTGCCTCCTGAGTGATGGAATTAAAGGCGTGTACCACCACCTCTCCAAGGAAAACAATCTTTGGAATTTCCCTACTGTCTCAGTTAGGGTTTGTGATATAATACTGTGGCCAAAAGGCAAGTTGGGGAGGAAAGGGTTTATTAGGCTTACACTGGAGCGTTCCTGTTTGTCCTGGAAGGAAGTCAAAACAGGAACTCAAACAGGGCAGGATCCCAGAGGCAGGAGCTGATGCAGAGGCCATGGAGGGGAGATGCTTATTGTCTTCCACCCCTGGTTTGCTTAGCCCACCTTCTTATAGAACCCAGGACCAGCAGCTTACAGAGGGCACCTTCCACCATGGGCAGGGCCCTCCCCCACTGACAACTAACTGAGAAAATGCCTTACAGCTGGGTCTCATGAAGGCATTTCCCTAGCTGAGGCTCTTTCCTCTGATGAAACCTATAGCTTGTGTCAGTTTGACACACAAAACCACCAGAACACCTACCATCATTCTTCTGCATGTAAGTTCAAAATTTGTACAATTTTGCTTTTTGTTTCTTTGTTTTGATTATTCAGGGTTTCTCTGTGTAGCTCTGTAGACCAAGCTGGCCTTGAACTCACAGAGATCCACCTGCCTCTGCCTCTGGAGCGCTGGGATTAAAGGCGTGCACCACCACCGCCCAGTTTCCAAATTTGTACACTTTTGAGTTAGATTGTATCAGAATGCTTGATTTTCAATACTGCTATCTGAATTGCTGAATTGAATTTCATAAAATATTGTTAAATGATTTTTGGTTTGGGGTTAGGATGGCTGTTCTAATAATTTATGAAAAGGACCTAAGCATAATTCTGACATTTTTGTAAGATGTATTTTTTTCAAAACAGTGTTCTCATCATTGATGATTATAAAATAAATATCAGTCAATACAATAAAACATTGAAGATGCTCTGTGTCCTGTAGTATCAAATACTCTGCCAAGAGATTTAATTCTTTCTGTAAAAATAAACCCAGCACATTATCTCATTAGTATGGAAATTTGCTTTCATCCTTAACAAATGGGAAATTATATGTATCACAAAATCTATTTTAAGATAAATTTATGTTTTGATATCAGTAAATGTTTGATTTGCATATCTGTTTTCCATTCCTTATATATCCCAAATCACATAGAAATTTCTCGGGCAAAAACGGGGTTGAAAACATGACAAAGTTGAAGATGCCCCGCTCTGGTCTACATTGGTCCAAGTTACCTGTGGGAAAACGTGATTCAGCTTCCGAAGCATGATTGAAGGACATCAGAAATACTCGAAGGGAGACACCAATCAAATGCAGAGTTTGCATCGTAGACAACATTTTGAAATTGCCAGTTTCCCCAGGGAGAAGGGATTCTTTTGTAAAAAGAAGCTCCCAGAATACCTTGGATGCTGGGACACAGACTCCCTGACATTTGGTGTCAGACTTGCAGCGCTGGTAGCTATAGCAGCTAGGCATGACACAGCAGCAAACTATTACTAGCACAAATGGCAGTCACTTTGGATGTTGATGACTGTAGAAAAACCTCAGTGTAGTGTGCTAATGCAGGAATACAGGCAGCCCACTGAGCAGCCGAGAAGACTGTCCAGGGAAAGGGCCAGCATTACAAGTCTATAGGCTCTAAGTGTTATTGGTGATGGGGGAAAAAAGGAGTTTGGATTTACCTACTGTGGCTACAAACTAAGGAAAACAGCAGCAGCAATAATAATAATAGTAATAAAATGTATGATTTGGGGCTATCTTATCCCTTGAGCAGCTTAATGGAGGAAATTAAGACACACAAGGAATTGTTTGGAAACGGTCACTCAAATAAGCCAGGAAGGTTTTCTCAGCATCCCTTCTGTCCCCGTAGGGTTCTTCTGACTATATTTTCAATATCTTCTAAAGTGAATTCACTGAAAGGATTAGGGATACTTATGACTTCAAGGAGTGGGAAACCCAACCAAGGGGACAGAGAACTAAGCAAGTACTTATTTAGTATGTGACAAGAAGTCTATGCCTGGAGGGCTTTTGATTTAGTTTGAGGGCTCACTGAAATCAGGAATCAAATGGGCTTTTGTGGCAAAGGGGATGGGCTGGGATAGGAAGTTAATTTGAAGAGGGTCTTCTGTTTTGCCTTAAGCCACAAATCCCACTGACTTCCAGGCCGAGTTCTTTGACTAGGCCTGCAGTGACTGTTTTCCAAGTTGGAAGGGGAGCTGAGAGTTGGGAGACTGACTAAAGAAAAATAAATTGAGACTGATATTTGATGAGCCAGCCTATCATGCCAACATCAAATCCCAAACCTATCTCAGAGATACGTTTTTTTTTCTTTGAACTGAATTTATGCAGAATTTCCCCGTTTTCCCAATAAGTTTAATGTGAGAGATGGGTGCAATCACTTATTTTTTCATTAAGAAGTACACTTCAAAAATTTTGATTTATCTTTAGGTTGGCTATGCATCATGCAAAGGCTTGTTCGTATGTCTGCAATAGTAAGGATCTAGCTCAGCACTTCATTCACACAGAAAATACTCCACCACTGGATTGCACTTCCAATCCTGATTTAATGTGTGGATTTTCACAAAGCTCAAAAAAAACATGGGCTTTGATTCCAGATAGCCAACAATTCATAAAATAGAAATAACGCAGAACTTTTAGCTGGACTGGCTTTTAAAATTTGAATGTCTAGCTTTAAAAATGTGAGAAAGCTTACTTGGTGTATGCAACAACTAGTCGTCAGGATAGGTCCTGTATACCCTACCTTTCTATAGCCACATTTGGAATTCTTCACCCAGTTCATCATAGTTGGTGAGAACGATGAAAAAAAAATAGAAGTGGTGGCAGGTCACTGATGGGAGATGTCCTTCTGTACATATGTTTGTCTTATTGAATAAAACACTGATTGGCCAGTAGCCAGGCAGGAAGTATAGGGCTACCAGCCAAGGAGAATTCTGGGGACAGGATGCAGAGAGGAGTTGCAAGGAGACACCACACAGCCAATGAAAGAGTAACATGCTGGAGCATTCTCTGGTAAGATAGACCACATATCAATACATAGTTTAATAGAGATGGGTTAATAATTAAGAGAGGACTAGCCAGTAAGAAGACTAAGCCATTGGCCCAACATTTTATAAATAAGTCTTTATGTGTTTATTTGGGACTCAAGGGTGGAAGGACTAGGCTGGACAGAAATAGGCCACTTTGTAGATCATTAAAGACTGATTCTTCTGTCTCTTGAATTTCCCATTTTGGTCTTGCAGATAGCCAATCAACTATGTGGAGGTGAGTATTTTAAAAAGGCCCCCTTTCCAGCCTGCTCAACCTGGCAGTCAACCAAAGCAGTGAAGCTAGAAGTTAATCCTCCAGCATTTTATTGTGGGTAAGTCCAAGAGGAAACCCTGGCTAGAAACATCCAGCTTATCTGCTCCCATGGTCCCTGACCTAAGAAACCAGGTGGGGTGGTTTGAAAGAAAATGGCCCCCAAAGGGAGTGGCACTGTCGGTAGTAGGCCTTGTTGGAAGAAGTGTGTCCTGTAACTTTGAGGCTTCTCTTGTTCAAGCTGTGCTCAGACCATCAGACCCCTTCCTGTTGCCTGCAAGATCTAGGACTCTCAGCTGCTTCTCCAACATCATGTCCCACCATGATGATAATGGGGCGAACCCTGCATATTAAGTAAGCCATCCCAATAAAATGTTTTCCTTTATAAGAATTGTTGTGGTCATGGCATCTCTTCACAGCATGAGAAACCCTAACTAAGACACCAGGTGAGATAAACGGTTCTTTTTTTAAGGTGGGAAAGTTTTTGGTAACCTGTTATACAAAAATATGCAACTAATAAAACTTCCTTAAGTAGTAACATTCTAACTATAAGCAGGCATATATACATATAAAGCCAACAAAGTGTGAAACTTTCCAATACTGTTTCCGCAACACAGTTAACATAGAAAATGAGTATTTGACAAAAGCTATTTTTTTCCTGATATTTTTCACATCTTTTAGCTTTTGAAGGGCTTCTGCCTAGGATTAGCATAATTGAGATTAAACCTCCGCTTCTTTTGCTTTTCCCTAGTACTACTACAGAATGCATTTCACCCACCAGAGCTGACCACGGCATTACCTTGGTACTGTACTTTGTCTGGATGGTTTCGTTACTTACAGTCATTGGACTTAATAATGAATATCTTAATCGGGATGCAGAATGTGTGCTATGGGTTTAGTGGGTTACCAAACAGACATGATATCGCTTGTGGTTGATGTAGATCAGTCCTGTTGTCCACTGGAAGGCCTCTGTGGCCTTATGGCTTACTATCCTGAAGAAGTTCCTTTACCAAGTCTCTGAAGTAGGGAGTGCCTGATGAGGACTGCCTGTCATGCACTCAGAGTGTTCACTCTGATGTCTATTTGGCTCTAACCTTTGACCCTTGCCACTGTCCCATACATCTCTGATCACAGTCACCATCACTACAGCAGAAGAGCTCTAGCAGGCCCAAGCGCAGCAAGCATGGATCTGGCAGGACTTGTCTTTCCCCCTTTCCTCTCCCTTATAAACCATTGATTGCATCCCTAAAGCTAGCCACCAAGGTCCATTCCCTTATTTGAACACATTGCTTTTTTTTTTTTTTTTTTTTTACTGTTTGATATTTTTTTTTACTTGGATTAGAAACAATCTTATTTTACATATCAATTCCAGTTCCCTCTGGATCCCATCCTCCCATGACCCCCACCAGCACCCTCCTCGCTGTCCCTGCCCCACTCTCTATCCACTCCCCAGGGAGATCATTGAAGTCTGTCACATCATTTGGAGTGGGGCCTAGGCCCTTTCCCCATATATTTAGGCTAAGAGCGTATCCCTCCATGGAGGAATGGGATCCCAAAGTCTATTCGTGCACTAGGAATAAATACTTGTCCCACTGAAAGAGGCCCCATAGTCTACCCAGGCCTCCTAACTTGTCACCCAAGTTCAGGAGGCCTGGTTCAGTCCTATGCTGGTTCCCCAGCTGTCTGGCTAGGGTGGATGAGTTCCTACTTGCTCAAGTCAGATGTTTCTGTGGGTTTCCCCAGCATGGTCTTGACCCCTTTGCTTATCACTCCCCTCTCTCTGCAACTGGATTCCAGAGTTCAGCTCAATGTGTAGCTGTGGATCTCTGATTCTGCTTCCATCAGCCATTGGATGAAGGCTCTAGGATAGGATAGCATAGGTAGTCATCAATCTCATTATTGGGTAAGGGCATTTAAGGTAGCCTCTCCACTATTCCTTAGATTCTTAGTTGGGGTAATCCTTGTGGATCTTTGGACATTTCCCTAGTGTCAGATTTCTCTTTAAGCCTATAATGGCTCCCTCTATTAACGTGTCTCTTTTCTTGCTCTCCTCTATTCATCCCTGACTCAATCTTCCTGATCCCTCATGGTCTCCTCTCCCCTCCTCTTTCTCCTGCCTTACCCCCTCCCTCCTTCCAATTTGTTCAGGAGCTCATGTCACTTTCCCCTTCTGGGATTCACTATGTATGTCTCTCTTAGTGTCCTACTTGTTCCTTAGCTTCTCTGGAGGTGTGGATTGTAGCCTGGTAATTCTTTGCTCTTTGTCTGATATCCATATATGAGTGAGTACATACCATGTTTGTCTTTTTGTGGCAGGGTTACCTCACTCAGGATGGTTTCTTCTAGTTCCATTCATTTGCCTGTGAATTTCAAGATTTCATTCCCCCCAACCCCTGCTGAGTAGTACTCCATTGTGTAAATGTACCACATTTTCTGTCCATTCTTTGGTTGAGGGGCATCTAGGTTGTTTCCAGGTTCTGGCTATTACAAATAATGCTGCTATGAACACAGTTGAACAGATGTCCTTGTTGTGTGAATGTGCATCCTTTGGGTATATGCCTAAGAGTGGAATTGCTGGATCTTGAGGTAGATTGATTCCCATTTTCCTTAGAAATCACCATATTGATTTCCAAAGTGACTGTACAAGTTTGCACTCCCCTATCTCCACATCCTCATGAGCAGGTGTGAGATGGTATTTCAGAACTATTTTGATTTGCATTTCTCTGATGGCTAAGGATGTTGAGCAATATCTTACGTGTCTTTCAGCCATTTTAGATTCCTCTATTGAAAATTATCTATTTAGTTCTGTGCCCAACTTTTTAATTGGGTTATTTGGTGTTTTGGTGACTAGCTTCTTGAGTTCTTTGTAAATTTTGGACATCAGCCCTCTGTCAGATGTGGGCTTAGTGAACATCTTTTCCCATTCTGTGGGCTGCCTTTTGTCTTATTGACTGTGTCCTTTGCCTTACAGAAGCTTCTCAGTTTCAGGAGGCCCCATTTATTAATTGTTGATCTCAGTGTCTGTGCTACTTGTATTATGTTCAGAAAGCGATTTCCTGTACCAGTTCATTCAAGGGTAGCTCCCACTTTCTCCTCTAGGAGGTTTAGTATGGCTGGAAATATATTGAGATCTTTGATCCACTTGGACTTAAGTTTTGTACACAGCAATAGATATGGATCTATTATTTTCTACATGCCAGCATCCAGTTATGCCAGCATCATTTGTTGAAGGTGCTTTCTTTTTTTGGACACATGCTTATGTCTGACCCATTCTGAAGGCTGACCACCAAGGTCCAATTATCAAAGTATTGACATCCAGCAATCAAAAGCCTCCCTTTGATTACCCTCGTTAGCATGCTAAATCAAAGCACACCAGCATGACCTAGCCCATTCTAACACAGCCCTCCCCCTTTTCTTTCCCCTCATAAAAATCAAACCTGTAGGGTCACTTACTGCTCTTTTCTGCCTGAGTCAGAAATCAGTATCTTTACTTTTCTTCCTTGCTTAATAAACTGTGTCTCTGGGAAAAGGGGTGTTTGGGTGTAGTTTGTGCCTAACCTGGGGTCTGGGAGGGAGCACTCCATGGTGTGTATACGTTCCCTCAAGGGCTGTTGGCAGCTTTGTTATGCTGCTTCGTGTTATTGATGCCGCTTCACTTTTTGCCCATTGAATTTCTTGTCCCGAGGTATTCCCATATCTCACTTCTTTCCTGCCAAAACTGCATGAATATGTAAACACACATCTACACACATGCAGCTACGTCCATGCATTCTATCCAGGTACAACACTCCTTTCTTTCTTGCCTATAGTGCCATTGCAGAGACAGCATTGGGCTCTTTGAACTGTGCTCCTTTTCTTCATGTGTGTGTACACATGTTTGTGTATATGTATACAAGTGCTCGTGTGTGTGTGTGTGTGTGTGTGTGTGTGTGTGTGTGTGTGTGTGTGTGTGTGTGTGTAGGCCCAAAATGGTCATTGATGCCCGTTGGGTAACAATTTCCTCGGAGACTGAAATATTAAATCCTGCAGGGAAGCTCCTTAAACAGGAAGTAAGCAACTCAATGATAATTTCAGGAAGTCCCTGAAACTGACTGCCTCCCTTCCTGCCATAGTAAGTAAGAAGAAGGTAGACAACTCAAAATGGTTTTAGGAAGTTCCTGAAGCTGACTGGATTCACTAGGTCCCCTCTGTCAGAGTAAGCAGTGGAAACCTGAGGGACCCTCTCAGACAAGATACTCTCTAAGAAGACTCAAAGAAAAGACTGTTAGACACAGCAAGCTGCAAAGAAGTCCCTTGAGGCAAGGCAAGCTGCCTGCAACAGAAACCAGACAAGATCTGTCTAAGGGGTTCAGACCGATTGAGGCCAACTGAGGCACCTGCAAAAGACCCTCTCCGACCAGTTGAGCTGCCTCCAGGTGTGCAGCGTGTTCAAGGTTCCCAGCTGCATGAGCTGGGGTGGGTCCTAGTGCTGCAGCCACCTGAGTCGTCTTAGCTCCTGTAAGTAAGCCCAACAAAACTTACTGTTTGACCAGGTTGGACTTTGGTGGGATCCGTACTTTAATACGTTGTGGGTTCCCTATCTGTGGCTGAGTAGATGTGTGTGATGAGTCTCCCTAGGAAAAGTTTTGTCATGCAACAATGCTCTCCTTGATTTCTTTCCCACTTTGTTTATTGAGGCAAGCCCTCCCACTGAAATTAAATCTTGCCAATGCAGCTATTCTGACTACCCAGGTTGCCCCAAGGATCCTGTCTCCGCATGACAGGCAAAGGAGTGCTCTGTATGTATGGGAATCCTGGGCATCCGGTCTTCAGTTTCCACACTGGTAGAGCAAGCACGTTAGCCACTGAGTCATCTCCCCGACTTTATCAGTTACGGGGCCAAGCTAAGGGAAAATGCTGGTTCCTTTGCTTAAAACATGGTTACGAGGGTCAGAGAGGTGGCTAGGCAGCTAAGGGGACTGGCTGCTCTTCCAGAAAATTGGGATTCTCTATTCCCAGCACCCACAGGCGGTCACAACTGTTTGTACCTCCAGGTCCAGGGGATCCAATGCCCTCTTCTGGTCTATTCTGCAGGCACATGATGTAGAGGCATGCATGTAGGTAAACACACACACATGTGCATAAGATAACTTAAAAACATCATTGTAGCTGGGCGGTGGTGGCACACACCTTTAATCCCAGCACTTGGGAGGCAGAGGCAGGCGGATCTCTGTGAGTTCGAGGCCGGGCTGGACCTACAGCCTCCAAAACAATACAGAGAAACCCTGTCTTGTAAAAACCAAAAAAAAAAATCATTATGAGCACAAAGACAGAAGACGAACTGAACAGAGGAGCCACGTGAGCACCAGGTTCAGCGGTGACCCTGACTGGTGACTTTGGAAGTGTTTCTCATGCTTTCTCTTGTTATCGTCCAAGCAGCCGCTTCAGAAAAAAAAATTCGGAAGCTGAATATTTGTGATAAATGTATTTCTTGCAAGTATGTTGTTTTATAATTTAAAAGCATGAGCTAGAGAAATGAATTGAGATGGTAATTCCTGTTCCAAACATTGCTTTCCCTTTTATTAAAATGCTTTCTACTGTACCTTCAGCTGCTGTAGGCCGGGTGGCGGTGACAGCTCACCCCGAGACAACCCAGATTTCGTTTAGGAAAATGAACTCTTCTCTTCCTTCTCCTGGCACTCCAGCAGCACTGTCTCCTTCTACCGCAACTGTTTAGCTTCTCTGATTACAACGGTGTTCTTTGAAGTTATTATTTTTTAATGGATGTGACATTGGGGGCAAGTACTTAAGTCATTTGTTTCATGTGTGAGTCTTACATAGATAATTATTTAACTAGAGCTATATAAAAAATAACATTAACTCACCATAAAGGCCAAGGCACTTAAAATTTGTGCATTGGTGTAAGGCCCCAGTGTCGCTGTAAAATAAATCGCATGCTCGATGGGGTATAGGCAACTATATATTGTGGAAGGTCCTTACAAGAGAAACTGGAACCCAGGTGAGTCAGCAGCTGTCTGAGACCAGACAGGAAGCCCGAAAGACAGCATGTATCTCTCCTGCACAGCCTTTTATTTCCACATCTGCATGAGCCCCTAGCCACACCCAAAGTGGGCATGGTCAGCAGCACAGGTATCTGAAATTTCTCCTTACAATTCCACTTTCAGTCTAAAGAAGATATTTAAACTTAAAACAAAACTAAATTATGTCAATATACAAAATATCTCAAACATATGTAAGGCATGTATACATAGAAGACGATAAGGATATTTATGCATAGAAAGAAGACTTTACACAGTATGATGATTGTGATAAACAAATTATAAATTACCAGAAGATATAATAATCTACATATATCCCATCCAAGCATATTCCGTATAAACCTAAGCTTATCTGAAAGAGACGCCCGAGTCTGAACAACTCCTTATTTTGACTATGTTAAAGTCAAAACCTTTCTTTTTATTTTATTTAGACAGAAAAGAGGAGATGGTGTGAAATGTCATTCTGTGTATATGTTGTCTTATCGGACATTGTTGAATAAAACACTGTTGGCCAATAGGGAAGCAAGACAGGTGGGACTAGGAGTCAAGGAGGATTCTGGGAAAGAGAGGCATATGGTCAGTCACAATGTAGGATGCGGGATAAGCAACACGTGGACCCTTCCTCCGGTAAGAGAAGACCCCATGGAAATACTCAGATTAGCAATTATGGGTTAAATACTTAAGTCAGAGATAGCCAGTAAGAAACAAAGCAAACGGCCCACAGCTTATAATTAATGTGTGTTATTTGGGGGCTGAGATAGCGGCAGGACCCAAGCGGCTGGCACGAAGACTAAGCATTACGGCCCCAGTGGTGAGGTCGCGTGCCACCTGATACATTGTCTAATGAGGGAAAATACGAAGCAGACACCAAATGTTTTATGATAATCAGCATTGTCCTTTCCACACTAGAGGAACATCATAGCCATCTTCCCGTGGGTTGTTTTAACATTTTGACATAATATACTGGAAGATGCTTTCTAGATGTCAAACACCCCAAATTTCAGTCTTCACCAGAAATGCCTCTTAAAAACACAATTCATCATACTTTTCTAAAAACACAATTCATCATACTTTTATTTCTTCTCTTGGCATATTTTAGTTCTCACTAACACTTCGGACTCTTCTGATAAACAAGGAGGTTGTACACGTTCTTACAGCTGACAGATGGGTGTGTTCTCTGGGTATCTTTTTAGCATGAAGAAAATGTTCCTCTTCATGGCATCTGGGTAAGATGTGGAGTTCTGTCACAGCTCAGAAATACAGACAGCATCAGTCATCTCTCTGCCGTCACATGAGGGGGACTCTGCAGGTGATGTTTCCCAATTTTTTCCATCTTTAGCTCTGAAATCACGGATGAAGTATGAGTTCACAAAAAAACAGTATACAAAGCAGTGCTAGGATATTTCTTTTCATCAATCATTTTTATGGATGTTCTCCAGTCACACTGCCCAGATGGCTACTTCACAAGTCTGTGGCAGCAAAAGCAACCCCGTTACAAATATAAGGAAAGAGCTAAAGAATAGACTCTAAATGTATATATGAATAAAAATGTTTTATTCATCTTTACTCATGATTTCACTGCACAAATCCCACCCAAATGAATTATGACATTTGGTTGGCAAACATATGGTAACATTCTCAATGACACAGACATATGGTTAAATCATTCAATGAAAAAATCATCCATTTCCACAGGATAATTCATTTTAATCAACACAAAGACTTTACACGATTCTCTTCTTATTCTGCCAAGTCACCATACAGAAGGGGCGAAGAAATCAACTTATTCTACAGAGACAATGAGTGTGAGGAAATCTGACATTATGTTAAAAGATTATTTATGCCCCATTTGTGGTGTTCTTTCCCATCGCGTTTTTCTCATAACGGCCTGAGATCAATGCCTACACATACAATAATCCATGCATTGTACACATACAATAATCCATGCATTTTGCAGTTTCCAAAGTAAATACTTTGTATCTTGGCAAACCTTTATATGCAAATGTATGCACCATGGGATCCTTCCTCTCTCTCTCTCTCTCTCTCTCTCCCTCCCCCCCCCTCAGTACTTCATATAATTGGGTTCCCCTCATCCATGAAGCTGCCATCTTTTTTTCCCCCTTGGTGCTACAGATTGAACACAGAACCATGCAGGGCAAACATGTGCCTTACCACTGAGTTGTACCCCTCTCCCAGATGTTCTGAACCATGCAGAGATGTTACCAACTCATCTTCATATTAGCTGCAAAGATTTCTCCCTGAGCCATGTAGCCAGGAGTTGATGGAAGGGGTATATTGTAATCCAGATCTGACTTCCAGCTACCCTTGTATAGTCCACATGTTAAGAATGCTTTTAAATATTTTATAAGTTAAGCTAGATGAATAATATTTAATGCTGATGTAAAAACATTAGAAATTCAAAGTTTACTGTCTCTAAGTAAGTAAATTTTAGCAGATCATTAATCTGTTAACATATATTGTCTTAAATTGGTTCTTGATAAGATTCTCTTTATAACTTAGGTAGGACTAGGACCCAATATCTCTGCCATGCCTTGCCTCCCCAGTGCTGGATTGCAGCCGTGCTCAATGAGCTATGGCTATTCTTTTTTTTTTAAGACTTCTTTATTTATTATGTATACGCACACCAGAAGAGGATATGAGCTCTCATTATAGATGATTATGAGCCACCACGTGGCTTCTCAGAATTGAACTCAGGACCTCTGGAAGAACAGCCAGTGCTCTTAATCTCTGAACCATCTCTCTAACTGTCTGCTATGGCTGTTCTTAGGATGTAAAAGTTAGAAATAGTTCCAAAGAGATGGACTAGATGGTATGTGATTAAATATGGCTCTCATAGGAAGCACATGCCATTCTCTGTGATGCTTAGTTTCAATTGTCAGCTTCACACAATCTAGAACAACCTGGAATGAGAGTCTCAATGAAGGATTGCAGATCATGTTGGCCAGTGGACAGGTCTATTGTCTTGATTGCTTCAATTGATTGAGGTGGGACAACCTTCCCATTATGAGTGCTACCATCTCCTGGAGTTGGGTTCCCGATGTGTAAGTGTGGACAGGAGGCTGACCACAATGAAGCATGCATGCATTCATTTCTCTTTACTCTTGAGCATGGGTATAAAGCATGCATGCATTCATCTCTCTTTACTCTTGAGCATGGGTGTGAAGCATGCTCACATTCATCTCTCTTTACAATTGAGCATGGGTGTGAAGCATGCATGCATTCATCTCTCTTTACTCTTGAGCATGGGTGTGAAGCATGCATGCATTCATCTCTCTTTACAATTGAGCATGGGTGTGAAGCATGCATGCATTCATGTCTCTTTACTCTTGAGCATAGGTGTGAAGCATGCATGCATTCATTTCTCTTTACTCTTGAGCATGGGTGTGAAGCATGCATGCATTCATTTCTCTTTACTCTTGAGCATGGGTGTGAAGCATGCTCACATTCATGTCTCTTTACTCTTGAGCATGGATGTGAAGCATGCTCACATTCATGTCTCTTTACTCTTGAGCATGGGTGTGAAGCATGCTCACATTCATGTCTCTTTACTCTTGAGCATGGGTGTGAAGCATGCTCACATTCATGTCTCTTTACTATTGAGCATGGGTGTGAAGCATGCTCACATTCATGTCTCTTTACTCTTGAGCATGGATGTGAAGCATGCATGCATTCATGTCTCCCCATTCTTGACTGCAGATATGAAGCATGCGCACATTTGTTTCTTTCCATTCTTGACCACAGATGTGCTGTGATCGTCTCAGGTTACCGCTGTCATGGCTTCCACAATGATATACTATAACCTAGGATTGCGAGTTAGAGCAAACACTTTCTCTTGAGCTGCTTTCTGTCCGGGCATTTTATCACAGCGGCAGACATGAGACTATACAGGACATCCCTGATGGAAGTTATTTCAAAGCCTCTACTTTGTAGTAACAAAACTCGTGAAAGCTATGCTTTTCATTTACTTAATTTGCCTGTTCACATTTATGCCCAATCACCAAGGACCTGCTTGTACTAAGGAGAGATTAGCAAATATTTGTTGAGTAAGAAAAGGATATATATTGATTATAACCCATGAGCTGAAACTTCTTAACTTAATTGTATATCCTTTTTTATAGGCAGGGAAGAATGAGAAAAGCCCATTTCTTATTACACTTCAGTGCATTATATAAAAAAGATCACAAACCACACACACAGTGTACACACACAAAACTGGAACAGCGTGGAATGGTTTGATCTGACCTTCTGAATCTGGCCCATTCCACTGCCATTTCACTTAGATGCAGGCACCCAGAGAGGAGGAAATAAACCTTCTCAGATTTCCTTCCCAGCACCATGGCTTCCCCTTTAGTAACGTCATCCGCTGATTATACCGCCTTCTCTCTTGTTGACGTATTTCCTTAATATTTGGGTAGTAACTGACTTTGTATTACTGCACTCATGAAATGCATGCCTTTTATTTATTTACTTTGCCTACTTACATCTCTGTTAGATCACTAAGGACTACTTCCTGTTCTACTCATAACAAAATCAGAAGTGTTTAGTTCTTACTCATTCACAATTAATTCTTAGGGATTAGCTGTAGTCTGTAGGGTCTGCGTGCATTTCTAACCCTTTTAATCATGCTAGAGATATCCCAAGTGGGCCCACATCTCCAGAGACTTCAGTTTTAACTGAGGCTGTGTTCTCACACATGCCCATGGGAGAGTGCTCTTATGCTATTCCACGTCCCAAGTGTGAGCTGCACACCGACTTGTCCCTCGCTGTGCTCCAGAGAGGACAGTGATCTTCCTATAAAGGAACATTACTGCTCAAGGATCAAGAACAGCACTTCAGTATGGCAGCTGACATCCAGAAAATTCTGTCTTTCCTCTCAAACATCAGGGTGTCTATGAAGCTTGTTCCACTCAGGTGAGATCTGATTGATTTGTTGTGTCCTTTGATCTGGAGCAATGCTGCAGAGCAGGACACACCCAAAGAAAGCCATACCACCTTCACTAACCTAAGTGACTGATTTAGATCCATCGGGACATCTGGAGTATCAGCTGGACTACCTGGTGCTCCTAGATGACTCACTGCTGCTCTTTAATAAATGAACCCTGGCTGCTTCTGCTGAGCTCTGCTGCCTGTTGTAAAACGGTGTTTGTTTTCCCCGAGTAGCAGCATTTTAATATAAACAGTCTCCGTCTCCAGTGTTCAGTGGAGTGAACGATGGGGAAGGCAGTCACTGTTGCCCTCTCCAAGATGGTGACAAGCTGTAAGTCCTTTGAACCTGGAAAGTGAATTTCAGATGTGCATATGATGACAACCAGGTAATCACAAATGCAGTCTCCGGGTTCTATAAATGAAAGCTGGCCATTCTGAATGATGAACAGCTGAGAGCTCGTAGGTGTTCCATGGTCCTTGCAGTCCACAACCGAAAGCTCACAAAAGAGACATAAAAGGGGGTAGGGTGGTTTCTATGACCCCAGTTTGGAGGTTCACCCTTCCCCTGCATGCACACTCTGTGAGAAGTCTGACCTGAGAACTTCAATGCTTGATTTCAGCATGTGAAGCCCCAGTCTCCTGGGTCCCGGAACTGCCCTTTAAGACACTGTCTGCATGTTTTCTCCTTGAGGAACGGCACAGAATCACAGTTTGCCCCCTTTCTTTGTCCTCGGGGTTTAAATGCAGAGCTCTTCTTTGGCTCCTGTGTTTTAAATGGTCAAGGCATGAGGAGTGACTTATCTGGGTTCCAACTTCCCTTCTGAAGAGTAGGCCCTCACTTCAGCTCAGTGGGCCTTGGCGTTTTCATTCTCATGAATTAAATGAGAGCACCAGGGAACATCAGTGATTTGTAAATTGTCTCAGAGCAAAGCTCCAAGAGTCTCTCAGGGAGAATTGTAAAGCTTAAGGTTAGAGCAACAGCCTGAGGTGAACTGTGTGGATTTTCCTCCCATTTAAACTTGGGGACGAGTCCTTTCCAGCTAGTTGGCACTCTGAAAATACGAGTTATTTGTAACAAAATGTGGACAGAGTTTGAGGACACTGTGCCCCATAATTTCTGTGGCATCTTCTAGACTTATAAAACTTTAAATGCTAAGTCTTAGGAATCACTTCTAAAGTCTAATTTCAACTCTCCTCTTGTCTTGCTGTTCCATAACCTTACCAAGTAATGATTCCTCTTCAGGCTTTCATTGTTTTGTTTTTTTTCCCCCAGTCATAAATTTGAGGAACTTACGAGGGTGGTTTTCAGGTGCCTTCTGCTTTGGAAGCTCTGCCTATTCCCCGTCATTCAACTATTCAACTTTCCCAAGTATGTACTCTCTTCAAAAGCCTCCAACAGAGCAATGTCTCAGGTTGAAAGGGGAAGTCGACTGTTTTCTTTGTAGGTTGTTTCGTTTCTTTGTTTTCATCCTGGCAGTTTTGTATTGTTACTGGGCGTGTTTCAAGGGGGTGGGGGGGCAGAGAAGGGAGAGCCTTGGAAGGGCAAACATTATATATGGTATCACTGCAAAACTCTTGTATTTGCTCAAGGGGGAGACTCAAGAAACTGACTGGTGAGGGTGTGATAAAAGGCTGAGTCACAGGAGGCTCACCTCAGCACAGCCCTGTCTTCCTTGTTTTCAGCCTGGATGGACGGCTAACCGGGCTAAAACAAGCCAGGGATTTTCCTTCCTGTCAGCTTCCTTCCTCCCTTCCGCCTGAGTCATGCCGAGTCATCTTTCCCTAACCTTTGGTCTCTCCAGCTCATTGAGCTTTGTGCCGGCGGAATGGGCAGGGCAGTTTCACCCTGGTTTGTTACAGCAGCTTCCTTTAATGAGTCTCCCCCACTGTGTCCTTGGGTAGTGTTCTTATGAAGTCTGAGCTGGGATCAAACCATATCCAAAACTGCATGCATACCTACCAGACTCGCTTTCAACTAACAGTACTCTGCTCCAGTGACCAGGAGGAAAAGGGGTGGTGGGTTCAGGCTGCGGATGAAGTGTAGAATTTTCTGAGAGGAAGCTCTTCATTCAAGGGCTTTGAGGGGACGACTAGTGTTCAAGAAGTTTGTGCTGGCTCAGCAAAGGAGTCAGTTTTGGTGAGAGGAAAGCTCTAACAGTGGCTCCGATGTTTTGTCACCAAATCTACTCATATTCCACAGTGACTGGCCTTTACCGTTAGGCCCTAGCGTCGCAAGGATGACAGCTTCTCTAATTAATTCTTTTTTTGCTTTAGGATCTGGTCTTTGAGAAACATGCCTTCGAGTACATGAGTACGTTTCTTATATCTGGAAACTTCTGTATTTCCTCTTTTGCATATGACTTTTTTTCCTTTACTTCTTGCCACTGGAGATAGAAAGTGTGATTTTTTTTTCTGCTTTCTTTTTTTTTTTTTTTGTCACGTCAATTGCCATCAGTCTTGTCATATACAACTTCCAGTTACCTGAGCAGCTGTGAGGTACTTGGAAGCTGTGCAGTAAATACTTACAAGCCTTGCCCCTGAGAAGGAAGTACCTCAAGAGAGCTTAGTAATATTAATTACAAGACTTATGTAATTTCTTCCCTTCATATGTTCTCAGGATGGTCCTGTAAAACTTCTATGATATTCTTACTCCTTTCAGAATTGTTCTCCGGCACTGGCTTTTTAAAGTAGGAAAGTTACCACGCTGATTCACTTCAAGTTCTTATTCTTAAAGTTGCTCTGAGGGCTAAGGATGTAGTCCTCAGTTAGAGTGCTTGTCTAACATGTAGGGGAGCCCAGGGTTTGATATTCCACATAGGATAAACCAGACGTGACACATACCTGTAATCTCAGCATGCAGGGGGTCGAAGCAGAAGGATCAGAAATTCAAGGTCGTCCTTGACCTTGTAGCTTTCATGAGACTCTGTCTGAAAACATAAAATTGCCTGGCTTGAGAAAAAAAACCAGCAGTTGAGAACACCTGTTGTCCTTGAAGAGGATCTGGGTTTGGTGCTCAGTGTTCATTTTACAGCTCACAACCATCTATAACTCCAGTTCTAGGGCATCTGATATCCTCCCCTGGCCTCTGTGGGTACATGTGTGCATGCAAGACACTCATATGCATAAAATAAGGATAAATATTTTTTTAAATTTCTGTGGTTCATGCACATGGTACATATGCACAAGACATGTACACATAAAATAAATATACCAATGTAAAAAATTTATTTGAGCCAGGCGTTGGTGGTGCACGCCTTTAATCCCAGCACTCAGGAGACAGAGGCAGGCAGATCTCTGTGAGTTCGAGGCCAGCCTAGTCTACAGAGAGAGTTCCAGGAGAGCCTCCAAAACAATGCAGAGAAACCCTGTCTCGAAAAACCAAAAAAAAAAATTTTTTTTGGAAAATTTATGACTTTCTTAAAAGTCTGCTTTTTAGATATTACAGCTACTCTATAGTATCAGTTTTACCTGCAGTATTCATAGAACATTCTAGGAATAAACTGTGAAGTTTGTGAGTCCTATGTTAAACAGTGAGAAACAACCTTTGTAGCTACTTTTGTTTAAATTTAGGGATTAAGTTCTCTACGGAAAAGTAGACCTTAGCAGAAATATGCTGCAATGAAACAACACACAGGGGAAAAAAAGGAACAGTAATATACTTTGGGAATTCATTTATAAAACCTATCCCCTTTACTGATTGCATGAGAACATTAGCAGCCTAGCACTCTCATTAGTAAGTAGTAAACACGGAAATAATTGAAAGTGTTCTGTTGAACGCTGGGCGTCGTGTTGCTCGTGTTTGTTTGGAAAAAAAGGAGAAAAGGAATCCTCGTTGTGAGGCCTTGGTCCGCAGGGTTTCTGAATCGTTTTTCTGGTGTTGCTGGCTTCGGTCCCCGCATAGCGTCTACAGTGCTTGTACACAAGCATGCTGTATAAACTGATAGGCCACGTTTGTGTAGACCGCTGATGCAGAAAGACAGTTTGGACAAGAGGACTTGTACCAGTGCACACCACAGCTTCTGCTCCAGATGCCAGTCCTGAAAGAACCGCAGCAGCCGTGGTTCCTTGAAGAGATCGTGATGGCCGGTGAGTGAACTGACTCACTGGGGACGAGCAAGGTTCACAGACTCCTAACTCACGACTTCCCCGTGATTCGTCCCGTTTTTGCCGATGGTGGTCCTCCGGTGCGCCTTCCGACTTCTCTCCCTGCCTAAGTAACCCTTAAGAAGATGCTGATTTTCAGGGCACGCCGCTCCGGTGTACTCTCCTTGGCAACCCACCTTGGTTCCCACCCCATTCATAGGTTTGCCCTGTCTGTTACAGACCTCAATTCTTTTCTCTTGAAAACGTATAACAGCGCCAGCAGCAGGAGACAAGGGATACGAGGTAAGAAGAAGGCCGGCGAATGTCCATTGTGCAAGACAAAACCTAAGGCGACTGTAGGGAGCAGAGCAAGCCCCCAGTGAGCGAGGTCCTGAGTAGCCATGTCAAGAACCCCACTGCCTCAGCCGCATGGGACTAGAAAAGCGTCCTCTGGATGAGGGTCGGAGGAATGACATCACTTTCCCTGGGACCCTGGGTGCAAGTGGGTGACTGGTGTCTGCGAAAACTTGAAGCTGCTGGGACCTCCCCTCAGAGGTCTCCAGCCTGAGACTGTTCATCTACAGCCCTCCTTACTGAGACTAGCTAATCCCCGCCCCCCCACCCCGTGCTGTACACAATAAAGATGCTTGAGGTTACCCAACTTGACAGTAGTAGGTGCCACTCCAACAGACCCCAACTTTTCTGCGCGTTTTAATGTATTTCATTTGGTTTGTTTGTTTGGGACCTGACTGTGTAGCCCAGGGTGGCTGGGTTTTGGGATTCTTTTGTTTTGCTTTTTTGAGACAAGGGTTTCTCCGTGTAGCCTCAGCTGTCCTGGGCACTCACTCTGTAGACCAGGCTGGCCTCAAACTCACAGATCTGCCTAACTCTGCCTGCTGAGTGCTGGGGTCATTTGGTTGGCTTTGGACTTGTAGCACCCCCCTCCCCCAAGTCTTCGTTTCTCAGGCCTGGGTGACAGGCTGAAGCTACTATGCCCACTTAAGAATGGTTTTCTGGTGTAGGTTGAATGCACAAGTCAGATGAAGATAATCTTTTATAAAAACATTTACCCAGATGATTTCTATAATGGGGATGGGACATAAATGAGATTAAAGGTCTTTTCTAATGAGATCAAGATGAGCTGGTTGAAAATATAATCGAGTCATCCAGGGAGACAGGGTTCAGAAGAGGCTCTCTTAGGGACACCATATTGATTGCCCAGAAGAGGCACTGGGAACCTCTAGAGTGCTGGGCATGCATGTCCAATCCAGGCGATGCTTACATAGGTGAAATAGACCTAGCTTTACATTTATGATCCAGCCCTTGACCGGAAGAAGCCTTGTCACAATAAGCAGCAAATAAGAATGTAACCATGCATCAAAATGCCCTATTATTCCATCCCTCTGAACAAGCAGTGGCTGGTGTGCAGTCACGATGCCACCAGCAGAGAAGCAGGCACCCTTGAATCTAGGAAAAGCCAGGGTTGGAGGCTAATAGCAGAGCCAGAGGCCAACGGTTTGGCATCCCTGGCAATTCTATGGTGTAGTGACGGTCTACATCATAGGGAGAGACGGCTGACACCTCTGTCTGGGGGTGTTACTTGCAGCATTCTGTCCCCTCCTTCTAAATTCATAAATTTGCATTTCTGATAGATACGTCTCTTTAGACAGAATGGCTTCAGCAACCAGTTTTTTTTCTGAGTCAGCTTCCCACATTATTAGGCAGTCATCAAAGATGTGGGAGGAACTGGGTTAATTATAAATTTCCTGAGCCTATAATATCCCCCAAGTGCCTAAAGGCCTGAGTGTCCTGCCAAATTTCTTATGACAAATGTGAAAAGTCGAACTCCTCAGGGAATTTGTGAAGCATAAGGTGGGGTGGAATTAGATGTAGACCGGTCTTTCCATCACTCTAGGGTAGGTACGCCCGTTTTTTTTTTTTTTTTTTTTTTGCCTCTGTAAAGCAATATTGCTAGCTACAGACATGTTTCAAAATCATGTATTCTGTTTAACATTTGGTGGGCAGGTGTTGCCCATTAAAAGGAACACAAAGAAAAGATCTAGAAACAGGTGTAGATATACCTCGTTTCAATCTGCTTGGAATATGAAGGTTACCAGGTGATGTTTTTAAAGGACCTTGACAAACACTGTCTTTAAAAGGCCTGTGGCTTCATTTGGTCTCTGTTTCAGAATTGCCTCTGACTTTCTATAATCACCTTATCTATAGGATTCTCAGAGAAAATATATTTACAAAAGTGCCCAACATGACATAGAACCTCATCAAACAACAGCAACAACAAATGAAAACAAGAAGCTACCAATAGAGGTACTAGGAAATAAAGTTGCCTTAAGTAGACTCCAAATCTCTGAGAAGTCAAGCTATACAGAAAGGAACCCAAGCTCCCATGATGCTCTTGTTTAAACCGTGGGAGAGACTTAGTGAATATGGGTAGAGCGATGCACATTTATGTTCTTTCTCGTACTGACTTTTTTTATTTTATCTTATTTTATTTTGCTGGACCGGAAATGTGTGATTCTTACTAGCAACAGCAGTATTTGAAATTTCTTGTGTTTGAATCTCATAAAGCTGCCCCAATATATTTCATTGAGTGGACCAGCACAGACCTCCAAGCTTGTAGACAATAGCAAGGAGACACTCTAACCATTTACTTGGCGGGAAACAGCACATATGTAGTCACTCCAGACAGATTTGCTGACTGGGTGGAGGTGAATGTGTTCCTGAAGGGTACTGTGATGTGTCTCTGAAATGGGAAATACCGAGTCATTTACATATATAAAAATCCAATAGACATTTGTGAGAATAATGGCCTCAAATGCCATAGCCTCTGGAGAAGGCACAATTATTTTTTAAATAGGTACCAGTCGTTTGAACAGCCTTTAAAACCCTCTTTTAGGGGAAGATACTCTGAAAAGTCCATAAGAAGATGATCAAGAGGAACCTACGTGGTATGTCTTGCTGCTCAAGCGTAAACACACAAACAAAACCATCATAATTTTACCCAGTCCTGTCCAGTAGCTCCGCTAAGCCTCTTACGATACGGACAGCTCTGCTATCGTGTGGCAGCAAAGGAAAGCATGTGGGACAGAATGAATGCTGACAAGTCCCCCTTCAATGCTGCTCTCAATCATAGGGAGCCTTGAACCTGAACAATACTGAAAGCAGAGTCTCACCCCTTCAGATGGGTCACAGCTTTGTGATTCTAGATAACCAGGAGGCTAGTCCTGAGCTGTGGTCTTCCTGATGGTCAGGGGCTAATCTGGACATAGAGTCATCTTTCTCTCTCTCTCTGTCTCTCCCTCCTTCCCTCCCTCCCTTTCTGTCTCTCTCTCTCTCTCTGTCTCTCTCTCTCTCTCCCTGCTTCCCTCCCTCCCTCTCTGTCTCTCTCTGTCTCTCTGTCTCTCTCTGTCTCTCTCTGTCTCTCTCTCTCTCTCTCTCTCTCTCTCTTCTCTGTCATTTCTTCCATCTGACTTCCCTCCCTCTCTCCCTGTCTCTCTTTCCTTATCCTAGTGAGGTAATTTAACTTTATAACCACTCATCTCTGCAACTTTGTGACCTTTAAGACCATGGAATAGGAATTACATAGAAAGAGTACAGAACAATACGAACTAGAAGCTTAATCAGTCCACAGACACAGCAGAGGGCCCTGGTGTGAAATTTAAAAGTTACTTCTCGCAATATGCTGATAATGGAGATTGGCACAAACCCCCAACCCTTGTGAGAAGTCTTCATTGTGAAGTGCCTCGCTGGTCTTTATTGGTGTGGCAGAGTATCATCCTGCCTTTCTCTGAAGAGCACTCCTCACCAACGTCGCTATAGAGACCTGCAAAAAAGGTTAAAAGTCAAGGTGAAAGAAATCTTGCCGTTCACACGTTTGTTTAGTTTCCAACAATAGGATTTTTATATATAGCTAAGTAGTGCAAACATTTCCTCTGGAAAGAAAATGAGAACCTCTCTATGAATTGACTGTGTCTGTTGTGCCTAAGGAGATACTGAGTTAAGATTTTTTTTAAAGATAGACAGTGTTTAAGAGTTTTTTTTATCCAAGCCTACCTTTGTAAAAATAGAATTTTAATATTACTGAAGTTTTTTTTTAAAAAAAGACATGCATTACCTGAAACATGTTGTTAACCAAGGCGCTTCAATAAAAGCTTTTCAAAATGTCCTGTCTCTCAACATGTCACTTCCTGACACAGGATCCTCAAAAAGAACACTGTGCCACAGTCAACAGTTATCATTTAAATACATACAACATCTATAATTTTCAAAAAGCATGACTGCAGTGTTCTATAAATAAGTAGAATTTCCTTAGATGAAGACGGAAATGCAGGTGCAGACTTGGTAAAGGCATAGCCGGGCTTTTACGTTGTCATTTATAGTCCGGTACATCTTCTTCCAGCCGGCAGGGTTCCCCAGATGACATGTTCTTTACCATAGTTTTAAAATGAGAAAGAAAGTTGTCTCACCAACCACAGTAATTCAATAAGCACAGACCATGCCCAGTAATCACTGAAAGCAGGGACAGCCACTGTCTGTAGGAGCTAAAATAACAGTTAGTGCCTTGACTGAAAAAAAGGCTAATTGAGTTGGTGCCCCTTGTTTAGGGAACTCTTTGCCATGCAGAAATGAGATGTGGACAGATATTCTCATCAGAGAAAAGCCAATATGTGACCATTTGGGCACTGGGTCTTTAGTAGAGCAGGAGTGTCTCACATGGGGGGGGGAAGTTTATAGCATCTCCTGAGCCTCTTCGTGCTGACTCCCATACCTCAGTGACCAGCCTGAGCTAAGTAAATAGGCACCCTGAGAAAAACTCATTCTCTGGACAGGTTTCCTAGTCATTGATCTCTGCACAGGATTGAGAGGAAATAGCCCCGACCACCGTCTTAAAATCTTGGCTAAAACCGGAAACAAGAGCCAAGAGAGAAACTAACGGAGTAAACAGTTACTCACATCCTGCTGCTCAACGGACGAAACAGAGAGGTATCAATAGATATGACATCAGAATGTGTCATGCAGAGGTCAAAGGGAACGTTCCTTTTCAGATGGGTGTGGACAGAAGAAATAGACTCCGCTTCCTGCCTACCATTTGGTCTCGGTGAAAACTATTTATTTATAATGAATGTCTTTAGCCTTCCCTGGGAAAATTTAACAGCTATGTTTCTTGGATTTTCTGAGCTGAAAAAAACAAAAAAGGTAAATTGAATACTAAGTTGGGCCATGTTGCCCGGAGGAAGGGGGCGTGTGTGTGTGTGTGTGTCTGTCTGTCTGTCTGTTTGTCTGTCTGTGTGTGTGTATTCATGCACGCATGTGTATGTGTGTGTGTGTTCCTCCTAAGAGTCATAGTCCTTCAGTTCTAACTTTGCAATCAGTTCCTTTTGGGCTGGCTACAACTGTTCATCATCTCGTCTCGTTTCCCTCGTAGTCAAATGAAGACGACACTGCTTGCCTTGCATTCTTGCTTCACCAAACGACAAGAAGAATCTAAAGGATAATAGCTATGCACAGATTTTGAAGTTACAAATGCTGGGCAAATGCAACGATTACTGGGGAAAGGGAAACGGCTCAGGTAACCCAGCTGGAAAACTGTAGGTTTAAAGAGCTGCACGGAGCCGGAGAAATGAAGAGCAACCTCTAATTTTACAGATGAGAAAACTTTACCTGAAGAGTTA
Organism: Mesocricetus auratus; assembly: GCF_017639785.1. NCBI lineage: Eukaryota > Metazoa > Chordata > Mammalia > Rodentia > Cricetidae > Mesocricetus > Mesocricetus auratus. Next base: position 5,015,067 of record NW_024429195.1, read on the forward strand.
GCGCAATGATCTGATAATTCCCATAATTTTAGGTAATGATAATAATTTCAGGACTTGCTCTGAGCTGAGTGCACCGATGCTTCACAGCCATTGTCATATTTAGTCTTTTCAGTGTCTGTGAGAGGAAGAGGAGGCTGAGGAAACAACCTGTCCAAGGACACATGACCACTAACTAGTAAATCCTTGATTGCCAGTGAAGGATTCCTAGCACCAAATGTTTAAGCTTGGGACTACCTTGGATGACTAATATGAATTAAAAAAAAAAGTCATCACTGTCTTTGACCTCCATGGAGTGCTTCACCAACAGGCAAAAAGCATAGCTAGAAGCCTCCTACAGAATAGATGATGCCTGAATTTGTTCTGCCTCTTCAGAAGCCTTGGATATGCTTTTTGTTGGTGTCTTTAACAGGTGCTGTGGTGTATAAGCGGTGTCAGTTTACCTGTCTGCTATCTAACTAACCCAAAACATAAACCACCGAAAAGGGAAGACTATCAAACACCTGAACAGAGATTTTCATGCTTTTCCGTGTGCAGATGCAGTCCCCAGAAAGACTAGATCTAGCCTCTGTGCCAACAGCACACGGCAGACGTGAGGGAATGGGACTTCATTAGAAAACCAGCGCATGTGGGAATTTTCCGGTCCCAACATTTGCCCGGAGGGCTTTCCAACGTACTGTAGCTGTGACCTCCTTCGTGTCTTAGGTTCCCTGGTTTTCAGGGGAAATATCCAAGGCAGTTACTGCATGTGCGCGCGCACTCCCGTGGTGTGATGAGCATGCTCGTGGAACCTGGTCGCAGAGCCCAGCTCTAGGCCTTCAGATGGGGAGAAGCTAATGCGTGAAGAGCCATCGCCGAGGGGTCAACTGGCAGAGCCTCACCGGCACATGGGCCTGACTTTGGTGACAAGGTTGTGAGCTAACTGTTAGGGCATGAGGAGGAATGTGGTGAGTAGTTAGAGGCCCAGGAGCACAGCGGTACCCAGGCTGCAGGTGGGTTTCTCTGATGCCTGTCTTATCGCTCTCCCCCTGCTTGGTGAGATTCCACACTGCAAAGCCACTGAGTTCTAGAACCAACAGGACACTGTGCGGAAGACAGGCCAGCGCCCAAAGGTTTTCTGTAGGAGTGAACCCCACAAAGTTATCCGCCCATGAGAGTGGGGACAAGTAAATTAGCACAGGTAGGAAAAGGAAAAAGGACCTCCTCTTTTGGAAGCTGGCCACGCTTCTGACTCCCAGCTTGTGTGATTCTCTCTCTCTGGTAAATAAATATATTGTATCCCTTATAGCATTATCATCGCTTCCTTTTATCTCTACGTGTGCTAATTTACTTGTCCCCACCCTCATGGGCGGATAACCTTGTGGGGTTCACTCCTACAATTTAAATATATTGTATTCCCTATAGCATTGACTATCGTCATTAGTTTTCGTTGTGTTGTCTACCATATTATATTCCCCAGGGGACAGCAGGAAAACTCTAGGGGTCCTTACAGGAAGAATTGATCCCCCACCCCAGGCAGCATTAATTTGCTACTGTGTAGGTAAACTTTAGCGTTATCAGAGCTACGTCACATGGCAACTCTGTGAGCAGCTGAATTGATCTCTTCAGCTAAGTCATCCTGAATTCCTGACCATACCCAACATAACTCATTTTTATTGTCTTAAGCTTCTCAGTTTTAGAAGCAATTTGTTACACAGAGATAGGTCCAGCAGAACATTGAAAAATGCTTATCTTAACCTTTGTACTCAATTTAGAGATTATTTTTCATTGGGATGAAAGCAGTTAAAACGGCACTTTGGAGTGCTCATTCAAAATGTAGTGCACGCCTGCATGTGTCCACAAACTATTACAGATCAGTAAATTATTGATTAAATTATAATTAAGTCATTGCTATGGAAGTCCTTCAGCTTACCTTAATTTTTTTTTCTTACCAGTTTCTCCCTGAGGAGCACGGGCAGAGGATCAGTTACTTAACTACTGAGAACACTCCAGAGAGGGACCTGTAAGGAACAGATGCACTAGAAGTAACTACTGGGCCAGAATTCCTCCAGAGATTTCTCAGAAAGACGACTTTCTTTTTCCACACTCATTTCTCACCCTGCAAGTGGGTGACTAACAAAACCTCTTTCTTTCTGAAGGAAGATTGAGAGTGGTGAAGGATGGTTAGAACACGAGCCGCCAGCAAAAATCCAGCCATGACTACCAATCACAAGCTGCATGTGGGGGAAGGGCTTTGGAAGTCACTGGCAGCGGTGTGGTAAGTTGCAGACAGTCCGCAGAGCAGTGTTGGGCTTTTCCAGGGTGGCTTGGACAGCCTTGCTCCGTTTGTAAGGGTCTGGGGGGCGGTTTTAGCTTCTTGTGGGTGGGTCATAGGTTTCCAAGATACAAAGGTTTCTGTTATTTCTTTAAGGCATGCATTCTTGGGTGGACAGGAGGGTCACAGGTGCTACAGTGTCAGCTCTTTCCCGAACAAGGGAAGGAAGGCTTCATTTCTGAACTCCTTCGGATAAGCATGCTCGCCGTGGCCCGACAACTGTCCGATTCTTCTGCTTCAGCTCCTCGAGTACTGGCCTTACAGGCATAAGCTATATTTCTCATCTTGATTTGAGGTCAAAAGTTCTTTAAATTCACGAAATATGCTCAACACGTTTCAGAGACTACCAGATGCCCAAATACATGACATGAGGTCTCTGCAAATGCCATTGGCCAGCAGATGTAACCATTCCCAAGAGGCAGGAAGGAAGTCCAGTGCAACGTGACACAGTATCTGGTGTTAGCTCAAACTTCTGGAGTCTGATCCTGGGCTTATTTTAAGCATATGTAAGTACAGTACAATTTGGAAAAGTTTCCTGGTGTAACACAATCCCATGTGCACAAGGTGTTGTTGAATCCATGATATATATATATATATACATATATAGTATATATATAATGTATTTATCATCTGTATGGCATTCTTCTCAGTGTATGTGTTGCATTCTCCTTACCCTGTCAATCATCTGTTGTCAGATGATTGTGAGTAACGATGAAATGAACACAGAGGTGTGGGCACGCTGATTTGAATTTCTACGGATATATTCCAGAAGTGAGGTTGCTAGGTGTGTTGGTTAATATTGGGAGTTTGAAACAGACTTGGGTCATCTGGGAAGAGCTAAAAAGACTGCCTGCATAAGACTGGATGTAGACAACTCGGTAGTCATTCTGATTGATGTGGGAAGGTGGTAGGTAGTCCTGAATTGTGCGGGGGGGAGGGGAAGAAAGCTGAGCAATCCATGGAGAGCAAACTATTATGCAGTGTAGGGAGAGGGTCTCACGGACCCGCAGCACTGACCACGCCCAAAGGGGCGTGGTCACAGGTATGTGGGAGAAACCAGGAATAAAACAGGGGACCCCACCCTCTTGGATTCCGGTCAAGGTTGGGAGACCATAGAGCGCTGACCCTGATTCTCAGCTCCTCATGTAAGTTACTTCTCTCTATATGAATAAATATCCTACCACCTTCTCCCAACTACCTTCTCCTGACATCCTTGGAGTGGCTCATTTCCATGATCAATGCAGCATCCTTCCATGGTCCCTGCTTTGGTTCCGGCCTCCAGATTCCCGCCCTGCTTGAGTTTCTGCCTTGGCTTCCCTTGACTGTTACTGGGACCTGTAAGATGAAATAAACTCAGAAAGCAAACTAGGAACACTAGATCTGTGGGAGTTCTGTTGGGTATATATATTCACACACACACAAATACACACTCTCTTAACCACGCAAGTATACATGCTTGACCTGTATAGCATACTCGTATTAAAAGCTGCCAGCTGTAGGTTAGCAGCTATAAGAAATGTTCATATGATATGTACCTGTGGAACTACTGTAACCAGGCACAGTAAACGGCTCCCTTCAGGGCCCTTTCAGACTGTAACAAACCCCGTGTGCCCCTAAAGTCATTGTGTTCTTCCAGCATCATATTGTAGCTTTTCATGGGCACCTTAGAAAGGAAAGGCACAGCGGAGCATGCTGGCCCATGCCTGTAATCATTTGCGCGGCCCAGATAGGATCTTGAACAAAGCCAGCCTGAAGTACGTTCTAAGTTCAAGGGCAGCCAAGAATACATTGTATAAGCCAATCTCAAAAAAAAAAAATCTCTCAAAGAACTTCTTCATTTGTTCCTTTCTGGCTTCTCCAGAATCGGAAATGGTCCCACCATCATCAAGCTTATGGAAAAGCCTCTGTGAGAAAGTCCTGTCTTAGAGGAAGCCGCTTCCTGTGCTCGGGATGTGTCGGAATGATGGAGCTCGTCTGAATTCCATACCCGTACCTGTCTGTAGAAAGAATGATTTAAATGCATACCTTAGGAACCTGAGAAGAAAGTGTGCCCTGCTTGTGTGTCTGGACATGCAATTCCAGGTGGCGACGCCTTCCTTTGTCAACAGGACCATTTCTCACACCCAGACATGAAGTATTACCAAGAATGAAAAGACCGAAGCACTGTTTGTCTTAAAAAGCAAAGCAAGCACAAAGCAGCCTAAATATTAAGAAATGTTCTCTCTTCTGAAGGAGGTCGGCTTCATGGACCCTCTGCACACCACGGTTAGCTGACGGCACGCCTTTTGCTGTTACTCCCTGGTTAAAAGAGCACTGTCATTGCGGGTGTGCTGACTTATTGATTCTGGATATTCGGGAAGGAAAACTCAGCAGATTTTCTGAGAGATCTATTTTTTTGTTGTTGTTATTATTATTGCTGGGGCAAACGTTAAAACTGAAGCACTCAGTAAAGGCTTAGTTTTAACCTAAGACTCTGCAAATTGCCTCCAAGTTAGAGTCAGTGAGTTAAGAATTCTGTGTTGAATTGGAAATTAAAAATAGATGCGGTAGTGAGAAATGTATTTAAGGCCCTGCCTACACTGTAGCTAGAATCATGTTCATGAGAATTAGGAATGACTCTTGCTAGCCTGCTGTTAGCATAATTTCTCTGGCCAGAAAAGATATAAATACATGACAGTTTTCTTGGTAATTATTTTGAACACTTATGAACTTCCTTACTGTTGTAGATACTGCTGTGGTTAGCATGCATTTACCTCTTTGTTCGGAAAGGAATTAAGTTGAAGAGGACATGAAGTAGTGGCATTGCAATTATTACATGATATTTTAATATTGTCTTGTTCAGTATGCTCAAGCTTAAATGTCATTGTCTATAATTTTACAGATTGAGTTCTTCAGTGAAATTTTTTGTGGAATCTTAAATAGGAGGTTGCCCACATTGTAACATTATTATCCAGAATGGTGTAGCATGTCTATTTGGTACATATCCATGCACATACCAGTTTTATGATATATTCAGTGGTAAAAGGAATATGTAACAAGTGTGTAATTAGGAACTATATGTCTCCACATTTCCCATTTCATAAAGGTTGAAACCAACCATGTATTAAAAGCTTGAATATGTTTTCCCAGTTGACATCAAGTCATCCTTTATTAAAATTCCTGTCTTTAATATCTGAACACATTTTGGAGTGGGAAATTAGTTGAATCCCCTGGATGGTGTAAGGTATGTTAGTGATTTTGATGCTAAAACAACCAGAGGAACTTTTCATACTTTTTAGTCCCTGTACAATAATGGTACTATGTCGCGATGAGTTAATTCAAGTATAAGTAGTTTATGCTCCTATCTGTCTCCAGCTGTCTTCTGCAAGGCCTAGAAGCATTCTCACCCATAATTATTAATCCTTCCTTTTATTTTTCATACTTTTTTCCCTTCTCATTAAGATGTACCATAGGGTCACACTTGCTGCAACAAAGTATCATGACCAAAAAGCAAGTTAGAGAGGAAAGGGTTTATTTGGTGTACACTTCCATCCGTGCCACTGTTTATCTAAGGTCGTCAAGACAGGAACTCAAAACAGGGCAGGAACTGACCTCCTGAAGGGGTGCTGCTTCCTGGCTTGCTCCCTCTGGTTTGCTCAGCCTGCTTTCTTCTGGAACTCAGAACAAGCAGCCAGAGTGGCCACACCCACAATAGACCAGGTCCTCCTCCATCAAACACTAATTAAGAATATGTCCAACAGGCTTGCCTACGACTAGTCTTATGGACATATCCTCTCGGTTGAGGCTCCCTCCTCTCAGATGACTTGGGCCGATGTCACATTGACACGTAACACTAGCCAGTACAATCATGCATAAGTTGGTCTTCTGTCTCTGTTTGATATGTGGCTTATATGTGTATACGTGTGTGCCGGGGAGGATTGTGTTGTTTGCATGTAGGTGTACATTCTCCTGTGACTGGAGAGGCTAGAGGTTGACATTGAGTGTTTTCATGAACTGCATTTCACTTGCTTTGGAGACAGGATCTCACAGCTGCCTCTGTGAGGGGTTCAGCTGACTGGCTGGCCAGCCCCACCCTCCGCCTGTCTCTGTCATGCTCAGCACTTTTTTTTGTTTCGTTTTATGGTGCTGCTGGGGACTGAACTCAGGTCCTCACAGTTAGAGAACAATTATCCTGCTGATAAGCTTCAGATCAGAGTATAATACATAATATGCGACAGTTTTGTTTTTACTTCTGAACTCTTAAAAGTTCTCCTTGGCCATCTTTAAAATATCTGCTTAACTTTAAATTTTTCTCCAACAAAAAAACGAGCTTTCCTTCAAACACCCTCACAAAGTTGGTGGACAGACAGCCATAAGAGGTGGTGCATGCCTGTTGTCCCAGCTAAGGAAGGAGGACCAGCGGAGCCTTAGATTCCAAGGCCAAACTGTGCAACATCGCAAGATATACTCCAAAGCAATAGGAAGACTAAGGGTCAAAGGAAAGTTACATTAAATATTATCTCTTTCTGAAAGTTTTATTTAATGGCTTTTGTGACAACCGTATTACTTTCATCCTCATCTTAAGGAAAGCAGTTTCTGTCATTCTACCTTTGGGTGGGCATTGGTTGGCTATGTCGACTCCTCGCCTGCCTGAAAGGGCTGCAGAGTCTTCTCCACACGAGCCCTCCTCCCTGCTTCTAGCTCTGCCTTTCTGTCATCAGAGAGGTTATTTAAAAACGCAACCAGAGCTCGAGTCTCCTATGGCCTCAACACTCCACAGACACCCTAGTTACAAAGAGACCCTAATAAAATCCAGGGCTCACCAGGCTCTAAATTTTGTGGCTCCATCACCACCCAACCGTGCCTTGCTACTCTCTTCCCTAGCTGCCTGTTGACAAACCCTCTGCTCTTTCCTGTGGACAAGCTGAACTGTCTGCTGTTTCTTCCACAACACCACCTTTGCCCTCTGGCCCCCACGTCCCTGCAGATTTGTTCAGATCTAGACTCATACGTCACTTCAGTCGGGTTAGACTTAGGTAGACAGGTGGAAAGTGGGCGGGGGGGGATAAATTATGCGGAGAGATCTAATCCAAAGAAAGAGAAACCTAATGGATCATTAGCATAGACTCAAGGCCCAAAGTCCCACGAGAGGAGCGCAGGAATGGGCACTGAATAAGCCATCTGGGAAAAAGAAGGCAGCCAAGGGAAGGAGGAGGCGGCGGAGAGCACCCTGAACTGCAGGTACTGAGCACACCACCCAGGGTGGGAACCGCAAGACTGGACCGCAGTTAGAAGTGTGAAGACTGGGAAAGTGCAGGGCTTGTCTCCCTTGCTTCTTGGTTTCAGTGCAGAAGGCGTCCTCCCTTGTGTTTCCGGTGTCTGCCCCAACTCGTGGATTCCCAACCCCAACTTTCGGAAGTGGTTGTACAGCCTTGGAGCAATCTTAATTGTGCACCCGCAGAAGCCGGCAGTGATGGCTCTTAGGATTGAAAGCACACAGTTAAGAGAGCCTCTGCATGGGGATTTTGCCTTTTGAACGTGTCTACCGGGTGTGAAATTGCTGCTTATAGAAGATAGAGAAAATGACAATAAGGAATTTGAGCTTACCAGGGGTCGGTGGCAGGATAAAGCTCAAATCATAGATGAATGTAGTTTTGTTATCTATTCTCCAGTTGATGAATGTCCAGGCTGATTCCATTTCCTGGCTCTTGTGAATAAGGAAGGCAGCAAGGGATGATTATCTCTGTCTGTAGAGGATGCAGTGTCCTTTGGGTGCATGGGAGGAGTAGTGTATCTAGATCTGTTTCTAGTTTGGGATGGGGGGATTCCATACTGATTTCCATAGTGGATTGCACAAGGTGTCACTCCTACTAACAGTGGATAAACCTTTCTCCTTCTCCCTTGGGGGACATTCCTTTAGTGTCTTGAACTTTTTTGTTTTTTGTTTTTTTTGTTTTTTGTTTTTTTGGTTTTACGAGACAGGGTTTCTCTGTATTGTTTTGGAGGCTGTCGGTCCAGCCCAGCCTCGAACTCACAGAGATCCGCCTGCCTCTGCCTCCGAGTGCCCGGCTTTAGTGTCTTGAACTTAAATATGATAACCCCTGGTATTCTCTGAGTTGATGTTATGGCACATGGAAAAGAAATGGAGAGTAAGCAGAAATACCTGCACAAAACCATTCTAATAAAATAAAACAGATATACCCATGCCAACTGCAGTTTTCACTTCTGTAACTGGTCACGTGGCCTTGGCTGGTATTTATACCTTCCTCCATTACCCATTGTGTATCTACACCACGCTTAGCAGGTCTTGGCTCCTTCCCTGAAGGAGGGACACACACCTTCATTCCTGATGGGTCTGTGTCCCTTGTCATCCTGCTTGGATTAGGCTGTTGCAGTTTCCCATTGACTTTAATCACAGGGCACAAGACCCAAGGGATGCCCCAAAGGATCTCCTGCACTCCAGGCATAATCTTTCTTTTCTCCATTGTGGAGAAGCAATCCGATTTCCCCGTGATAATCTGGATCAGTCACCCCACCTCACACTGTTACTCCTTTCTTAGCCTGCTGGTTTAAGAGCATTTGAAGCCCAGAGTGACTAGGGGGAAGTCTGCACTTCCACTACAATGGAATGTTCGTTGTGGCTCTTGGCAGGATCACTCCCCACTCTGGAACCAAAAATTCTAGGCCAGAAGAACCTAAGGTCATGGGAACAGGAAGCAAAAATGTTCCTAGTGGGTCACTTGGAGTGATAGTGAGTGGAACGTGTCCATTTTCCACCTGTTGACTCCTGGACCTGCGGATCCTGGCAATGGGCGAAACTGTGCCGTACAGCAGATGCTGATTCAGAAGATATATTCCCTTCTGGAGAACCCTGCCCCAGGCCTTCAGGCTGCCACCTGGTTGGTGCTGTGACTGTGTCTTCAAAAGGCCATTCCACCTTCCTATCAGGCCAACTGCCTCAGCGTAGTAAGGAACATGGTAAGACTACTGGATTGCACGATCATGGGTCCACTTTCACTCACGCTTCTCTGGCTGTGAAGTGAGTTCCTTGGTCAGAAGCAATACTGTGTGGCATAACACAACAGAGGATAAGGCATTCTGTAAGTCCATGGATGGTGGTTTTGGCAGAAATGTTATGTGCAGAAAAGACAAATCCATAACCAGAATAAGTATCTACACATTTTCCTTTCCAAGGAAGAAGTAGTCCAATGTAGTCAACGTGCCCCCAGGTTGCTGGCTGGTCATCCTGGAGAATGGCACTCGATCTGAGCCTCAGTGTTGGTCTCTGCTGTTGGCACCTCTAGCACCAAGAAGCAACTGTAGCCAGGTCAGTCATGGTGGGCAGAAGTCCATGTTGTCAAGCCTATGTACAAGCCCCTATCTCTGACACCATGGCCATTTTTTTCCATGGGTCCATTGGGCAATGACAGGAATGGCTGGGAAAAGAGGCTGACTGTACACAGAACAGGTCATCCTATCTATTCGATTGTTAAGATCCTCCTCAGCTGAAGTCACCTTGTGATGAGCGTTTACACAGGACAAAAGTATCTTCACACTCTTTGCCCATCTGCAGAGAGATCTGTCCACATCCCCAAATATCTTTCTCACCAATTTTCAAATCATGGTCTTTCCAAGTGCCTGGTCATTCGATCAATCCACTGGCTAGATCCCGTGAATCAGTGAACAAACACACATTTGACCATTTCTCCTTCCAAACAAACTGTATAACCGCGTGCACTGCCCAAAGTTCTGCCCACTGAAAATTTCCCTCTAGACCAGTGTCTTTCAGGATTGTCCCAGAAAGGATTTGACGTGCTAAAGCTGTCTACTTCTGGGTACCAGCACAATGTGTAGGGACATCAGTAAATCAGGGAGGGCCTAGTCTTCTCTTCCTCAGTCAGCATATGGTAGGGAACACCCCATGAGGCTACAGGCACATGCTTGGCAGCAGATGGTGCTGTAACTGGAGTAGAAACCATAGGCATTTGGGAAGTTTCTTCATGTAATTTGATTGAACCTTCAAGACCTGTTCAGGCCTGATCATGTATACCCCACTTGCATTTGATAATAGATTGCTGCTGTACACATCCTACTGCACGACTTGATGGGTCAGATGACACCAAGCTCCCGATGGGTAGCCCAGATCACATGGCAAATTGTCAGCCCACTGCCAAATGTTCAGTTTTCATGAAGGCCCAATAACAGGTTATGAGCTGTCTTTCAAAGGGAGAATAGTTGTCTGCGGATGGTGGTAGAACCTTGCTCCTAAATCCCAAAGGTCTCTTCTGTGATTCACTCACAGGGACCTACAGAAGGCTCCAAAGAGCATCCTTATGTGCCACTGCCACCTAAGGTACCATAGGGTCTGCTGGATCATCCGGTCCAAGTGGTAGAGCATCCTGCACATCAGTCTGGACCTGTTGAAGAGCCCTCTCCTATTCCAGGCCTCACGCAAAGCTATCAGCTTTCCCAGTCACTTGGTGTGTGGGCCAAAGCAACACACCTAAGTTATTTCCTCTGATGGGAAAGAAATGAGTTCAAAATTTATGAGTTAAAAAATGTGAGTCACCAATGAGTTAGTTCAAAGTAGTTGATACCTCCTGCTCACTTGGTCCAATCAATATACCATCAATATAGAATGCCAATGTGATATTCTGTGGAAGACACAGATGGTCAAGATCCCTTCTAACTAAGATATGATGCGGGGCAAGAGAGTTAGTATGTCCTTGAGGTAAAACTGTAAAGGTATACTGTTGGATGTGCCAAGTGAAAGCAAATTGTGGTGATCCTTATGGACACGTACTGAGAAAACAAGCATTTGCTAGAGCAATAGCTGCATACCATGTACTAGGAGATGTGTTTATTTGCTCAAGTAAGAATGCCGCATCTGACACAGCTGCTGCAATAGCGGTTATTACCTGATTGAGTTTTCCATAGTCAGCTGTCATTTTCCAGGACCCATCTGTCTTCTGGACTGGCCAGATAGTAGAGTTAAAGAGAAATATGGAAGGAAACACCACCTCTTCGTCTTTCAAGTCCTTAATGGGGGCACTGGTTTCTGCAACTCCTGGAGAGATATGATACTGATTTGATTCACTGTTTTCTCTGGCAGAGATAACTCTACATGTTTCCATTTAACCTTTCCAACTCTATAAAAGCCCCCATTCCATAGATGATGGAACCAATGTAAGAATTTTGACAACTAAGTATAACTATTCCAATTATACATTCTGGGACTGGGGAAATAACCATAGGATGAGTTTGGGGACCCACTGTGTTGGACTTCAGTCAAAGCTCCATTAATCACCTGACTTCCATAAACCTCTACTTTAACTGGAAGGCTACAAGGCTTCTTGGGATCTCCCAGATTCAGCAACAATTCACAGCCAGTAACCAACAGACCCTAGAAATTCTTATTTCTTTCTGAAATACTGAAATTCCTTCCCCCAGTGTAGAGTTACCCTGGTGAAAGTCCATAGGTCCACTTGGGAAAACAGCTGGAGAAAGCTAATAGTAAAACTTTTAGAAATTTATCAACGTCCTTCCTGCCTCGAAGGTCTGGGCTAGGTTCTCCAACTTCACACTAAGCAAAAACGGTCTCTCACAGGTGTGCCCTCCATTTCTGGATCGTAGTTCATTCTTGATGTAGTCGTTGGACAACCAAGAATAGCCGTAACAGTCATCAAACAAAAGTCAGGCCAGGAGCCTGGAGGCAGGAGCAACAGATGCAGAGGCCATGGATGAGTGTTGCTTACGAGCGCTTGCTCCTCATGGTTTAGTCAGCCTGAATTTTTATAAAACCAAGGGCCACTAACCCTTGAGTGGCACCACTCACATCAATCATCAATTAGGAAAATGCCCTACAGGGTTACAAGCAGCCTGATCTTACAGAGCCAGTTTCTCAGTTTAGATTCTCTCTTCTCCAGTGACTCCAGCTTGTGGCAAGTTGATGTAAAACTAGAATAACACATCTAATTCTCAGTCAATAGGAAAGTGAAAATAAAGAAAAAACAAATGAAGTTATTTACTTTAAGTTAAAATCTACAGGCTTAGGTTGGCAAATTTGTAGGAGTAGGTTCATGTTATCAGAAACATTAAAACGAAACATTTCTTGGAATACCATTGGCAAAATTAGCTACTTGGCAGCTCTGAGAATACTGTGGATGTCCTATCCTGAAGCAGTTATAATTATATGCAATTATCTTTCCACTTTTGACTAATTAAAGGGGCTGCAGACCCATCATCTCTGCATAGCAGAGCACAAATCTTTTAAAAAATGAACATTTAATCAAAATTCATGTGTCTACCGAATTTCTCCTACTTATAAAGACAATACGCTATTGTCTTTAAGAGGAAAAAGCTAAGATACAAAATTATGAGGTGTTAGGTTTTATAAACTTGTTGCCATGTTTTCACCATGTATTTTATTATTTGGAGCTCAAGTATTAACAGTAGTACAATTTGTAAATTCAAAGTAATATAATTATATAAAATGATTCAAAGAAGCAAATAAAACAAATTCTTTGAATAATACCAAGCAAAGAGAAACTATATCTTTATCATTGAATATCAAACTCCCATATATGTATATATAAATACCCACATTAAATTTACAAATGTTACTTTTGGAATTGAATATGACAACCTTTATCTTATATATATATGAAACTACTTTAACACCATAGAGTCCCTTTAATAGGTACCTTGAATATTATGCTTCACTTGCTAAATGTAAACTATAGTTGACTATGGAATTACATCTAGTATACTCTTTGACATGCAAAATTCTAGGTGAAAAATATGTTGGGGCTGAAGATACAGCTAATTGGTGGAGTGTTTGCCTAACATGGCTGAGGTCCTGGATTCAATCGCTAGTACTGCAAACAATTTTCTTTCTATTTCTATGTTTATACAGAAGTTATAATGTATTTAACCTATCAGAAAATAAACTCCACTCGCATCTAATACTGGAAGGACGATTTTATGCAATGCACTTGATAGAAATGTTGTAAGAGGTGAGGAGGAAAGGATGCTTTGTAGACAGGGTATTACTAGTCTAAAGTCAGCTATAATTCCTACCTCTTTGCTTACAGAATGCACAAGGTCTGGGAAATTGCCAGGTGCCTTGTAAAGTGTCCCTATGCGAAGTTCCACGCTTTCCTTAGTGGGAACAGGCTCAGAGGGGGACCGAGGCGGCACGCGAGACAAGAAGCACACCTGGTGGTTTGTCTGCAGCGCGAACGAGGCGCCGTGCAATAACTGGACACAGCCTTTTCCCAGGCTTCTTTCTGCTGTTCTCATCGAGCGCTCCTGTGCGGGACACTGTACTAAGGCCACTCTCCCTCCAACAGTGATGGATGAGCCGCAGCCTGGCTTTCAGTGAGCAAGCAGCCTCTCTGGGGTCAGGCATGAGAATCCTCTGCCACTGTTCGCATTCTGACTATGCGTACCCAATATCTGGATGAGTGAGCGCAGGCTGTCCAGGTTTCTATTCTGTATAATGCCGCGTGTGATTCAGGAAAGCAACCCAAGTGTCTTGGGTGGTCAGGACGGCACAAAACCAATGAGGACTTTCCCTCGCTGCCTTAGCCACTCTTTGGAACGGTCGTCCCTGTAGTCAGTTTCCTTGGGGCTGACACGCTCACAGCTGGCCAGGGATCCAGGAGAAAGTGCTTTTCCTGGGGGCTGCTGCTGCCTGATGGGGTGCCGAGGAGCTGCTAAGTCTGGAAGCACCCTTTACCAGTGGCTCAGTAGTTCACTGCTAAGCGCTTCCTCTTTCCAACTCTGCCCACACCATTGCTGCTTTGGCAGTGACCTCTGGATTTCAAGAACTGGGAGGAAGTTGCTTTGTTTTGTGGACACCTCAGGTAAGGAAGAGACAGCTTCAGTGAAGCACAGGGGTCCCAGCAGACACACTTGTGATGGGGGAAGTACTTCTGTGTATATGTCTTTCTTATTGGTTAATGAATAAAACGCTGTTGGCCAATAGGGAAGCAAGATATGCGGGACTAGGAGAGAAGGAGAATTCTGGGAAATGTAGTCAAGGGAAGAGAGTCACCATGTGATCCCGGGAAGAGGGGAAGCATGAGGCTATGTCCTTGGTATGATAAGACCTTGTAAAAATACATAGATTTGTAATTATGGGTTAATAACTAAGTCAGAGCTAGCCAGTGAGAAACCATAGCAAATGACCAACAGCTTCATAATTAATATACTGTCTCGTGTGTTATTTGGGGGCTGAGATGGGGGGGGCGGGAGGGGCAGGCGGCTGGCATTATGCATTGGCAGTTCAGAAATAATCAAGATTTAACAAGAAGTTGGACTAGGATAGGAAGGTTAGGCTAGAGAGAAGGCTCATTAATGAAGAACACTGGGTCCATTTCCGGAGGACATGGGTTCAATTCCCAGAACCCACATGACAGTTATCAACTGTCTATAACTTTACTACCAGGGGAATCTGACATCCTCACACCAGGCATACTTGTACTGCACAGACATACATGTAGGCAGAACATCCCCCCCCCACAAAATAAATAGATTAAGTACAGAAAAAAGAATCAATTGGAAGGGCATGGGTTGACAGAGAATGGAAAGAGAAATAAATGCCTCTCCTACCTTGGGATAGCGGATGCTTGGGTCGGTCTTGAATTTCCCGTTCTCATGGGTCTGCACACTGCTGATTTTTCACGATATCTCCCCAATGTCTCTCTCCTGTGCCTCCTCTTGCACAAAGACGAGTGTCTAATGCCAACTCACAAATATCAGTTTATTTGAACGTGACTGACCAATATAAAGAAAAACATGTTCAGATTTCAGAACAGAAGAATTGCTTTGAGGCATATGAGACATAGGTCATCCTTACAGATAAATGTTACTCTTCTAAAAACATCAGAAACAGACTTCGGTGGTCCATAGTCTAATAATATCTTTAACATTCAAAAACAAAGTTATCTCTATGGTACTTCACATAAACTGAAGCACGCACAATGCAGTGACATTTTGAACACAAATTATCTCATTCTGAAGAGTCCCAATAGAGCACATCCAAAGAGCAGTCTGTGATAATTTTATTTTGAGCTGAATGTCAATTCCCATTCTTTGTTTGTATGGGGCTAAAAGAGTCCACAGATTTGATCTGCGTTATGACGTTGCTCTTGCCATTCTCCTCATCCTTAAAAGTCTCAAGGCCACATATTGTTTTCAAGATTAAATACCTTTTCATTGGCAACATCACAGACAAACTGAATTGGAGCACTCGGTCAGCATGAATGTGTCCTTAACTTCTAAACAACAACAACAAAAAAGAATCTGACACTGTTAAAAAGGAGTTCAATACAGTGTGTCTATACTACCTAGATGTTTCTCCTATGTTACATTTTCTAGCTTATTGCATTAGCTATCAAATTCAAGATTTACAAATGATGCTAGTAATTCTGAGATGAACATTTCTTTGCAAAGCAGGAGAATGAAATCCCTCCTAATAACAGACTTACTGCACTTTCTGCACTCCCCCTGTCTGGTATCTGCCCAACCCAGATAATAAAGCTTTATTTCCTGGCTGTACTAACGTAGATGATGGAATCTGGGTTGAGAGGACCCAGTGTTGAAAGGTTCTAGCCACTGGCTCAGATCGGTCCTCAGAACCCTTAAGACAGTTCTCACACCTGGGGCACTATTCCATATTGTTTTGAAATACAGTGTGATCTTGGTTGACCTCTGTTCCTGGGACTGTGATTAACTTGCATGTCAACTTAGCTTGTCATTAGGTGAGTGGACAGATATTATTCTTGATGTTATAGTGAGGACAGTTTTGATGAGATGAACCTTCTGACAGGTAAGCTTAACTACTAAGAGTAGGAAAATTTGCCTTTCCTTGTGTGACTGGGTCATACCAATCAGTCTGAAAATAACTCATTTCCTCAAAAGGAGGGAATTGGACCAACACACAGCCTTCAGGATGATTTAGCTGCAACCTGGGTGTTCCCTTGTCTTCAGCCTGCTGGCCCACCTGTCAGAGTGGCTGGACAGCCTCTGTCACCACGTGAGCCAACTCCTTCCAGGAAATCTCTTCATTTGTGTTTCTACCTATTTCTCTTCTGCATACCATCTGTGCTGGTCAGATGTCTAGTATGATGGCTAAATATATCAGATAAATTAACTTACGAAGAGAGAAAGTCAATTTTCTCTCACACTTTTGGAGGTGAAAGACTGGATTCATTGCTTTGGACCTCTGGTGGGCAGGAAATCGCAGTGATCGGGATCCTCATGATCTGGAGGCAAATAGTGAGAAGAAAACAGTCACGCTTCCATGATCCTGTCCTGCGACACGTCTCCAGTAACTGGCAGGTGGGGGGGGGGCAGTCTGCAACTGTCACAGAAGTATGGTAACTTCTCTACTCATTCTTAGTCTTTTTGTTTGTTTGTGCTTGTTTTTGTTTGTTTGTTTGTTTTTCCAGACAGATTTTCTATGTAGCTTTGGAGCCTGTCCTGGACCTCACTCTGTAGACCAGGCTGGCCTAGAACTCACAGAGATCCGCCTGTCTCTGCCTCCCGAGTGCCGGGATTAAAGGCGTGAGCCACCACCACCCAGCTTCACTCTTAGTCTTATACCATATAAATTAATCTGGTCAAATATTAAAAACCCAATCTGTCGGCCACAGTTAGGTGGCCAGCAGTGTTTCATGCAGTTTAACAAGTTTATATTGCATGATGGCATATATTTTAACGTACGACAAAAATCTCATATATAAGCAGGAGGTGTGTCACTGGAGGGGGTCTGCGGAACTCGCAGTGGGTAAGTGGAGGGACAGAAGTGGCCGGGTTGACTGGAGACCTCCAGCTGGAATACTAACGCGGGCTTCAGAGCAGAAGCTCCAATCCCAGCCATGTTCCCCAGCTCCCAGCTAGCTTTTTGTAAGTATATTGAACGATAGCACATGGGGAATTTAGTTTACTCCGAGGAAAGAATTTGGCAAAAGCGCATCCCTATTAAGCCATGAACTGCAGCCATGAACTCAGGGCTTGTTTATGTGATTCTATCCACTTATCACAGTGTCTGTCCTAAGTAGTTTCCTGATAAACACAAGTTGCTGCAGGAAGAGTTCAGCCATGAGAAACATAGTCAACCCGTGTCAGTGTGAAAGACTTTGCTGGTCTGGAAGAATAGAAAGGGGATCATAGGAAAGGTGCAGAAATAACTGAGGAGCCTTGGGTCCAACAGTGTGCCGGATCCTGGCTCCAAAGCGTCCCTGGCTAGGAACTCTATGTACACTGTCACTGTGTTGTCCAGACTGGTCTGGAATTCCGGAGGTCATGTGATCTTCTTGCCTAGGCTTCCCAGGTTGCCAGGCCTACAGGCCTGTACCAGCAGCGCTTGGCTTTACTTTCTTACAATATTCCAAATTTCCCTGGAGATTCCATTTAACTATGGCATGCCTTTCCAGACCAAAAAGCCCCAGGAGTACAGTGTCGGCCAAGCACACAGAAAGACTTGGGTTTGATCCCTAGAGGTTAAAATTAAATCATTACAGAATTGTTAGGGCTAGTATGACATTAGTCACATGAAGATGAAATAATAGATTACTTCTTTTTTCTCCTAAAGCTAGCTGAAAACAGCATTCGTGGGGGCTTTGTGATTAGTTTGAGCTTAGGAAACTTAAAGGGAAGGAGAGGTGACAGGTTGTTATAGAAAATGTAGGGAGTGGGGGTCTGCGGGGACTGAGATTGTGTGACTAGTTAATCTTCTCAGCAAATTGCAATCTGAGGACCAGTGCATGGCATTCCCAGGGAGCTTGCTAAAATGCTGTTGGAGGTAGAGTTCCATGCTAAATCCGTACTTTAACAAACCCTCAGATGACTTCTATACTCACTGAAATTTGAGAAGATTTGCTTTAAAAACCCACTTTTCATTTCCAAGCACCACTAAGTTCAGGCTCTGTAGGTGGGGTTAGGAAATACTGTAGCTTGCTCTTTCTGTACTGAATGACTTCTTGCATTTAGGACAGGGGTTTAGACCTGTGCCATTTCTAAAACCCTTTAATTTTCTGATAGGCTAAGCAGGCTGTGGAAGTGGCATAAGAGCCAAACAAATGTCAGCAGTAGCACCCACAGGGAAATCTGATCTGATTTAAACAGCTCTGAGAACACAGTTCCTATAAATTTGGATTTCCTGCAGTCATGCACAGAAAAGAACTATTCTTAGCCCAGAAAACAAAAGTGAATTTTGGTGCACCAATATATAAATAGCAGAGTTAATAATATTAGAGTTCCAATATTTAAATGTCTGTGTGGTGGTGAAGAAAGAAAAAAATCAAGCTCTAAGAAGAAAATAACCTTCAGGAATATAACAAAATCATGCTCTTAAAACCCCATGCAAAATTTCTGTTGAAGAGAGCACTCAAAAACTAGCCAATTGACAGAAGAAAATATGTTTAATATTTTTTGTGGCCTAAAGGCAGTCACACCTCATCCATCAATCTCTAACATCCAGAAATATGATTTTAATAAAGAGTCTAATGAGGCTATGGATGATTAATGAATGAGTAAATCAAAGGCTTGCATAAAGTCATGTACACAGTGGATTCCAAGAGAACATAAAGTATATAACAAACCAACAAGAAAATATAAAGGTTATCAAATCAAGAGGCTTGGGTAATACAAGAGGGAGATTAAGGGTGATGCCCATAGGAATGCTAAAGGAAGAGGGCATTCATTACATTGTTGGTGACAGAATTTTTGTATGACATTTGATAACTGCACAGTTTAGATATAGCAACCTAGTCTATGAGCAAAAGAGGGAAAGTTACCAAAATTTTCTTTGCAAACATGTAAATCTAGAAAATAACATATGTGCGGTATATTGTCATTTATACTTATTTCTATTTTAACCTCTAAGACTATAAGGGACAATTGATGGATTGATACGAATTTTGAATGTTTCCTATTAAGCCATACCCTCCTGGTGCAAGCATAGAATGAATTTAGGGCAATGTTAAACTCAAGACTTTTGTGTCACTTAAAGAGTGGGCTAATCTTCCGTGGCAAGTCAACTAAATCTGTGAAGTGTGAATAGTTCTTTTTTTTTCTAGTTAAAGCCAACTTAAAAAACTCTGAGGTAGGAAGATTTTATGAACAAAGTGAGGTTTACTACTCTGTGACTATCCCCAGTGCCCAGGAACTGGAGACTTCCCTTCCTAAGGCTGAGTTCTGGTCTCTGTCCCTGAGCATTCATTTGCATTAAAGAGTCTAGCATGTAAATAGCTCTGATGTTTACTTACAGTGGCAGAACTTGTTTACCGTGGAATATTAGTTTAAGGTGTGCTGCATTCGTTTATTCTGTGGAATATTTGTTTAATGATGCAAAAATGCGTTAGATTCTTTTATGTTGCATTTGCATAACTCTGTGATGCTGTGTTACTTTGCCTGCCTAAAAGACCTGAAGGGCCAATAGTGAGGCAGGAGCAAGGATAGGCGGGGCTGTCGGACAGAGAGAATAAATAGGAGGAGCGATCTAGGGAAGGAATCTAGGAGAGAGAAAAGGAGGAGGAGAGGAGGATGAGGTGGGCCAGCCATCCAGCCACACAGTGAGCCACAGAGTAAGAAGGAAAGTAAGATGCACAGAATAAAGAGAGGTTAAAAAAAAAACCCAGAGGCAAAATGTAGTTAAAGAGAAATGGGCTGGCTGAAGTTAGAAAAGCTGTCTAGAAACAAGCCAAGCTAAGGCTGGACATTCATAAAAGAATAGTCTCCATGTATTCATTTAAGAGCTGGGTGGCAGGCCCCCAAAAAATAAAAACAAAAGCAAACAAACAAAAATCCCTCCCCTTTTTCATTCCAAAGAGCATAAGCCCTCTGAACCTGGCTGTGCAGTTGCTTTCTGAGTAGAAAACAGTTGGTTCTTTTGATCAGATGTTATTTTTATTCTCTTAAGGCTGCCACTTTTAAAAAGTGCATCTCTTAACCTCATACACTAGCACTGTGTGACCAGCAACTTCACAGTGCGTATTCTCTGGAAGGACAGATAAAATATGAGCTGTTGAGGGACTAGGGTATAGCTAGCTGGTAGAATGCTTGCTTTGACTGTGTAAGGCCCTGGATTTGGTCCCTAGCTCTGCCAAAACAAAATGAATCAGAAACAGAAAAGAAAAAAAGAAAGAAATATTCTGACTTCTTTCAGTTCTAGTTTGTGGAGTTTTCTAGAAACAGCCTCTGCAGAGTCTTCAGCCTGCATTTCCTCAGCCCTCTGGGAAAGAGAAAACTCAGAAGTCGTCTCCACTCTGAGCAGCCCCCAGGTCCTATGTCAGGAAGGGCATGGTCTGTAATTCATCACTCATCCCCTTCAACCACACCTGAGTTTATGCCATTGGGTCCCAAAGGGTGGGCACAAGCATGAAATCAAAGGGATCAAACTCACCCCCTCCCCCTAAGTCAGGTGACAGCTGAGAAGGAGAGGTGAGGGTACGGTAGGCAATTAGTAAAGGCATTGCAATGGGACTGCTCTACAACCTTAAATAATGGCAGCTTAGAGAGCTTCCTGGTTGGTTAAAACGTGGAGTTACAACTAGGAGGGCCGTATGTATCGAGAAGGGACAGGTGTCCCATGCATGCCCTGTTGCCACACAAGGGACATGCCATTTCTCCATACATATGCACATCTTCCTTTTGTCATGTTCAACTTGTATCAACACAGTAAACTGATAACAGTAGGTAAACCCTCTCCTCTCACCCTGTGAGTAGTTACAGAAAGTTAGTAAGCCTGAGAGGCGGGTCCTAGGAGCCCTGGTTTATAGCCAAGTCTGCAGCCGTGTAAGGAACCCTGTAAGGAACCTGGGGAACTCACAACTTCCGTTTGTTGAAGTGGGAGGTAGATTTGTGGGGCCCAGTATCAAACTCTACAATGCCCGGTTTGCTTTCCCAGAGAGCTAATAGATGATTTGATGTAGAAAAGCCACATGTTTCAGCATCTGAAAATTTATAGATGTTGGGATGCAACGTATGTAGCTCACAGTAGAGCACCTACCGAATCTGTGAGAACCTTCGGGCAATATTAATATATTCAAAGGAAATAAAGTGAAATTATGAAAAAAATGTTTTTTTGGCTAATCATTAACACACACACACATACACACACAGAGAAAGAGAGAGAGAGAGAGAGAGAGAGAGAGAGATGGAGAGAGAGAGAGAGAGAGAGAGAGAGAGAGAGAGAGAGAGAGAGAGAGAGAGAGAGAGAATTTGGCATATTATCAGGCTCAACTGGGAATTCCTTAAGGATTGATTTCACAACAGCACACTACTGCCTTCCCTAATGAGATTATTTTGAATATATTTAGTATAATAGCGAATATAAGTTACCTGGCACAGTGCCTAACCCATAACGACTCAACAAATGTTAGTTGACTTCCCTGAACACTGCAAGCTTCAAAGACAATTAAGTTTCTGTAGCCCCTGGCTGCCTCTCCTGGGCTTTTCTGGAATGTCAGTAGGGAATACACTTATTTAGAAGATTGGCCATAATGGTTATTTCTCTTGACTCAGTGTCAAATCCTGTTCACTGTTTCAGGATCTGCCTCTGTGTGCTTATGAATTCATAAGAGCAAGATAATGAAAATGCTTTTTAAATTTAAAAATAGTTTTCACAATTCTAATGCTTAGCAACTAACATTAAAAGGGGAAAGAAAGCAGAGTGGCATTTTGTTCTTTTAAACCTCCTCTGTCCCTGTAACCGTTTCCATCTCGAGTCTTTCAAATCAACAGACCTCAAATGAATGTGAATTAACCAAGATTTCCACCGCAAACAGTGTTTACCTGCTTATCCTGATGAGGTCACATGAGCCGGATGTGGTGAAGGGAATACTGACCTCCGGAAAGATGCACACAAATACTACAAATGAAGTCAGGGAGGCCTTGCTTTTTGCTGTGGCACAGATTATTGCTATGAATGTTGTCTCAAAAATGCTTAATAGTAATAATAATAACTAAGCTTAGGTTGTGAAGTTGGGAAATGTTCCAGCAGAACAGCATCATCAGAGACTTGGATGCAAAGTTCAGTTTCGAGTCAACGCCAGGCAAGGCCCCTTTGTGGAAACTGAGGAGACGGGCCTCAAGCAGTCAGAAAAATGCCACTTTCTGGAAGGTAACTAATACAAGGGTTTCAGCTCTCAGCATCTCACACCTGAGGCTTGACTAATTAGCATACTAAATGTCAGAAGTGGTTTTTATGTGGGGAAATTCATGGTTTATTTATAGGCATGATGAATGTTCAAAATGGGCCATCATTGGTGACTGTAAATGTATTCACCATTTGCTGAGGCATTTTAGAGACTTCTATCTTTACAGAAATCCAGTGAGGGACTAAGTTGTGTAGCACAAGGGTACTCCAGTCTGGGCTTCTCAACAGCCTTGCATTTCTTTGCTGATTGTGTGTTTATTGGCTGTTCATGGGAAAGGATGGAACTGAGGACCCTGCCGGTGGATTATTGCTTTGTTCATCTTTGGTAGACATCTACGCAGAACACTTTATTTAACACAGCAAGTTGCAAGAGCAATTTGTGAACCTGGTTTTCAATACTTGTTTGCTAAGTATGTAAGGCAACAGAGAAAAGCCAACACTTTCCCACCCAAGGGCTTTCAGGGTTCCCTGGAGTTCAAGAGTTATGTCAAATCCCAGGAGCTTAGGTCAGTCATAGCAACATTCAGGGCATTCTTTCCTTTGATTTCCTCCACCATGTTCCATGGGAATGCTAAGATGAGTCACAGATCAAGAAAATATGTGAATCTTATTCATCAAATAGGGCTAAGCAAACACTTAACAACAACTGTGAAATTAATAATTGTGAATTTTTAAATTAATTTGCTTGCCTGATTTATTAGTTTTCTGCTAACATCCTATCCCGTAGTTTTATAGCACAGAAGAAAAACTACAAAAAGCATGTTTTAAAAAAATCTAAAATTATGAGAATATTTTCTCACAGAGAGAAAATCAGGGACCGGAGCTTCAGCTTTAGTTAAATTTCAAAATCCATTTTGCCTGGAACACTGGGTTTGGCAGAACAGAAAGTACTTTCGCCAAATCTCCCCAACCCTATTATTTAAAGCCACATATTCTACCAAGGGGATCTCATACATATGTTTCACATTTGTGTGCTTGCTTTCTAAAATGCATTTTTACTTGTAGATTTTTCTAGGCTGAAGGGGCCCAGACTGAATGTCCTCCCTTTGTAAGGCAGCTACAGGATCGTTTAAATTAATCAGTACCTTTCCCAAGTATGATAGAGTAGAATTTACCCAGAGGAAATGGATTTTGATTGAAACAGGAGGAATGGGATTGAATGTTTTTATCATCGGTGAGATTTATTAAGCATGGAATACAGGGAAGTCTAAAGGACGGAGCGCACGTTCACTGGGCAGATTTGGAGATGGGAAGATTGCGTTCTGCAAAGTGAGACCTCATTTCAGGCTCAGTTTCTGCTTCCATAGGGTTCTGTCGTCACGGGTTCTACGTTTCAAAGCGTTTTTCTAACCAAGCTGCATGGAATGACTCAGGTCTTCACAGACGCAGCAAAGCAGTTGCTGCCCCTTAGCGCTGTGAAATGCCTAGGTTTGCCACAGTGGATGTTGGCTAATGCTGTGGGAATCTTTCGCGTCAACCTAGGCAAGCTGATTGGTCCAGCTTAGTATCTCCATCAGGCACTAAAAAAATCTAGGCAGTGCCAGTTAGTTACAGGAGGGTTACCGTTTTTTTGTTTTTTGTTTTGTTTTGTTTTGTTTTTAAAGAAAGACCTTTTAAAGGAACCCCATGTGAAATACAGATTGCAGCCTCGAAAGCTGGCATCTAAAAATATGAAAATAAGTCCATTTTTTAAAAACTACACTCGAAGATATGGCAGTATGAACAGAAAGATGCCGCTGCGTGACAAAGAGTGACAGATTAGTTCAGCTTTTCTGGGGAAATATTTCTTCATGTAAATCCTTACCTTATTACATTCCATGTTTGTGGAAATTCTGAGGAAGGGCACTGTGAAGGTTGGGCAGGCCAGAAGGCTTCCTCAGCCCAGTGGCATTCAAGCCTTTTCCTCACGTGACCTCGTGATCCTGACCCATGATTCTCCAGACTTGTTGTTTCCTGCTATATATGTGTGTTGCTGAGAGCTCCGACCCCAAGCGCCATCAAAGAGGATGAAGACAGGGATGACAAAGTAACACGAAAATGGTAAGGCTGCTTTCCACATGGTCCAGGTTCATGACTGACACATTGTTTTTCTTTTATACTACAATGACTCTCTTCCCTCTGCAATGCTGTAACTTAATGCTTTTTTAAAGGGTCGCAGAAAGGACTCATAGTAAGCTGTGAGGCAGTTCCAGAAGGGGAATAAATTAGCTGGTTGTCTGTTATGAGTTGAAAAAAAAATCCATTTTCACAGAGACTCATTGGGAACCATCAATGTTTATTATAACCCTTCAGCATTTCGTAGTTTTTCATTTTGTTACCCATTCTTTTTTCTTTTGAATTTTAAAATTCCTGTCTGAAAATTGAGTACATGTTGAAAAGTCTTGAGTTCGGGGCTCGGGGGGGGGGGGTCATTGAGGGTGGCTGTCCTTTTAAGTAAGAGACTTATTAAGATTTATTAGTACCATGGGTGTACAGACAGACTGACAGCAGCCCAGAGATTCTCTGATGAGAGCCCAGGTCCACACGGCAGACTGGGGGTACCTTCCCACAGTTGTCAGGGCCTGGCAACCAGAGCCTGGAAGCTACTGTGGGGGGAATTAAGATGACATCTGCCTTTCTCCTGGATCCTGGCACCTGGAGAATCTCTTAGTGGGCTAGACATTCACAGTCAGGCTCTCCGTGCAGGGCTTGCCCTTTTCTTGTAGAAGTTACCTCTGTGAGAACTAGGATTCTTCAAGTGGGCGTGATATGACTAGCCTGGAGCTGAAATCATCCCGTTTGTCAGGTGCTGCTCTCTGATTTTCTGAAGCACCGTTGCCATTTGCTGCCAAAGTAGGTCCAGCATCTTTCGGGGGTTAAAGTGGGAGTGCTGGAGATCAAAGCCAAGGCTCCTTATACCCTCTGTGCTCCCTCTAGCAATGGGCTGCTTCTCCAGAATCAGGTTTGGAACTTTAGTTCTGGTCTTTTTTGGGAGACTGAGTCTTAAATAAAATTCTGTAGTTCCAGTTGTTTATTATTCTATTTACCCAGTTGGTGCCTTGTCTTTAATCTCTAAAGAGAAATACAAAATATTAAAATGGCTCTTTGGAAACCTTGTGTGTGTGTGCTTTTCAGAATAGGTGTGTGTGTGTGTGTGTGTGTGTGTGTGTGTGTATTTAAATCTCAAGGAAAATTGGATAGAAGCCAAAACTAAGCTGAAATGTCAGACATTATTACTTTAGAGTTGTACAATGTACTACAAAACAACCAAGGTAATGAATTTTTTAAAATTTGTAAGCAGCATAGCAGCCTGAAGGCTCTGAGCACTGAACGGTAGACAGAGGGCCAGCCGGTGGGGGAATGGATGTCGTTCGGGCTCTAGCACTGGAGCCTGCTAAGAGGAGCAGTTACAGAGCTAGACAGATATTAGTGGACTTGAAGACCATGGGGGAGTCCCTTCCTCATGGACTGAACCTCACCTCCCCTTTCTCTCACAATACTAGGAAGGGAATCTCTCCTCAGGATTTAAATTAGCACAGGTAACAGTGTAGGTATCTGGACCTTGACATGGCCCATGAAGGAAATGCTGGGTTTTTTTCCTGATCAAAATAATAAAACGAAAGTTCTGTTCCTAGCCTTGAGTGAAGGATATGGCAGTCTAATCTGCCCCAACAATTGACACATACCCCTGTCTCTTCATTTTAGTAATTAATCCACTGGTCCTGTCAATCACCTGTTCAGGAGTCCATCCCCTCGGGAAGACTTGTTCACGTGCAGACGTGCTGGAATGGGAGAGAAACAGTTATCCCCCTGGTGTGACCATGCGTCTCTCCCTCAGATGGCCCTCTGTTGGTGCAGACCTGTAGAGCTTCCCTGGGCAACACTTTGGAGCCTCTGCCTCCTCCCCTGTGTGATTCTTACTTTCCCCTTTCTGTCTGTTCTTTCAGCACTGGCCAAAGCCTGGCCCTGCTTTTCGGGGCATTCAGGACTTTCTGGCCACTTTTCTGAAGCCCCTTCAGTTCCCGTCATGATGCTTGTTGACATGGAT
Source organism: Mesocricetus auratus (assembly GCF_017639785.1). Classification (NCBI taxonomy): domain Eukaryota; kingdom Metazoa; phylum Chordata; class Mammalia; order Rodentia; family Cricetidae; genus Mesocricetus; species Mesocricetus auratus. The sequence goes on from NW_024429195.1 coordinate 5,041,551, forward strand.
GGCAGAAGAATGGCTTTCTTTCTTCCTTATCTCTCTTCTCTGGGCAGTTGTCAACGTTTACAACATGCCCTAACTCTATTTTTCCCCTCAGACGCTAATAAAATTGTTCCCATTGACCTCAAGCTTTCTTATGAATCATTTTTTATATTTTATTAATGAGACTGAGAACTCCAAAAGTGACCCCAGACTTCCAGGTAACATGTGGTCCCCAAATGTGGGGCTCCTTAGTCTCCTTGGAAAAGGAATGAGACCAGGTGATGATGTGGAGTATCTAGAGGCATCTTTGAGTTCAGCAGAGGTTTTTCCACTTACCTAGGGTGGGCTTAGCTCAGGGACTGCGGTATCCGAACAAAACCAAACAACAGCAACAACTCAATGCCTGTCCAACTTCCCTTAGCCAGTGACTCTCAGGTTCTTGTCTCATAATTGGTTGGTTTTTTGTTTTTTGTTTTATTTTTTAGGACAGGGTTTCTCTGTATTGTTTTTTGGAGCCTGTCCTGGGACTTTCTTGGTAAACCAGGCTGGTCTCGAACTCACAGATATCCTCCGCCTGCCTCTGCCTCTCGTGTGCTGGGATTAAAGGCATGAGCCACCACTGACCGGCTTCTCTCATAAATTTAAAGACTGAAATTCACAGGCCACAGAGGGTAAGTTTTAGAAAAGAAGAATTTTACTGTATGGGGTTTGAGAGAAAGAAACATTTTGAATTTGTAACTGGGAGGGAGATGCTCTGGTTAGTTCAATCGCTCCAACTGAGAAGTGCCTAGGTGTCTCTTGTCCGTTTTAGTCAAGTACTGACTGGTGTGTAAAGTTCAGGCAGGAGACAACAAGGAGCCAGAGGCCAGGACTCTCTTGCAGTGTTCTTGACCCTCTGAAGGGCGTTTTAGAGCTTTCCTGTTGGACCTAATTCCATCTTCTGTTCTCATACTTAGACCATATGTTAGTACTATTGACCCTCAAACATTCTAACTTACACGGTTGGGATTTAACTTAGATTAACGTGTGGAACATGCTATAAATTGATTCATTCCCTCTTATAATTATAGACACAGGAATCTCCAATAGTTCAAAACAAAGAGACAGTCAGACTATCTATAGATTAACATCAGCAGAATCAGGTAAAATGCACTCCAGATTTGCGTTATGAAAAAGGCATACCTATGTTTTGGTACATTCCTGGTACTATACCTCTAATCTCTTTGAATGCATGGAATGCGTGAGCACTGGGTGTTAAAAGGATTCTGGAGAGGTGGGTGAAGAAGTTCTGCATTGGTCAGTAATGAAGACTTGGGCATGTCACAACAGTCTGGGAAAATTCACAAATTGCACCCTTTTTTTTTACTACAAGAGCCTGAAATGCACGGAGATTCCCAAGGCCAAGAAGACAAGTGCCATTTTGAGCCACAGCAGCCATCTAGGAACAAGAGACTCAAGTTTCCAAGACCTGGAGGCTGGGCCTCTGACCAACAGATCAGCAGCACCTGAGAACGGGATAGAAATGAGGATGCTCAGACTCCAGTTCAGATCAGCTCATCACAAACTCTGTGACCAGGACTGCCACAGGAACCACAACTCTCCCATGCTAAAGTCTATGAACATTGCAATAGGAAGACTATGATGAGAATAGGCCAGTTCTTCAGGAGGTTAAAAGTCACACTTTATCAGAAAGGTTTTGTTATTACTGTTTTTGGACAAAAGGTCTTACTTGCCTTGACCGATCAAATGTAAAATTGAGATCATCTAGTCGTGCCTTAAAAAAACGTTTGAGAAAGCAAATGTTTGCTGAAGGCTTCTTCTGAGTCTTCTATGGTTCTGCTCTGTGAGCAGATGTGAAAGTGTGTTTCTCTTTCTTGTCTTTTCTCCAGCAAGTTCTGCAGGCATCTCTATGTCCTGGGCCTGCCTGCTTTTGATGCTGACCAAATGTAAACACCAGGAAGTGTTTCTAAAGTCAACTAGTTACTGAAACAAACGCTTGTTGTTCAGGAATGATTAGTCACTAAATAAATAAGAGATGCAAAATGAAAGTTGGGTCACATCTTAGAAGCCATTTTACAAAGCTGCAAAGAGAATTGTGAATGTAGCAGCCACCGCCTTTGAGGTAACCGATGAAAGCAAATGCGTGAATAAAGCCGAGTCTTCACATTTTTGTGTCTAAAGTGACAGCTGCAATTAACTACTTTCTAAATATACATCATAGTTAGGAGTAGAGTTTATTTTTATTTCCATGATGTGGCATAACATTGAAATATACGTTTTTTTCATCCTTCAATCTCCTGGCAAGAAAAACTGAAAATATTTCCCCTAACTAAAAGGGCATTTTATTGTTTTCACGGATAGATGTAAGCTATCATTTTAAGGGCTTGTAGGAAGAGAGTTTGAGGGAAAAGAGATAACTAAGACTCACTTGCTGCATGGGGGAAGCTAAGCCTGCAGCCTTCTGGGGAGTAAAGGCTGGCGTACGCCAGCACGGGTTCTCATGCATACACAGCTGATGGCCAGATGGTGACGGTTTGGGGAGAAGCAGAGCTGTCACCACCAGGAACATTCAGGTTACATCCAGATGTTCTGTGTGGGCTGTGACAGAGGCGAGCCTGCCTGTACTAAGATGGAAGAGATTGCTTGTGCCAAGACACAGGAGGGTCTGCTTCGATTAAGAGAAAACAGGGTTCAAAAGCAACTAGGAAGCAGTTCACCTGCATAATGAAGAGATTAAAAACTTATTTCACAAAAGTTAACATATTGGCTATCTGTTACAAAATACAGGCACCGCTCACTGCTGACATCATCGCCAGAGGTCCACAGGTAGCCTTACACCCAGGAACCCAGTGTAGCAAGAAACACAGAACACGGCTATTCTGTTTCACCTTGTTCATGATTCCTGAGTTGTACTTCTGCATTCCAGTAGCTGATTAAAGCAACACTGTCCTGGCTGCATTTGCTGTTTTCAAGAAGGATGAGAGCCAAAATCTCAGGCATGTTTTTTATATTTTATACCTGGGCTCTATGGCAGTAAACAATCTAAAGAACTCTACATACATCACACAGAGTCTCTAAATCCACATGCCTCTTTGTAGCTTTGCAGATATGCCAACCTTGAAGACCAACCCACAGCTCCTTCCAGTTGCAAAGACAGCATCAAGCATTGCATCCTTCCAAGAGTGGGTGTGTTGCATTCTCATGATGTGATGGGGGATGTCCTTCTGTGTATATGTTGTCTTATTGGTTGATAAATAAAACACTGTTGGTCTATAGGGAAGCAAGATAGGTGGGACTAGGAGTCAAGGAGGGTTCTGGGAAATGTAGTCAGGGTGGAGGGTTGCCATGTGATCTTGGAAGGAGAGGATGCAAGTCTGGAGTTCTTGGTAAGATAAGAACTTATAAGAATATATATTAGTAGTTATGGGTTAAAAATTAAGTCAGAGATAGCCACTAAGAAACCATAGCAAACGGCCAATAGCTTCATAGTTAATATAGTGTCTCGTGTGTTATTTGGGGGCTGAGAAAGAGGCGGTGGGACACAGGTGGGAATCCTGCAACAATGATGTGTATACAGATCACCAGATTTCTCCAAATTTCTAGTTTTAAGTTTAATTTTATTAGTTCCTCCCATAAACGGTGGTGACCAAATCTCTGCAACTATCATCTGTCTCAGGACACACACATGTTTTCTTCCCTTCTGTCTTCCCAACCTCAATAAATAGCTCAAGTATTTCTGTGCTTAATGCCAGAAAAACCAGACTTCAAGGTACAGTCAGAATCTTCGCTGTCACACGTATTTGTAGCTTAGTCCTTTTGGCAAATTTGCAAAATTTATGGAGATAAGTATGTGAGTGAGCATTTTAGTTCTAAGTTTAAGATATTGTGTCAAAATCTGGATCCTGTGTCTGACATATAACTCTGTGACATAATTCTTGTCTAGCATGCACAAGTCTCTGGGTATGATCCCCAACAACATCACCCTCCAAAATGAATCCATCAGCTTGGAGTGAGTGGCAGGCATTTAATATAGATATGGTTGTCACATAGAACTATCAGAGATATGAGGTTTTTCTTCATTTTAGCGTCAGAACTCAGTTTGATTTTTCCATTGCAAACCATCGTTCAGAAGTTTTCTGAAGTTGGTCTAGATAGTAAGATACAAGTTGCTTTTGTTGTTGACCCAAGCTTGGTCTAAGGTAGTGGGTTGCCTTTCTTCATAAAGGAAGGGACACTTTCAAAATGCAATGCTTTGGAGACGAGGTTCTTCCAGAGTACCATGTTTCCTGGAATTATGAAATTGAAGCTGCATTTATGTGCCAGAGCCTATATTTCTCAATTAGTGAGCTCCAGAAGTACTATGACTTAATATTCAAACACTACTGCACTGTTCTGTTAGATGAATGATTGCAGTTTGTATAAATGTTTGAGTTTGGTTCATGCATGCACTATGAGTGGTGCTGTCAAGGTTAAAGGACAATAGATTACTTAGGGAATACTTGAACAATTTTCCTGTTTCCAATGCCTTAAATTATGAAATTGGCAGAATCTCTGAGTTCATGTAGTCATCCAAAGATATGCTGGCTAATGATGGATAGCTCAAGAAAGAATGTTAGATAAAGGGAGGGTACCGATTACCCACTGGAGAGCATCGGTCGATCCCATCAGTATACTGTTCTCTACCCTTTAAATTTATTTTTCCTGAATTAAAATTTATTGGGTAATTTTGTTCATGTACTTTTCTAGATGCTGTCAGAGTAATCTTAAAGAGGGCTACTTTTTAAAACACTAGTATTACACTGAAGTATATATTAGTATGAAGACAAATGATTCTTTTGAGTAATGTTAAGTATCTCTATGCAGAAAGCTACACCATTTTCTATTTATTTAATTACTTATTAGAGTACAAATCTTATCTTCCATATTGTCATCTTTAAATTTTGTATAGTTTAGTTAAAAATTTAATAATTAAAAATTTAACAACATATGTTCTTATTATAATTAATATACAAAGTGTTAGAAAATTAAAACCTTCCAGTTTTTACTTATTTTTCCTCTTTTGGTCTCCTTTCCAGCTTTCTGATATATATATATATCTTTTCAGGAGGTATTAATCAATTCAATATATACACATCAGAAAACATAATACTTCATATAAATTTAGAGACAGAAATCACACAATCATCCTAATAGATGCAGAAAAGGCTTGACAAAATTTCAACACGCCTTCATAATAAAAGTTATGGAGACATAAGAACTAGATGGAGCATACCTCAAAATAATGGAGGCTGTATTCACCACCTTCAATGCCTAGCAGCTCTAGAACAGTGAGAGCCTATCCTCTGTCCCTCCTTCTTTTAGTATTTAGCCATCTATGTTCCCGAGAAGCTCTGACAGTTAATATGATTTTGTAAACAGAAGTCTTTTCTCCTCCTTAAGCGTTACAAAATGACAAAATGCTATTCTATTTTTCAGTTCTCCAATGTGACTCCAAGAAGGCAATGACAGGTTGCAATTTTAAATCCGTTTAACTTCCTTTCCCCTGAATAATTTCATTTGGCAGTTTTCCCTATGCCCACTTTTTTGTCATTTAAAAGAGCTCTGATTTGGCCTGGCCAAAAAAAAATAGATGAATTGTGCAATTCTAAAACACAAATACTGTGTTCTGGGAGGGAAAATTGTTTTAAAAATATATCAGTATTTAACAGGAATAGATTTAGGATCATCTATGAGCTTTTAGGTAGTATTCATCTGCCAGTATAGAATTATAACTTGTCTGTGATAGGGACTAAAGGGAGATATTTATTGGTCAAATCCTTTAGTCAAGATGTCAGTGGTCTTCCCAGAATTTTATTCTGCCTTATACTAGTGTAGTGATATTCATCATTTTGGAAGTTGCCATTTTTAATGATGAATTTAATTTGGAGCTGGTGAATATTTTAAAGCCAATGCAATTGCAGTATGTTATATAACATTTAAGATAGAATACTATTTCTCATAGTTTCAGGCAGAAGTTTAATTCTAAGTGGGACTGATCAATATGTCATTTAAAGACTGGACATAAAAAATAATGAATGGGTGGCAAAGTCGAGGCCCTGACAGAGGGCATGAAAATAAGGGCGATGGCCAACTGGTGGGTAAGACACAGAAATCATGGTGGTGTCTGACTCCAGAGTGGCCAGCTTAGGGCCTCAAACACAGACACAAGGCACAATGACTGATAATGGTCCATGCAAGCTAGGTCAGGTTGAAAAGCAAGTATCAGACTCCTTCTACACGGGAGCCTTGGGCAAAGTGCTATCAACCCTTTCCTCGACTTTAAGGTGTATTTAAACCCCCATGTGTAGACTTGCGCCATATAACGTACTGAAGTCTGGATAAATGGTCTTCTGACAACACACCGCTTCCTGGGAAGTACCCCATACTGACTAGTCTCATGTCAGCTTGACACGGGCTTAAGTCATCTGAGGGAACCTCAATTAAGAAAATACCTCCATAATAAGACTGGACTGAAGGCAAAGTGTCCAAGGTATCTTCTTAAGTAGTGGCTGATCAGGGAAGGGCCCAGCCGGGGGTCTTGGGTTCTGTAAAACATAGTGTGAGAAAGCCATGAGGAGCAAGCCCGTAAAGCAGCACCCCTCCATGGCCTCTGGGTCAGCTCCTGTCTCCAGGATTCCTGCCCAGTGTGAGTTCCTGCCCTCCCTGCTTTTGATGATGGACTGTTTCATGGAACTGTAGGCATAATAAACTCTTCCTCCCCGAGATGTTTTGGCTGTGGTGTTTAATTACAGCAATAGAAAACCTAACTAAGATACCTACAAGAGAGAGGATATAGAAGAGCAGAGAGGTAGAAACCCTGTGTCTGCTAAAACTGGGGCTGTTGATGCTCAGGTTGGTTTGCTTTTTTTTCTGAAGAGTATAGTCTTGGGTCCTCTCCCACTCCAATTAAACTCTTGACTGCTTGGTTTCCTACTGTGTCCCAAATGAATTCTTCTTTTAGGAGACCACAAAAGCAGAATACGACTTAGTGGAGATGAGAAACCACTGGAGAAGTCTCTATGGTAATTAGAGTCTCTTTTCTAGTTTATGGGAAAAAGAGAATTTTCAAGATAAATTTGTTGATTAAAATAGGTATGTAACCAGTGCCTTCAAAAAGCTCCTTTGAAGTCATTCAGCAACCCAGGCCCTTGGTACTAGGCATGTTTCACTCTCAGTGAAAAAAAAATTATAGCATCTCAAAGACAGTTTCCCAGACTCACTAAGACAGACACCAGTAAGAAATGAAACTATGTGCTTGCCGCCATCCATGTGGTTGAAGGATGGATAAAACCTAAGCACACATCAGATGTTTGCATAGAGGAGAATGGAGAAGATCCTCCAGAGTGAGGGCTCAAACTCTAACCACTGGGTAGCTAAGGCCTGAGGCTCTATGTCCAAGAACACACAGGCAACTTCCAGAATTAAAGCGTAAGACTCCCCGTGGGATAATTGCCTGTGATTTACTTCTTGAATGGTGTCACAAGAAGCAGTTTCTAATGTCCCTGCCCATGCTGGAAGCTTTGGAGATCAGACAGCCAGTGGGGAAAACTTCTGTTGTCTCCTGACTCTCATTTAACCCAGTGACACTTTGAGTTGCAGCAGAACTTGGCACACCGGTACAGAGTCTCCTTCTTATGTAGACAGAGGCATCCTGGCTGGGCAGGGGTTCATTCCATAGCACGCTAGTCCTTCCCATAAGACAGATGAAGGTAATCACAGCTCACTGAAGCCTGTAGTCATTGAATGAAAAAAACGAGGACATGACTGGTCCTAGATGCCGCTGAGGAGAAAGGTGTTATTGTAGACTTGAGTGAAAGCACAGCCAGAGGCACCCTCAAGAGTCCAGATGGAACCTGGCCAGCAGAATAGCCTGGGGCCATAGGGTGGAGGTGGGGGTGGGGTGAGGAAGAGGAGAGAGGGGAAGACAAAAGAAGACCAAGAGGACAGAGAGAACGCCATGGGATCAAGAGAGAAAAAAGAACTAAGAGCTAAGAGGGCAGGGGACCCAGAGAACACACTGGAAACAAGAGAGCACACAGACAACAGGGCTGAGTTCTACAGGGATCAGAAGGCAGGGAAAGAGAAGCCCAGCCCCTAGGCTGGAGAGGTTTAGCACAGGGGGCAGGGTGAGAAGTTCTGAGAGGAGCCACAGGCACTGAGTAACTAGGCCCAGGTGCTTTGGGATCTGACTGTCATCAGCCCTTTAAGGAAAACGGTTGGAGAAGAGAAAGAGAATTGAGGACGATAGAGAGGGACAGTATGAAAAAAGAAAAGAGAACTGAGTGGGTTATCCCATTTTCTACTCTGGAAATTGCGAATCTTAGCAGAAATGCACTAACAAGAATCCACTTGGCACGACTGTGGCTTCCTAAGATTGCAAACATTAATGAGATGTGGGACACCTGTGTTGGTTTGCAGGCAAACACAGTTCTGGTTTGGCAACTTTTATCCAGGACTGTGCTATTATCCACATTTTAAGACACTGTCTACAGGAAAGGGGACCTGAAGAGTTTTAAGGTTTTTGTGGAACTGGTGAAGTCCATGTATCTCTTTTGACACATTTCCCCCAACAGTCTGTGATGGCCCTTATTCACTGAAACTCACGCTCTACTCCAAATTCTTTGCAGTTTCCTAGTTACACCCTATTCTCTGTCTTCCTGGGTAACAGACCTGAAGACATTCACCAATCTGGCTCTCTAAATCCAGACCCGGCTTTCCCTTGTCAAATGGACCACGTAACTTCCACAATCCCCATATAGTCCCATTGATTTATGCCAATGTGTTTACAAGTCTGTTCATCTGCTCAGTGGAAAACTCCCTGGGGCAGGGCCCCTGGTTAGTCTTACCTTCCCTAAAAAGAACATGGTGGCCAGCCCTTACATATTGCTAGTGAGTATTGATCAATGATCTGCTTTGTCTCTGAACTTACAGAACAGCCTACCCACCTTTGCAGACTTTGTATGCAGTGGAAGACTGGAGAGAACAGGATTCTAGAAACTTCAAGTTCAATTCCATTTGATCATCACAAGGGTTTTTTTGCAAGGCAGCACATGTTAAATCAAGTCCGGGTAGTGTTAGTATGATCTATTTGCAGTCATATGCCCCTCTTTTTCAATCCTTACATAAGTACATCCCAGAGCCTTTAGAATTTTTTTAAAAATTATTTTCTCAGCTGCTGAAGCTCCCACGTACACTGGGTGAGCTTTCTACTGCTGAGTTACAGCCCGGCTCCTGAGAATACTTTTTTGAACAATGCCAATATCTCGGTGGACTCTGGGTTTGGGAGTTTTAAGCAATCTTGTGATTTTAACATGAAAAGGAAGACTAGGACCTCAGCTTTAAGTGAGCTTATGCAGGAACTAAGTTTCATGTCCTCAGACATTGGAAAGTACCAAGCTTCCAGGTGGAACTTTGACCTAATGCTCAACATCTGGAATCTAAACCTAAATGCCTAGCTAGCATCTCCAGATTAACCTTTCTCTCCAAACATAAACATGCCTCAGGTACTAAAGTAATTGACAGGTTCTTTGCAGTGGCTCCCAGTAAAATCCTGGTGGCTCACAGTAAAATCCTTGGGGTCATTTATGAGTGAGGGAATAGGAGACAATGGGTTGGTGGTAAAGAAAGAAGGAGATAAAGAGATAAGGAACAGAAAGACTTTGCTTATAAAAAGAGAAAGAACACTGGGATTCCTTAGCATGTAATTAACACTAGGAGGTTTGTTTACAGCTTGTTTTACAAATTGGAAGACTGACTTTGATTAAAGGTGATTCCAGAAAAACCCAGTGATGAATTACGTTGAATATTTTGCCACCTTTCATTGGATCACACATGTGAAACCCTATAGATGATGATCCAGAAAGCAGAAATGTACATAGCTAGAGCCAAGCGTGCTTACAGTTTGCATTTGGATGTGGAATCTGTAGAGGGAAGAGTAGCACTTGGTACCCAGGCTTGTTTGCTGGTGGCTTGCTGATGGTTCTTTTGATGGAGAGGGCGCTTTTGGGAATCGGAATCAGGGGCAGAGAGCCAGGCTTCAGATATCCTCTGTGCTGCTATGTATCGTTCAGCATCACAGATCTTTGCTTAAGCATTTAATCGTTGCTACAGGCTACATGGGTATGCTGCTAATTAATAAATCCCAGTTTTGGACTCTAAGGACACTGCGAAGTTTTAATGAGAAAGCAAAAATAACCACAATGGAAAAAATAAGGGGAGTGCCATAAGAGCAATGCAAACATCCACAGATGGGTGTTCAAACGAGGGCAACCCCTCCCCCACCCCTTTCTTCCCTGTTTGCAAGGCTGCTGCAGGTAAAATTCAGGGGCAGGTTTTCAGGACGAGATTGATCCTGACATAAGGACATTTCCTCAGGTGGCAGGTTTAAGGAGACTATCCCAGGTGTGTACCAATCAGTTCTCATCACTGCGACAGAAACCTGAGAGGAAGAGCTTACAAGGAAGAAGTAGAATTCTCTTGGCTCCCGGTTCACAGACTTTATTGCTGTGGGTTTAGGTTGAAACACAGCATCACAGGAGGCGACTGTGGCAAAGCCAAGCTGTTTATCTCAAGGCAGGCAGGAAGCCCAGAAGAGATGCAGAGAGAAGAGCAGGAGCTAAGAATCAACCTTGAATGACTGACATGCTTCTCAGCGACCCCTTCTGGGTCTCCCCATCCCCATCCCATGAATGCCATCACGTTATATCAATACATAAGTCCCCTGACAAAGCCAGAGCCTCCGTGGTCCAGTCACTTTCCAAAGGCCCATCCCTGAGCACTCCTGCATCCGGAACTAAGCCTTTAAGAACATGTGTTTGGGAGCAGATGTTGTTAATTAGGGAACCAGGACCAGCACAAGCCACGGAGAGGATATTAATGGTAGTTTATTATAGCGAGACCAAAAGGGGGAGACAGACATGAGAGAGAGGGGGGGGAGGGAGGGAGGGAGGGAGGGAGGGAGAGAGGGAGGAGGGAAGAGGAGAGAGAGGATGAGAGTAAGGGAAGAGGAGAGAGGATGAGATGAGAGAGGGGAAGTGGGCAGGGGTCTGTCCTTTAAAAGGGTCCTTTGCACCTGCGGGCAGGCTAAGCTCTCATGGAACCCTGGGCTGGCCAGAGCATTGCATGAGTGCATCCTGCCAGGTAACAGGGCAGGCCAGCGTAATGCCTGAACCTTTCATTCCCACCTTTATTTATGATTAAAAAGAGGTGGGGGTGTTAGACTTGGCAGTTTAGGGACTTAAGGATGTTGAGCTCTTAAGACTGCTTCCTGCTGACCTGGGGGGGTGTAGACTATCTCTGGGGGACCTGAGAAAGCTGGGCTGTGTTTGAGTCAGGTCTCAGGCCAGTCTTCGGGCTGACCCGACTCCATGGTCCAAGTCACTGATGTGACAGCCCTCTCGAGCAACTCAGAACGGAGAAGCCTTTTGCTCCCCTCTACTTCCATCCTGCTTTTTCTGCGGTCAGCTTTTCCTGTCACCGAGACCTGTGTCAAACGGCATTGCCATTAAAGAGAAGGCTGGTTATCGGAAATAACCGTGCACTGGGCTGAGGAAACTAACCCTTGTGAGTGAATTTACTGTTTTTTTCTGCGCTGTGTCTGTTTCAACGGTTTCTAACTTCCTTTTGTCTCAGTGATTCAGCTGACTCACTGTGGCATTCTGAGGGTTGCACATGCGCAGTTGCACGCTAATTATCTTAAAAGGCAGGAGGAGGAGGACGGGCCTCGTTATAGTTAGGGAGGAGCTACTGCACAGCTTACACCGGGGCCTTGGGCCTCACGCGACAGTTTTAATTTGGGAGAGGTGTGCTATTGACGGTCTTGTTCCTGGGGGGGGAGGTGGTTGGCTGTGAGGGTTAAATGAGTTGACAGATTAGAACTGCTTGTGTTTTACAAGCCATATGGGAAAGTAAAGCATCTGTATCAACTGTGTGGAAGCATTCCACACAGTTTCAGGGCCGGTTGGTGGTAGGGTTGCTTATCATGACAGCCTTGGGAGGCAGAGGCAGGAGGATTCCTGAAGCCTGATGGAGGACAGTTTAACCTGATGGGCGGGCTCTGGGCCAATGAGGGACTCACGGGAGGTGCTTGATGCTCCTGAGGGTGAGTGACATCTGAGGTTGTCCTCTGTCCCCCACGTGCAAGCAGATACACATATACTCACATTGGTACATGCACATCAGTACGCGCGCACTCGAGCGTGCACACACGCGCACGCACACACGCACACACGCACAGTGCATTGAAACCTTCCTACTGTCTCCCTGTCTTCTCTCCACCCTTTAAAGGGTCTCCCCAGTTAATCTTTTGGTTTTGCAGTCCGTAAGCATTTTGCTTCCTGTGTTGACCAAAGTGAACCTTCATTTCTGGTGAGGTTTCCAAAATGTGAATTTCCAACTGAGTAGCAATTTTGACATTTTGAGTTTCTGCTGCTTACTGTTCTCCATGTGTGGGAGGATTTGATCTCGGAGTTAAATTATTTCTCCGAGGACAAGTTAATAGCACGGTGGTTTTTGTACAGCCAGCTCTCTCTGTAGGAGCCGTGCTAGAGTGTAAGATGATTGATGACTGAGTCAGTATCTTAGTTCTTGCGAAACGTTACAAGATTCATTGGTTCCTCTGGGGAAAGGAAAGGGAAATTGAAAATAAAATCTTATTACCTTTTGGGGGGCTAATTTTCTGTTTTTTGCCAACAAAATGAAGCACTCGCTTCAAAAATAAAGACACACGGATAAGAAAATGTATGTAACTACTTAAAAGGGGGAAACTTGCAAAATTACTCAAACTCAGTGCATAAGCAAAAGGGGAACTATTCCAGCTAAGTTTCTGGCAGAAAATAATGAAGTGAAAGCAGTCAGATTCTGCAATCACACTTCTGCTGATGCATATGACATTCAAGGATCTTGAACTCCTGTCTCCTGGCAAGCAGATGGTGTTTTAGTCGTATTTAAACCCAAGATTGCATGATGGGCAGAAAGCAATGACCTTCCATCCTGGGTTTAGTTTGAACACTAATGATCTGTGTATTAGTTTTTCTCAAAAGTTAAAGTAAAAAGGAAACATTTATGTGAATATCAGTATTCTCTAAGACCTCAGACAGTGACTGGGCTTGGAAAATAAATCGCACCACCTGGCTATCAGAGTGAGGTGTGTGTGTGGGGGGGTATTTTTATGTGTTATTAGCTCGTTAATAATTTTGTCTATAATTTTGAGAGTTTTATACCCTCCCCCAGTGCTCCTCAGATCCCCACCCACCCACTAGGCCCTGTTCCCTGTCCACCCAACGTTGTGTCCTTAAAAAGAGACGATCAAGAGCAGCTTTGGCTGCTAAAAGATTCTTGGCTGTGTGACCTGCTACCGGAAAGCATGGTAAACTTCCCAGAGACTACACTCTTAGAGAAAACGGACTTCCCCTTCCCCAACAGGTAGCAAATTAAAAAGAAAATAAACCTTTATCCTTTTTTATTTTATGTGTATGTGTCTGTATGAACATTTGTGTACCACACCTGTGCCTGGTGCCCAAGGAGGCCAGAAGAAGTCATTGGATCCTCAGGAACCGGAGTTTCAGGCAGTGGACCGCGTATGAGTGCTGGGAAGTGAGCTCAGGTCTGCTGCCAGAGAAGGGAATACTCTGAGCTGCTGAGTCACACATCCTGCCCCAATTCCCAATTCCCAATTCTTTTTTTTTTTCTTTCTCCTAGGTGAAAAAGTAGCAGCCAGTTTAACAAAAGGTTTAGGACAATCACTTCTCTTATCTTGAAAAAGAAAGTAAACTCAGGAATGATGTCTTGTCAATCCCACTGGGAAGGAATAAGAACGCTATCACAATTTTGAGCCAAATTTGAAGTAAGCTTGATTTTATTGGGGTACACCCAAGAGCTGGCCAGAGATTGCCTCCTAGGTCATAAGGGAAACAGTTTCAATCACATGTAGCTGCAAAGCAGGTTTACAGAATAGAGACAATGGGGCAATAAGGAAATACAGAAAAATCTAAAACAAACAAACAAACAAACAAAAAAAACCCCGAATGTGGTTGCCATCTGATTAAGGGGAGTGACTAGGGAGGGTCAGGGTATTCTCAAAAACAAGTCACATTCTTGGTTTGGAGCAGGTCAGGCTCCAGGGAACAGACTTAAAACAGCAACTGACTCTTATAGTAAATGGAAACTTACTTTTGACAATAGAGCATAATGGCTCCTGCCTTCAAAATGGAGTCAGGGAGGTTCCTCATTTCCTCCTGGACTTAAGTTTCTCTGTCAGATCTTTGATAGAGGGATATCTTAATCATGTCCTAGTCGAGCAGTAATAATTCCAGAATTGCCTATCTGATGAGTGATTAGTTGATAACACATTGGAGGTCGCAGGGCTCAGTTATGATAACCAGTAGAAATATTAGAGGGCTAATGAAGAGAACCATCTTAGCTATACTGGTCAGTCAAATTTTGTTTAAGGTAGTTTGCTCATTTCTTTATGTAGACCATCAATTTGGTTGTCACAGTATGAGAGAAATCAGAGATATTAAAACAGCACATTCCAATACATTGTTGACGATTAAGATTATGTTTACGTAACAGGTAATCTATAGTAGCTCTGTTTTGTAGGACAGCTGTTTTCAGTTCTCCCATTTATTGACTATCTCCTGCTAATATTTTTGCTGCAATGTTAGTAGTTTTTGAAATCATACAGGCTATTTTAGAAATCACTCTTTGTAATCCAACAAACCCTGGGACGGGTGACAGAAAGGCTGAGGTAGCAGCAACTATGGTGGATCTAATAGACATAAGGCATCTTTGCAGTTCTTAGGGAGAGCTCTTGTAATTGTATTAACTGATTGTAAAGGTTTGCTGAGTAAAATATGTGTAACACATCCTATTCCACTTAAACCCTCCTATCCTGCGAGGAGTGCGGAATAAGTATTAATTTCACAGCAAAAAGTCCATACTAAGGACGATTGTTTACCAAAGGGGAGGGTGTGATAAGAAGTGGAATTATACGAGGAAGGGACATTAGTGAAATCAGAACATAGACAGTGGGAGAAAAAGCCATTGTCAACAGGAACACCAGACACAGCTTGTAAGACATCAGTGGGGCGTGTTCCCTCTTTGTGTCCCCCCCCCGTTATCCCTGTACAATTTTCATATGAAGCCCCTAATCTGTAAAAATTCCTTTTTAAAAGCCCAGGAGCAGAAGGTTCTTCTCTGACACAAAAGGAGTTTTCTCATTGACTTTCAGTGCTAGAGCGACCCACAGATTATATCCCACATTACTAGATTCATGTACAGTTACTCTGGTTATGTTAAGTTCAACTGAAGTGATTAGTGAATCTTCCCTTTCTCTTTTCATTTTACCACACCTGTAATTTCCATTATCGGGACCCATTAAAAGAGCATTTGATTATGCTAAAGTCTGTGTTATCATGTTGGGGCTGATCAGTTGGGTTTATCCATCCCAAATTTTGCTCATCCATCTGGCCAAAGACTATTTGCTCCCTTTCTATGGGCTCTAGTGAATAGAAGCAATCTTTTGCATGACAAGACAATACCAGGGTGTTTCCCAAGATGGGGGTGCCTTTTATTTCCCCTGTCAAGATGTATTTAGGTTCTGTTTGCATAGATTGAAAACAAAACAATGAAATGGTACAAATTTCAGCAGCAAGAGCACAACCAATGTTTAAAGTTACGTTAGATAATCAAACCTTAGCAAGTTTGATTTTTAATCATCTTTTCTCAGTCACTTTTCACCCCGGGAGTTGGGCTCCTCTTCTAAGGGTTCCTCACGTGCTTTCTTGGGGTGCGAGCAGTGTACCCAGGTAGGAATATGAGCAACCTTAATGGCAGTTAAGAGTTAGCCATCATTCATCCATAGCTGATGGAAGCAGAAGCAGAGATTCACAGCTAAGCACTGAGCTGAACTCCTGGAATCCAGTTGTAGAGAGGAAGAAGAGACACACAAAGGGGTCAGGACCAGGCTGGAGAAACCCACAGAAACAGCTGACCTGAGTAAGTGGGAGCTCATGGACCCCAGATTAACAGCTGGGGAACCAGCATAAGACCAAACTAGGACCCCTAAACGTGACTGTCAGTTCATGTCCTTGGGCAGTCCATGGGGCCTCTGGCAGTGGAACCAGTATTTATCCCTAGTGCATGAATGGGCTTTGGGAGCCCACTCCCTATGGAGGGATACTCTCTCAGCCTAGATACATGGGAGAGGGCCTAGGCCCTGCCCCAAATGATGTGACAGACTTTGATGATCCCACATCATCGCCCTGGGGAGTGGATGGGATGGGGGTCGGATGGGGGTTAATGGGGTGAATGAGAGGACAGGAGGGAGAGGGGACTGGGATTGGTATATAAAATAAGATTGTTTTTAATTTAAAGCAAGATAGGTGGGACTAGGAGAGGTGGAAGATTCTGGGAAACAGAGGCATAGTCAGTCACCATGTAGGATGCCAGAGGAGTAAGAGGTCTGGACCCTTTCTCCAGTAAGAGAAGACCACATGGAAATACACAGATTAGTAGTTATGAGTTAATAATTAAGTCAGAGCTAGCCAACAAGAAACCGTAGCAAATGGACAATAGTTTCTTAATTAATGTGGTGTCCTGTGTGGTCATTTGGGACTGACACAGCTCTGGGACCAGACTGGTGGGAAGAATGCTCGGTACAGTCGGGGCGGGTCCCCAAGAGCAGCCTCTTTGGTGATTTGATCTGCACGTTTGCTAGCTTGAATTTTTGGTTTTTGTCTTTTTGGTGTCCTGACCAGTGAGTTATGGCCAGTTCTGTTGACAGCCAGATGGCCTTTAATAACTGGACAATTTCATGTTTACATTTAATAGTCTTCCTCTGTAAGGTGAGTAATCCCCTCTGCTTACATATCTGTCCATGAACATGAGCTGTGGCAAAGGCACATCAGTTGTCTGTATAGATATTCACCTTTTTGTTGTCCTTCAGCACATCAGTTGTCTGTATAGATATTCACCTTTTTGTTGTCCTTCAGCACATCAGTTGTCTGTATAGATATTCACCTTTTTGTTGTCCTTCAGCACATCAGTTGTCTGTATAGATATTCACCTTTTTGTTGTCCTTCAGCACATCAGTTGTCTGTATAGATATTCACCTTTTTGTTGTCCTTCAGCACATCTGAAAGCTTGCAGCAGAGCAATTACTTCTGCTCTTTGGGCAGATGTGCTCCTGGACAAGACTTGCCCCCAAATGGCCTGCTTCCTGCCTGTGACTACCATCACCTCCACATACCTGGTTCCTTCTTGAATGAAGCTGCTGTCATCCCTATAGAGATTCACTTCTCTGGTGGTGAAAAGAACATCTGTCAAGTCAGGTCTCATACCTTGGATGACGTCCAGCATCTCCAGGCAGTCATGGATAGGCTCTTCAGGGTTGCCATCTGGTGGCAAGGTAGCAGGATTAATGGCCAAGGAGTTATCAAAGGTCAGTGTGTCCTTATCTAAAAGAAGGGCTTAGTACTGAGTTTGCCATCCATGGGTTGGTGGCATCCCTCAGCAGGGTTTCCACAGCAGTGGAGCTGTTACAGTTACAGTCTGTTAGAGCACAGTGCAGGAAGAGGTAGACTGAGCTCCAGAGAATGACATCAACACATTCTCACCTGGGCTCCTGGATTCCTGGCCATCACACACACACACACACACACACACACACACACACACACACACACACACACACACAAACACAAATGCACAAACACAAACACAAACACATGCATGGGGAGATAATTCTGTAAGAAGAAACAGTTCTCAAATTTATATTCTTGTGTTTGCAAAATCACCATGGAGAGAATATATGAAGGTGTTCATATAAACATACTGACTGATTAATGTTGTTTATCTTAAGAGGCATCTCCATGTAAAGACATGGTAAGACAGAAAATAGAACAGATTACAAAACAGTAATTAATGAAAGGCAGAATTCATATGTGAATGTGTGTGTGTGTGTGTGTGTGTGAAAAAGACTGTAATGACCTCCTATCATGACAAAACAAAGACTCTCAGTGATTGTAGGTGAAGGAAACACAGAAGGCTTTCTTTATCCTCCTATACACTTGAATTTTTTTTTAAAAATCAAATGTTACTTTTAGAACAAAAACAGTTTTGTTTTTTCAAAATTGAGTAGTCTGGACATGGCCATACATGGCTGTAAGCATTTGGGGGCTTCAGGCAGGGAGACAAGGAGTTCAAGACCGGTCTTATATACATAGTGAGTTCTAGGCCAGCCTGGGTTACAATGAGAAATTGTTACAACCAACCAAAAACGAAGTCGTGTAGGAAAAAAAAAACCAACAACATTATTTTTAATTTAGAAATTTTTTATTTGGTATGCATGACGTGTGACCTGCACATGTATGCGTGCACAGTCTGTGTGCCTGACCCCTGGGGAGGTGAGAAAAGAACACTGGATTCCTGGGAAATGGGGTTATGGATACTTGTCAACCAATATGTAGATGCTTGGAACCAAACCTGGGTCCTCTGCAAGAGCCACAAGGGGCTCTTAACCACTGAGCACGTCTTCCAGGCCCCAAACCATTAATTTTAAAACATGGTTAACTGGAAAACCTCCTGGTCATACTTGAGCCAAGACACAACACCTTTGATGGTTACATGATGGCATGTGTCTGTAATCTTAGCACTTTGGAGGCTGAGGCAGAAGGATTATGAGTTTGAGGCCAACTTGGGCTGCCCAGTAATTTTAAATGATGGTTGGACCACGAGATCCTGTCTCAAATGCAATCAATGCTAACCGAGACATTCTTTAGACATACACCAGGAGACATTATCAATTGTAAAGTGAAGCCGTAGTATGCTACGGACAAACCTTTCTTGTACAACTGGTGCAGTAACATATCGTACCCAGTAATGCCAAAAGCCATGACCCTGTGGTGTCTCCACAAGCAGTGTTCACATTTCTAGGATCTCATATATTCAATAACAGCAGTCTGAAAGCAAATAGAGTTGGGGGCTGGGAACACAGCTCAGTGATGGAGGCTTGCACACCAGGAATGAGGTCCTGGGCTGGATTTTCATCACCCAAAAGGAAAAACAGAAAAGAGAAAAATAAGAAAAGAACATTATAAAGATGTCCCGAGCAATGTTGCTAATGAGCAGTGAGTTTAGGTGTCTGCAGATGAGGAGTTTTTGCCTTCAACCTTGTTGAAATCATAGTAGTTCACATGATAGTATACTATGCAGTCTTTAATAACTTATGCATGACAGGACGTTAGGAATGAACTATTGAGTGAAAGAAACCAGACACACGGGGTTATCCTGTCTGCCATCTCCGTATAATTCATAGTAAGGTATATGACTACCAGAGAAGATGCTCAGCATATATTATGAAGGTGGAAGCCTATTCAGCGTTTTAAGGAATTTTGTAGAAAAGTTAAGTGAAGGGATGTTATCCTCACCAAGTATTGAATGTGGACACTGTTATGGGTAGAGCAATAAACAATAACAGTTTTAGTATTTAGTTATTTCTAACTATTTACGTTTAAAATTATGTGCTCACAGTGTAATTGCAAAAACACAGAACAGTATTGATAAGAACATCCTAATAATCAAGGACCTAGGGAAAACTGGCAGATCAGACAAGACCAGAGACTTAGGCAACTTACAAAGCCTTACTTCAGAAATAGAACACATTCTGTTCTAGAACACATGGCTTCAAAATGAAGATAGAATAGGAACTCTCTGAGGAAGTATGTTATGACAGACTCTCCTTCAGAACTTAGTAGATTTGCAGAGGGGGGACTCACTTCTTCTGTATGTAGATTAGCTATAATAATATATTTCTTGCATTCTCCCAGAGGCAATTTGAGGATAAAAAGATAGTGATACAGAGATAGCTTTGAAGTTTTCAGAGATGCTGGTCCCAGGTGTTATTACAAGGGATGTTCACGAAAAACCATGGGTTAAGATGCTGCTTGAAGACATCAGAAAACTCATTTACTTGTAGAAAGCCCCTATATAGTAATGAAACTTAGGGGTAAAACTTTTTTTTTCTGATTGTCCTATAAGAGCTTAACATTTAGTGAACATTCAATAAAATGTTAGTTACATGGTTTGTAATTGTAAATGCTATTCTGTTTTCAGTGGAAATTAATTAAAGAAAGTTGAAGTTAATGCAGACTAATTGTGTTGATTTTATTACGGGCTAGCCCCTATCTCCTGGGAAGCAACGATCCCCCTGCCACATCTTCTGCAATAGCTGGTCTTCCGGGTGCAGGATTTATTCACCAGACAGAGGTGGGACATTGTTTCGTTAATGAACACAGATGCCTGGGAATCACATAGTGCGGCGTATTGTATATCACCATAATTCATTGAAAATACCCATCTGTGATGGCTTGATTGAGAATGACCCTCATAGGCTGACCTATTCGAATGGTTGCTTCCCAGTTGGTAAAATAAGTTTCGGAAGAATTGGAAGGTGTGGCCTTTGTTGGAGGAGGGTGTGTCACTGGTGGTGGGTGGGCTTTAGTGTTTAAAAGTCCTGTGCCAGGTCCAGCCTCCTCCTCTCTGCCTGGTGTCTGTGACTAAGAGGTGAGCCCTCAGCTACCGTCTCAGTGACAAGCTTTTCTGCTGCTGTGCTCCCCTCCGTGACCGTGACTCACTCTCTGAAGCTATAAGCAAACCTCTAACTAAGCTCTTTATCAGTTGGCTAGGTCATGGTGTCTCTTCACAGCAATAAAAAAGCAACTAAGACACCAACCTAGTTAGGTTCATGATACATGTTTTGAGGGTTAGTTTTACCTACCATGAAAACAAATAAAAATACGCTATTGTCTTAGATTCGTATTCATAATGCAAGTATATTTTAAAATACACAGACCCATACAGGTCACATTTAAAAAGAAGAGCTGCGGAAGGGTTATCCCACAGAGAATGAAAGTATGAATCTACCTGGTTCCTACCCCAGGGAACTAGTCCTTGACGTAGTTAGTAAGTAGCAACAGAGAATGGTGTCAGGACAAACTAGCATCAAATAGCTTTTTCTTAGCTCACTATGATCCCTCAACATATCTCAGTTACTGACAAAACACACAGACACATTTCAGTTTGGTTATGTATGCATCATTGGTGTTCAAACGTTACTGCTTACACAGAAGTGATTTTTGTGCATTCATATCGCTCACGTATGACATCACACACAGCAAAGTCAGGAGCTAAGAACCAGGCAAGTTGAGAAAACCGTGGTGGGAGCTCACCATACTGAGAGAGTTTTGAAAGCTTGAGATCATGCTTTTTACATTGGGAGATGCGTAAAGCTCGGGTCAGCTGACCTGCAATGAAGAACACCTGCCTTCGCTTTTTATTCGGGTGATAAGTAAAACTCGAAAACCCAGTCAGACTTCCCTGTCAGAAGTCAGAAACTGGTCTCTCCACTTCACTGATTTCCCAGTGCTGGGAAGACCTTACAGCCCCGTGCATTCCAGAGCTTCTGACTGAGGATTAAGGATTTGGCATGAGTGTCCCTAATTTGACGTTGCAGTTAAGTTTTCCAGGTCTGAGTCTTGGTCTTTCCTTTTCCTTAATGAGTACTGAAGTAGTTGTGGCTCTCCCAAAGCATTAACGTGAGCACCAAGTGTATTAGTCAGTTGTCTATTGCTGTGATAAAACACCATGACCAAAGGAAGAAGGTTGCTTTGGGCTTCTGGTTCCAGAGGGGCAGGAGTCCAGGATGGTTAAGTTGAAGCACAGCAGCTGAAAGCAAAGAGTGAATTTAGAATTGCCCGTGGCTTTGAAATCTCAAATCCGTGCCCTCTGGTGATAGACTTACACCCCAAGGCCACATCCCCTAAACCTACCAAATAAGGCCACATCCTCTGAACCTACCAAGCAGAGGTGTCAGTTGGGAATCAAGTACTCAAATGTTCAGACTATGGGGGACATTTCTTATCCAAACCATCACACCAAGTAATTAGATGGATAGGAAAGCATGCTCAGCTAGAAAAAATAAACTGAATTAAAGTTAGTTTTTGTTTATGTTTACAACCTGAAAGTCCAAAGAACCTTGGGAAGGTTCTCCTACCAGACCTTTGGTATGTCAGAAATGATGCAGGCCCAGTCATCCATGTCCTACATTCAAAAAAACACATCACAGATCTTAAAGCCTTAAGTGTAAACTCACCAGGCAGGGCATGAATGGAGTCTCAGCATTAGTTAGAAACTAAACTGTTGTAGGGAACCATCAATGATGACAGATGGATGGCAATTTCCATACAGTCTCAATTTGCAATTTTGCTTTTGGCAGAACTCAATTGATTTTATGACCAACAGTATATTGCAGTCCCAGCCTTACTTGTCACGGTGTATTTGCAAGAACTGCTTCAGGAAACACACGGTGTGCCAGAACACACCGGGCTGGGAAACACCATGCTTCCCCCGGAGACTGCAACGTGGAGGGGACTCTGCTTGCTCTTGTCCAGCAGGTGGGGGAGATGGAGAACTCTTCTTCTTTCAAAAGAGACAAGCACGAAGACTGTGTGTGAGTTCCTGTGCAGCAGCGGATTGCCTGAAGAAGAGCCATGGGAAATCCAGAAGAGATTCCCTGTGTGGAGCAGCACGCATTGTGTTTAATTGAGCGGCTGCTTGGATTTATAAACACAGCTGGGGACACGCTAATATCTAGTTACTGAAGACAGAAAAAAAAAAACCCAAGAGGTCTTATTTTTATGTTCTTTCAAGTTTAAATGAAATAAATGGCTTAAAGTCGTTTGCTAAACTCTGGATGTGTGAAAATTCGCTTTCCGTGTCTTAATTACATAAGCTGTGGTATTGTGAGTTGCGATTCGTGTTTGAATTGAAGCACCGCTGTTTCCCTTTCTCCCTTTCTCCCTTTCTCCCTTTCTCCCTTTCTCCCTTTCTCCCTTTCTCCCTTTCTCCCTCCCTCCCTCCCTCCCTCCCTCCCTCCCTCCCTCCCTCCCTCCCTCCCTCCCTCCCTCCCTCCCTTCCTTCCTTCCTTCCTTCCTTCCTTCCTTCCTTCCTTCCGTCTGTCTGTATTTTTTTGCTGTTTACCTGCAGGTTTCCAGTGAGAGGGGAGGATTGCTTCCGGTGTGTACACGAGAGAATTTACATAGCGATAGCCATTCTCTTGCTTTGCACTCACTTAACTCTTTTTAGGCCTCTGGTTAGCTTGATAAAATTGGGAATAATCAAACGCGAAAGTATTTCCACGAAAATTCGTATAGGAAACATTTTAGAAATAGACCCCATTTCATTTGGAGGTTCAAAAGGGGGCTCTGACTGATATTCTTATTTGAAAATACAGATCATGAAAGTCAAGGTGAGAATTGAAAATTTCCATTAAAAAGTGTCATACTAAAATATAGGTAATCTATGGGGCTAGAGAGAGGCCTTAGCCTTTAGGAACACATGTGGTGGATCCACATCAGGCATTTCAGGTCCAGAGGGTTGGAAGCCCTCTTCTTGTCTCCACAAGCAAACCACACACACACACACACACACACACACACACACACACACACACACACACACAGTAAGTCTTTAAAAACATCAGGCAATAGGTAATATAGAGAATGAGATATTGAGGTATGCTTCTTTTTATTATCCCAATCTGTACACTAGGCTGGTCTTGGACTCACAGAGATTCACTTACCTCTGCCTCCCAAGTGCTGGGATTGAAGGCTTACACTCACCCGTCCCCCCTCCTGCGGCTCCAAATCTTTAAAATATCTCAACCCTGAGTGATTTAAGATCTATCTATCTATCTATCTATCTATCTATCTATCTATCTATGTATCTATCTGTTCAGTTTTTGGTATTAAGAAATCTAATATAGCTTTTTCATGTGGTAAATTACTATGTACCAGGATATCTAGATTTATTTTCTTCATAACTTATATGGCGTTTGGAACCATGCAAGAGACAGGGTCCTGAGTATGTCTGCGGGGGTATTTTCAGTGTGGTCTAGGGGAGGAGGGAAGACCTACGTTGGATGTGGGCAGCACCATCCCATGAGCTGGTGCCCCAGACTGAATGAAAAGGGAAAAAAGGACGTAGGCAGCTGA
Source organism: Mesocricetus auratus (assembly GCF_017639785.1). Lineage (NCBI taxonomy): Eukaryota > Metazoa > Chordata > Mammalia > Rodentia > Cricetidae > Mesocricetus > Mesocricetus auratus. Next base: position 5,065,616 of record NW_024429195.1, read on the forward strand.
GCAATGGTATCAGCTGCTTCAAGCTCCTACAATCACAGCCAATGCCACTATAGCGACCCTAGTAGAAGCCCTTCCTTCCGCCAGCTGTTTTTATAAGATACTCTGGCACACTGGAGGAAATCCACTAATACAACAGGATATGCCACTGTTGGAGGAGCTCTGTGAGCACCTCCCTTGATGAGTAGCAACCTTCCCTTGCTATCTATACTCACAAGAGGTTTTCCAGCCTTTAAGTGGGATTTTCGTGACTGGGAATATTACAAAATTAAAGTTATGATGAAAGGAAACATTAATAAAAATCATGTTTCGAATCAGATTCTCCCGAATGAATTTCAACAACCTTGGATACCTTTAAACTGTGAACCCTCTCCAGATAAATTTGTAGTCTTACAAAAATCAGATCAGTAAAAGATACGGCATCCCCGTAACCAGCAATACCGTGTACACTAGCAGCAGATGAGGCGCAGGTAGATGAGGGAGGTTTACCAAAGAATTCGGTTGTTTCAGCTGTGGTTGTGTAAGAATGCAGGGCCGTCTTAAATTCTGTCCCACAGCTTGGGTTTTCCCATTGTTTCTCATCCTGACAAAGGATGAGAGTCTCTGGAAGTGACTGAAGAGGACTCGGTTCTAAAGGTCACTTGAGACTGATTACATTAAGGACTTAGAAGGGACCACAATCATTTTAACTGCGGGGACGTGGGAGGGAGCTCCTCCATTATTCAGGCACACCCACAGGAAGAGTGCTTAGAGTTTGCCAGAGCTTGCTTGGGTTACTAAATCCTCATTGCTTCTACCAGAAAACAGGCTTCCCCTGAAAAGAATGCAGCATCATTAATTCGGTAGCTCTGCAAGTGCGTGAATCTGCTTAGCCTCTCCCCTGTACTTCAGGAGAGGCTGGGGTGTCTTTCCACTCTGCTTCTCTGGTCACCCAATGGTCTTCTAATGGTGGTGTGTCCTCTTAGATTTCTAGGCCAAGGTGCAAAATGTTACACACGGCCTTATCTCTGAATGTGGATATTCTCACTTTTTAGGTTTTGAAGAGGCTTCCCGGTTTGGGGAAGCTCTTTTCTTTTTTTTCATTTTCAAATGAGCCTGGTGGTCCTAAAGACAGCTGGATTCTCCTCTTAGGCTGTCTTTTCTACATCTGGTGTCCCACATGAGGCAGAAAGAGAGAGCTTGCTATCAGCCAGGCGAGAAGAAAACATGGGCAGTTAGCAACTGGATCTCGTTTGCTGTGTGATGGGACACATGTGTTGGAGTGTCCAAAGGTCTTCGCACATTTAAGGATGAACTTTAAGAATGCGTTGTCCAAGACACCAATGAAAGAAGAAAAGAATCCTTGTGGCTATTGCTGGGTGAGTCTATCTCCAAGGACAGCGTGGATTAGCCCAAGGGACAGTGAGACGTTCAGAAGGGGCCTTCACAGAGTACTGCTACAACATTTGGTGCCATCTCTTCTTCTGTGGGATTTAATAGTGCAAGGTCGATGGAGCTTAGTATTCTGAATGACAAATACGAAATTACTATTTTTATGAATGTATCCTAAAAGGATCACTTTGAATGTGCTATACAGAACTCGCCACCTTGGATTTAGACTGTAATGCTCTGTCAAGTTTTACTTTCTGCTTCTCATTCATGTGTTTCCCCTGCCTACTCTCTCACCGTTCTGTATTCCGACATCCCCTGGCTGTCCTCCCCTATTGGCAGTCCCGGGTTCTGCTTCTAGGTGTGTGGACACAGAACCATGGACCAGGGACTCTCAGTGGGGCTGTTGTGAGCTTCATCAGCAGGTCCCGAGGCAAGCATCGGCCAGGACTTTGAAGAATAAACTAATCCAAGGTGCAGCGTAACCTCTTAGTTCCCACACATTCTAATTGCCATTCTTTCTCAGATTTGGGGGTTGCCCCCCAGTTTAAAATACTTTAAAAGTTTTATTGCCTACATCCTCATTGTCTGGCAGCTTACAATGGGTCAGATTCCTTGAGATATAATCTTTGCTATGAAGATAAAATACTACCAAGTAAAGAGGTCTGTCTGCTTCTGTAAACATGCCTAGGTGACTAAACAAAGTTAAACAGTGAAAATGGAGTCTTAAAAAGGTTTACTTTTATTATTTTAAATTGTGCGTGCATTTGTGCGTGTGTGTGTGTGCATGCTTATGTGTGTGCATGTGTGTGTGCACGTGCATGAGTGCGTGAACACATATGTGTTTGTGTGTGTGTGTGCATCCGTGTGTGTACATATATATGTAGGTAAAGGCATATGAGTGCAGGTGTCCGAGGGTCCAGAGTTCTCCTCCTGGAATTACAGGAGGTGGTGAGTTGCCCTGTGCGGATGCTTGGAACCTAACGTGGGTCCCTCCAGGAACACTCTGTGCTTTTAAGTGCTGAATCATCTCTATGGTACCAGAACATAAGATTCTTACGCAAAGACAACAGCACACTTACTGACAGAGAAAGAAAACACAGGAGTCCAACAAAGGTGTGGTCCAAAAGTCTAACCACTTTTTCTTTCTCCCTTTCTTTTTGTGATGCTAGGGATTGAGCCCAAGGTCTTGTGTGTGCAGTGTGAAAAGTTATCGTTTGATTGACATCGTCATTCCCTACAAGCCTAAATAATTTTCCCCAAACAGGCTTTTCAAATCCTAAGCACAGTTCGCATCTTAGGTTTCTCATCTTTATCTCTGGCATTTAGGTCTGTAGGATTCCACACATTTAGGGGGAAGACTGTCCTAAGAACTTTCCTACTGCAAGAGGACTTTTCTCCAAAGCACTGGTTCTCAACGTGTTGGCTTTGATCCTTCCCCTCATGAACATATGAAAATAACCTGGAGACACCTGTGGTGGTCCAGAGTGGTTTGTGGCTATTGATGTCTAGTGGACACACTTTCCTCTTTCCACTCTTCTGTTTTCAAAAGAATGGCTACGTCACCGCAGTATCAAGAAGGCCGAGGTTGTAAAACCACCCACCAGATGTTTTCTGGGCCCTGCTGTACAACTTGCTGGTTCTGCAGGGGGGAATGTGTTCCTGAGACTTGACTGCAAACAGCAGGTGTGATACCCTGGATGAAACCAGCTAGGCTGGTTAGACCTGCTGGGTGTCTGGGTGTCTGCTAGACACTGGGTTTCCAATGGGAGGTGGAGACTGTTAGTCAAAGAGTGAGACTGGGTCAAATCTATTAAAAGAGACCCGGGCTGTGAGTCAGCCTTAGAGTCATTTCAATAGGAAAGCCTCAGTCATTGTTTCTTCATAGATTAATTAATGTATCAAGAAAGGGCCAGAATAAGCAAGCAAGCAAACAAACAAATAAATAAATGCTGCGTATCAATGGTGGTGTTGGAGGAATCATTGCACTCTTAAATGAAACTATTCCCCACATTATCAGCTAGAGGGCTTCACGGACTGTAGATCCTAGAACGTCTCTTACCATGAAGAAGAATCGTGTTGAAATGCTTGTATTCAGCCAGTGTCCTGTGTAAACTCCGTAGCTTAGGAACAGACACCCACTGATATTTAAAGGCTTTCCCCTTACAACATGTCTCCCAGAAAAATCTACCTTGTTTAATCATTTGTTTTTCTACTTAACTTGAGATCAGTCACGTTTCTTCACCATAATCCATGGATGTGGCTGATGTTCAACAGTAGGGCAGAGAGAGAGAGAGAGAGAGAGAGAGAGAGAGAGAGAGAGAGAGAGAGAGAGAGAGGGAAGGAGGGAAGGAGGGAGGGAGGGAGGGAGGGATGGGGGGAGGGATGGAGACTGAGTATCTCACTTTAAATCATGACATTAGTCTGTATTCTATATCACCTCCTTCCCTGAGAACTTGCTGCCGAGATGGAGCACTGTACACAATTTACTTAGACGTTTGCAAGAGGACGCAGGGAAAGCAGGCCAGCACGGTCGCACAGCTGCTGAACACTTAGCATTCAGGGTTTGCTCTTCATGTTACCACCACAGCCGCCCGTGGACCACAATAAGATCGTCTACAGAGGAGAAGCTGTGCTCATGAAAGTTATCGATGAGGCAGTAGAAAAATCAGAGTCAGGGGATGTTCGGTAACAGAATTGATTGTCAGGCCACAGAACCAGGAGGGACAGGAGTGGGAGCAGCTGAGCCCAGTGCAAGGCCTCTGTTGTTGCATTCTTTCTTCTGTGTGTTTGCAAGTACGGTCTCTAAAGCCTGTAAGTATCACAGTATTTCCTTAAAATAAAAGTCAGAGTTTCCATTGCAAAAAGAATTTTTTATGTAAATAAAAGGCAAGCAAGGCAGTCGTGGTGCACGCCTTTAATCCCGACACTCTGGAGGCGGTGACAGGCGGATCTCTGTGAGTTCGAGGCCAGCCTGGTCACAAAAACAGCCAGGGCTGTCACACAGAAAAACCCTGTCTCCACCCCTCCACCCCCCAAAAGAAAGTAAATAAAAGACAAATTGGAGTTTATATATCAAAAAAGTAGAAAGATTTTGTGAGAATCTGAACTATCAGTTTTTAATTCTTAACCCAGTTAAAGAAACCTGGGGGATTGTCATGAGTGACTTAGTTTATTGCTTAGTGGCATTTTGGAATATGCCTGAATAAGGCTTGCAGAGTGCCAACAAATCCAATAGGGTTGCTGTTTGCACGGCTCATATTTCTGGACACATTCTTTTCTCACTGATTGACGGAGGGCCCATTGAAAAAGTGTCGAGGGGAAACAATTAAGGAAGACAGTGGGATCAATCTTTGGTCTTTACCCATAAGAGCACACAGAAGAAAATTCATACATGCACACACACACACACACACACACACACACACACACACACACCATTAAAAAACCATCTGAAACAAGTTGTGTTGATTTAATGAAGAACCCTCTTTGTGGACCTATTAGAAACGCCCCTAGACTGTGGGCAGATGTCAGACTCAGCCACCTGCCAGATCATCTTTTCTCGGGATAGCTCAGGAGAATACAGCGACCAAGGTGTCTATGGCACAGTCAGAGATGAGTGACTTCTGTAATGGAAGGTCTCAAAATGAAGCCGTGCAATGGAAAGACCCCAGCCATCTGGGACACAAACCTTGCCTGAATTTATCGAAGGGACATAGATGTTTAATTTAGAAGTGATAAACTTTACGCCCGTCCTTCTTTGCCCTCTGCTGCTAGGAGAAACAGCATAACCAAAGGCAGCGCTCGGGAGGAAAGGGTTTATTTGGTTTTATTTCCACATCACGCTCCATCATCGAGAGAAGTTAAGGCAGGAATTCAAGCAGAAAGCTGAAGGCAGGAACTGAGGGCAAGACGGTGGAGGAGTACAGCTGCTTGCTTTCTTACGTAACCCAGGGCCATCTGCCTAGTGGGGGCATTGCCTACAGTGGGCTGGCCTCTCCCACGTCAATTAGCAACAAAGGAAAATGAGCTGCAGGAGTTCTCGCAGGCGAATCTGATGGAGGTGATTCCCTCTTCCCAGGCATGCCCAGGTTTGTGTCATGTTCATAAAAACTAACCAGCGTAAGGCAGCTTTCCACCCCAAGCTTGCCAGAGGTTGAGGCTGACACAGATGGAGAAATGACATGCCTCTGTACCCTGAGGATGGAGGCTGTAGGGACAGGGCTATGAGGCTTTGGGCTGTTGGAAAGAATGCCCAAGTGCTCAGAGCAGTTCCTGTGGCAGAGGCAACAAATTACAGAGTCAGAAAAGCATGGGTTTAAATACCTGTTTCACATGCTGATTCTAAGGGCTTAACTACGTGTTTAACCTCTCTGAGATACTTCCCTGTCTGGTAAGTAGGGAAAATAATATCTACTTGCGGGGTATTATAATGATCAAGGGGATAAACATCTATAAAGCGATAAGGGTGTGGACTGCCATCAACAATGCCTCAAAGAATAGGGGTTTGATTCTTTCTTATACCGCCACCCCCCCCCAAATCCTCATCACACTGCTATTTAAATTGTCAGAAGTATCCACGATAGAATTCCTGGCTTTGGAAGTAAGAATTTTAGCCTTCACACGAGGTATTTAAAGAGCCGTGCAAGGTTTAAGGACAGTGGGCTCAAAGTCCTCTAGGCCCTGCTTGAATTTAATCTCTACCAGCTTTGCTATTCTCCGTAAGACATTTGAATGAACTTCAGTTTTGTTATCTTGGCTTACAGTAATAGAAAGTTTTCCAGGCAATAAAAGAAGTTTGTTTTCTATAGACCAGTAAGTGAAACAGCCATCAAAGCAAGACTGTAATTCCCAGCTCTAGCTCCATTCTAAAAGTTTTACAGCTATTAACTTTCTTTAGTCTTTATGATAACACTGAAAGGCGAGTATCACTGGTAACGTTATTTTGCAGATAAAGGAATTGAGGCCATGTTAAATCTTGTGTGCAAGGTCACACGGTATTATAAAGGGCCAGGCAGCAAGTAGGGGCACACAAAGCGTGATGCCTGGGACTCAGCCAAGAGCTTTTCCAGAACCATGCCTGGCGTTACTGGCTCACTACTTCCCCATTCGCCAAAGACCTCTTAGTGAACATCAAATCAGTGGGGACAGCTAGAGTCTGGAGTTTAAATGCAGATCCACCAGGACTGAGTGTCAAATCATCTGTGTTCTGAAAGAGGCACACAGTTGTGCACTCGTCTTTAAAAATGACCCCTTCTCCATCTGAGACGGCTCTTGCACCACAGCAGGGTAGAGTAGCTAGCAACATCGTGACGTGGTGTCTTACAGCTAGAAGGTTCCACAGTTCTGCGGCACTGTACAAACAAAACCAGCTCCTTGCTGAACTTTAAGTGGTCAGGTTTGCAATTTGTAGAGTGCTCCTCCTTTGAACTGACTAAGAGATGAAAGGTCAGTAGACTTACCCCATGTGTCCTACAGGAAAGCCTCCTGCCTGTAAATATCTAGGTTTAAGCCAGGCGGTGGTGGCACACACTTTTAATCCCAGCACTCGGGAGGCAGAGGCAGGCGGATCTCTGTGAGTTCGAGGCCGGGCTGGACCGACAGCCTCAAAAACAATACAGAGAAACCCTGTCTCGAAAAACCAAAAAAAAAAGTATATATATATATGTACCTATATATATATAGGTTTACCCAGTAAGGAGACGCAAACCGCGACTCAACGATCCCATGTGGAGTTTTATTGGCGGACAGGGAGGGAAAGGGGGGTGAGGGGTAACCAACCCGTGAAGAGCTGAGAAAAAGAGAGAGATAAGATATGAGAGAGAGAGAGAGAGAGAGAGAGAGAGAGAGAGAGAGAGAGAGACAGGGAGAGAGGATGAGATGATGAGAGTAAGAGAGAAGATGAGATGGAGAGGAAGACGAGAGTAAAAGATAGTGTCAGCGGGCAGGGGTCAGTTTAAAGGGGTCCTTTGCACCTGCATGGTTCTCACAGAACTCTGGGCTGGTCAGAGTGCTGCCAGCCAGGTAACAGGACAGGCCAGCGCAATGCCTGAACCTTTCACTGCCCCTTTCCAAAGGTTGTGACTGAAACCCCCCACTGGAACAGTTTCTCTGGGTATTGAATGTGCTTTCTGATAAACAGTTGAGGAAGGTGAGGAGACCAAGGGTGAGAGGGAGGCAATCTCTAAGTTTTGGGAGGTATTAATAGGTAATAAAACAAAGGGAGCAAAAATGTCAGTTGTATTTATTTTGTCAAGCAAATGGAGTTTGGAAGGTCCCCTCCTACCTCAGGCCTGCCGAGGTGTGCCTGGAGGTGAGAGACTCCTGAATCCTGAAGAAGAAAACTCTGCCTTTGAGAAGCATCCTTAACTCAAGTTAGCCAGCAAGAGGAAAAGGTGAGCAGAGCAGGACCGTGCTCTGTGTCAAGCACCGTGCGCCAAGTGGAATCCTCTGGAAAACGAAATGACCGGTCAAGAAAACGCTCCAAAGACACCGAGTCACGTGCTACAAAGCTGGGTGCCACAAGGACCTGATAAAAGTGAGTCAGAATGGGTCAAGATGAGTCTGGGTCAAGATGACGGAGAGGAGGCTACACGCATGCCTGTATGCTATAGCGATGTCTTAAGGACACATGCATGCCCACACGCAGATACATACACATGCCAGGGGTTTGTTGGCAAAAGATAAACATCCGTAGAACATCTGTCAAACGCCTTTTCCCGTTTTCCTTTGGCACTGCAGACTGAGCTCGGTGCGTCTTGCATCGTAAGCTGGCACCGGGGTTACCACGGAGCAGCACCCACAGCGTCCTTCCTGACCCATTACACAGAAGAGGGCTTCCCTAAAGTTCAGTATGGAGTTGATTCTGTAGCCAGAGGCTGATTCAGAGCCAAAACAGTTTCTAGTGATCCCCCACCCCCACCCCAAACTGACTTGGAAGTGATGGATCCGTGTGAGAGCGATCACAGCTTTGGGGTCTCTGGATTCTTGTCCCAGAGGAGACAAAAAAACAAAAACAAAAACAAAAACAAAAACAAAAACAAAAAAACGCTGTGAAACTCCCCAGTCCTGGCATGCAGTGCGGGCGCTCTTCGGGACGCACTTTGACTGCAAGTTGGGGCAGGATGCTAAGCAGGGAGGACAAGAGAGCGACATTTGCCAAGTTCCTCTCCAGAGGGTGGAGTGACTCAAGCGCTTTTAGGGAGGCAGAGCCAGGAAGGGTATGTCTGACTCAGAGAAGGCCGGGATAAGTGACTTTTGTTACATAACACTAAGCGGTTGGAGACTTGCTGCACAGGAATGTCCTTTGTACACACTTATGATGGGTTGGAAAAGATTATTTTTTTAGAGTGTACTTTAGGAGGCCAGCTACAAAGAAGGCGTCCTTTTTTCCTCTTCTTTTCTTTTTCGTTTTGGTTTTGTCCAAATGACAAATCAAATCTACCATGGAACGGTTTTAGTAGATTCTTTGGGTGCCACCTAGTGGTAACATGGAGGAAAGCAACGGGGAGTTACTGAAAATTGACAACAAATTATATTTCCTAGGTAAGAAAAATTGTATCGTGGAAAGCTGACTGTGAAGGAAAAATCACTAATGTCCATTGGTACAAACCAGGTATTCTGGAGAAGCGTGGGAACCCTGGTCTCTAACAACTGCTTAATCTCCGCTGGTATACTGTGTAAACTGCATGTGAACCTATTTAAAATAGCAAGAAAAAAATGTAAGCAGCAGCAGGTAATTGCAGAGGCTGTCTGCGTTTCACGCTGCAGGTAATCTTGCCTACTTACACTTAAAGTATGTGGTAGCGCAGTCTCGAGAGAATGTTAAGCAGTATCAGAGTGCCTTTCCACACAGCCCTGTCTTACTGCGTCATCTTCAAAACTATTTTGAACATACACTGCAGAGTTTGAAATGGGCATCAAAAACCGACAACCACAACGCAAAGAAAAGCAAAACCTACAGATATTCAGGCTCCAAGACTGGTATATTTCACTTTGCCACATCTACTTACTTTGCACGCTCGCGATGAAAGAGGAGATACTGCCATCACCCCTTTCCGAAGAGCTGTGTGATGCCTAGCCTGTTGACAGCGTTGTTAGGGTCACATTAGCTGGCTTATGTTGGATGTGCACTTACTACCCGCAAGACTGAGAAGAGAGGGGAAAAAAGATTGAGAAGAGATCTTCTAAAGCTGATGCTTTCCGCCCCCCAGTACCAAGGAGCCTTGGGAGAAATGCTCCTTTCTCTGTTCATTCAAGTTGGTTTCAGGATCTGGGATGCTTGGAACTTTTGCAGTCATCTGCAGCTGTGAAGTACAGGAGCAGAGGCTGTGAGTGGCGGGGTGATTTTCAACACGGATCCCATCAACCAATCAGAAGCTGTCCCGCCTTCAATTTGTTACCCCACACATCACAAAATCTCTCCTTTTAAAATACTTCCTTTCTGCTGGTGTCGACTAATTTTAGGATGAGTCACCACAACGCCATTATTTCCTTTGCTATCGTTTCTTTTCTTTTTCTTTTTTTTTTATGAGACAGGGTTTCTTTGTATTGTTTTCGAGGCTGTTGGTCCAGCCCAGCCCCGAACTCACAGAGATCCGCCTGCCTCTGCCTTCCGAGTGCTGGGATTAAAGGCATGCACCACCACCGCCCGGCTGCTATCGTTTCTTAATGGAAAATTTGAAAAGTAACCATTCTCTTTATCTTTCATAAGAAGTCCTTAACAGTTATTAGCTGTTTTTCTTGTTGTTGTGACAAATGAAACTTAGGGGAGGGACTTGCTTGGTTTATGGCTTGAAGGGCATAGTCCCTCATGGCAGGGAAGGTACAGGGTGAGCATTTGAGGCAGCTGGTCACATTGCACCAAATTTCAGGAAGCAGAGGGAGAATTCTGATGTCCAGGTTGCCTTCTGTTGCTTCTCTCTGTGTTCACTATAGGACTCCAGTCATGGGATAATGGTACCACACAATTTCAGGATGTGTGTCCCCACTCAGTTAAACCTCTCTGGATGCCCCCTTCATCCTCCCGTCTCTCTCTCTCTGTCTCTCTCTCTCCTTCTGTGTGTGTGTGTGTGTGTGAGAGAGACACAGAGAGAGAGAGGCAGAGACAGAGAGAGAGAGACAGAGAGAGACAGAGAGAGAGAGAGAGAGAGAGAGAGAGAGAGAGAGAGAGAGAGAGAGAGAGAGAGAGAGAGAGAGAGAGAGATGTTTCCCTGGTATTTCCAAATAGAGAAAAGCGGACAATCAAATTTAATCACCAAAAGTTAAGTCCTTGTCAAGTTGACACACAAATACACAACTTAGCAATTTCATTCTTGCCCTGTTTTAAAAATGCCCATGGCCCATCTCATATTTCTGGATACATTTAGTTTGTCTTTGAGAACACCCCAAATCTTAATATTTCTAACATGGTCCAGGAACTCAACGTGAAAAGTCTCCCGTGAAACTGGAGAATCACCCATGGGCGCCACAAAGAAAATAAAGAGCAGACACACACGTCCAGTTTACAGTTTATATTCTTATTCCAAAAGGAAGGAATTCAGGTACAGTAAGACGCTAGACTGTATCAAAGCAAGGTTGAACATAACCAGGTGAACATCAATCACCACAGGGCAATGACTGCCATCTGGAGCTCCTGAGGGTAATCACCTGGGCTCAACAGACTTGAGTATCCTTGCCATAATGGCTCTCCTAGCTGTATCTCCCAGCATTCCTCTTTGGGGCTATATCCATTCCATGGCATCATGTCTGCCATGGTTCTGGCATCTCCAACACCCTGGGATCTCCATTGCAACTTGGCTTCACTTTTATAACCTCCCACTCTGGCCTCTCTGCACTGATGTGGTCTGCATCCTTAGACTTACTCATGCACCTTTTCTCAAAGGAAGAAAGAAAGAAAGAAAGGGAGGAAGGAAGGAAGGAAGAAAGAAAGAAAAAAAAAGAAAAAAAGAAAGGAAGAAAGAAAGAAAGGCACACTGTAATTTTTGCTCTCTCTCACTGTAGACCTGACCAAAAGCAACTAGTTGTGACATACAGTAGCCAGGATGCTTTGTTATCTTGAGATTGCCAAAGAACGTATCCATCACACCTGAATTCAGATGCTTCAGCCCTCAGGACACAGGCAGAAGCAACCTTTAATCTCTGAGAAGGTAACACAGTATCTGCTATGATTCTCAGTGCAGTCCTCATTCTCCTATGAAACCCCGTGATTCCAGTCTCCACTCTCTTCTGTTGGCATTCATTCTAGAATTCCCCACTCCCACCAGAGTGGCCCTGAAGCTGCGACAGTCCTTTCCTGGTGCACTGTCTGCATCTGGTAACAAATACGGAGAGGTTTTCACAGGCTTCACCTCCTAACACCGTGTCAGACAAATGCGTCAAGCTATAATTCCTAGGCTTTTGCAACGAGCTCTTGACAGAGGTACATTGATATTCCTATTCCATAGATAAGAATCTGAAGCTGATGGGAAAGTCAAATGATACAGGTGGTTGATAAACAGCTTAGCACAACAGACACATGGTAATGCATTCTGGGTATTGACCACGGATGAAGCTTGCCTTCATGTAAAACACGTGTATGCAAATATTCATAGTGGTTTTATTTATAGCACCGTAGAAGCATCCCAGCTGTTCCTTTACAGGTGAATGGTTAAACAAATTGTGATGTAGTCATAACTCAAAAAAGTTAAGTTGAGTGAAACCCCCCCTCAAGTTATGTGCCGATTTGGTAGACACACCAGCATATGAATGCAATAAATTGTGTAGAACTAAGCACACACAACTAATTCCAAATAAGTCTAGGGAAACATATATAAAACACATGGATGGCATAAGCATTAGTAGCCTGGCTGCAATATTGTAGTATGTTCTTGAAAGGTGTAATTCTTGGAAAAATAACTGAATGGTACATGAAATTCTTATAATTGAATGTGAATCTAGGAATATATCAAGATAAAATGTTTAATTAAAAGTAGGTGTCCCTGGGAAGTACATGGAAAGAAAAGAGAATCCACTCTCAAAAATTGTCCTCTGACTTCTCTGCCTGAGTGTGCTGCGGATGTGTACCTCTCCTCACACAAACTAAGAAACTGTATGCAATAAAAAATCCAGCTAATGACTAACATAAATATATCATGCTAGTAAAAATTAAAAATCTATCTACAAATAAATCTAGCCAAGGAAATGAAAGAATTTTTCAGTGAAAACTACTGAGGAGGACACAGAACACAGAAAGACATCCCATGCTTACAGGTTGGGGGAATTAATACAATTAAAGGGTCTACTTTACCCAAAGCAATCTAAAGTTCAATGTAATTTCCTCACAGAGAAGAAAAAACAACCCTGAAATCCATATGGAAACAAAACAAACTTAAGCAAAAAGAACAAAATTGGAACTAACAGCACACATAATTTCCTATCCACAAAACATGGTACTGCACATAGCAAGCGTGTGCATTAGCAGAGAAGAACTCAGAAGTAGCTCCAAGTGTTTGTAGTCAACTGGCTTTCAGACAACAGTCTCAGGAACTGACATCAGAGGAAAGAATTTCCCCAGCAGAGGTCCGGTCAGACTGGATATCTACACAGAGGTGAGTCAAAGCAGGTCGCTTCCTCAAAGTCTACAAAAGTCAGTTTGAAGCAGACCGAAGGTTACACGTGAGCCGGAAACCCAGAGTTGCTAGAAGATGGTTGTGCTTACGGTACACGTCTGGGAGAAGTTTTAGATATGACTGTGAAAACCCAGGCAGCAAGAGGCTTGGCAACTGAGATTATATAGAACCAAGACATTTCCTCCCAGCAAGCAAAATTATCCACAGAGTGGAAGCAGCAGCCAGCGAAAACGGGAGAGATTATCAGTACTCTGTTTACTGGTAAAAGGTTTACATCCAGCACTTAAAAACCTCCAACTGTCATAGTTACCACCATCACCTGTGTCGCCGATGTCATCATCATCCCTACCACTGCTTCTGTGTAGCTTTCATCTGTTGTAGCCAGTTAGCCTCTGCACAGCTCATCCTCTTTGTGCACATTTTGTCAAAGACATCGCGTGGCAAAACATATTTTGATCCCATCGCCTGCCGGTTTTTAGAAATATACCTAAGTCACACTAATTATTTCCTACTTAAAATACTGCCACCATGGGTTTATTCCACCTTCGGTTTGCGCAGTGCAGAGGGCATGTGCCTTGGGAAACAAATCGGTTTGCAACCCCGATTTCTTCTAGTACGGCCCTAAGAAGTCCAAGCCCAAGCCACACAGCTTCCTCTTCTTTGTCTCTTTCCCAAACGAGCTCTCCAGACTCCGTATGCTCCACAGTCAATTTTGTTCAACCTGCCTCAGCTGTTTCTGTTGATAGAATACACCCAAAGCAAGATCTGCCTCTACCGTTGCCATGGAGATGCCGTCTTATTTTTGTAATCTTTCTTCATCATGCTAGGCATCCATTCAGGTCTGTAAATGCTCTGTGTCCTGATTTCACGTATCTAACAAAGAAGACTCTCTGCAAAGTTAGCCTTTGTCCCTTTCTGTCTACTGCAGTAACCTTGCACTCTTGGCTGATGTACACATGACTTCTTCCAAAGCTTTCTCCATCCTTCGATCTGGAAGACACTACATAGAATAAATGGAATAGTTAGCAAATGGTCCCCTCCTCTACAGTCCAATTTCTCCAGCGGTGAGTTGTGACCGTAGGTGGCCTTGTATAACAGGCTGGGAAGAGTCATGAAAAATTTGTCAACAGAAAAAGTTTCTGAACATGCAATGGCCAAAAATTAATTCAAATATCAAATGTGTCATGAACGCAACGGGATTGTGCCAACTCTCACCCATGTTGTGTTGTGCAGCTTCACAGAGCTTTCTTCTGATCATGTGACACATACATGTTGTACTGCACACTCAGACACATCATGTAGTATCAACAGACACTGTCTGACATACCTCAGCTCAGCTCAGGTTCCAGACTACTGTGAGTACATTGCAGTAATTTTGCAGTATCAAGTTTTTCCACTCTTTGGAAATATAACAGTTTAATTAAGAAAAACAAAGACTTCTAATATTTTCCTAATACCATCCCTCTCTATCTTTGGGCTGTGTTTCTTGAGGATGTTTGATTTTTGAAGATTGTTGTTTGAGGTGCTGACTTGAGTTTCATAAACGATTGTTAAATAAGATGTTGGCTTGTGGTTAGGACAGAGTATCTACCAATTTCTGAAATATTTCTAAGCACATGCCTGCTATTTTGTAGGGTGTTCTGTTGTGTAATGGCATTCTCAGCATTATGATGATCAGAAACCTGAAATATCAGTCAACTCAGAAAAAATATTGAAAATGGCCTATATGTCCTGCAGTATTGGATGTTCAGCCAAGATTTACTTCTTTCTGTAAAAATGAAGAAGTACATTGTCCCATTAGTGTGCAAATCTCCTTTTGCCTTTATCAAATGGTACAATTATATATACACCAAAGAAGTATTTAGAAAGTAAACTCCTTCAGGATTTATCAGCAGTAAATATTTGGAATCTTTGTCAGAAATAAATGGGCAGTGAGTGAAAGTAGTTAATAAGCTCTGGTCTCCATCATCGCTTACCAGTTTGAGTGGCTGCATCTTCATTTCATTCAGGCTCAGCGATGGGTAGCCTTCATGAGTCATCTGAGTGCCAGTGGGGTGCCTGGTACACATGGTCTCTGCTCCAGGCAAAGTTGGCATTGATAACCCTTTATGCTCCCCCCCTCCTGTGTACTGAGCCCTATGTACCAGCGCTGTTTGCCTACCAGATGTGAAAAGCAACATATCAGCCTCTTATGGCTTCTATGTTTCACAGTCTCACAGTTTAAACTTTTGTCCCTTCTTTACTCCACTCACTCAGGTTTAAATAGCAAAACCCTTGGTTTACCACTTAATGTTAGCTAGTTAAGTGCCTATTGTTTGCATAATATACCTTAAGAACTGGAGACAGGAAAATAAGTCTCCGGATTTTAATTTTATTTTGGGAAAAGGAGTCAGAGTGAGGATGCTGGAAGACAACTGGCAGGTCCTGCGAAGAGGCTCTGACTCATTCGCAAGGCTGACATAGGAGAAAATGTGTATACCTTCCTGACCTGTTCCTTTGGAGTACTGACAGATGTCTGCTGGAAACAGCCAGGTAGACCTCGGCTTTCCTGGTCTGTGTTGCTGACAATGGAGGATTCTTTTTGTTTGACCCCCTTTTCCCCCTGTTTTAGTTGATAACTGAATCATGAACATCTCAGCTTTCTCCTTATAGTCAAAATTGCCCATCCAGCTTTAGAATCGCACCTTGTTTGTCTCAACAAACACTAACCATGGAATAAGACACAAACACCAACCATACAACACATACATACACACACACACACACACACGCACACTCGAGCTCTTGCACAAACACACTCTTGTTATCTGCATGGAACAACTGGAAGCAGCTGCTGCTGTGGGTGAAATAAGACAGGTGAAGTCTGTCTGTCTGTTTCATAGAACAGCTGGGGTGGAGGCAGACATTTTGGCCACCATTCGAGTGTGGAATGCAATGTCTCTTGCCAGCCTTTCTTCCACCCCAGACAACAATGGCGACAGCATCAAGTGTGTCCCTCCTGAACTCTATGAAAATAGCCAACGATGGGAGAGAATTCGTGAAACTTGGACTAGGACTTAATAAGAAGCAGGCCAACCACCCATTAACCCACGATTTAAGGTGGTCCTTACTACCCAGTGCCCAGCGTTGGCTTTGTATAATGCTAAGAGGTAGAATGCTACCTTAAATGGTGTGCCTTGCTTTGCTCTCTTTAATCCCTGTTATCTTTGCCTGTTTTGGTCTATACTATAAACTCCCTATGACTAGATATGAATCAGGAGACACAGGAAGACCATAGAAGGTGTAGATTTCTTCCATATAATATACCCGAGACACATTTGATAAGCACAGAACATGTAAGAGTCCCCAACATCTTGGTACTACTACATTCATAGAAGACGTTTTAAATGAATTTCCTCCGGATGCAAACTCAACTGCAATGAGCAAAAGGCAAACATCTAACACAATCAAGCTGTATCTTCTACTTTCTTCTTCATTCTTTGCCCTGGCTCTGGAACTTCCTTGTATCCTGGGTTTCCTTTGTCCTTGCCATTGGGTTAGGGTTAGGGTAATTCCCTAGGATCACGCTCCCATCTGCCAGCGGAAGTCCATTCTCAGTAAGATGTCTCTGTCTGCTGCTCTTTGTGCCTAGAGAAACACAAAGCTTGAAAGACTTCCTTCTGTTCCCAGTGTCCTTAGCAACATTATTTGCTCTAGTCACCTAGTGTCCTGCAGGGGCGTCTCCACGTGCCGCCGTTTGCATATGAGGTGTCCCCAACAGGCTCACGTGTTGGACAAGCCGGTGCTGCTGATCTGGAAGGCAACGCCCATGTGGGAAGGCGAAGCCTTGTTGCGGAAGTGGGACAGAGGGATGGGCTCTGAGGTTTTACAGCTTGGCCCTGCTGCTGAGGGCCCAACCTCGTCTTCCCTGCCAAGCCTTCTGCACCACGCTGGGCTGCACCCCACTGAAGCGGAAGCCGAAGGACACACTTCTTCCCCGAGGCTACAATACTGCAGGACCCACTTGCCCCAGGAACGCGAGAAGTAGTGATACAGAAAGGCGGGGGGCTGAGAACTGGACCATTGCCGCATCAACCCAACTGCGTAGCTCCCGGGACTTTCAAACTGGTTTGAAGGAGAAATACGGAAGCATCTGGAACTCGGGGCTTGAAAACCCCAGGGATGTTGTGAGAGGCCAAGGAGCCTTCCTAGCACGAGTGTGGGAGGCCACGGAGGAAGTGTGCCCAGGGGTGTCCTGGGCTGTCCTGGGAACTGGGCTACAAGCCATTCGTGTCACCACCTAGCGAGTACACTCACTGGCATTCTGCCCACATCCTGAAAGCATGAATGAGCCTGATAAAAGACTGATTTGGCTGGTGGAGGACACCTCCAGACAGAACAGCATCCGGTCTGCGTGAGGTTCCTGCACACCGTTCTTCAATGTCTACAGCGAGAGGAAAAGCAACAGACCAGCAGAGAGATGGGGAGACTCGATGCTGTCCTGCGGGGCTGAAGTATAAGCTCAAAACGCAGCTCTTCCCTTCCGATGCTGCCTCCGTAGTAAAGTCACAGCCGGGACAGGAGTGACCGGTGCATCGCATTTGTGCCTCGCTATTCTGCAAGGTCTCGTCACGTCCTGGATTCTGACAGATCAGCTCTCTCAAGGATCTAGTCTCAGCACGGGATGCATTCCTCCCTCCGTTTTATACTACAGAGCCCCCCCCTACTGTCTTACACGTACCTGTATCCGTCAGAAGCTCGAGAACAATTTCAAGTAAAGCACACGGTTAAAAAACAATCTCATCAATTTCATGAGTCTTGAAAAGCAAAACTGAGAATAGAAGCCACAGGAAAAGTCAGCCCACTCTGCTGTTTCCTGACTATTAGATTTTTTGGCATTCTTGGTAAGACAGTTCTGGAAACAATCGTAAATGAATGAGGACAGCTTCGGACAGAATATTCAATACAGCAATATAGAAGGGCTGAGCGAATATCGGTTAAAATGCGATTTGTTCTAGTGTTGCATCTTATGGGTGCTCAGCATTAAAATTACACCTGCTGCTAGCGGGGTGGAGACGGAGAGTCAATATGGGGAAGACGCGTTTGTTTCCCCACACCGCATCCTTTAACAGAAACACAGGTGCCTTCCTCCTGTTGCCTGAACTCCATCCATCCTTCTGGGAAGGCATTTACTGATGGGGATGGAATAGAAATAGTCTGGCGCCATCTTGTGGCCGTCACGTGCAATTGGCTGTGTCTTTGAAACCGCAGTCGGCTTGTTATTTTAGAACATTTTTTCTTTTTTTCTTTCTTTTTTTTTTTTAACTACGAAACCAGTTTATTCTTCCAAACAGCTAGCTTGCGAGCATGAACAAAATATTCATATGCAGAGGTATTTGCTATATAAAGCATAACAAAAATTGCAGTAATGATGATTTATTCTGTATCTTTGTGTCCAAGATATTTTGAGTTTTGTGTCACTCCCTTGTTGGATGACAAGGCGGCCAACTCCCAGTGAAAGCAGGATAGACCCACTCAGTTCAAAGTTCGAGGCCATTCAGGTGTAGGATGTAGTGGACTTTGGACTTCAAAACGAGATCTAAATCTAGACTTGTAGTAATTATTGAAAAAAAAAAACAAAAACGGCAGTTTAAAACAGCCACGGTTTTACAGATAAGACACATGGCCAGAAAAACATAAAGCTTTACAGTAAAGTCAGACTTGGATGAACAAAACCTCTAAAGGTTTACAGTGTGTTTAAAAATATACGTGACATTGAGAGAGAAAATGAAACGACAAAGTAGTAAATAAATAGAAAAGCCAGCGTTGTGGTGGCACACGCTGGTAGGATTTACTCCAGAGGCAGAGAAAAAGAAATAAAAGTAAAAAAAAAAGAGTAATAATAGATAAATAAATAAGCCACGTAAAGATGGAAAATACACAGAGAGTCTGGATACTGTACGCTATTGTGTTTTTCAGTTTTTTTATTGCTAAGGAACAGCTGCTATAGTACACTTGATTATAAATGCTGTTAAATTAATTCAACTTCTATCTTTTAAAAATGCCTTGACTTCAAAATTTAAGTATAAGAATATGTTACTTGGGAAAGGAGATTTTGCTTATGTTTCTACAGAAAATGAAAAGCTGAGGATTCCTTCCAGGCTTCTGTGGTTTGACGAACCAAGACCCCCGGAAGCAGTGGATCAGATGTTCCAACAATTAAAACAGCTAAGATGATGCAGCTTTACAGACCCGAAAATAAGGACTTATACAGGTTTCTGAGTTTTGTCATGATCCCCATGGTATGAACAGCGCCCCCTTTCAGCATGAAGCAGTTTGGAATGAGCGACGTCCTAATTCCCATCTTGATTATAAATCTTTGTTTTCATTTAAATGGAATTGTTTCTAATTGGCTAGTGATCACAGCCAATCTTTTTTAATGGTAAAAAGGGGAATTATGGTATGGGTATGGTTTTTCATTTATTGATACAAATTCAAGGTCAATTTTGTGATGTGTATATTTCTCCTCTTGATTAAGTATTGTGCTTATACTGATCTTTTAAAATGTCATGCATAATTGGATACAGACTATAGATAGTTACTTATAATTTATAGTTAGGTAAGTTAGGGTTTCTAGATATACAGAAATATATTTGAGATAGATAAACAGTCTTCAAACCTCTCAAAGACCTTCAGAAAATGGCATTTAAAATGGTTTAGGGTTTTTCTTGACAATGAGAAATGTCTGCTCCTGGCAGCACCAATTAAGTCTGAGAGGAAGATGGGCATCGAAGAAACTCGTTATGGAGTTTGATTTCAACATGGCAAGATTAGCCATTTGGGCAAGAAACTACTCTTGCCTGTACTGTTTGACTGTTGTTGTATAAACTGGACATGCAGGACCCACAGAAAAATGACTGCTGAACTCAGTCTTACAGGGTTCCTGCTTCATGGAAGAGTCTATCAGACTTTCTGCAGGACACAGAAAAATGACTGACAGACTGCCAATGCAGATGGACAGTTTGAAATTTCCTGCTTTGCTGAGAAATCTTCTGGACACATTGTGGCCTATGGGCTGAAGGATGGATGCCCCAACGTTACAGAGGAACTTCGGGTGACTGTCCAGACAGTAAGATGTCTCTGTCAATCCTAGTGTTTATATATTATCCTTCTGCGGTCTTTGATGGAGTTGAAGACAGATAGTTATAATAGTTTTCCTTAGTTATAATAAAAGATAAGCTACATATAGAACTTTGGACTCACAAGGATGGGATGGATGATGTTTTCTTTAAATCTTACTAAATGTTGATAGAAAAAATGTTGTAACTGTGTTCTTACTTGATAACTGTTCTGTTATATATAATTTGACTATGCTAAAGTTAAGACCTTTCTTTTGTTTAAACAGAAAAGAGGAGATGTTGAGGGAAGTCCTGTGCATTTGTCAATAAAGCACTGTGTGGCCAATAAGGAATCTAGATAGGAGGGACTAGGAGTCCAGAAGGACTCTGGGAAGGAGAAACACAAGAAAGTTGACATGTAACCGCCGTGGGGTAGGAAGCCCGGAACTATTCTCCGGTAAGAGAAATACTTAGATTAACAATTATGGGGGTAATTGCTTAAGTCAGAGCTAGCCAGTAAGAAACAAGCAAGGCCAACAGCTTCATAATTAATACAGCGTCTTGTGTGTTTATTTGGGGACTACAAGGCAGCAGAGCCTAGGCAACTGGCGGGGGATAAACCAAAGCGGCTAACAAGGAAAAGCTTCTCTCTACATACCCTTTTAAACCACCTACTATATTTCAAGCATTATGCTAAATGGATCATGTTTGTTATCTAATCATGCATTCAGTATTCATGGGAAATAAAGTGACTGATACTGAATCCGTTGTATAAATTCAGACATACACAGGGATTGTATAACCTGCCCCAAATAACTTACATGGAAAAAATCTTGAATTTTGAAACTGGGAATGATTAACCCTAATGCCCATGCTGTCACTTATATAATGCTAATGCCACTTACTCACCCACTCCCCTCCTGACCTTCTCTCTCCAACCAGGTCCCGTCTTCCCGTGAGTCTACAGTATTATAAATCCATCAAGAGATCAGTGCATCGGTTGGTTAGATGGCAAATCCACATCAAGCCCCCAAAGATCATTATTTGGCGGCTCAGCCAAGAACACATGAGGCAATGGGGAATTCTTTTTTATATTCAAACAACGGAAGGAAGTGACGTCACTAGAAGAAAGCACGGGAGGTGAAATGTAAGCGGATATGCCGCCGTCTCAACGGAGACGCTCAAACCCCTCCTCCTTCCCGGACAACACTGGGCTTTCACGCCCTTGATAATTTGAGGTGACTTCGATCCTCCCACAAGTCGTCTCGCCGATGGCTGCACAGTCAGTGCAGCCACGAGAGCGAGCATGGCCAGTGTTTGCACTTGGGCTTCCTTTCCCCGTCGCCCCGGTGAGCTAGCATGACAGCCCATGTACTCCAGTTCCAGACTTTGTGAACTCAGTTCACGGCTGTCACTAGCTATGCGACCTAAAGTCGTAGTTACCTCAGCCCTCTTCTGTGAACCATAGTAATGCATTCAGAGTAATGAGAATCAATCCTGTTCGCACTGAAAATAAACGTCGAGGGTTAAACTCGTGCGTGGCTTGGAGGATGTACCACAGGAGCTTTAATTATTGTTCAGTGTTGCATTATGATGAACCACCTCTTCCTAAGATGTGTGTGGGGTGGTGACTTACTGACACGCTTGCGATGACAATATACACGTGTCTGACAGATACTAACCACTCCTGAAATGCAAGAGTCGTGTTGGGGACAGCCTGGAAACTTTCCTATAATGACAGCTAGCCTCTAAAAGCTTGCTGAAACCAGTGAACCTCAGAATCAGAATAGAAGAAGACACCCATTGTCATTACCCTGCCTGGGATGAGGGCTTGCTTGCTTCACGTCCTGCTTCAAGCTCTATCCCGATAAGGCAGAAAGCCCAAGCCCTACTGTAGCTGCGAACCTTGAATATTTATCATCATATCTTTAGTTGCTTCCTGTCCTGTGTCTGGGAATGATGAAATTCTGTAGAAACAGGGCATTTTTAAATCAGTGAGTTGTTGAGATTAAACCTGGTAGAATTATGTCTTCACTATTTATATATCTTTGCTATTATGTGATTATGTAACCAAGCACTATGGGCTTGAGGCTGTCATTAAAACATTCCTTCTCATCTCTGCTTGGCTTATCCCAGAACCTTAGTGGTTGTAGACTCACAGAAAAGTCGACAGAAGTTGGGGTATATGTAATTTTTGTACTAATTTCAAGTCAGATATGCACGTACAACCCTGGAGAATGTTCTTCTGGTTGTCACTTCATGAGCAAGAGATTTGTGATTGAGGAATTTCAGGGGGAAAGTTCCAGAGTGATATTTTTATTGCATCCAACTTGCCCATGTCTAAAGCTTTATTCCTAGATTGTGGGTCCCTGCTCCATCATGGACTAGCCTGTCTTTACATCTCTCCTGAATCTTTGGCACCTCCCCCACCAAAGAACTACCCTGAGAGCTTTGGGGGGGGTAGGTAAAAACTGCTAACTACTCAGCAGAGACTGACCAAGTCTCATCTTTCCAGTTCGTCGCTTGGTATCTGAACTACACCATACCCCCCACTCCAGAAACTGATGATTTGGGCCCATGCATGGTACCTGAAGGATGTCAATTACCATTCAAGCAAACGATCTGAATTCAGGCCTCATTAAAGTACTTGATCAGATACCTGCGCTTCGGGCCTCATTAAAGTACCCTATCAGAGACCTTCGCAGACGCGGAAAGCTGTTTTCCCTCTTCCTGGCATGCTTATTCCATCTGCCCATGCTCTAATCTAATCCTGCGGAACTAACATGTTTACAGAAGACAGCATAGCGCCCAGGAGTGGCCAGTGTTGGAGAGGAGTTTGGAGGGGTCACGTAGGGTTGAGCCAGGAGCAGCCAAGCTTATGCTGGTTGGGTCTAGAGATAGAGGTTTTTTATTTCCGCGCTTGCTTACCCCGTAATTCTGCACTACACCAATGCTTACCATACTTACCCTGCATCCCAGGCTCGGTTCTCAGTCCTGTTACTCACCAAACTAGAGCAAGACCCACGAGAGCGAGAAGGCTCAGCTGCATACTATTGAGAACGAATGCCTTAATAAGCAAGCGCGGACTTTTAGAATTACAAATCAAACACCGGCTGACATGCCACTCTTCGCTGTTTTCCTTGGCGCTTCTATGGGACACCTCAACCCAAAAGTGACCCCGCACTCAGCCAGTCATGATGCTGGTTAAATGCAGCCACAGCCACAACTCCAGATGACCCAGATGCCCCTGTTTCTCAGCGAGTTTCACAGCTTAAATTTCCTTCCGTGCCCACGTATCCCACGGCATTGCAGCCACGTTCGGTCAACAAACCGGAACACCCGTTACACGAGAACCCGAGGAGGGGGAGACAGATCTCTGGGACTTCCTAGGCAGCCAGCCTACCTGGCGAGTCCTAGTTCCCTAGGACAACAAGTTAGATAGCTCCTCTGTCCTCTGCATCCGTGCCTGTGCGTGCACCCTCCTCCACGTAAACGCGCATGCCCCTGAAAAAATCCCTTCTTCATTTAGTTCAAATAAAGCCGTGCCAACCTCCCGAAGAAGAAAGTTATTGCTCCCACATGGCTGGCCGTCCAGATGTCATGCTGAACTCAGCTGGTATTCCCCAACTACAGAATTTTCAGTAGTTGGGTGAATGAAAAGAGTGATGAGTTCTGGGGAGGAAGCACCTGCTGTCTTCCTCGGACTAAGAAGCCTATCACTTACTTATCATTGCTCACGCAGTTTTACATTCTTCTTACCAACAGGTTTTCTTTTTGGGTGCGCAGTCTTCTTGCAGCCCGACTCAGATCCACAAACTCTACAAGTAGAGATACATCCTTCCTGGCAAATGATACCCAATGTACCCTGCTTCCTTTGCAGAACAAATACCAATGGATCTACATGTCAGGATGCTTTTGGTACCATGTAATATAAAACTTAGGCTCAAACCACGTTAAAGACTGGAAACGATTCATTGGTTTATATTTAACTAGACGAAGAATTCGTTTTTCTGTAATTTGAGTCAAACCAGTGATTTACTGACCTTTTCATCCTAAGGCATTATTAATAGCTGCTGAACACTTTCAGTAACCATGTTCACACCCAGGACTACACAGAACCCCCTCTGTGGCCTTCTAATAAAAGGAAGTACATACATTTCCCTAAAGGTCTCAGGACATAATTTCATGTCCTACTGTCAATTCTTTGCCATTCTTGCCTCTAGACAACCAATTTAGAGCAATAGGCACTAAAAATTAATTAGCTTTGAAAAAAACCCAAAATAACAACATATTTAGTTAAAAATTCTAATTAGTCTTTATTTGGGATTTGGGGTATGGGCAGCAGTCACTGAACTAAGGAGATTAGGTCACTAAGTTGAAAAGGACAGAAGGCATAGAATGAGAAACAGTCAATCATTTCCAATGTACTTTCCTTATAGAGTTAAAACCATGTTCCAAGCTTACCCAGATAAATTGGGCATACTCTGATTGGCCCTGAATCTAATTTTTAAAAATTGGCACATATTTTTGTTGTTGCTTATTCTAATTATATAGCACTTAGCACAAATGAGCACACTCTTGTTAGTCTGCATTGGTTTGTTGGGCCCAGAGCGGGAGCTCAGTCCCTAGACAATGGTCTCCTTCCAGTTGTAGGATCTTAAAGGGTCCAGTTTTTTTTTCCTGGAGGTGGGGTTGAAATTATCTCTGGCCAGTCACAAAGGATATATTGAAGAATGGACTTTGACTAGGAGGAAGAAGGGTGTATACTTACCCAATCCCCCTACAATTATCACATTTCTAAGAACTAAGAATGTTTAAGAACACCTAAAAGATTTTTCACCAACCTTTGGTATCCCCATGTTCTTTGTTCCAGGATGGGACTAGCTGAATCCTTAATGACTCTCACTGGACACCCACCCAGCCATTTGATTATGGAATATTTGGAACCCAAACCAAGTACTTTCCGTATCTACACCCTAGAATTTCACAGATATCCAACATCAAACATCTTCACAAGGTCACACAGGTCACACAGTTAATAAGTTGATGTCCTCAGGGTTTCAGCTGAAATCACTTTCTCTTAAACTTTTGAGTATTAAGGAAAGATTTATTGGTGTCTGTGTATGTGTAAGAGAGAGAGACCCACAGTTTTAGGGATCAGACCATGCTAACTGCCACCACCCTAAAGAACTGATGTTTATCCAAAGTGTCAAGAGACTAAGAACCTTATCACCTGCGTCTTGGGACTAATGATTCAGCGCTGTGAGGAGCAGACAGCAGAACTCTTATTTCTAGATCATTTTTCATCTGTTCCATCAGGTAGAGTAATCTTTGGCTTGAGAGAGTGTTCAAACTCTGGCAGTAGGGAATGCATTTTGAAGTTGAATAAAGATGAAGTAGGTGAACACCCAGCTACTCCTGTGAGTTTATGTCTTCTCACCCAGACAAATTAAATGCCAGGAGCTGAGAGAAGCTATGATTGAATGCGTCCACAGAAGCGGTGACATGGTCTATGACAATGGGAATTAATCCTCGAGACGCACACATGCACTCTTATTTATATTTTAAATGAATGCACTTTAAAAAAGCATCAGCTTTATAAACACACAAACCAAAGATTAAGGAGGCTTTTGTATATTGAGAGTAAGCTCCAGACCACAATACCTCAAACACAATTTATTTGTATTTAGAAAAGAAAATAGGTATTTCCATTAAAAATAGAAGACTGAAGACTTTTTTTCCTGCTTTCTTAACATCCCTCCCCCCCACAAATCACAATAAAGTACTTCAAAGTGCAGAAACCTGATCGTGTTTGCTAACAGATAGGAGAGTTAACTTTTTAAGGTAAAAATAAGATGCAAGTGTTGCTACTAAGGTGGAATTCTGTAGAAGCTGAAGTCCCTGCTTGTGATAAAGCAGAAAGTCGGTGAGGAGAAGCTGCTGTTTATAAAGGTGAAAAGTCTTGGAGAAAGTTTTTCTGAGATAGGGTTTCTCTGTGTAGATTTGGAGCCTGTCCTGGAACTCACTCTCTAGACCAGGCTGGCCTCAAACTCACAGAGATCCGCCTGCCTCTGCCTCCCGAGTGCTGGGACTGAAGGTGTGCACCACTATTGTCTGGCAGTCTGCAGTATTCCTAAAGAGCTACAGTATGAGGCTGGATTGCTACTGTTGCCTGGAGGCAGGTGTAACACTCTTCATGCTGGTCATGAACCCCGTTAGGGTGGAATCCTCACTCTAAGTTTGTAATCCACTTTGAGCCTAGTATGTGAGATGAGAACCAAACATCTCATAAAATATTTTTTAATGCCAACAGGCGGGCTTTGTTAGGGTTTCTTATGCTGTGAAGATACACCATGACCACAGCAACTCTTATAAAGCAAAAAATATATACTTGGGTTGGCTTACATTATCATCATGCCATGACGTTGTGGCATGCAGACAGACATGGTGCTGTGCAGACAGACATAGTGCCGTGCAGACAGACACGGTGCTGGAGAAGGAGATGGGAGTCCTACATTGTTGGGGAAGTCCTGCATCAATAAAGCACTGTTGAGCCAATAGGAATCTAGATAGGTGGGACTAGGAGTCCAGGAGGATTCTGGGAAGGAGAAACACAGGAGAGTCGACATGTGACGCCATGGGCTAGGAAGCCCGGAACTATTCTCCGGTAAGAGACATACTTAGATTAACAATTATGGGGTAATTACTTAAGTCAGAGCTAGCCAGTAAGAAACAAGCAAGGCCAACAGCTTCATAATGAATATAGCCTCCTGTGTGTTTATTTGGGGATTACAATGTGGCAGAGCCCAGGCGGCTGGCGGGGGATAAACCAAAGTGGCTAGCAAAGAAAAAGCTTCTCTTTACACTACATCTTGTTCTGCAGGCAACAGGAAGTTGTCTGAGACACTGGGCATGGCTTGAGCATATATGAGACCCCAAAGCCCGCCCTAACAGTGACACAATTCCTCCAACAATGCCACACCTATTCCACAAAGCTACAACTCTTAACAGTGCCACTCTCTATGAGGTTATAGGAGCCAATTACATTCAAATTGCTACATTCTACTCCTTGGGCCCCATAAGCTTGTTACAATATCATAATGAAAAACATATTTAGTTCAACTTCAAAAGTCCCCACAGTCTGTCACAGTCTCAACAATGTTATGAAGTCCAAAGGTCAAAGTCTCTTCTGAGATTCATGTAATCTCTTAACTATAATCACCTGTAAAAAACAACAACAACAACAACAAAAACAAATCACGTACTTCCAACATATAATGGCACAGGACAGTAAGGAAACACTGAACCAAAGCAAGACTGAAAACCAGCTGGGTAAACTCCAAACTCAGCATCTCCACATCGGATGTCAAAACACTCTTCAGATCTCTAACTCCATTCATCTTTTTTTGACTACAACAGATTTCTTTCTCTTGGGCTGGTTCCACTCCCTGTTAACAGTTCTTAGCAGGTAAGCCATGACCCTGGCATCTCTAACATCTTGGGGTCTCCAAGTCAATCCAGGCTTCACCTTCACAGCTTCACACAATGGCCTCTCTGGGCCTCCATTTGGGAACACCCCTGACACCTGGCCTCCGCGGGCGTCCCCTACCACACTGGAGACGTGGGAATCCACACCATTTCCCTTGAAAGTGTTGTCTTTGACACCCAGGATGCCGAGACTCCAAAAATTTATTTTTCTAATAACGTACACAGAGAGTGGATGTTCATTCTGAATAGCTCTGCTGTGAAACGCAGTAGAGAAAACACATTTAGGAAGCCGCAGTCATTTCCTTGGAATATTTGCAGTACTAATTAATCCCCCCTTTCTTTGTCTTCACTCTGCTTACATCTTCTCTGTCCCCTGAGACTCCGATTCCATTCTCTACATCTGTGACTCAGTCCTTTACAACCCAAACTGCCAGGTTTCCACTGTTCACTCTCCGCGAGGGAAGAGGACACGGAGAGGACACGTCTGAGCTGGTGGCCCCCGAAGAGAGAAGTGATGGTGTTCAGGAGAGCCTTTGGAGCCAGGAGCTCCGTTTCCACAGTGCTCTTTGTACAGACAGAGGGCTTGTGGGGTTCGGGTTAGAGCTGAGGCTACACTTCTATATTTCCAAACATTTAAACCTGTATAATCTCATTGACTTCATTGGTTATTTTATTTACTCGAGACACAATAAAATATCATACAATTATATGGACAATTTAAGAAAAAACAAAGGTCTATAAGCGTAATGAATGCCACCAAGCTTCCGGCCTTACACCGGGCAGGAGTCAGTTCCGTCTGTGGTGTCGCCTACTGAATCTGAGCATCTGACTCATTACAAAGTGCTCACAGAAGAGGGGAAGGTGAGTGACTGGCCACTGAATGTTTGCAAAATGAATGGAACACATCTCATTTTTTACACGAGTTTCTATGATTGTATTATACATTTTTGAACCAATTCAAATGTTTTTGCACTGTATGAAGACAAAAAAGAATAACCTCTTCAAGTACAGACTCAATATGAACAATATTTAGTACAACTTAATATATCAAAAGCATAAAATATGGACAAATGCAGATAGTTTTATATATAATGTTTATAAGTCATTGACTTGAAGGGCAACTCTTGGGCTCTAACTATTAATCTGAAAGCTGCTTTTACGTTTGAGCAGTAGTTTAGGTGGAGGTTTAGTAAAGATGTTGATGTAATTAAAGTAATAAAAATCAATATCAAAATAATATTTAAACCTTAATTTCATTTCACTACAAATATTTCCACTGAAGCTACGCACACTCCATTGCAATGAGCTTACTGTAACAACATAAAGTTATGCTTCACTGGGATTGCTAATAACTTTGGAAAATGTGTGAGTCAAGCAGAGGTGCCATATCCCAGCCAAAGCAAATCTAAATAAAGCTTGAATCACCGAGTTTATTATTTCAATAAACTTGTCCAAATAATTGACTTTCTTTTATTTTTTTTTAACAATTGAGGGAGGTATTACATGACTGTGAGAAAGGGACTTGGAAAGAGTAGGGGTTTAACAAAGGTGGAAGAGGACAAGTCAAGGTAAGAATGACAGTAAAGAATGCATTGACTAGGGAGATTTTCAGGGATCTACAAGGATAACTTCAAGGATGGTAAACTAACCAATAGTGCAGAGGCTACCTTAAATGCCCTCACCCGATAATGAGATTGATGACTACCTTACATGCCATCCTAGAGCCTTTGTCTAGTGGCTGATGGAAGCAGAGGCAGACACCCACAACTAAACACTGAACTGAACTCCTGGAATCCAGTTGCAGAGAGGGAGGAGTGATGAGCAAAGTTGTCAAGACCTGGCTGGTGAAACCCACAAAGGCACCTGACCTGAACAAGGAGGAGCCCTTGGACTCCAGACTGGTGTCTGAGAGGCCAACACGGGATTGACCAAGACCTGCTGAATGTGGGTGTCAGTGAGGAGGCCTCTGCCATCTATGGAGCCTTGAATAGTAGACCAATATTAGCCCTGGCCTACAAATGGACTTTGGGAGCCCATTCCACATAGAGGGATGCTGTCTCAGCCTGGACACAGGGGATAATAGACTTTGAAGATTCCCCATGGAGGGCCTCACCCTCCCTGGGGAGCAGAGGGGATATGGGGTGAGGGGCTGGGGGGTGGATGAAGGCAGAGGAGGGGAGCAGAGAGAGGATGGTCAGAGAGCTGGAATTGACATGTCAAGCAAGCTTGTTTCTAATTTAAATAAAATAAAAATGGAAAAAAGAATGCACTGATTACATGTATGAAATTGTTAGAGAAAAGAAAAGTTATATAAAGCATTACTGCACTGAGTTTCAAATAGATTATGTTTTCTCTCTCATAATAAGAATTATAATATATACAAAAGAAATCTCCTTCCTTTCTGTTATCACTCCCAAATATTTTGGGTATCCTGGAGAGTTTTCTGAAGTGAAGCACCAGTTTATGTCATTTTTTTTACACATATGAGACTCTGTACCTGTACAAACATTTGCTGCTCTAGTTGGTGTGTTCACCACTGTGGAGAGATATCCTGGGGATCCCCTTCTTCTGCCTAGAATTCCGCTGTCCATGTAAATATAACACACTGAATCTCCTTCCTATGGTACTAATAAAGTACACCTTCCCAGAAGTGATATGTTTGATTGAAAAATTAAGGACAAATAAACTTCCTTAGCTTCCAGTCCCACTACTGATGTCTGAAGAGGGTCACATCTCTGCTGATCAGAGCCATACATACCAAACCTCTGCCAACTGCTAGATGAAATGGAACCTCGGTGAGTTGAACTTAACACATAGTTTATTTCTGCTGACTGTAAGATCCAGGCAAGTTTTTTCCCCCAGGAGCTATCTGCTCACATCTTTGAATTATCTACTTTTCCAAAGAGATGTTGATCTGTGCAGGACAATTTTGCATACGACAGAAATAACTAACTTTTAAAATTATATGGACAGTAAATTTTGTCATCTCTACATTTTGCATTTAGTTTTATTCTGATTACGACATCCATCAGTATACACAAGGCTTAAATGGGATTCAATATATCAAAAATGTTTTGGGGGCATTCTGAATATTTGAGTAATATTTAAAAAGGCTCTGTCAACTTGTAGTTATGAAAGAAACACAATTTTGTTGCTACTAATTATGTTGTTTAATGTTTATGTTAAATTCTGATTTATGGATGTATAGGCTGACAATCTTCCTTGTTTCCCCATGTCTGTTATTCATTTGTTTTAATATTATTTACTAAATTTCTCTCATTTTCCAATCATTTGAGAAACCACTTTTTCTTTATTTAGGCTCATTCTTGAAATTTAGGCATTCAATTTTTTTTTTGGTTTTTTCGAGACAGGGTTTCTCTGTGGCTTTGGAGGCTGTCCTGGAACTCACTTTGTAGACCAGGCTGGCCTCAAACTCACAGAGATCCACCTGCCTCTGCCTCCCGAGTGCTGGGATTAAAGGCGTGCGCCACCAATGCCCGGCTTAGGCATTCAATTTTTTTTCTGATTTTTCTTCTTCCTCAGGAATGATTTCCATACTGTCTCATTTTTTAAGGTAATTTAACATACTTTAATGTATGGCAAAGCTGTTTTTCACTCAACACTTAACTTTTCCTGCATGATTCATTCTAGCTGCCAACATTTTCATTGGGCAAACTTATTTATTTAGCCAACTCCTTACTACATGGTTAGTCAGGTATAACTTTCAGTGTCCTGCCCCAACACACACACACATACACACACACACACACACACACACACACACACACACACACACACACACAGAGAGAGAGAGAGAGAGAGAGAGAGAGAGAGAGAGAGGGAGAGAGGGAGAGAGAGAGAGGGAGAGAGAGGGAGAGAGAGAGAGAGAGCTTGATCCTGCCACTGCTGTGTTTGGCAGAATTGAAAAATCTGCTGTCACCTGTGGCCTGTGGCTTCCCTGGTCTTCAGCGGCTCCCGGCTGGGCTTTGTTTCCTGGCAATAATGAAAATCTTCTGCCACTGGCCCAGCTACACCTGCTTTGGAAACCACTACAGCCACCTTGGTTTTGTGGTTTGGTAAAGCACTGATCTCCACCATGTAAGCCAGGGCCTCTGCTTTTAAATATTCCTCCCTTCTTATACCTATTTGTATGTTTTTCTCTTTATGGTCAATAATATGAAGAACTCTATTAGTACATATTATCAAAATACTTTATACATTATACAATAAGCTGCTTGTAGATGCAATTTTCTTCTCTGAGATTATGGATTTGGTTTTGAAATATATCTATGGATTTACATGTGTATAAAATACATATAAATAAATATATTATAATTTTTGTGTAATTATTCATTACTAGTGTGAATTTCTTACTCCTTTCCTCCTAACTTTCCTCTTCTCTCTTCTTTCCCTCCTTTTCTACCTTACTTTCCTTGATTTTCCAATCACTTGTCTTCCTTTTTAGTTTCAATTTTAATTCTACTTTCTTAAACTTAATTTGAGGGGCTTTTGTCTACAGAAGATTCATCTGCTTTTTGAAATGTCAGTGAAACCAAGTCTTGGTGATTTTGAGTTACAGGACTATGAAACTCTCAGTTTTTCTTCTAGGGAATTTTTGTCTCTTTAGACTTTTTAAATCTTATATAATTAGTTATAGTAAATTGTCTTTTATGGGATTACTTACTGCATTCAGATTTATCTATTCTGCTTTCATGGATCTGACCTAAGAACTTTCTCATGATGTTTAAGTTTCTTTTCTTCATTGATTATTTAAAAAAATGGTTTAGCAACTTTGTCATGTAACAGTAATTTGTCATGTAACAGTAATTCATATATACAAAATATAGCAAAGTCTAGCACATTTATATAATGTGTGGTGATTAGATTGGGGTAAATGACATATCCATCACAGCTAATGCATCATTTCTTTGAAACACTCAAAACCTATTCTAGAAGCTGTTTTGACATATACAGTCAACAGTAACCTCATTTTGTTTATACAACATTAGAAGTTGCTCTTAACATAAAAGTATGACATGGTGCACACTAAGTATCCTCTCTGTCAACTAAGTATCCCCCCCCCCATGTATCCTCTGTAAACACTCTTCTATTCGGCACTTAAACAAAACAAACTGTTTCAGTTTCCATTCATGTCACCCTTCCATTATGACATTTCACTGGATGTAACCTCCTCTAGGCTAATCCATGCTATCATAAATGGCAGGGTGTCAACTCCCACTGTCTATGTACTGTACCTTCCCTGCCGGCTCATCAGTTGGTTGGCAGCTGGCTTCCTTCCATGCCTTGGATAACTATGTATAGTGTCAAAATAAACAGGGGATCACAGGCCTGCCTCTCACTCCTTCCTTAGGGCTACATATCCTGTTACGGAGTCATATGGTGGCTCCATTTCCAGTTTCCAAGGACCTCTCACCCCATGGTCTGCACATGGGCTATACTAATTTACATTCCTATTAATGGGAAATAGTAAAATTAACTAAATCAGGGCCCAATTTCCTCCCCA
This sequence comes from Mesocricetus auratus, assembly GCF_017639785.1. Classification (NCBI taxonomy): domain Eukaryota; kingdom Metazoa; phylum Chordata; class Mammalia; order Rodentia; family Cricetidae; genus Mesocricetus; species Mesocricetus auratus. Next base: position 5,098,699 of record NW_024429195.1, read on the forward strand.
CCCTCCCCCCCAAAATCCTTCATTGTATTTTTTTTTCTTGGTGATAGACATTCCTAGGTGACATGTCCTTGTGGCAAAACCTTTCTCAGAACCTTAATAAATACTGAACATTTCCCGTCTCTCTGCTGGTCGTTATGCGCCCTCCTTTGAGAAATGCTCCTCCAGGTCGTTTGGCCAGGTTCTGTTTGTGTGCTTGAAAATTCTGTGAGCTGTGCATTGACTGTTTTCATTTCCTCTGTATTCCTATCCCTTATCAGACAGTTTCAAATGGTCTCCTGTTTGTAGGTTTTTCTTATCGCCTCTTATTATTTCCCTTGCCATTTAGTGATTATTTTCAGACATCCTGTTTTTCATCCGTCTTCCCCCACTGGGTGGTTAACTCACTAATTCACCTTCTTGCTGTTGCTGTGGTTTTTACATACCCCCCCATGAACAGTTTTATCAATTTATATATAACAGTATTCAACTTTGCTATTTGAATACGTACTTCTTCCTTTTATTGCATTTATTCTCTCTATGAATCTGTGACTTGGTAGGGCAAATTCGCTTTCATTATTTCCCTTTAATCATATGTAATATTTATATTACATATAATATTTCACTGTTTTTAAATTTTTACCTGTTTTTATTTTTATGTAACAGGTGCTTTGCCCACATTTATGCCTACGTACCGTATATATGCTTGGTGCCAGTGGAAGCCAGAAAAGGGAATTGGATCTCCTGGGATTGGATTCACTTTAGTGACAGTCATTTCAGATTGGCGCTGCCACGGGGGTGTTTGGTAGTAAACCTGAGTCCTCTGGAAGAGTAGCCAGTACTCTTAACTGGTGACCCACCTCTCCAGTCCATAGTATTTTATTACTTTGTCTGTAACACACTGCAACATTTTTCTTCTGCTATGGTATCTCTCCCTATAGATAAGACTCATTTTCATTTAAATGCTTTCTGTGGCACCTTTACTTTTGGTTTCTATGTTTTTAACCTGAAGCCACGAGAAAGATGCATGCCAGTGTTGTTTCTTTTTCTAATTTTATTGCAGTGGAAGCAGAAGGTGTGAAGGTGTTCCTGATTTTATCCTTAGTATTTGGAATTTATTAATGTTTAAGCCAGTCTCCAGTACAAAGGGAGTTGCATTCCTTGCTGCAGCGGGGTTGGTGGGTAATGTTTCTCACATCATTTTCTTTCTGATTCCTTTTTTAGCTCTGGGATTCCATTTTGTTAAGCTTGTCTTGCTTTACTGTCTTGTTCGGCACTCGCTGTATTTTCATAGGTGTGTTATTTCTGTGCACACCCCTGTGAGTGTATGTGTGTGTGTACATGTGTCTGCATGTGCATGTGTGTACATGTGTCTGCATGTGCATGTGTGTACATGTGTCTTTTCATGTGAGCGGAAGTGCTAGCATGGGAACTTGGGTCATGCCTCTATAATCTGGGTCATAACAGTCTTAAAGCCAAAGACTGGTGCTGAATCTTGAGGTACTTGAGTTAGCACACAGCAAGTGAAAAGGTGTTGGAACTGGCCTACAGGCTTGAACTAACCGAGAGTGTGGTAGCCAGTAGAGAGAAAAGAGAAGACCTTATTGACTTCTGCCGCTAAGCAATGGTAGAATGACTGCATTTCCTTTTTAGATTCCACCAAAATATCAGAGACAACATTTAATTAAGGTGTCATATACCTAAGATGTACGCTATAACCACAGCACTAATAGCATTAACTCACTTTTTTCTCTCATAAACTTTTACAAGAAGACAAAGCAAAACTTCTGGCTTAAAACAATATTCATTCAAAATCAATCACCAATTTTTGACTAAACATATAAATCAAATTGTGGTTGGTTAGTACTACCTAACATCATATTAATTAAAAACACTATACTCAAAGCCTAGTTATATGTGCATAGCTTTTTATCTTGACTTCATATTTCTTTGGAATATTAAACAATTTGTAAAACAGCTTTAAAAAGGTGACCGTATAGGGAGTGAGAAAACAATCCTGTCAAGTTGGGTATCAAAGAAGATCCCGTGGTATGGTGTGTGTGTGTGTGTGTGTGTGTGTGTGTGTGTGTGTGTTTACAGGCAAGCTGCTCAGGTGTGAAGCAGACTTAGTGGGACATTCTCCTGAATGACTCAGTCTGGGGGACTTGCTGGGACTTTGCTCGGGTAGAGTGTGTGGCTTGGCCCAGGGAAGGGATGGAGATGGCTGTTTTCAAAGACCAGACTCAGACCATCAAAACCTGTGTATTTTTATTATGCGAGCTTGCACACATGCAGGAGCCAGAAGAGGGCACCGAGGCCTCAGGAACTGGAGTCTCGAAGGTTGGGAGCTGCAGCCTGACTGCTGGAAACCAACCTGGGCAGTGCTTGCTCTTGGAGATTGATCCATCTCTCTCGCCTCAGAAATGAGGAACTTTAAAAGAACTCACAGTCTTTGTTACCTTTCTTGCCACCACAGCCAGAACTCTGACGGAAATAACTTGAGGAAGAGAGGACTTGTGGGTTATGGTTCCGAGGGTGTCATTACGCGATGACGGGGCTCTTCTGGTGTTGCGGGGACTGGAAGCTTTTTCACCTCATGACCTGCTAGGGAGAGCAGCTAATCTTTCCTTCAGGGCCTGCCCTTAGCCACCCACGGCTGTTGACTAGGCTCCACCACACTGTGGGGCTATTTACGTTTAAGCCACAAGAGCCACGTGCTCATGGAGATAACGCTGCCAAAGGAAACACAGAGCACAGGATATTTAGTGGACTCACAACGGTTTGAGCACATGCTGACACTCAAGCCATGGATTCTTGTGTCTTCAATCAGCAGCAAGATGTCCACCCTCCACAGAATAGTGCTCAAAACCCAGGAGAGAACATGGAAAAGATCAGAGCCTTGGGCACCTCGGAGGAGAAAGCAAAGGAAGAGGCTAGATCTACCTTGTCATACGAAAGCATACACACCCCAGTTTGTTTTTGACATCTTAAATGTTCAGGGTGGCTAGAATGTTTGTTAGACCATATACCTCCTCCCTCCCAGACTGAAGATGTATAGACAGACATAAAGGAAAACAGTAGGAGGATTTTGTGCCTTTTTAAAACACTGTGGAGACCGTGGCATGGATAACAGAAAGAGATCCGTGTATCTAATGAACAGGGAAGTTCTGCCACTTTAGGCAACCCTGGGCAATCAGACATGTATCGGTTTTATTCTTTGGGTACTAGTTGGAGAGGTCACCCCTCCCAAGGTCAACCTCAAACTGCAAAATAGCAATCTAAATAAATGAATGGCTAATGCGGGCATAAATCAACACACATAATTTCATAATTGGATTGAAGCTCATTGCTCAGTGCTTCATTAAATGTCTACACAGAGGTGTAACATTTCCTGTTTGAACATGATTTTTTTTCCTCAGCCCCTAAGAGGTAAATGTTATTCATCTTTTATCTAAGCAATCAATTCTCAGGAAAACTGCCTGTGAAGCCTAAAGCTTGAAGAATGTCAATAAGAATGTCAATAAGCTTCCTGCTTCCTTGTCCTTCACAGATGCTCAGGTCTCTGCCTCCTGTGCCTGTTACCTACTTTCAGAAGCCATGCAGTGCCTCCTGGGGCCCCATCCCCACCCCCAGGGAGATCATGTGTGGCAATTCCCTCAGGATTAGGCAATTAGCTCTGGGGTTTTTCTCATTTGAACGAGGTAAATTAGCACAGAGAAGAGTAATTATATCCAATGTCATTTCACGTCCGCTCTCATTATTGCTTACACCTTGCATGATGTGGCTGACTCCAAGTCTAAGTGTCAGAAAGCAAGACACACAGCAGAGAGGACTTTGAGTTTGCTGATGACCACCGAGTGTCTTAACGGTTATTGTTAAAAACAATGGGATAATGTTCACAGAATCATACCCAGTGCCTGTGTCGCTTTCCACTGAAGGAGCTCTGTGCTGATTCCAGTCGCTGTGCGTTTATCAACAACTGAGACTGCACCACAGTGAAACAGTTACTTTTGGAAACTGATCCAAGCCCACAATCCACTTGATTTTTTTTAAATCAAACTTTCAGTAAAAACTTTTTAAGTGCAATGAAGCCAAGGCATTTAGTATCATTGAGAACCAGGAATTTTGAGGGCTTGGATAACATATGGCTTGACCAACACATTAATCTGGGAGGAAATGGAACCTTTTGAGTTTTTAAAATTGCATATATTATTACTTAATATTTTCAAACAATATATTTTGATCATATTAGTTCCCCCTCAAACAGATCCCATCCACCTGACTACCCTTCCAACTCCATGTTTTTTCTCTGCCTCTCAAAAAGAAAATGAGCAGACAGACAAACAAACAAAACCCTAAACACCAATAAAACAAACAGAAGAAAAAGGCAAAAATCACAAAACCATAACAGCAGCAACAGGCACACACAAAAAACACGGAATCCATTTTGTGTCGGTCAACTACTCTTGAACACTAAGTGCCTTGCTCTGGAGTGTGGTTGATTCATTCAGTGTTACCCCATTAATACAAATAAGTTTTCTATCTCCCAGCAGGCATTCATTTTAAAAAGCTTATTGATTACGGTTGGGACTTTTTTTTAACCAATGTGCCCTTTTCTGTGCTGGAATTTTATCTTCGTTGAACCTGTGCAGGGCTTGTACATGACTTCAGTGTGTGCGAGTTGATACGCACATCAGTCCTGTAGTGTCTGGAAGATTCTGTTTCCTTGGAGGGAGGTGTCCGTCGCCTCTAGCCTTCACAGCCTTTTTAACCACCTCTTTCTCACAGATCACTTAGCCTTAAGTGGAGAAGTTTGGTGAAGACATATCAACTAGGGTTGAGTGCTCCAAGGTCTTTCGTTATCTGCACGCTGTTTAGTTGTGAGTGATTCTCTGTACCACATACTGCAAAAAAAAAAAAAAAAAGATTTTCTGGTGAGGGTTGAGTGGTGCACTGGCCTATTTGGTATAGCAATAAGCTCTCAGAGGTCATTTTATTGCTGTTTGATTGTCAGAATAATAAAAGTAGGTTTCCCCCTAGGGCCCAGGATCTGTGTAGTCTCAGGTTCTGGGCCTCATTCACAGTCCAGGTGTGGGTTCAATTTCATGGCATGGGCCTTACACCAAACAAAAAGGTGGCTGGTTAATTCCATGAAATTTGTGCTACTATTTCAGGCAGGTCACTATGTCAGGTCACAGATTTCTGTAGCTGGGTAATACTCTTACTTCTCTTGTAGTGACCAGTCACCCATTTTAGCAGCCATGACAGGCTACCATGTGCTTGCATGACCTTGCGGTTCCTGTCCTGGTCACTAGGAGGTCAGATGCCCTCCTCGTGGCAAGGAGCCAATCAGAAGTTAGCTGGCTGTGCTGTGCTTTAAGGCTCTGGGTGTGCTTTATGGACAGTGTACAACAGTGATGTGCAGAGCATAGCAACCACCCTGGGAGGGCCTATGGGCCATAGCAACCAGTTGACCAATCAACACAGGGAAGGTCACCCAAACATGGAAGCACACTAATCCTGAGACTGTTTCATTTCCCTAGACACTCCCCTAATGCGGTCCTTTAAGGTCACTGTCTTGAGGTTGCTTGGGGTCTTTCTCCAGCCATTCGCCGTGGTGGTGGAGTGAGGGGCCCCAGCTAATGGGGTTAGCTTGTTAAACATCTACAATAAAATACTCTTTGCTTTTGCATCGAAATGGGCCTCTTGGTGATTTTGGGGTTCAGAATTTGGACACAACACTCTCAGAGAGGTATAAAGTACCTTCCAGCACTATAAATGCTAGTCAACTAGTTGGATACCAGTTCTATTTCTCAGTGTTTGATGGCATACGTTAAGTGATGTCCTCTGTAGTAGGGCCATACTTTCATTTTGTGGAGGGTAATCAATATTGTTGGCACTAGCCTGTTAAGGTTTGGGGTGTGTGTATGGGACCCCTTTGGCAAATGACTCAACAAAGTGTGACCCATTCCTGGTATGGAGGGTCTTACTAGGTAGCATGAAACATTGTCTCTTCCATAATATAGTAACTCCATGTAAACTTCTTTGATATATTTTAAGAAGATCTGGAAACAGTAGATTTCCATATGACTTTTCAAAAGGCCTTTATTATTATTGCTACTTTCTACTTTGCCCTCTCCTTCTCCTCCCTCTTTATTCTTCCCATTCTAGTTTCCCCTTTAACTCGGAGTAGAAGCATTGGTCTCATGAAAATAAATGATTAAATAAACAACTATTTATTAAAAACCAAGAAGCTGGCGCCCCTTCTTGGGAAGCTCCTGGCAGTGAAGAGTTGCTGGGGTTGAGGGAACAGCTCCGTTTTTAGGATGTGGTCACGGGTTGCTTGCCTTTGCTTGCCTTTGCTCCAGTGGACAGCCCCAGGCTGATGCATGTATAGGCAGCAGAGTTGGGCTTGCGATGAAAAAAAAATAATGACATGAAGGAGACATTCTGGACATTGGAGGGCTAAGTGGGAGGTAGATGCAAGCATTTTTCACTGTACACATCTATGGGCTTCTCAAAGATAAAGAAAAAAATTAGAAAGAATAAACCAATGCACAGACAACTGAAACATCACGGGAAGGAAATGCTGGAGCTAGGATCTTTTAGAACTTGTAAGAACTTTTAGGAAGGATGAATTATTGATAGGTGTCATGCTGTTGCCAACTGTCCCATGCAACAGATTTAGAACTCAATTCTAGCTGGTACAAAAGCTTTGGAATTAACTGCAGACACCTGCCAGTTTCCTTGCTTAACCCCAAAGCTCTGTCATTGGTGCTTGCAGTGACACTCTGTCCCCTGTTAAGTCACTCACCATCTGAGGCAATATCTAAGCATTCTCCAGACCAGAGGTTGAACTTGGTGTAGGATGAGTAGCACTCAGGGAAATGGAAACACTTAACGTTTTCACGATAGAAAATCCCTTTGCTGTTTTATGTTACCCTGATCTTTAACAAACTCTGTGCTTGTTGACACTGCACCCAAGCCTATAAATACTGGAACAGATCAGGATTATTGACTAAGTAAATTATTTATGAAGTAATCAACGCCACTAAACCACAGGGAAAAGAAAAGGGAGAACTACCGAAAGAGTAGGAATCACAGTGGAAGGGTTTTGTTTGCTGTCACCTGTAAATGACTTATGTAGTAATTTTATGAAACAGGGGGGGTCGGAGGGGGGTGGTGGATGCTTTGGACAAATCTTCAGTGTTTGTTTTCCTGCCAATGAAATCTACAGAAATGAACTCACGTGGTAGAGTGTATCCAATGGAAAACTGTAATACCGGCACGGAGCCACCGACTCTCTGTGTGAAGAGTCCCTTTACCCTCTCACATTTCATGATGGCTGCCGGAGCTCCCTCCACCCTATTTTATTCTCACTCTTTCTGAGTCCTTAGGCAATACAGTTGCTTTTCTTAATTCGAAAGAAAAACTGTGTGTGCTGCTGTCTTGTCTGATGGCCAACGCTTCTAACCTTTCATTTCTATCTTCTGAGTGCTTTAGGGAGGTAAGGGGGGTTGCACGAGTTACTCATTAGTAAACGAGCAAGACAAAATGAACCGAGTGATAGTTGAAAAGCCTGTGGTGATCACATGCCCATAAGTGGCATAGCAGTCCAAAAGCTGGCGGGAGTTCACAGAAAACAGAACTTCAACAATAACGACTTGACATGCATTTCGTCAGTGGGCGAAAACAAATGCAAGAGGAAAAGCCATTTCACTGTAACAGATTTATCACACACAGACACTGCATTCAAGAAGGGCCACATAGCAGAGCACTTACGTAAGAAGTCCTAGCTAGTGTAAGGGTGAGAGTGTGTTCACATCAGTCTCGGGAAGATGACAAGTTAACTATCAGGGGAATCTGAGCCACATGTGATGACATAATTTCAGAGATTGGGAAGGGATGGTGTTTTAAAACGGCTTTCTGCTGCTGTGATTGGATATCACAAATTGAACAATTTGTAAATACTATAAGTTGGTTCAGCTGGTGGATAGGGATGACCGGAAGTCCACAATAGGACTGGTGGGGTCTCTGTAGAAATGAAGCGATCATCACAGAGGTAAGTCACCTTGCCCATACCTTTTCTTCTTAGAAAGCCCCTAATTCAATCACGAGGGCTCTGACCTCATGATCTCATTTAATTCTAATTATCTCCCAGGGGCTTCTACCTTCACCTTAAGTCATGAATATATAACTGTGGAATTAAGTTTTCAGCACATGGATTCCAGTGTATATACCCAAGTCACAGAACTCAGGAAGAAATCACTGGCTATGTCCCCTTCTCAGTGACAGAAATTGCTTTTGGCTGTTGAACTATGGGGAGCAGAGCAAGTCAGTCTCAGACTTAGGACTGAGAGAAGCAAGTTTAAGCAGTAGTTAGATAGTTGGGAGCATTTCTGGAGGTTCAGTGCGGATTGCTGAGAGAAGGGTCATTGCAATATTGAGAGAACACAGTTAACCCAGATCCCTCATGTTTGAGTCTTTGGGAGTTAAGGTACTGTTCAGTTTTCTATGTGATTCACATAACTAGTGACTCTTGTGCAATCTAAACCCAGTGGTGGTTGCTCTCATGAGGTCTAGGTACCCCCTGCTTCATAAAAACTCAGGTATATAAGAAACACAATGTTCTTTCTTAATCTTAGTTTTTATTTAAATTGCCCCTTTTTTAAAAGTCTGACTGGAAAGGAGAGGAAAGGAAAAAAATAATCTGGCAATTACCTCAGTTTTGTAAGAGACACCCTGTCTTTACTTGCCTATACAGCTGTGTCATTTCTAATGTTTGGGTAGACTGGGCTCAGGGATTCCATGTGTTATTTGTAATTTTGTGTTATGACTCACCCCACTGTATCATTGGTTAACTAGCTTAGACACACCTTCAAGTCCTTCAGCCCCTGGGGTTTCTACATCAGTCTTATGGCATGAACCTTTTTACCCAGGCTGCCTGTCATCTCATCTGCCTTAGAAGATTCATCTCTCCCTTCTCAAGTCAAATTATTTTCTGCAGACATTGAACAAAAGCGCACTGGGCATGTCTGGTCTGGAATAACTATTGAGCATCTCATTTCTCTTGCCTATCTTAGCTCTACCATTTCCCCCAGTTACCTGCTGATATGCTTAGAAATCTTTCTAGAGGGGAACTAACCAACCAAATCTACTGAATGAGTTCTGGCTGTGCTCCAGGTACAAAGAAGGCAGAAGTTGTCAAACTGTTTAAAATTTGGGTGGGAGGAATTTAGGAAGTATAACTATATGTTGAACCTAACCATTTAGATTCAAATTTAATTTTGCATCTGAGAGGGCTGAAAAAGAAGCAAGTGCTTTCTGCATAACATGAGTGAGTTCTGGTTCCTGGAACCCACATAAAAACTGGCACAGTGGCGTCCTCTGGTATACCAGCATTGTGGAGGCAGAGATGGGAAGACCTCTTGGGTTCATTGGCTGTCAATCCAGGCTAAATGGAGAGCTCCAGCTTCAGTGGGAGGCCTTGTTTCAGAAGACGAGGTAGAGAGAAATAGAGGGATACACCTGACTTCTGGGCTCTCTAAAGGCACATACACAGATAAGCACACTTGTATACACATGTGCACCCACCCATGCATACACCATACTTAACACTCAGAGAGAGGGGAGGGGGAAGGCGAAGGGGAGAGGGTCAGACAGACAGACAGACAGACACACACACACACAGAGAGAGAGAGAGAGAGAGAGAGAGAGAGAGAGAGAGAGAGAGAGAGAGAGAGAGAGAGAGAGAGAGAGAGAGAGAGAACAGACTTCTAAATACAACTTGCTTGGTCTGAATGATATTCTTTGCAAGTATGTTTTTGAGGCTGGTCATCTGGTACTGGATAACAAATTGGTCAGCTCTTTCCTGGTGAAGACTGTTTCTCCTGCTGTCACTCTGTAAATTTGAAAGAGAGCATGGGTGGGGGTGGCACATGGGGGGCTTGCAGAGAGGGAGGCAAGGGGGAAATCATGTAATATACTTTCAAAAATTCATTTATGTATGTGAATGCTTTGTTTGAATGGATGTTTGTATACCATAAGAGGCAGAGGTCAGAAGAGGCCATCAGGTCCCCTAGAACTGGAATTAGAAATAGTTGTCATCTGTTATGTGGGTGCTGGAAATCAAACCTGGGTCCTCTGGCAGAGCAGCCAGTGCTCTTAGGCACTGTGCCATCTTCCCATCCACTGAGATACAGATGTTTAAAGTCTATAAAATAGTGACTACAACTTTATTGTGAAATATTCTATCGTAATCTGTTTTATCTCTTTATTAATTGGGGTCTATTTTTTTTGCTAGTTTGACCATGTGGTTGCCAATCTTGTTGATTATTTCAAAAATCAGTTATTTGTTTAGCTGATTCTATGTGTTGTTCTTGTAGTCTCCATTTCATTAATCTCTGCTTTGGTGTTTACCTCTTTGTTTTACATACTATGCGTTTAATTTTTTTACATGTGGGAGTAAGAGTACAGACAGCTAGAGGACTCCAGTTTTCCCTTTCCACAATGTGGATCCTGGGAATCAAACACAGGTCATCAGGCTTGGGTTCAAAGTTCCTTCACCAACTCATGTTGTAGCTCACTATATAGTTCTTCTAGGTTTTGCCTGTTTTTTTTTAAAGGCCTTGAGGTACATCATTTGGTTATCTGTATAAACTTTCTTAAATTTTATTTTAAAGAGTTAGCTTAATCGGAGCTTAATCAATGGCCAGAAACCTGTCTTCAGTTGTTTCAAATGATGTGTTCTACTGTAGAAGAGGTAGCTCAAAGCTTTTGCAATCACAGAACAAGAGTCACAAGTCAGTACATTAACTGAACGTGTTGGTGGGAATAGTCAAAAGCAGGTTACAGCAGAGCAGGGAGGACTTTGATGGCTCTGGCACTCTCTGATGACACCCTGAACTCCTGGGCTTGTGAAAACTAGTCATCTGCTACGAATACAATTCAACGGCTTTATCTGATGGCTAAAACATTTGCTCAGACACAGAGAAATGCCTTTCAAGGGTGACTATAGATCGTCCAAGATGATGTCAGCTTGCAATATGCAGTACTCAAAATACTCTACCTTAAAGGGAAATCGAATCGGTCAACCATTCTGCTAAATATTCAAGATAGGTGTGGATTTCTAGGGCGTTCCCATTCACAGTTTACCCTGTCCAGTTTCGCAATCCCATTTTGTGTGTGCTGAGAAAGACGTTTTACGTCTCTCTGCACTAGGGTGGCCTAACTCCTAGGTGGGAAAGCAGATTCCGAGAGCTAAAAATAGTTGCAGCACTAAGGAAGAGGCCCGGAGTCACACTGATTATTCGCCATGACCTGTATCTGAGTGTTCCTTTTACAACCTCTACTCTTGATGTAGCATTCCTGTGAGTACCTGGTGGGAGTGTGAGACCTAAGTAGAATGATCACGTGATCTGTCCTAAAGAAGTAAAGACAGCTGATTAGGGAAAAGGTCATTTTATTCAACAAGCAATTGCTGAGTCTCCTCATACTTGTTACCTACACTGAAAACTGTATGTATTTTTCAATACCTATAATAATCTATACTCTACAAACTAATCAAAATTTTAACCACAAAGAGGAGATACGATGGAAGTTAGAATTAGATAACGTACACTGATCTAGAATTAGAACTAGACACCTCACATGAAGCTGTAACTATGGAATCAATTCTCTAGAAGAAAAGTTAGAATTAAAAATAAAAAAAAATGTCTAACACTCTAGAGTAACTCCTCTCTGTGGTTAAAATTTCAATTTGTTCTGTTATTTTGGTATTGCACAAAATTTCTGTTCTGGAATGTAGAGGGATAGTCCCATTACAGAAGAAATCATACTATTTTAAATTTATTTCCAATAAAATTATCCTTTCCCTATACACGAAATAATAATGGTAGGGTACAGATAAGGGGGCCCCCATTTTGTAGAGTCTGTGGACTTAACTGGGTTTCATTCCTTATTCCGTGATCATAAAGGGAAATGGAATTCCAGTGTGAGTAATTTGTGCAATATTGTGCATCTTATGAGTATTGTTTAAGTGTTTTTAAAATCTCAGTTAAGAGTACTATGAATTAATTGAATAAAAAGAGTACTATGAAATACATTGACCCTCAAAACTCTTACGTTTCATTCACTCATATATATATATATATTTGTGACTCCTGTACATATAAGCACGTGTATATCATATATATCCTATACATACATATATATTTATATCATTCACACACATATCCTACTATTGTTGCCGTATTTTCATATATTTAGGGCTGACCACTTAGGATTGTGATCTCATCCAGCTCTTTCTCCCCAGTAAAAATCTTGGTCTCTCTCTCTCTCTCTCTCTCTCTCTCTCTCTCTCTACAGTGGTTTGAAAGAAAATTGTCCCCAAATGGAGTGGCACTATTAGGAAGTGTGGCTTTACTGGAGTCGGCATGCCCTTGTTTGAGGAAACGTGTCACTGTCGAGGCAGGCTTTGAGGTTTCACATGTGCTCAAGCTTCTGTCAGCGTGACACTCAGACCACTTCCTGTTGATTGCAAGATGTAGGAATCTCAGCTACTTCTGCAGCACCATGCCTGCCTGCATGCCGCCATGTACCCCCATGATGAGAAAGAACCAAACCCCTGATCTGTGAGCAACACACTCCTATTAAATGTTTTCATTTATAAGAATTGCTGTAGACATGGTCATGTGGTCTCTTCATAGAAACCCTAACTAAGACACCTTCCTTCAGCATCCATCAATTGCCTGCCTCTCTTCATCTAGGAGCTGTGTGAAACTTTCCTCCATACTCCTTGGAACGTTGCTTGCACAAGAGCTCCATCAAGATCCCATGGGAGCAATATCCTGTCGTGTTCAGAAGAAACTGTCATTCAACTATCCCATCATCGTTGTGTTGTGTTGGCTTTAATGACAAGTATAATTATTGATAATTTGTCTCCCTTAGTAACTCATACGGTACCTTTCAACACCATGAGAGCTAACCCTGAGGGAGAACACTCCCAGATGAGTGTCAACTTGAAATACCCATGTCCCGTGGCTGAAGTAGGCAATGTCTTCAGCCAGAGAGTCGAACCTTCTGGCAGGCACCTGAAAGCAGTAGCAAAAGCCTGTATCTTTTGGGATGGCTTCTCTTGGATGCCTCTGAACAACAACTTAAGGAGGAAGGGGTTTGTTTTGGCAAGGAAGGCATGGCAACCGTCTGGAGAAGCAGGTGGCAGGAACAGGAAGCTGGCCAGTCACTTTTCCACCCACGCACAAAGTAGACAGACAGAGCAGAAACCATATGAGGCTGTAAACCTCAAAGACTTCCCCCAGTGACATACCCCCTTTGGCAAAGTTTCCCCTTTCCAAAGGTTCTGGAACTTTCCTAGACAGCCCTGCCATCTGGAGAGCACGCATTCAAATACATGAGCCTGTGGGAGACACTTCTCATACAAGTCACCACAGAAAACCTTTAGGCACTCAGTGGCTCTCCTCGGCACGCCTCGGTCGGGGGTGCCAGGCAGATATTGCCACTTTGATGGGACCCCTTGTCTTCTCCTAGAGTCACCCTGTTTCCCTTCTCGCGCCCCGTCTCTGAGCCCCATGTGTAGCTTAAATGCTTCTGTGCTTGTCAGCTACACTAGAGAGCATCTGACACTCGTTTCTGGCTGGATGTCAAAGCCGGGGGACTGAAATTGTGGATTTGGAGAAGACTGCACCTGACAAGCAAGATTTTGAGTGTTACTACATACCTGGATCACAAATACATGGGGACTGATCCCGACTCCACGAATGCAGTGTCAGTGAGGAGGCCTCAGAAATCTCAGGGGCCTTGGGTAGTAGATCAGTGTTTACCATGGCGTGCGAATGAACTCTGGGAGTCCATTCCACATGGAGGGATGCTCTCTCAGCCTGGACACATGGGGAAGGGCCTAGGTCCTGCCCTGGATGAAATGACAGACTCTGGAGATCTCCCCCCCAAGGAGGGCCTCACCCTCCCTGGGGAATGATGTGGGGATTGGGTGGGGGGTTGTGGGGCTGGTGGAGGGACAAGGGAGGAGGGGTGGGAGAGGGAGCTGGGATTGACATGTGAAGCATTCATGTTTCTAATTTAAATAAAAACATATATTGAGGGGGAAAAAGAATACACGGGGAAAGATTTACTCTACAGATATCTATTGCACTCTTTCTCATTCCATAGTCTTTAGTATCGTGATCTTCCAGGATTTACATAGGTAGCAAACAGATTAAGATAATTAATTATTAATGGAAGCAGATTAAGTCACTATGGTACATCATTTATAATGATACACTGTGCACAAAGTCCCACAACATACAGAAAACTCTGGAATGTACAGGATTCAGCTCTAAATACTTAGCAGACCATAAGAAAAGGTCAAACATGTGCTCCGTGGTGAATTGTATTTATTTCTTTGCATTTATATTTTTTTAGTTTTTATAAAATCGCTTCAAAATATACTAATTTCAGCCAACTGTGTAGTTATCTCGTAGGCTATTCACTTGCATGCTATAGTCTAAAATTTTTTAAAATAAAGATTGTGTAAGCATGAGGACTTGAAGCCAATCCTTTAGAGCCTAGGCAATAAAAATAAAGATAAAAATGGAATAAGGAGGAAAAGTTAGAAAGTGTCTTAGGGCTTCTATTCCTGTGACAATGAACAGGAACAAAAACAACTTGAGGAGAAAGGGGAATGTTTGCATTTTGCACTTCCAGGTAAAAATCCTTCATTGAGTGAAGTAAAGGCAGGAACCCAGAGGCGGGAGCTGATGCAGAGGCCGCGGAGGACGCTGCTGACTGGTTTGTTCCTCACGGCTTGGTCCCCATAGCTTGCTCAGTCTGCTTTTTCTTTTCTTTTCTTTTTTGAGACAGGGTTTTTCTGTGTAGCACTGGCTGTCCTGGAACTCACTCTGTAGACCAGGCTGGCCTCCAATTCCTCTGCTTCCCCTCTGGGATTAAAGGCGCACACCACTGTCATCACCAAGCTCAGTCTGCTTTCTTATAGGACGAAGCACCACCCGCACAGGGATGGCATTCCCACAATGAACTGGGCTCGACCACATCAATCACTGACTAAGCAAGCGCCCTGAGGCCAGCACGGTGGAGGCCTTTTCTCAACTGAAGTCTACTTCCCAGATGACCCTGATCTGTGTCAAGGTGACGAGAGTCTAGCCAGAGCACAAAACCAGCAGGCAAACTTGGAATGATGGTACATGTTTGTAATACTGCCAGTGGTGGGTGAGGGATCTGGAAATAGGCAGATCGTGTGAACGCTACACACACACACACACACACACACACACACACACACACACACACACGTGTGTCACACACACACTCATGAAAGCAAAATTGCAGATGCACATTGTAGCACCAGCAAGTCATAGACTAAAACCTAGTTTTAACAGGGGGATTTTCTGATCCACTATGCTCATCACCCATCTATCCACTGCCCATGTGTTGTTCTTATCCTCATAGGCTGCCTGGGGAGTCACCTGCAAAGTTAGATCTCCACTGTGGGAAGATTCGTAATTCATGAGTCATTTCTGCATCGCCCCTACAAATTTGATCTAACAGATATTTACCATCAGCTTTGAAAAACCTTATGTTGGCTGTCTTTCCAACAAGCTGTCATCTCTGCAACTGCAATGTTGTCTCTTTCCAAATGTAAACATGAATCAAGGAGATTGTTCTGATTTGGTGTGCGGTATGAGGGTAGGAGGATTTAAAAAAAACATGAATTATGCCTCTGCATGGGTTACTTTCAGTTGCACAAGGAATCCTCTTCAAAGAAATTTCCCTACAGTCACGCTCACAATAAACTGGAGCCTTCAAAATGTGAGTAGATCTCCCACCCACCGCTATGTAAAAAACTGGGCCGCAGCAGGGTACTGAGATCTGTTCTCCCAGTCTGCTCTGCCAGCGGACAGCAATTAAGAGGGAGGCACCACTGGAGAATTCAGGTAGCTTCAGTGTAAATGACTTTGCTCCCATTCTGTCTGCTGTAATTAAACGCTGCTTGTTACTCACAGAATAAAACCTGTCTCCTATTGAACTCTGTTCACCAGGCTGGGAGAGAAACGGAAGGGAAACCTACATTTACACATTGCCGCAGACCGCTTTGGGTGGATTTAACTAAACCCATGGGCTTCTATTTCAGGACTTCCTACAGGTAATGGAAATAATATGAAACCACTTGTTATTCAATACCAAATGGAGAGCCTGAGATATGTGTGTCCTTAAATTGTATATGTATTTTCAGGTATATAATAACAACTAAAGGAAAACATGACGTGAATTTTAAAAGGGCGGGGTTGGGATGTACATGGAGGAGAGGAAAGGGAAGGGGGAAATCATGCAATTGCATTATAATTTCAAAAGAATTAAAAAAATCAAAAATATAAAACTATTACCAGGATCAAAGTTTTATCACAAATCTTCTGTGATGAGCCAGGTCGTATCAGACTTTGGTTCAGATCCCTGGGGGTGGGATCTTTCTCCTAGTGAAGAGAATTTCTCACTGTGGAAGGCATGTGACCACGCTGCCTAGTACTTCTTCACACTGGTGTCTTCCTGTGTGCTTTCTCCAGGCGCTGGGGCATAGAAAGGAATGCCCTTCCTCGTCTACAGCACAGAATCAGCATGAAGTGCATACAAGCCAGCAAAAAAAAAGGAACAAAACCAACAAACATGATCATTATACATCATTGAGATGGTTACAGAGATATAACGTGCGTAGGCAGCCAATTGGGTGATGACATGAGGAGGGGGAGCTGATGTTCATGAAAGCTCTCTGAAGGTAGCTTGAGATGTAACACCCTGGAGACGAGAAAAGCCCCAGTTTTGAAGAGAGCAGGGAGGGCGCTAAGGATCCCAGGCAATCGGCCGGTCCTTGGGCATTGCGGTCACCACAGTGCTCGTGCCCCTAGTTTTGCTTGCTGTTTTCTACAAATTAGTGTTCTCCACCAGCTAACTCATTTCAGCCCATGCTCCTATCATCATGGTGGGCAATTAAAAGCAATTAAAAGCCCCCAAGGAGAATGGAAGACACCAAAGAGCTGCCATTTGTTTCCCAAAGTGGGACTCCAAAGAAAACCCAAACCAGTGACAGAGCGATGATGTCACAATCAGCAAAAGGCATGTGCCAGAAGGCTTCGGGGTAACTTTCCAGCCATGAGCCGAGTTATAATACGTTAATTCATCCCATGTCTGTTTTTATTTATATGCAACGTGTGAGGTCAATGTTGTGAACAAGTACACAAACAAAATTGCCCGCTGATCGCATTGTATGTATTTCATGTGTGGCACTGATTTAGTTATTTTTCGTAATTAATCCATCCCTACAGTTAAAAAGTGTCTTTCTCTCCTCCAGGAAAACCTTGTGCCAATAGGTTGGGCTGAGCATTCCACCCCTGGTGTCTGCATAGGCTGCTCTCTAATCACTTCCCAACCAGGCTGCCGCTACTTCAAAGACAGACCAAGCCCGTGTGGGGTCCTCAGTGTCTGTAGACTTCAAATCTCACTCATCTTCTGTTGCTGTCACTGTGTCTTCAGATATACTTTTTATTGTAGCTGTCTAAAAAGAACATGAGAAACATCCTTTAAAACCACACAATGTAGGGCAGGGGATGCGCGGGATCGGGATGCATGATGCGAAAGACACAAAGAATAAATGAAAAGAAAGATAAGGGGGGAAAGTATAACGTGAAAGTCACAATTAGAGCTTAAAATTTAGGAATCACAAAAGAAATGACGATGGATTTGACAACCATGCATATACCAGCGCGCGCACACACACACACACACACACACACACACACACACACTTTTATACAGCAATAATATAATCTTTAAGAAAGCAAAAGCATACATAATTGCTCCCAGAAGTATTTTCTGATATCCCTGACAAAATGACTAACTTCTCTAGTTTACAGAGCATCCCCTGATGAGAAAAAGACCAACAAATTCAATAGGAATGATTCAAAAATACATTGGCAGACACTTCACAAAACATGAAATATAAACGATCCTGTATTTTATGAGAAGATCTTAAATAACTGTCTCTCATAAGGAAATATCAAGTTCAGTGAGGACTTCACTTTTATGCATCAAGTTGTAAAAACCTAAGTTTGAGAGCAACACTTTTTCATTAAGTTTGTGGAGAGAGGTTCTCCCAGTCCTACTGGTAGACAAAATGTTTAAGTCTCTGTAGAAGGCAAATTGACAGTACCAGCTGGGGTTTTTTTTGTTGCATTTACCCTAGACCTCGTCATCTTCTTATCAACTAATGTAGCACTATGAAGAAATTATGGATGTATAAGATGACATTGCAATAGATTTTTAATAGCAAATCTTCAGTGCAAAGGCCAAACAGTATTTGTTAAATCAATGGTGGTACACCTTCACAATAGAATATTACACAAACATAAGAATGACAGCCATGTGTCAAGATATGGGAGGATTTCTCAGACTACGTGCATATATAACATGGAAGAATAGGAAGGGACTTACATCCACATTTTCTTGTGTTAAAGAATCACAGAAAAACAAATAGGACTTTATGAACATGACATTCTAAAATGGGGGGTTCAATATCACATAGGAAGTTAATGTATGGAATATGAATTATGTGTGTACTTTATTGCTTTATCTTGTTAATCATATAGATGTACCCAATGAAGTTATTAAACTTGGCAAGTTGATATATACTCATAGTCTCAGTCCTCAAGAGCCCAAGGCAGAAGCAGGAAGATCAAAAGTTCAAGGTAAGCTTGGACTACAGAGGAAGACACTGCCTCAAATATTTATGCATACCTGAATACATATATGTATATATGTGTGTGTATATATAGTACATACATGTAATCTCTGTCTGTTAATGTGTCTTCTATAATTTGATAAAATACCATTTCCTTTTGAAACTAACTAGGATAAGATGGTGAATGTTAGCTACATATACACTTTTATATTTATATCCATTCATATACAAGGTTATATATCCATAAATAAATGTCATAATATCTGAGTGTGAAAAGAAGAAAACTTGATACAGTAGAGAAAAACCAGAGAAATCTCTTTTGCTATGAATTTGTTTAATTCGAAATTTGACTATGATTTCATTCATTCTTTGCTTCTTTCATTCATAAAATAGAGCAAAGGACAACTCTCTAAGGTCATTATAGATGTCTAAAAGAAAGGATTTAAGATTTCTGGTCCATCTCCTGGAGCCAGGTTCACAGGCAGAATTGAAATTTCACTCAGTTCACTGTCTTTCTTCTTGGTTGTACACAGGAGGAGCCAACTCCTGCATAAAGAATTCTTTACTCTGGTCAGGATCACGCCAGCTGACTCCAGAACTTCACCTCTCCCTCTGCCCCTCCAGATCCAACCCTGCCCTGATCTTACCCCCAGGTCCCACAGCAGAACACCTACTGTGAGTTCTCCTTCCTTTCTACACTCCATCTCCAGTGGCCCCCAACTCCAGCAGGCTGTCTCTGGGAACCTGCCACTAGACTTGCCAGAGAAGCAAACAGTCCATCAAAGCAAGGAGGCAAGATTGAGGTCTTCACTCTGCCCCTCTGTTCCATATCCAATCCCCTAGTCTCATCCCTAGCTCTGAAGTGTGCTATCTGTTGTGATGTCTGCCTGCTCTCTGCCCATATCCTAGGGGACTAAGCAGATACTGGTGAAGCACCCTGATTTAGTCCCTCCTGTGGACCATTCATCCCTTTCTTCCTAGCCTAACCCCCATTCCTAGATGTCAGCTCCTAATAGCTCCTAATACCTAGGAACACTTTTTATATGAAACCCCCAGTGCCCACACCTGCCAGGATCCTACAATTTAGGAATTTGAATAGGAACCTCAGAGACAAGCCTCCACAACATAATACAATAGATGGAAGAGTTTATCATAGGCATGAAATATATGATAGAAGAAATAGATACACCAGTCATAAAAGAAAGCAAGTCTTGGACACTATGAAAAGATCCAAGGAGATAAAATCTAAGGAGAAGAAAACCAGGTTAAAGTCACAGAAAAATATTTCAACAAAACAAAACAAAAACCAGAAGGAAATTTATTTAATCACAGATGCCTGCCTGGGTTACTAGGCCCAGCCCAGCCAAACCTTCAATCATAACTTATGGAGAAACAAGACATTGTATGATAAAAACCCTGTTTAAGCATATCTATCCACAAATCTAGACCTACACAAGGGGCTGGAAAAACAATACAGAACAAACATCTCTAATCTAAATAAGTTTATTTCACCCAAGAAAACATAAAGAATATATGGCCACAGATCAGCAAGACAAAAGAGGGGAAACACACACACACACACACACACACACACGCACGCACTCACGCATGCACGCACACATGTGGGGAGGCACACACCACATTAACAAAATGACAGGAATCACTAAAAGTTATTCTTCGATATCTCTAAAAACCAATGGGCTCAATTCCCCAATAAAAAGACACAGACTAACAAAATGGATGTGAAAACAGGATCCATCCATGTGCTACGCCCAGAAAACATGCCTATTTTAACACCAAGTATAGAAATAACTTTAGGGTAAAAGGATGGAGAAAAATATCCCAAGCAAGTGGACCTAAAAAACATCTGGTGAAGCCGTTTTAACGACTGACAAAACAGACTTCAAACCAAAATTATGAGGGTACAGAAGGATACTACATATACATGAAAGGAAAAATCTACCATGGGGCATTGCAGTTCTTAACATATATGCACCAAACACATCGACACTGACATTTGTAAAAGAAACACTGCTACGCTTAAATCACACATTGACCCTTACACACTCATACTGGGAAACTTCAATAGCCCACTGATTCAGACAAAAACTAAACAGATAAATACTGGCGCTAACACACATTATAAACAAAATGAATCTAACAGGTATTTACAGAACATTGTACCCAAACACAAAAGAGTATGCTTTTGCTCAGCACCTCATGAAGTTTTCCAAAATTGATCCATACTCAGACACAAAGCAATCTTCCCACCAGCCTGTACCTAGAGTCACATCAGTCCCAAGTGAACATGCAAGACGTTATATTAATTATGAAGCTATTGGTCATTTGCTTGTTTTTCTTTTATCAGCTAGCTCTAACTTAATTATTAACCCATAACTGCTAATCTGAGCATTTCCACGTAGTCTTCTCTTACCGGAGAAAAGGGTACAGACCTCTCAAGCCCAACATTGTGACTGACTGTGTCTCTGTTTCCCAGAATCCCCCTCGACTCCTAGTCCCACCTATCTTGCTTCCCTATTGGCCAGCAGTGTTTTATTTAATAAACCAATAAGACAACATATACACAGAAGGGCTTCTCCCATCAACAAAGCAAGTCTAAACAGATACAAGAAAATTGAAATAACTCCCTATATCCTATTTGAATACTATAGATTAAAGCTGTATATCAACAACAGAAACAACAGAAAGCTTACACACTCATGGAAATTCAAAGGCTCACTACTGAGTTAAAAATGTGTCAAGACAGAAATTAAGAAAGAAATGAAAGACTTTTAAGTTGAGTGAAAATGAATATACAACATAGCCAAACTTACAGAATACAATGAAGGTGGTTTAAGAGGCAAGTTTGCAACACATGTTTGCATGACATAATTGGAGAGATCTCTCACCAGTGACTTAACAGCACACATGAAAACTCTAAGGCAAAGAAGAAATCACACCCCAAAGGAGTATACAGAAGGAAACAAGCAAACTCAGTGCTAAAATCGAGAAAATAGAAACAAACACATGAGCATCAAAAACAATACAAAGAATCAATGAAACAGAGTTGGTTCTTAGAGAAAAACAGTAAGACTGGCAAATCCTTACATAAATTTAAAGGCAGAGAGAAAATATTCAAGTTAACAAAAGTAGAAATGAGAAGGGAATGTAGCAGCAAACACTGCAGAAATCCAGAAAAGCATATGGACACACTTTAAAGATCTTTAGTCACCAAACTGGGAAATCTAAAATATATTGATAATTTTCTTAATTCATGTCACTCACCAAAATTAAATCAAGGTCAGATGAGCAATTAAGACAGCCCTATAATCCTCACTGAAATAAACACTGTCATTAAAATTCTCCCAAACAGTTAAGGCCAGGGCTACATGGTTTTAGTACAGAATTGTACCAGATTTCCAAGAGGAGTAAAAGACAATACTCCTCAAATTATTATATGCAATGGAAACTGAAGGAACATCCCCAACTTGTTTTATGAAGTCACAGTTACCATACTACTTCAACCCCATGAAGACCTAACGAAGAGAATTACAGATCAATTTCCTTTGTGAACATAGTTGCAAAAATTCTTTAAAAAATACTTGTAAATGTAATCAAAGAACACATCAATATGATGAGCCACCACAATCAACTAGGCTTTATTCTAGAGATGCAGGGATAGTTCAACAAAAGTAAATCTGAAAATATACATACTGAAGGACAAAAACCACACAATCATCTCATTTGACGGAGAAAGACACCTTTGAAAAAATTCATCACCACCTCATGATAAAAGTGATGGAAACATTAAACATACAAATGACATACCTCAATATAACAAAGGTAGTTTACAACACGCAGTAATGTCAACTTAAATGGTGAGAAACACAAAGCAATTCTATTAAAATCAGGAAGAAGACAATGTTGTTCACTCTCTGCACGCCTATCTAATATTGTATGAAGTCTTAGCTAGATCAGTAAGACAACTGAAGGAGATCAAGGGGATACAAATTGAAAACTACACATCTGACAGAGGGCTAATATCCAAAATATATAAAGAATTTAAAAACTAGTTGTCAACAAAACAACCCAATTAAAAATAAGATGCAGACATAAACAGTATTTTCTTTTTGTTTTTGCTAATTAATTAGATTTTTCATTTATTTTGTATGCCAACCACAGTTTCCTCTCTTTCCTCTCCTCCTGCCAATTACCCCCTTCCCTATCCACTCCTCTTCCATTCAGAAAGTCACAGGCTTCCCATGGGAATCAACAAAGCATGGCACATTAAGTTGAGGAAAGACCAAGCTTCTCCTCCTGCATCAGGCCTGGGCAAGGCAACCCAGCAGGTTCCCAAAAGGCACCTCAAGTGCCAGGGGCAGGTCTTGACCACACTACTAGGAGCCCCACAAACAGACTCAGTCATGCAACTGTTACACACAGGCAGAAGGCCTAGGATAGTCCCTTGTGGGCTCCCTAACTGTTGGTCAGGTCAGCTGTCTCTGTGGTTTCCCCCCAAATCATGACCTTGACCCCCCCACTCACATAATCCCTCCTTCCCCTCTTCAACAGCACTCCAGGAGCTTGGCCCAGTGCTTGGTTGTGAATCTCTGTGTCTGCTTCCATCAGTCACTGAATGAATGCATTCTCATGACAATTAGGGTAGTCACCAATCAGCTTAAAGGAGGAGGCCAGCTCAGGCACCCTCTCCACTACCGCTAGGAGTTTTAGCTTGGATCATCCTTGTGGGTTCTTGGGATTTTCCCTGGTATCAGGTTTCTCCCTAACCCCAAAATGACTCACCCTACCAAAACTTCTCTTTTGATACTCTCCACCTCGGGCCCTTCCCAACCCACCTAATCTGATTCCTCATGTTTCTGTCTCCACCAGCCCTCTATTCTCCAGTTTACTCAGGAAAATCCAGTCCTCCACTCTCTCTTTCCCAGGGAAATCCACACTTCCCTCTTTTGGCTCTCTCTGTCACCTAGCCTCTCTAGGGCTGCGGACTGTAGCCTGATTATCCTTTATTTTATACCTACTATTTACTTATGAGTGAGTACATACCATGTTTTCCTTTCTGGGTCTCTGATACTTAGGATGAATTTGTTTTACGGACTCATTCATTTGGAACTGGATGTCATTGCTTTTACAGCTAAGTAGTACTCCATTGTGTAAATGTAAGACATCTTCTTTACCCATTCTTCACTTGAGGGACATCTAAGTTGTTTCCAGTTTGGATATTATGAATAATACTGCTATGAACATAGTTGAGCAAATGTCCTTGTGGTAGAATGAAGTATCCTTTGAGTATACGCCAAAGAGTGGTGTAGCTGTGTCTTGAGGTAGATTGGTAGCCAATTTTCTGAGAAACCACCATAGTGATTTCTGAAGTGGCTGCCCAAGTTTGCACTCCCACCAGCAGTGGAGGAGTGTTCCGCTTACTCCCCATCCTTCCCAACGTAAGTTACCACTAGTGTTTTTGATGTTAGCCTTTCTGACCGGTATAAGATGGTATCCCAGAGTAATTTTTATTTGTATTTCACTGATGGTTAAGGATGTTGAACTATTCTCTAAGTGTATTTCATTCATTGGAGGCTCTTCTGTTGAGACTTCTCCATTTAAATCTGTAACCCATTGTTTGACTGGATTATGTGGTATTTTGATGTCTTGAATTCTTTATATATTTTGGAGATCAGTACTTTGTCACATATGGGGTTGGTGAAGATCTTAGAAACTGGAGAAGGTATTGTAAAATGGAAAGCTCTCCCATGCTCATGGATTGTTAGGATTAACATAGTAAAAATGGCAATTTTACCACAAGCAATCGACAGATTCAATGCAATTTCCATCTAAATTCCAACACAATTCTTCACAGACCTCAAAAGAACAATACTCAGCTTCATATAGAAAAACAAACACAGGATAGTTAAAACAATCCTGTATCATAAAGGAACTTCCAGAGGCATCACTATCCCTGATGCCTAATTTTACTATAGAGCTACAGTAATTAAAATAGCTTGGTATTGACATAAAGACAGATATGTGGATCAATGGAATCGAATCAAAGAACTTGTTGTAAATCCACACATCTATGAATACCTGGTTTTTAACAAAGGAAGCAAAATTATACAATGGAAAAAAGAAAGCATCTTCAACAAATGGTACTGACATAACTGGATATTGACCTGTAGAAGATTGCAAATAGATCCATGTCTATTGCCCTTCATGAAACTCAAGTACAAATTAATCAAAGACCTCAACATAAATCCAGTTACACCATAGGTGACTGAAAAGAAAGTGGGAAGTAGCCTTGAACACATTGGCATAGACAACTTCCTGAATATAACTCCTGTAGCACAGATACTGAGATTGACAATAAATGGGACCTCCTGGAACTTAAAAGCTTCTGAAAGGCAAAGGACAGTGTTGATAACACAGTGTATTTTCAAAGGAGGAAACTCAAATGGCATGACTGAGAAACACTTCAAGCATTGTTGATTATCCTTAGCTATCAGGGAATGCAAACCAAAACTACTTTGAGATTTCATCTTATATCCATCAAAATAGCTAAGATCAGTGCCAGCTCATGCTGGTGAGGATGGAGCAAGGGGGATACCCAAACACTGCAACTAGGAAAGCCAACTTGTATAGCCACTACAGAAACCAGTTGTGGCAGTTCTTCAGGAAGATGGTAATTTATGTCTATCAATATCCAACTTTGCCATTCTCGGCATATGACTAAAGTTTGCATCATCCTATCTCAAAGACACTTGCTTAACCATGTTCATTTCTTCTCTAGTCATAATAGCCAGAAATTGGAAAAAAACTTAGATATCCCTCAGCTGAGTAATAAATAAATATAATGTGGTACATTTACAAAATGTAGTATTACTTAGCCATTAAAAATGGCATCGTGGATTTTGCAGGCAAATTGATGGAACTAGAAAAGATTTTCCAGACACAGAGAGACAGATAGGAAATGTATTCACTTACATGTGGATATTAGCTGTTAGATCAGTGATAACCAAACTATAATCATAGGTGTAGAGTAAGGGAGTACACTGTGTTTAGAAAGATATTCCCAGGAAAAGAAAATAGAGTAAGTAGAAAGTAGAACAAGTAATTATTGGTCGGGGTGGGGGGATTGAACTGGAGGATCAACTGTGGAGGGATTGGGAAGAAGGGGAATGATAGAGGGAATGTAGAGAAAGATAACTAAACCTACATCACCATAGAAACGAACTACTCTTTAGAGTAGGGTGCATGCCCAGCAGTAGATCACTGTCAGAAAATTAGCTCGTGGGTATCTTTAGTGGTTCTTTTTCTCACAATGATTTTTTCAAGGTTCTCCTTTTTTAAAAAATTTAACTTTTTGCTCATTTATCTTAAAAATGTATTTATTTATTATATATACACTGTTCTCCCTACACACCAGAAGAGGGCATCAGATCTCATTATAGATGGTTTGAGCCATCATGTAGCTGCTGGGAATTGAATTTGGGACCTCTGGAAGAGCAATCAATGTTTTCAAACTCTGAGCCATCACTCTAGCCATATCACCTTATTTTTTACTTTTACTTTATATTACTTCATTTCTGCATGTATCTTTTTAATTTTTCTCTTTTTATCATAAAGATCCTTTGTGCATATATTATGATGATCAGTTTAATATTATTATGGAATTCCTTAGTGTTCAAATGATTAAATGATTGGATCTCTGTTTTGTTATGTTTTTTTTTCTTGCACTCTTTTCCTTCTGTTTTGTTCAATTCTTGTATATTAGTCTTTGTTTTATCTTGTCGTATTTTTATTATTATCCCCTAGAAGCCTCTTTGTTTCCTAATGGAAGAGGGGAAATCATAGCCAGGTATATCATATGAGAAATCTATTTTCAATAGGGAAAAACATGAGAGAGAGAGAGAGAGAGAGAGAGAGAGAGAGAGAGAGAGAGAGAGAGAGAGAGAGAGAGAGAGAGAGAGAGAGAGAGAGAGAGAAGAGGTACTCATTTTCTTTTATGAATTCTACAATTCCTGGGAACTTAGCCATATTAGGATATTAGGTTGTAGGGGGAAACTTAGGACTGTGCCATTAGCCACGCAGCTCTTTAGAGGCGCATATGCATACGGATGTGGTAAGGAAAGGATGGAACTATGCCGCTAACCACACCCACTTTGGGTGTGACTAGAGACACATACGGATGTAGGCGGTGAACTAAGCTGCTAGCCAGGCCCACTCTTGGGCGTAGCTAGAGTCGTGTATAGAGGTGGGAATAAAAGATTGGAGCAGAGCTGCATTTGCTCTTTTTTTTTGGCTTCCAGTTTGGTTGCGAGAAAGCTATTTGGCTCATCTGGGTTGCCCGTTTTCTCTTCTAAGTAATTTCTACGATAAACAGTTACCTATACTCTCAACAAGTGTGCTGTTAATCGTTAGAGCGACATTAGGTCCTTTATGAAGACTTCTTTTCCGAGTAGGATTTTAATTCCCTCATTGTGTGTGTTGCAAATGTCCTGAGCTTTCGACTTCACCTATTGGTTGTCTTGCTAAAAAGTATGGGGTCCTTTTTGCTTCTTTCCACATTCTAAAACGATAACCGAGCACATTACAAATGCTCATCTACTTTTGTTTCTTTTCTCCTCAACATTTTAAGTGGTGATGGTGACGTTAGCCCAGGTCTATAGTACTAGCTGTTACATGCTAAAGCTCTATATCCCCTTTTCAGATCTGATACATATAAAGTCAGTGTCTCTGTTAATCTACTTCTTGCAATTATTGGCATCCTTTTAAACGAAAAAAAAAGCACAGTGTGGACACGGCGTCATTCATATCTTCATTGTTGTAGTCTTATCTGTGTGATAATGCAGCCGATAGATCCCAAACTAAGATTTAATTAGACATCTATGGCCATCTGCCCTTTGTCTGCGTAGTCTTTCCACGCCTTTGATATATTCTAACACTTAACATGTGTTAACACTTAACACGTTACTCTCACTGACGAATCACTGAGCTGTTGTGCTGAAAAATATTCTATCATCAAAAGGAAGTAACAGGGAAGGACACCCTTCTTGCCTGAGGAAACCTCAGACCCTAGAATGTTCCAAAGTTAGATTTTTTTCAATGCTATTTTTTTGAGACTGGATCTTACTTTACTGACCATGCTGGTCTTGATCTCAGGGAAACCCCCTTCTGCTGCTTCATAAGATTACAAGACTATAAGCCTGTGTCACCATGGCTGGACTTGAACTGTTGAGTTCTATTGTAACTGCTGATAGCATAAAATTGCAATGTAACTGAAAGGTCAACTAAGAAACAATACAAAGCCAATATTCACTTTGATGGGAAGTTAATTTAATTTTGCTTGACTGATACAGACACTTGAGTTTGGGAAATGGGAAATGACAGGGGATCAGATTTATTGCTGTACTTCAAGATTCCTTTATTTTCCCTTTAAACACAAGTTGGAATACCACAAATGTGTAAATGTATTGCTTTACATACTAAGTGTTGCCTGTATCTGACTTCCCCTCTACCAGAAGGATTTCTATATTAAAACAATACTATTTCATCCTACTGAAAGTAGTTGTGCTTGACGTTTTCCATATGAAAGATTCTGTGCTAAGCATTATCACACATGACCCTCAATTCAACTTCATAAAAAAATTGCCATTTTAGAGATGAGAACATTCAGTTGTCCAGTGGTAGAACTTGCCTGCTATCTCTGACATTTAACAAGTGTTAGAGTTCCCTGTGTCAGCCCGGCTCTGAGGCCTGAGGCCCAGCAGCTAACTGCACTGTGTCAGAGAAAGCTGCACATTCTGGGAGGGTAGAAATGAGAAGGTCCCAACCCTGGCTGTAAGGAAATGGATGAAGGGCCAAGGAAGAATGAAACAGAGCCAGTTAGGAGCAAAGCATGTCAACCCAGGCCGAGGGTGTGGATGACATCACTCAAAGATAGACATAATAGAGAAAAGGGTGCCATATTAGCATAGACCGTTGACTACTAGGATAGTGAATGTGCCGTAGCAACACTACTATGAGGTCTTCTTCCGAATAAACCAGCTTCTGTGGCTTGTGTACACATTAAGTTTAATTTAGGTAGAAAATGGTCTTGCTCAAGAACTGTATCCCCTTAGCCATCAGTGAGAGTCTGGAAACATTCATAGTAAATGTCAGGGTAGTCCCAGAAGCTAAGCTACTCAAAAGGCTGATAGATGAACGATCTTGAGCTTAAGGCCTTCCTGGATTAGAGAGTAAATCCAAGGCCATTTTAGGCTACTTAATAAGAAGACCTTGCATCAAAATAAAATGATAAAAGAGAGGACGGGCTAATTCAGTAGTGAAGTGTTCGTTGTCCATATGCAAGGCCCAAGGTTTAATTGTTCAGTTGCTAGTGATGAGGAAATGTTCAGGGGTGGACACCAGTGGGACAGAACTTGCTAAACATGTTCAAGACCACTTGATCCTAAACATGGACACAACACTGAAACAACATCAGTCCTGTTCCCTCCACATGTACTTGTCAATTATAAGCCTTTCTGTACCCAGAGATGTCCCATTGCTTTCTGTTGCTTCTTGGGAACACAATTCATGGAACTTATGAAGCCACTGAGAACAATAGAGACTATCCTGGTTAAGTTAACACTGCACATTGCTTGCTCTTCTTGCCCTCTAGCAGTCCCTGTGGGAAGAGAGAAACAGACATCAAAGGAAAAGGGAGTTGGTTGCGATGCGCTACTCAGTCCAGGACAGCAAAAATCGTCCATGGCCAACAGTAGCCCCACAGAAGCATCAGACAATCAGAGGAGAGTCATATGTGGTTTGGATTTCTAGAAATGTCTCAGCAAGTAATACATTTATGAACCCAGGCACAGCCTCTCCAGCCACCTGTTATTGTAGTAGTTCAGCAATTCCTTAAATTCCTTAGTTCAACATTTGTAGATGGACTAGTGTGGCGTAAGCACACATGGACCCCTTACATGCCTCAGTCAACGGGTGTACTTGGCTATTGAATGTGGAGTAAATGGTTATTTCTTGAGATATCCTTGGGTCCAAATCTCTAAGTGCCACAAGCCCCCAGCATTTCCTCTGTTCCTCCTGCAGGACCTGGGAAAGATCACCTGGTCTCCATCTCTCTGTCTGTGATCACAAGGAGCACAGAGGCTAGAGTCAAACAACAATGGGCTTGCGTCTTCTGTGGAAAGTTCACTAGCCCAGTGGCTGTGCCCATTAGCGATGTGACTCTTAACGTCCATCAGTGATCCCCATGCAACAGGTTGCAACTGCTATGACCACAAGACCTGGTGCCCTGGGGCTAGTCTATGGAGCACAAGCCCACACCCACTGATCCCTACAACCATTCATACACCTCTGTTTCTACACTGTCAAGTCACTCATGGACTCTGCTGACAGCGATAGAAGGAGAGAAATCCACACAGAACACATGCTTCTTAGTTTCCCGGTGACCTGAGTCAAAGCACCTGCCCAGCTGGCACCATACAGAAGTAAAAACACACTTCCACAAAAGCTATTCAATAAAGTTGACATAGATAGCCAAACTATAGATAACCACTAGCTGTATAGACAACAGTATTGAAACATAAGAACTGAATGAAATATGATACCCCACTTTTCATTTACTCCATGGGCCTTATCATGCATTTACTTTGAGGCAGAGTCTCATATTTCGGGTTGGCTTCAAACTCCTAATATAATCAAGGACAGCCTTAAACTTGTGACCCTCCAGCTTTCCCTTGCCTAATTCTGGGTGGGGTTAAGGATGTGCAACACCATATCAGTTTTGCATGGCACTGAAGATCAAATTCTGGGTGTTGCACAGCCAAGCAAGCAACACCAACTGAGCTATAACATCAGCTATTCTTCTTTATAAGTTTGCTTTGATCCAGAGATCAATGGTCAATATGTGTCACTGGTAAATCAGACCTCTGATTGCTATGTACTGTAATTGGAGAACTACAAACACTTAAATGTAACATCCAAAGACAAATTATATATACATCCCAAATAGTTATATATCAGATACTTCTGTCCAAGACTCACACATTATGGAATGGAAGCCAATATGGCCAATGGAGTCCTGTACTTATTCAAAAGTTGGTGAAAGAAACTCTGCTTACTGTCTGGTTGCTTCTTAGTTTAGCTTTATTTTGCTGAATCCTAAAATAGAAACTTATCTCTGGCTGTCCATCTTGCCGCAGTTGGAGGCTAGAAATTTGGGTTAAAAGATGGGGACAAGTAGGACTAATTGCTAGGTCAAGCAAAGAAAACAAGATGCACCAACTGAAGGGCTATGAATAGAAACCCCCTCAGAACCCCAAGGTTAGAGACCTAAGTGCCAAAGACAATGAGGCATTGAATTATTGGTTCAGTCATGTTCAATATGATGGCCAGGAAATGAAAACACTTGCGGGAGTCTCTTCGCTGGTTCAGGATATTTCTAGTTCCCTTTGTGTGTCATTTCTTCAGGGTAGACTTTGGGCTTTAAAAGCCAGCAAGTGATAGCGAGTCATTCCACAGTGTGCAGAAAAGGAAGCAGGAGAACCCAGCTTTCTCTTTAGCCTTCTGGGTGGAAAAGATAAAGACAGCATCCTTTTCTTATTTTTCTTAGAACAATATCCCTTCCCCTGAAGCCATGGGCACCTTAGCTTTCTCTCGAAAGCCATGCCACCAGAAGGCGTTTATTCAAGTAGGACAAAGGGTTGTGCTTGTACCATTACTGGAAGTTAAAAATGAAGTCATTCTGTTTTGCAACTGGCTTTCATATTAAAGCAACTGGCCTGTGCACACCATAAGACCACTGAAAGAGCATATCATGGTATTGTTTATAACTTTTGAACATTCTTTTCATTCTTTTTAAATCTACAATCAAATCTGAAATGTTAGCTGGTGATGGAGTTAATAATGTTTCCATTTTGCAGGTAAGGATCCTCAATAAAAAAAAGGAAAAAAGTAAAATCAATTTATGCTTAATAACACAACTAGAGAACTCTAGAGTCCATTTCAGAAGATGAATTCTCCTGATCATGAAGGCTTCATAAAATAAGGGCAGTTTTAGATTTCATTGCCAAAGATGAACCATTTTAATAAAAATAGTGAGCTCTATTATTTTAGGAGAAAATAAATGCCACAGTGTTGGTATAAAATCCCCATCACTAGCCTGGATAACTGTCTGGCCCAGTCGTGATGAAATACAGTACCACAGCAGTGTAATTCCGATGAGCCCAAGAAGATATCTTTGAAGACACATTGTTTGAATATTAACATAGTTAGGTTGAAAGTTATAGAAAGATTTGAGAAAGTGGCATGAGTTTTTAACCTGGCTGCTGCTATTCATTTGCTTTAAGATCACGAAATTGTCAAATATAATTTCTTTCTTAAGGGAGAAATAATTTTAAATACGATTAATTGAAAATCTGAAGTCAACTTGTGTGTATATTGGATTTTGCCTTATAGGTTGGTTCACACTGATATAACATATCGATGGCCTCCAAGGGCTTCACTCTTTGATGGGTCTGCAAGAGGAAGAGAAGCACACAGTATGTGCTCACTTTTTAATGCAGTCTGTAAGGAGGTACCATTAGCCAGTGCACAACAGTGATGGTAATAGCTCTTAGCATTCAATGAGTGCTTAACACCAACTACCGCACTTCATCCTCAGAGCCATGGTGAGACCTGGACTGTTGTCACCTCATTGTACAGTCAGAAGAACTGTGTCTGTGCAGAAAGTTTTCAAGCAGTTTAGGGGAGAATTCTAACCTTGGAAATCCCTATCTCTTCTTCTGTAGTCTTGATCGGTTGCCTTGACCAAGTGGCTGGCCACACAGGGAAGCAAAGTATTTACCTGGTGAAAGGGGCTGGACTTTTATGAGCTGTGTTGTATTTGAGAAAATACGAACCCAAGGATCTATCAATAAGTTGTCCATGGCGTTGTGACGCTAGTATAAAACAATGGCATACCTCCACCTCAGGGGGTCCGCACGTTCCTTTTTCAAACCACCACTTAGGTGGGTGGCCCAAGGTGAAATGAACAACAGACTGCTGTAGTAATGAAAACCATCATTGCTGTCATCCATGACTTTATAAAATACTGTACGGGACACACTATAAAGACCATGCAGTGCTTTATGATGTTCAAAGTATTAATTAACATCATTAAGGAACTGGCTCCTAAGAAGATATTGTGAAGCAAACGTGTCTCAAAAAGGAGAGCCCTGCCTTACAAATATTTGTTTTCAGACATTCCAGCTTCCCTCTTGACAATGTTATTTCCCTCACTGTCAATAAGATTTACAAGAGTTATTTACAGTATAAATGATGCTCACTGAATCATTTGTCATCTGTGCCCTGAAGAAAGAAAAAAGAAAATGAAACAAAAGGACAGCCGTTGGGTGATACATCTTGCATACGGTGCACAGACAGACATACAAACAAAAACACCCATATGCATAAAACAATAATTTAAAACTTCAGATATTCCAGTTGCCTCAAGGAAAGAGTAATTTTGAACTATAACCATTTTTTGAGGAATGTTGAAAAAAATGAAAGTGCACTTCAATGTATAATGAGAAAAATCTCAACATTTAGCAGTACTCTTTCCCATGTAAGTAGGCAGTGATGTTGTTATGCTCTGAATTCTAAAAGATGGCTGGTCAACTACTGGGAAAGTATTTACTTTTGTTCATTGCATATGGTGTCGATTATACATTTTCTGGCGAATTTCATTGTAAACTAAAGCATTATGAAAGTTACCATCTCTCACAAATTCAAAGAACACAAAGCTCAGTTAAATGTAGATACGAATAAAAAACTAACTTTTATAAAGTAATATTGAAATGTCACTAATGTCAGTTCAGTGCCGGTAAGAGATATTAAAAGCTCCTCAAAGCTGACACTTTTAATCAAAGTAATATTTTTAATAATAGGTCCTCTGTGATCATGGCAATCACTCATGATATTTAAAATCTATTTTTTGAAACATGTACATAGGCTCAGCTCCAGATGTAAGTGGTGAAGGCAGCACATAGTGTGCTCTGAAAGTCACCAGAAAGTCTGTGGCTACCAAAGCCACCCATGCAGTCTAAGCTTGTGGAGAGCCCTGCACCATCTGAATACATTATTACCTTAGGTTCATCTCCACTGTAGCAAACAGAGCATGGAGACACAGAACCCTGAAGAATTTGATTTACTTCCCCAAATGGAGTTCACAGAGA
This sequence comes from Mesocricetus auratus, assembly GCF_017639785.1. Classification (NCBI taxonomy): domain Eukaryota; kingdom Metazoa; phylum Chordata; class Mammalia; order Rodentia; family Cricetidae; genus Mesocricetus; species Mesocricetus auratus. Next base: position 5,132,662 of record NW_024429195.1, read on the forward strand.
ATGGAGCCCTAATCCTCTCAAAACTTCTCATAATCTTCCTTTTGTAACCAAGTCCTCTTTGGTCCCTGGTACAGACTTTTTTTCATGGGAGTACGTGGAGTCTTTAGATGAGGCTTCCAAAAGTTTGTTGAATGGTGTTAAGGCAATGATATGTCTTGACTCTCGCAAAGACAGACCAAGCTCTAATAAGATAAGACCCCCAAATAAGTTAATTTTGGTGGGCAAGGTAGTTCATAGTCAGAGCTCTTTGTTGTTGAAGATCTCCAGGGAGCCCCACAGGAGCCTTGGGCAGCTTCCATGTGCGCTCAGAAACCATACATTGCTCTGGGTCATCGCTAGGAGCTGAAGGAATGGGTAGAGTAGGGCTTGGTTCTGAGAGAGTACGGAGACCACAGGGACAATACCTTGCTTTTAATTAGAAATCACTCAATTCCACTTCTGCACACATTTTAACTATACAAATTTAGAGAGTATGATAATTCATACATAAAGTATGTGATCAGATCAAGATAATTAACATATTTATCTCCTTTAACGCTTTACAAAGTTACACTGTCCATATTTATGGTGCACAGTGTGTTATTTCAATATATGAATAAGATACGTGCTGATCAAGTCAAGGGAATCAATGTTTAGATCATTGAAGCTCATCTCACATAGGGATTAATATAACACATGTTACTGTGGTCTGCAGTCACTCCATTATTCTGTAGAACGCCACAACTTATTCATACTGTTCACTGTGTTTGGGTTGTTTGGATGCCTATTATCCAATTTCAAACTTTGCTTCAGTGTGACAAAAGTTTTGTGTGCCAGTTTCTTCTTTGGGTACTAAAAACACTCTCCTGGATTCTCAGCTGTTTCGCAAGGTGGTGGAGCCTCTCTGGTTCGTTCTAGTGTTACCATTCCGTGCTGGTTGTTGCTGTGGTATCACAGCTGGGTAGGGTGGTTGCTTGCTTCCTTCCTTTGGAATCTTGAATGGTGATTTCTGGTACCATGAAATGCAGTTTTCCCAGAGAGTAGAGTTTCAGGTAAGTTCCAGCTCTGAGGTCTCTGGTCCTGCATCAGAAGTATATACTGTCTGCAGCAAGAGACTTACATTCCACCTCTGTGGTGGTGGGGGATGTGTCTACTAAGGGCAAGAGCAATATCCTATGCATTTTTTGAGTCTCTTAGGCAACCCAGACTAACATTTCGAAAGAGGGATTCTTATGCTTGATTTTGGAGCTTTTATTAGATGGCCTTTGGCCATTGGGGACAGCGCTGTCAGTTCAGAGGGGAAATTTTTACTTAAACTCTTTATGTTCATTGAAAAACCAACCTACATGATTTATAGGTATTTTAGGCAAATACTAATATGATTCCTTCTGACTTTTCCAGACATCCTTACTGTTACTTTATCCTCTTTCCCTTTCTTTTGCATTCATCTTCTTCCCCATGCCCAATTGGACCACACCCCACTTTTACTGTTTCCCAACAGATCACTTTGTTCCTGCTCTTTTCTTCTCTGTTACTCCCCTGGCTCCTCCATCCTGGAAATGGTCCCTATTTTGTTATCCTGCTTTCTGTAGTTACTCCAGAACATGTACTCGCATCTGAAGATTTGGATGTAGAAGCCTCAGATGAGAGAGAACATGTTACCCTTGGCTTTCTGGGTCTGGGTGACCTCACTCAATAGGATCTTTTATAGTTCCATCAGTGTGTGTGCAGAGTTTATTATTTCATTTTTCTTTATATCAGAATAATATTCCACAGTGTATATACACTGGCTGTGAATCATCCATTTGTCTATTGAAGGGCATTTAGGTTGTCTGCACTTAGTATCTGTTGTGAATACAACAGCCGTGAGCATGACTACGCAAGTGTCTGTGGAGTAGGCTGTCAAGTCCTTTGGTCATATACCGTAGCTGAATTATATGATGGGTATTATTTTTTAGCAATTTGAGACTTATCTAAATGTATTTACATAGTGGCTGCACCAGTTTCCAATTCCAAGAGTAAATTAGGGCTCCCTTTTCCTCATACCCTCCGTAGCATTTGCTGCCCGTTATTTTGTCAATCTTTACCATTTTGACGGGGCTAAGATGAAATCTCAAAATTGTTTTAATTTTCATTCCCCAGTTGATAGAGAGGATGAACATATTTGAGATATTTATTTCTTCTTTTGAGAACTTTCTGTAATCTCTAATATATGTATTATCATGTCATCTGCATGTAGGGGTAGTTTGATGTCCCCATTTGTATCTACTTAATGTCTGTCTTTTACCGTATTCCTCCAGCTAGTACATTGAGCACCATATCGAAAAACAAGTGGGGATATCAAACTTCCTTGTCTAATTCCTGACTTTATTGTCTAATTCATGACTTCGGTGACACTGCTTCAAGCTTTTCTCTATTTAGCATGGTGTTGGCTGTGAGTTTCGTGAATATTGCTTTATTTAGCAAATATTTACCAGATTCCTGTTGGGAGGTATGATACATCAGTGCCGCAAATATATAAGCCAGAAATCTAGCAGGCAAATTTCATAGAATGTCACAGGGAGAAAGTTTGCATGCCAGTGAGGGTGCAAGGAGTGGTGTAGAGTGTAGTGATGAGAACTTCCATCAGAGAGAGCCGTGGGACGAAGGAGTATTTAAGCAAAGACTTAAAAAAGAATGACCTTTTGTGGCTGGGTTCCCAGACGGTGCTCTTGAGCACCAAGCCACCTCTCCAGCCGTTTCTTGTCCATCTTGTTGTCTGCTGAGTGAGCAATGTGGTGGGTTGCCTTTGTGCGAGTTCCCATGACCCCCAAAAGAAAAGAAAAAATGCAAACTAGCAACAGTGAAACATCATGAAAACCAGGCAAGCCACCGATTTCCAGCTACTCAAGAGACTCGTGGTACGAGTGCTGCAAACTCAAGGTCAACCAGGGCTACAGAGGGCTCCCTCTAGGCATTTTAGGGAGAGGCAGTCCCAAAAGACTAGAGGTCTGTGTCGTGACTCAGTGGTAGAGAGCTTGCCTGGCATGTGCAAAGATTCTGGGTTCGATTCCCAGCAGCAGCAGGAAGGGAGGGAGGTAGCAGGAAGGGAGGGAGGGAGGGAGGGAGGGAAGGAGGGAGGGAGGAAGGAAGAGACGAAGGAAGGGATAAAAGAGAAGTTCATGGTAGACTCACCATTAATCCCAGAGCTCAGAAGGCAGAGGCAGGAGGATCTCTGTGAGTCTGTGACCAGCCTGGGCTGCATGGAAGGGAACGAAAGCACGCACATGACCTTGATCGACAGAGACTGCAGCCAATGAGAATGCTAAAGCCAGTAAAGAGAACTGCGGCATCTGGTCCGAACTGCAGTTCCGCTTGTGCGATGGACAGGAGGTGAAGATGTCGGATAGTTCTAAATGAATACGACCCACCGGACCATGACCAGCCAAAGATGCTGAAACTCAAGGTGCGCAAGGCCTGTCTGTACCTGTTTTGGCTGACCGTCCCCTTCAACATGCTGTGTAGGACGTGTGGAGACTATATCTGCAAGGAGCAGAGGTTCAGTGCGCCCTAGGAAACCGTCCAGAACGAGGCCTCCCTGGGCCTGTCTATGTTCCGCTTCTATATCAAGTGCCAGTGCTGCTTGACCGAGATCACCTTCAAGATAGAGAACACAGACTACACCGTGGAGCATGGGGCCATGTGTGCAACTTCCAGGCCGAGAAGCTCCTGGGGGAGGAGGAAGCATGCCCAGAAGGAGCACGAGAATGAGGAGCTCAACCACCCCACGGAGGTCCTAGAGAACCACACCGAGGACTCAAAGCCGGAGATGGAGGTGTTGGGAAACCTGCAGGAGCTGAAGGATCCGAGCCGGGGTGGGCGCACCGTGGGTTTCGAGGCCATGCAGCACCGCCTGCCACAGGAGCAGGGGTGACAGCAGCCGAAGGAGGAAGATGAGCACGAGACTACGACCTTGCTGGGGGAGGCTCGCTGCTGCAGGTGGATTACGACTCAGAAGACGAAGCTCCGCCTTCCCTACCACCGGCAGCAGCAAGACCCAACCCCAAAGCCATCCTGGACTAGGTACCAAAGGCCCAGAAGAAGGCAGAGCCCAGTGGACAGCCGGACACAGCTCACCGGCTTGGCTGTGTCAAAGGTGAAAGGTGGAAACCAATGGGTGCTCAGAGCAGGTCGGCATGCCAAACACGGGTGACCCCGAGAGCAGGAAGGTGACCAATCTTGCACCCCAGGCCCCCCAGGGTCCAGCTCCATAAGCCGGCTGGGTGCATATGGATGCTGCGAGGACAGTGACAGCTAAGCTTCCACGGTGGCATCACAGACCCAAGAAGCCAGAGGAGAAGATGGCATCAAGGAAGGCACCCTCAGCAAACGCTCCGCCGCGTCTACCATGGGTCCAGGCAGGGTGTGGAAAGGCAATGTCCTTCAGCACCAGGCATCCCGGGACAGACAGCCTGGTCCACTCTCAGTCCTTGTGTTACGGGGAGCCTGTTTACCCGGTCCCTTCCTGCCACAGATCTGAACACTATCTGACACGGGGGAGGGGGCAGGGTCCCCGGAGACCATCTTCCAACAAAGCCTGGGGTTGCACCCTCAACGCAATAATATCGTGTGAAGAAAAGAAGACAGTCAACTACAGACGTTACTCTTGGAAGGTCTGGACTGTCAGAAAGTACCAGAGTAATGTAGCTGCAAGTGAGAAGACGCGGGGCAACGTTTTAAGCCTTGATATTCTCTGTCACTTCAAAGTTGAAGCCAGAGCGGGAACTGGGGCTTTAGCCTGGGAGTAACCAATGACCAGGAGGGAGGAAACTCAGGAGGTGCAGTGTGCTAGCGCGGAGGAATGAGGCACATTGGGAGGAAAGCATCATCAGCTCTGGTCGGGGTGCTGATGGGTTAAGTAGAGGGGGCATTAGTCCTTGAGTTTTAGCACCAACGAATCAACTTTTGCATTAGGTTAAGATTTTGTTTCTTTTGGCTTTTGCGTAGTTAATGTTTTTGGCAGGGTGTCCCACTTTTGGAAGCCAACTCTGAGTCATCCTGGAAATGGACGCTTGTGGCGTAGTGTCAGGTGACGCTTTGGCACAGTGTCAGGTCACATGGCAGCTTTCAGCGCCTCCTCAAAGTCCTAAGGCAGGCCAGCCCTCCGGAAGGGGTTGTCCAGACTCCTATGTGTCTACCGCGTGTTGTCTGAGAAGAGGCCAAGAGGAAATGATTCCCATTTTTTTCCAGAACATTCCCACTGCGGTATATTGAACCCTAAGACGGTCAGAACATAAAGAACTTGGCTCATTTTGCCTTGATTAGTAACAGAGTGGGTGGTCTCTTGGCTGCTTTTCAAAGGAATGTAGAAAGTTGAAAAAGATAACATGCCGTTATGAACTTGGAATTTGAACCTTAGTTTTATCTAACATTTATTATGTCATAGATGGCACAGCACCCAGTCTGATACTCTGCTTCTTAATCAGCGTTGCCATAGTTTCACGTTCAAAGGACAATATAAATATGCAAACTTGTGAATAAACACTTTAAGGCTTTGGAGCAGTATGAATTAAATTATTTAAAGCACACTTTAATGAAGTATGAAGGTCTCTCAGGAGAATAAAGAGCTATGCCATAATGGTACAAGCATCAGATAGTATGAATTTAATGAATGGCTTATAGCCTAGTTTAGAAAATAGTTTTAATATATTTTGACTAAAAACCACATTAGAGATTCATTTCACAACTTACTACATATTTATTTAATTTATTACTCGTTTTCTCATTAAACATTCACTTTGCTTGGGTTCTTTGTAAGGAAAATCAGTCCATGTTTTCTGGTATGTTTGGATGTCACAAATTCATGGTAAAGATTCAGTGGGAGGCGGCTGAGTCTTAAAAAGCCCAGAGTAGAAGTTGTCAGCACAATTAATGTCTGAGTTTGGAAAGACACGAAGGCAATTCCTATTGCCATGGCAACACTCAACCTTAGCATTTATTTGGTGCCTATAGAGACATGATTCTAAATATGTGGGTTGCTACCCCTTTGGGGGCTCACCTACCAGATACCTTGCATATCACGCTGTTTTTTTCATTACAATTCCTAAAATGTGTTTGGTTAGTGTTTCATCACAGGAGCATAAACAAAAGCCTCACTCCTCAGAAACCATCTCCTTGGTCTCTCACTGGAATTTAGCCAATTAGGTTAGGCTGTCTGTCCACCAAGACCGATGAATCTGCCTCCCCATCTCTAGGGATGATGTGCATGAATCACTATGCCTGGATTTAACAACTCACTTCAGTGCAGTAGGCACTCTCTCCTGAGCTCTCTACTGAAATCCATGCCCCATCTCCCCATAAATGGATAACACGTGCACCTCGTAGTGGGAAAGATATGCATCTCGTAGCGGGGAAAAATATTATAAAAGGCCAGTGGAGATTGGCTTCCACGGTTTTTCTTTTGGCTTTAATAGTCTGTGACCCTAGGCAAAGTAATTTAGCCCCGCACCTTAGACCACAAACTCTCCTGCCATTATGGTGGAACTCAAAGGATACATTCATTTAAGCCAGGCCCAGGCATGGATGGGGGGGTGATCTACAGGTACAATTCCACGAAGTGAGGGAGCACTAACTCACAGTTTACTTAGGGCAGCATGATGACAGTAAATCCACGAGTCAGGCTCAGAGAAGCCACTCATGGATCTCATTTCTTAAAACCAGTTATAAATGTTGCCATTTCCTCCTCCTCCTTGAAGAGTAAGGGATATTCCTTGCTATGGAAAGTTATTTCTGTCATTGTGGGGATCTGACCTGGTTCTTGGATTCCTCAATTTCCTTGCTTGTTCATCTTTCTATTCTCACAAGAAGTGATCCACAGGCAGAAATGAGCAGCTGTCTCCTCTTGCCTCCCGTATATAGAGGCTTGGGAGCAAAGGCACTTTTTGTTTGTACCAGATTATCTCAGCTTGTATTTAGAACTTTTGTGAATCTATTGTGGGATAGACAGGTAGCCAACTGTAATCCATTTAGTGATGGTTAATACGGATCATCAATTTGACAGTACCTAGAATCAACTAAGAGGCAGACACTTGGGTGGGTCTGCAAAGACATTTCTAAAACAGGTTAATTAATAGACTAAACCATCCCTCCAGAACAGGAACTATCCTCCTGGGCACCCCAGGCAAGAAATCCTAAGAAAAGCAATTTATATGGCTGCCTTTACTCTCTCCTGGTGAGTATGTCTACTTGTGCTGCTACTGCCATTGCCTTCTCTGCCCTCCCCTGACATCAGGATCCATTTTGTTAGGCATCTCAATATAGGTCAAAGACAAGAGACGCCCCAGGAATTTTCTACGCCTCCATAGCAGAGTAGGACCTGCAGAGGCATTCGGCTTTGTGGACTAAGCAGTGACTAGTCTCTCTGCTTCTCCAATGTGCAGATGGCTGTTGTTGACTCAGCCCCTGTGTAAGCAAGTATAGTGAATTCTCTCTGCTGTCAGTTGTGCTTCTCTAGAGAGAACGCTGGTTAACACACTTACAAAACCAGCTGAATAAGCAGGGGACAGAGCCATGCCAACACCATGCAAGTGGCCGGCAGCCTTTCGAGTAGGACAAACCCTTCCTTCGCTTAAAGTTGTTTCTTAGCAGATGTTTGGTCACAGCAAGAGAAATGAAACAGTTATAACTCCATTACACACACACACACACACACACACACACACACACACACACACACCTTATGAATTTATGTCATGTGGGCTTTTTTTCTACCGTGGAATATGGGAGCCTTGCCTGAAAATTCGAGTAGCCTCTTCTGTTATAAAGGACCCAGAAATAGTTCCTTTGTGATTCTTGAAGACTTGATTATTTAACTGGCAGGGTCTACCAGGCTTGACCTGGACGTTCGGCCATCTAGAGAATGGAGTCTGAAACCTTTTGTTACACTTTTCAGACACTAGGAACTGATCTTAAACCCACAACCACCTGATTGTTGAGGGGATGTGGCGCTGGAAAGGCCTCCAGGTCCTGAGCTGCTCTGAATGTGTTTTGTTAAATGCAAGTTTGGGAAAAACAGAGTTTTGTTTCCCAGTTGTACTTCTGGTGTTGGAAGTGTTTTCTGTTTTTCTATGTGAAAACCCAGCAGTTCTTTTTCCTAGCTCATCTGTTTTCATCTTGTCACATTCAATTAAAAGAAAACATTTGACTCAGGAATACTGCTTGTTAAGGTGTTTAGCTGTACCTGCAATTTCATGAAATGTATTTCTTATTTTCCACATTACTTCAGGAGAGGATACTGTCATTGTTTTTTTCCCCATCCATAACCTATCCAATCATTAATCTTCAATACAGTGCTTTGACTGACTCTCCTGCATTCATGTACAATCTCTGTAGACCCTTGTGCCCTATGGAGACACTTTCTCTAAATCAGTGACGTCTGGGTAGTTTCTATAACTTGACCCAATTTAGAGACCTTGAGAAGAGGGAACCTCGTATGAGGCATTGCTTCCACCAGATTGGCCTGTGGGATGACTAATGGGGAAGGCCTACTTTGCATGCTACCATCCTTGGGCACGTGGTCCCAAGTTGCATGAGAAAGCTGGATGGGCATGGCCTGGTGGGCAAGAGAGGGAGCATCATTCTTTCATGGTCTCTTCTTTGGCTTCTGCCTCCAGGCACATGCTTGAGTTATTGCAAGCGAGTGATTAACTCTGAGAAAGAAATATAAACCAGAGGAACACTTTCTGGCCCCAGTTGAGTTTCATCAGTATTTTACCACAGCAACAAAAGCAGACCCGGAAAGTGACATATATTTTATGGTTTCCTTTTTTACAAACAACCTACTTCTAAGAATTAGTTTGAAAACCTGTATTCTACAACATTCTGGAAAAATCTAAAGGAAATGAACAATTTTCTGGATAGATATCACTTACCAAAGTTGAATCAAGAACAGATAAGCAATTTAAATAGACTTATAACCCCTAATGAAGTAGAAGCAGTCATCAAAAGTATCCCAACCAAAAAAAAATCCATGGTTTCAGTGCAGAATTCTACTGGAAATTCAAAGAAGAGCTAATACCAGTACTTCTCAAATTGTTCCACACAATAGAAACAAAAGGGACATTGTCAAACTCTTTTTATGTGGCTACAATTACCTTGGTACACAAGTCACATGAAGACACAACTAAGAAAGAGAACTACAGACCAATATCTCTCATGAACACTGATACAAAAATACTCTTCAAAATACTGGCAAATCAAATCCAAGAACACATCAGAAAAATCATCCACCATGATTAAGTAGGCTTCATCCCAGGAATTCAAGGAAGGTTCAACATATGAAAATCCATCAATATAATACGCCATATAAAAAAGCTGAAAAAAGAAAAACCACATGATCATCTTACTAGATGCTGAAAAAGCCTTTGACAAAAACCAACACACCTTCATGATAAAGGTCTTGGAAGAGATCAGGAGTAGCAGGAACATACCTAAATATGATGAAAGCAATATACAGCAAACCAACAGCCAACATCAAACTAAATGGAGAGATACTCAACACGATTCCTCTACAATTAGGAACAAGACAAGGCTGTCCACTCTCTTCATATCTCTTCAATATTGTACATGAAATTCTAGCTAGAACAATAAGACAACAAAAGGAGATCAAGGGGATACAAATTGTAAAGGAAGAAGTCAAACTTTCATTATTAGCAGATGATATGATAGTTTACATAAGTTACCCAAAAAACTCTACCAGGGAATTTCCACAGCAGATAAACACCTTCATCAAAGTGGTAGGATACAAAATTAACTAAAAAAAATCAGTAGCCCTACTATACACAGACGATAAAAGTGCTGAGAAAGAAATCAGAGAAATATCACCCTTTACAGTAGCCACAAACAACAAAATATCTTGAGGTAACACTAACCCAACAAGTGAAAGACCTGTACAGTAAGAAGTTTGTGTCTTTAAAGAAAGAAATTAAAGAAGACACCAGAAAATGGAAAGATCTCCCATGCTCTTGCATAGGTAGGATCAACATAGTAAAAATGGCAATCATGCTAAAAGCAATCTACAGATTCAATGCAATCCCCATCAAAATTCCAACACAATTCTTCACAGACCTTGAAAGAACAATTCTCAAATGTTTATGGAAAAAAACCCAGTATAGCCAAAACAACCCTGTACAATAAAGGAACTTCCAGAGGCATCGCCATCTCTGATTTCAAGCTCTATTATAGAGCTATAGTCCTGAAAACAGCTTGGTATTGGCACAAAATAGACAGGTAGACCAATGGAACCAAATTGAAAACACACACCTATGAACACTCGATTTTTGATAAAGAAGCTAAAATTATACAATTGAAAAAAGAAAGTATCTTCAACAAATGGTTCTGGCATAACTGGATATTGGCATGTAGAAGACTGTAGATAGATCCATGTCTTTTGCCATGCACAAAACTTAAGTCCAAATGGATCAAAGACCTCAACATAAATCCAGCCACACTGAACCTCCTAGAGGAGAAAATGGGAGGTACCCTTGATCGAATTGGTACAGGAGACCGATTCCTGAACATAAAACCAGTAGCACAGACAGTGAGATCAACAATTAATACATGGGACCTCCTGAAACTGAGAAGCTTCTGTAAGGCAAAGGACACAGTCAACAAGAAAAAATGGCAGCCCCAGAATGGGAAAAGAAATTCACCAACCCCACATCTGACAGAGGGCTGATTTCCAAAATATACAATGAACTCAAAAAGTTAGCCACCAAAACACCAAAGGATCCAATTAAAAAGTAGGGTGCAGAACTAAATAGAGAATTCTCAGTAGAGGAATCTAAAGTGGTTGAAAGACACATAAGAAAGTACACAGCATTCTTAGCCATCAGAGAAATGCAACTCAAAAAACTCTGAGGTACCATCTTACACTGGCCAGAATGGCTAAAATAAAAAAAACACCAATGACAGTCAATGCTGGAGAGGATATGGAGAAAGAGGAACACTCCTCCATTGCTGGTGGGAGTGCAAACTTGTACAGCCACTTTGGAAATTAGTATTGTGGTTTCTCAGGAAAATGGGAATCAGTCTACCTTAAGATCCAGGAATTCCTCTCCTGGGCATATTCCCAAAGGATGCACATTCATACAACAAGGACACATGTTCAACTATGTTCACAGCAGCATTATCTGTAATAGCCAGAATCTGGAAGCAACCTAGATACCCCTCAACTAAATTGTGGATAGAGAAAATGTGGTACATTTACAAAATGGAGTACTACTTAGTGGAAAAAAAACAGTGGAATCTTGAAATTTCCAGGCAAATGGGTAGAACTACCTTCCTCAGCAGGTAACCCAGTCACAAAAAGACAAACATGGTATGTACTCAGTCATATATATGGATTTTAGACATAGAACAAAGAATTATCAGCCTACAATCCACACCACCAGAGGAACTTGGAAACAAGGAGGACATCAAGAGAAGAAGCATGGTCCCCTGAAGAAGGGGAGAGAGACACGAATCCCTGAGCAAATTTGGAGCATGGGGAGAGAGAGGAGGGAGGGAAGAAGAGCAGAGGGGGAGAAGGGGGGAGGAGAACAGGAGGACTGAGACAGAGGAGGAATAGAGGAGGGCAAGAAAGGAGATGTCTTGATAAAGGGAGCCAGTACAGGTTTGGAGAGAGGTCTGGAACAGGGGAAATGGTAGGGGATCCACAGGGATGACCCCAACTAAGAATCTAGGCAGTGATGGACAGGCTGCCTTTGATGCCCTTCCCCTATAATGAGATTGATGACTACCTTGGTTACCGTTCCTAGAGCCTTGACCCAGCAGTTGATTAAAGCAAAAACAGGCACCCACAGCTAAACAAACACTGAGCCATACTCTGGGAATCCAGTTTCAGAGAGGGAGGAGGGATGAGCAAAGGAGTCAAGACTGTGCTGAAGAAACTTGCAGAAACGGTTGACCTGACCTAATTAGAGCACAGAGACCCTAGTTATAAAGCAGGGGATTGAACCAAGCCCTCTGAATGTGGGTGCCCGCTAGGAAGCCAAGGCAGTCTATGGAGCCTACAACAGTGGAGCCAGTGTTTATTCCTAGGTCACAAATGGACTTTGGGAGTCGAATCTTTATGGAGGGATGCTATTGCAGCCCAGATAAGGGAGGGTCTGCCCCCCCCACAAATGTTGTCAGGGATTTTGATGACCCTCAGTGGAGGGCCTCATTATCCCTGGGGAGTGGTGGGGGGTGGGTTAGGGTGCTGGTGTGAAGCATGGGAGGATAGGATGGGAGGGCGAGGAAATGGAGGGATGGATGTGTAAATAAGAGCGCTTCTAAAATAAATTCAAAAGATGAAAAACAGAATTAGTTATGATATCAGTTATGACACAATCAATAGATATGAAGCACATTAAAAAAGGATGTGCCCGTAAAAATAGTAAGACTTCAGAGAGTAGTGGTCCACAGGTTTTCCATGGGTTGCTTAGGGCTATCTATGTCTGAATTAGTATTTTAGCAATAACATACCCATGAGCTTTCTGGTCGAAATGCAACTTTTTGTGTGGTTGCCATCCAGGGGCAACACCTGACGGGTCCAGGAAAGGTCACCAGGTGCTCTGAATTTAGATGCTCTTCCAAGGCCTTTCAAAGGCCCTGCATTCTCTTCTGTGTTATGTCGTGGGCACTCAGCCTTGACTTAATTTTGGTTTCTGTCCTCCACCAAGCCAGCATGAGGTTTATAAGGTGAATCTTTGCACACGCTATGCTGTGGCCAGCTGCAGACAGCCAGAAGGTCCAAGAGGAAGACATGACTTGACCCTACGATAATCTTATTTGAAGACAGACTGAATCAATTTGCTTACCGCTGAAATAGGAAACAAATCTTACCATGTTTCAGGATATAGCCAAGATCCCTTCATCACATTTACTTGGTGGTCTCTGATTAGAGGAACATCCGATCTTTTGTTATTTTTAACAATTTTACACCATTGGTTCACTGATCAGTTATATTACAGAATTTCCTCAATTTTTTTTATGTTTTCTCATTATTTACATAAAAGATACTGTGTCTCCATGTACCATATTAAGGGACTCATGATCTTGGTATGTCCTTTCAAATTTTTAATGTGTGTGTGTGTGTGTGTGTGTGTGTGTGTGTGTGTGTGTGTGTGCAGTTGTATGTGGAGGCTGGAAGTCAATCTCAGGAGTTGTTCCTCAGGAGCTCTCAGTTTTGTTTTTTGGAGCAAAGTCTCTCCTGGGAGCTCAGGCTGGCTGATTCTGGTAGGCGGGATAACCATTAACCTGCTGTCTCCACCTTTCAGCACTGGAGTATAAGCATGTGTCACTGTGCCTAGCTTCTTTACCCCACTTCTGGAATCAAACTCAGTTCTTGATTCTTGCACAGCTATTTTCCCAACTAAGCTAATCCCCACGCCTCCCTCCTGACACGTCTAAACTACTAGAGATAGCTACCTTAATTACTTTGTTAATAGTCATCTTTCAAGGGTCACCACTGGGAAGTTTTACACGACCAATGGGAACATGCCTTTAAATAGAGTCTATGAGAGTTTCCCTTCTCAGATTTCATTCTTAGCTGATCTTTCTTGATTTTTTTTGCTACAAAGATTTGTAGTAACCTTGTATGTCCCTCATTCCTCTCACTTATTAGCTTTAAGCATTCTTCAAGGAAAGGTGTTGTATTCAGTCATTGGTTTACTTTTTCATAGGCATATCAGTGTAAACATGAGCATTTTGTTCACGGGTAGACAATCTACCTTGCTTCTCAGATTTCACAACTCATTTTTTAAAAAGGGGTTTTCTTGAGTGGTGCTGCTGAGGGTACCCCTTTGTCCTCTGATCCTCGGATCATGGAAGGCCTTTGTCCTGGAGTTCTGGATCGTGTCCTTTGTGTTACAATCTCTGTGTTCTTAAATGTCCACAGCAAGCAGAAAACATTCTTTTATGTGGACAATTTATGACTATATGTTTATAGAGCACTATTTTCTGTATGTGTAAGCATCACAGATATAATCAGCGATGAGAGTTTATTCATTTCTTTGTATTGAGGATGTTTCAGTCTCTCTTTTCAGTTACACAACTGTGGTGGTACACGACTTTAATCCTAGCACTTGGAAGGCAGAGGCTGAAGATCTCTGAGGTTGAAGCCAGCCTGGTCTACAGAGTGAGTTTTAGGACAGCCTGGGCTATACAGAGAAGACCTGCCTCAAAAAACAAAAGCAAAAAAAATCCCCAAAACAAACAAAAAACAAAACAAACCAGTTAACCAAAAATAAAACCAGCCAACCAAACAAGAGTTAAATGATTCCTTAACTACAGCCACCGTACTGTGTGCTGCGACATAAGAACTCATTCTCCTAACTGTGCTTTTAAGGGGCCTGATTATGTCTCTCCCTCCTCCAACCTTTCCGGTCTCTCTGATAAGTACTGCTCTCTCTGCTTCTAGAAGGGCACCATCTGTTTTCTTCCTCTTAAGTCTAAGGATGCAGTGTTTGTCTTTCTGTTCCCGAATCACTGCATTTTGAAGTGTCCTGCAGGTTTGGCTACATTGTCATGAGGGCAACACACTTTTTAAATGTCTGAGTAGTATTCCATTGCATAATTATTACAAAATGTTTTGTTTCTCTATTCTTCTGTGTTGGGGGATTTCTGTTCCCGAATCACTGCATTTTGAAGTGTCCTGCAGGTTTGGCTACATTGTCATGAGGGCAACACACTTTTTAAATGTCTGAGTAGTATTCCATTGCATAATTATTACAAAATGTTTTGTTTCTCTATTCTTCTGTGTTGGGGGATTGAGGTTGATAGGGGGACATGCCTTTGCTACCCTGGATAATACTGTGTTAGTTAGGGCTTCTATTGCTGCAAGGAAGCACCATGGACACATAGCAAGGTGAGGAGGAAGGAGTTTGTTCAGCTCACACTTCCACAGTAACGTCTATCGTGAGGGAAACCAGGACAGGAACTCAAACAGGGCGGGATCCTGGAAGCAGAAGCTGATGCAGAGGACATGAAAGGGTGCTGCTTAGTAACTTGTTCCAGGTGGATTTCCCAGGCTGCTTTCTTTCTTTTTTTTTCCTCCATTATTTTATTTTTATTTAAATTAGAAACAATCTTATGTTACATAACGATCCCAGTTCGATCTCCCTCCCATCCTCCTATGCCCCCCACTGACCTCCCTGTCCCAGGCCACTTCTACTCCCCAGGGAGGGTGAGGCCTTCCATGATGGATCATCAAAGTCTGTCAGGTCATTTGGGGCAGGTCCTAGGCCCTCCCCTGTGTGTCTAGACCAGCCTGCTCTCTTATAGAACCCAGGAACAGCAGCCCAAGGATGGCACCACCCACAACGGGATGAGCCCTCCCCTATTGATCAATAATTAAGAAAATGCATTATGGAGGCATTTTTCTCAAATAACACTCCTTCCCCCCTGATGACTCTAGCCTGTGTCAGGTTGACCTAAACCAACCACACTGCAAATGCTTCTGTAAATACCATGGTGTAGACGCATCTTTGCTGTATGGATTTCATTTCTTTGGTTATGTTCCCAGTAATACAATTGCAGAATCAAATGAATAGTTATAATTTTAATTCTTTGACAAATCTCTATATTGGTTTCCATATGGCTGCAAGAATTTTCATTCCCGCTAATAGCAGGCGACTGCTCCCCTGTCTTCTGTATCTTCCCTGACACTTGTTTTGGTGTCTTTCTGAAATGATATCGTTTCCACAGTTTTGGTTTGCATTTGATCAACAATAAGTGACACTGAGCATTTTTCTTTAATTATTGATATGTCATTTTAGAAAATATTTGTTTAGCTCTTCGGCGTATTTATTATTAAGTTATTTGGCTTGTGTGCTTTTGGTTTTTTTTTATATATTTTATTTTCCAGTTTAAATTTAGATAAGAAACGAGGTTGCTTCTCAAGTCAGTTCCAGGTCCCTCTCCCATTCCCTCCCCTCCTCCCATGCCCTCCCCCCCCCCTGTTATCCCCTCGTTCCTCCAGGGAGGGTGAGGCCCTCCATGGGGGTGTCCATAGTCTGTCATTTCATATAGGGCAGGGCCTAGACCCTTCCCCAAGAGTTCAGGGTGAGAGTGCACCTCACATTGTTCTATGGGAGTCCAAAGTCCGTGTGTATACTTGGGATGGGTACTGATCTGCTGCCCAAGGCTCAATAGATTCCCTAGGCCCCCTCACTGACACCCAGATTCAGGGGGTCTTGATCAGTTCCATGCTGGATTCCCAGGCTGATGCCTGAGATTCAAGAGTTAACCTTTGTCTGGTCAGCTGTTTCTGGGGGGTTAAACCAGCCCAGTCTTAATCTCTTTGATCATCAGTCCTCCCTCTCTGTTACTGGCTTTCTTGAGTTCAGCTCAGTACTTAACCAAGGGAGTCTGCCTCTTCTTTGATCAGCCACTAAATGAAGTTTCTGTTTCCCAGACTCTCTGGCCATAGGATTGTAGGCTGGCACTCCTCAGATCTATGTCTAAAATCCATATATGAGAGAGTACATGCCATGTTTCTCTTTTTGTGACTGGGTTACCTCACTCAGGATGGTTTCTTCTAGTGTCATCCATTTGCCTGCGAATCTCATGATTCCATTATTTTTTTCTGCTGAATAGTACTCCATTGTGTAGATGTGCCACATTTTCTCTATCCACTCTTCGGGTGAGGGACATCTAGGTTGCTTCCAAGTTCTGGCTATTACAAATAAAGCTGCTATGAACATAGTGGAACAGACATCTTTGTTGTATGAATGGGCATCTTTTGGATATATGCCTAAGAGTGGAGTTGCTGGGTCTTGTGGTAGGTTTATTCCCATTTTTCTGAGGAATCTCCATACTGATTTCCAAAGTGGCTGAACCAGTTGGCACTCCCACCAGCAATGGAGGAGTGTCCCCTTTTCACCACATCCTCTCCAGCATAAATTGTCATTGGTGTTTTTGATTTTAGCCATTCTGACAGGAGTGAGATGGTATCTCAGAGTTGTTTTGATTTGCATTTCCCGGATGGCTAAGGATGTTGAGCACTTTCTCAAGTGCCTCTCAGCCATTTTAGACTCCTCTATTGAAAACTCTCTATTTAGTTCTGCAGCCCACTTTTTAATAGGGTCCTTTGGTGTTTTGGAGACTTGCTTCTTGAGTTCTTTGTGAATTTTGGAGATCAACCCTCTGTCAGATGTGGGATTAGTGAATATTTTTTCCCATTCTGTGGGCTGCCTTTTTGTCTTGCTGACTGTGTCCTTTGCCTTACAGAAGCTTCTCAGTTTCAGTAGGTCCCATTTATTAATTGTTGATCTCACTGTCTGTGCTACTGGTGTTATGTTCAGGAAGCTGTCTCCTGTACCAATTCGATCCAGGGTACCTCCCATTTTCTCCTCTAAGAGGTTCAGTGTGGCTGGATTTATGTTGAGGTCTTTGATCCATTTGGACTTAAGTTTTGTGCATGGTGATAAACATGGATCGATCCGCATTCTTCTACATGCCAGCCTCCAATTATGCCAGTGTGCTTTTGTTTTAAAGTTTCCTTTATGTTCTCAATATTAACCTCATACATGAGACAGTTTTCCATGTCTTCTACATTTTGTAGGTTGTATTTTAACAATCTTGATTGTTTCCTTTCTTAGACAAAGCTATCTAGTTCAATGTAATATTATTTCTCCAATTTTTCCTTTCTTGGTTCCTCTGGGGTTTATATAAAATGAATTTATTCCCATTTCAATTTTGAAACACTATGTCTTGCATGGGGTAGGTGTTTCCAGACAGGGATTCTCTGTGTAGCTTTGGAAACTATAACCTCTATTCTTCCCACTAGCCCAGTCACAGAGCCACATCGGTTCCAAATGAACACACAGGATGCTATATTAATTATGAAGTTGTTGGCCGTTTGCTCTGGTTTCTTAATTGCTAGCTCTGACTTAATTATTAACCCATAATTATTAATATATATTTTTATAAGGACTTACCTTTCTGAGGACACCATCCTGACGTGTCCTCTCTTCCCTGGATCACATGGCAACTCTCTTGACTACATTTCCCAGAATGCTCCTTGACTTCTAGTCCCACCTATCTTGCTTCCCTATTGGCCAACAGTGATTTATTTATCAACCAGTCAGACAAACATATACATAGAAGGACTTCCACCATCATGAAACTGTCTTGCAACTCACTCTATAGACAAGGCAAGACAAGATCCTCCTTCCTCTGTCTTGCGAGTGCTGGAACCATTACCGTCCAGCTTGGAACACATTCTTATCTTTTATCCCAGTAGTTTTCAATTTCTGATTTTAATTAGTTTTTATTCCTCTGAAAATGGGTAGTGAACTATTTGTTGAAATAATCATCCTTCTTTCAGTGTGTTCCTCATTCCTTCTTTGGAACACACTTTGCTTGAAACCACAGGTTTCCTTCTGAACTCTGTTCAATTTCCCTGGTCTAAGAGACTGTTCTTATGCCAGTGTTAAACTATTAGGGACATTGGCGTTCCGTGTGCTGCATTTTGAAGTCAGGTGCTGTAACGTCATATGCTCAGATGTCTTGACTATTTTTGTTCCGTGTAATTCCATGTGATGTTTAGGATTTTTTTTTGTTTCCTTGATGACTGGGATACATATTTTGTTGAAGGCTGACTGTAATATGTAGATTATGTTGGTAACACTTTTTAAAACTGAACTTTAGCCAGGCAGTGGTGGCACATGCTTTTTGTCCCAGCACTAGGGAGTCAGAGACAGGCGGATGCCAGTGAGTTCAAGGCCAGCCTTGTCTACAGTGCAAGTTCCAGGACAGCCAAGGCTGTTACACAGAGAGACCCTGTCTTGAAAAAAAAAAGAGAGAAAGAAATGAAGTTAAAACAGATGATACCAATAAAGACAGAACAGAACTAAAGAGCCACAGGGTGCAGATCTTTTAAAAAGTTGGGCTGTTTAATTAAGACAAGAACTAAATTTCTCATTTCTATGCAAGTGAGAGATTTCAATTTGAAATAAAAGATGGATTTTCTGTTTCTGAATTTCTAATTTGGTTTTCTTTAGTTATTTGCTGATTTTATTATATTAAGAGTAAGTATTGTGCTCTTGTGTGTACACATGCATATGCATGATGGAGATAACTACATATTCCTACAATATGCAGCATGAATTTGCATAACACAGATGTTCATGTATAAGTACCAATACACATATAAGGATTTTGCATGTCTTAGGCCAGTAGTTCCATAGAGAAATAATATCTCAATTAGTTTGTATTAGTTCCCATGTATTTCATGTTTATTCTGAGCAAGGTTCGAGAAACTCATGCTGAGAAAGTAAAAGGGTAAGATACAACTGCCTTGCTCAGTTTAAAACTCATGCAGCTGGTGGCTTCTCTGTCTGGGATTGAACTCTTATGGTCTGATTCTAGGGCTAACACTGAGATAGGACGATTTATGGGGGAGACAGTTATCAGAATGTTTTCATTGGCATGTAGAGCTAAGCATAAGGGCAGAGATTCTAAGCTGTAAACCAAGTGCAGGCTGCCTGTCAGGTGCACTGAGTGGATGATTTTTGTTGGAACAAACATGGTGTGCTTGAAACGAGCTTGGAGAGTGCCATAGCAAAATCACCAAATCAGCTCCCGTCTGACGATGATTTACTACTTACTGTGTTGGGAAAATGAGTGAAGGATCTGGACAGATGCCTAACACCAAGAAGTGTACTACCTAAAATAGATGCCTAACACCAAGAAGTGTACTACCTAAAATAGATGCCTAACACCAAGAAGTGTACTACCTAAAATAGTTTGAGTTTGGCAACATTTTTTAGAGTTATAGATTGAGAGTTGTATTTACTAAACTGTGTTGTTTTTTAAAATATGGACAAAGTAGCATAACCCTTGGAATTTGCATATAGCATCACTACACACCAGCAGACAGAATGGACGAGGTGACTAGATGCATGCATGCTAGAAATGTACCAGTCCAGACTTTTAATATCATATGTAGATAGATGATTAATTACACAAAAGAACCAGATTTATGTGAAATAATTTAAACATAACAGCAGCATCTCTGTCTCCAAATATTATTTCAAGTAAAATTTAAATTTAGCATGTTTGTTTAGAAATCTTGTTGAAGATGGGGGTTAGACAGTAGATCATTATTAGGAGGAACTGGAGAGAGGCCCAAATTCATATTATTCCCAGAGAGTAGAAAGTATTTAACAGGCTGCAGACTGTAGGCAAATTTGACTCCCAGACACTGCCATAGCAATTTTCCTCTTACCATTTAGTATAACCCTCTCAACAGCCCTATAAATTAGAAGACATTTTTTTCCCATTGAAATAGGAGCAGTCTGGCTCAGAGCTTAGGCAATTATCTAATTTGTTTGTACAAGTAAAAAAAAAAACCATCTGGAATGTGGGCCCATGCTTGTCTTTAATCCTTGTCCTTGCTTCATTTTAATTCTCATTGAAATTTAGTATTTTCTTGAGTTATACCTCAAGGTTATAAATCACCAAACAAGCACATTTTTTATAAAAACCTCAGTTGTCGCCTGCATGGAAACATCTATGTACGACCATGACTGCTCCCAAATACACCAAGATCTCTGTACGTATGAATGTGTATGAATGCCACATTCACAAACTACTCAAAACTTACGTTAACACAGAGTATGGACATAAGTTTTATTGGTATTTTTATTTCACTTTTATTCCTTTTAATGAAAAGAAATCTTCTTCTCACACAGTGTATCGTGGTTATAGCCTCCCCTCTTTCTGCTTCTCCCAGTTTCTTCCCAGTCCCCTCCCATTCTGATTCATGCCCTTTCTGTCTCTCAGGAGAAAACACAAACAGGCTTGTAAGGAGAACATTAAAATGAAATAAGCTAAAACAAAAACTGACAGCAGAATTGGACAAAACAGACAAACAGAAGGGAAAGAGTCCAAGGAGAGGCATAGGAGACAGGTGTAGACACAGAGACCCACTTCTTCCAATGCTCAGGAATCCAATGAAGACACTAAGCTGAAAGCCATAATATATGTACAAAGAGAAGACAAAAACAGATAAATAGATAAAGATAAAATTAAGAAAAGGAAAAGCCCTGACACATTGAAAGACAAGGAACCTCCAAAGATGCTGTTGAGTTCTCTTTCTGTTTGCTGTCTCCTGAATGCAAGCAGCCAACATTTAATAGTAGCTTGTTTCTCTAGTGAGACTCACTTGGAGGAAAGTAAATTTCCATTTGCTGATGGTTGTCATGTGGAGATTGCTTCCGGCTTAGGCCTGTGTCTGCTTCTTTCAGTTCTAGGACCCCTTCTGGTGGAGACTTGTGTATAGACTGTATGCATGCTGCCTCAGCTTCTGTGAGTTAATATGTGTGTGGTGATATACTATTTATGATTTAATAAAGGTTGCCTGAAGTATCAGCATACAAAGCCAGCCACGCTAGTTAGCTACAGAAGCTAGGAAGTGGTGGCACACACCTTTAATCCCAGGACTGAAGGATGGATCTCAGTGAGTTCAAGGCCGCCCAGAGCTACACGAGAATGCATCAGTCTAGAAGATTAACAGAGCTCACACCTTTAATTTCAGCCATAGCAAGGTGTGTAAAAGACAGGGTCTCAGGGTCCCAGGTCCCAGGGTCCCAGGGTCTCAGGCTGCATTCTGAGATTTAGTCTTCACCCACGTCAAGGAGAGGCAGCAGTCTAGGATTGGAGTCTGAGGCTTGGTGGAGACAGGATTGCCATTTTAGCCTGAGGTAGACGTAAGAGCTAGTGGCTTGATTGCTTTGCTTCTGTAATCTTCTGTAATCAGTCTCTGGGTCCTTTATTTTTCGTGTTACATATGTGGGTTCATCCTGTTGATTGACAGAACCTTGCTTTCTTGGTGCCCTCCATCCCCTCTGTCTCTTACCCTCTTTCTGCCTCCTTTTCTGCAGGTTTCCTTGAACTATGAGGGGACAAGTTTGATGGAGATATCCCATTTAGGGATGAGTGTTCCAAGGTCTCTGACTCTCAGCATATTGTTTGGATGTGGGTCTCTATATTCTCATTTGCTGTATACCTATGTATATAATGTATCAGGGTGTTATAAATAATCTAGATATTATTTAAATCATACTGGAGGATATACATGCACCTCTCACCACGCAAAAGGCTTCCTTAGGCTCCCTCATGTTCAATTCAGTGATAAGTACTATTTTGATGTCTACTATTTTGGTATGCTTTGATCTGTTTTTGAAGGTATATGAATTATATATCACGTTCTTCATGCATGAATTGTTTTTCTCGAATTACATATGGGTAATTCAACCACTATTTATTCATCAGTTTGACTTCTTTACAGACAGATGCTGGGAAGTGTAATCCACACTTCACAGATTCAGGTAAATATTGCCTGCTACAGTGTCTGTGTATTTAAATGCTAAGCATCCAGACCAAGTCCTAATCCCCTAGGTTGAGCGACTTTGTGAAGAGCAGGCTATAGGCAAAGCAACCTGCCACCAAGGTCAGCTGTGAACCAGCGGGGACTTCTGGCTGAATTGTTTAGAGCTGGTCTTTGAGTACCAGAGCAGACTGCAAAAGGAAACAAGAAATGGAATGACCTAAAAATAAGTTACGTAAAAGAGCCACTAATATCCCACCAGCGAGATAAGTGAATGTTTCCTTTTAAAATCTTCCTTCATAAAAGAGTATAATTTTAGAATGCAGACTTTGCAGTTCCTGGTGACCCATCACATGTTTTTTTTTTTCACTCTATATTGCAATGTGTAAATATAGCTTTACAATAGCCCCTGATTTCTGATGATATGCTTTTACATTTCTCGGAGATTTCTTGAGTATTTCAATTTTTATATCTCTGTACATGCTTTAGAGCTGCTATATTAATTTCTGCGCACAACAGACTGTGTGTGGAAGCTAGTACCTAGAGGAGACTAATAGCTCATAGATACCACAGACACGGATGGAGACAGTGATCTGGGGAATGGACCAGATGTGTTTGCAGGGCACTCTAGTATCTCTTGCTGCACATGCGGAAAACAGAGTTTTACTAACTTCTATTAGTGGGTTATTTGCAAAGATTTGGCCTCCATAATAAATATGGAAGTTACTATTTTGTGTAAGGTTGCAATAAATAGCAACATTCAGACAGAGTGAGTATGTTATAGGAAGACTGAATTTCATATGACCCCCCTCCCCCACCCACACCTTACTTAACGCATTTTGTGAACCACTAGTATTAAGAATTTAACAAAACAGTTTTTTTTGTATTCTTGAGTGTAGCTTTGGTGGAAATAATGGTTAGACAGCTTACAGGATCCAAAACGATAGCAAACATAGCCAGCCATTTCATGCTCTGATGCCTACAACTAAACTACATGTATGATTTGTATGGGATACGAGTCACAGAGCTGACTTCCACCCATAAGTCATTTCCGGTTGGATAATATATATTTTTTTGTGTTTGAGTTTAATCACTTTACCGCACAGACACACAGCTCTTACTTTCAGGTAACAAGTCTGCAGTATCTTAGGACACAAGAAGAATGCTTCTGTTCTGGATAGAGGGAATATTCGTGTTACAGCCAGGATGTACTTTGTTCCAAGTACGTGCAATGGGGAGAAACTCTTTTGTTTTGCTGAAGGGTGGTTCCGACAATTGACTAAAACACAGAGCGGTTACACTCAAAAGGCGTGCAAAGCACACAGAGTCTGGGTGGACAAGCGGCACGAGGGAAGTGAAAAAGTGTGGATCAACAGTCAGAGGTACTGAAAGGGGCGCAGTGTGCGTGAAATGGCGACTCCAGTTACCTTGGAGAAAGCGCTGCTTCTTTGCTTCCTAATGTAAATAGCCGACTGCTTGCTGTGGTGCTGTGTTTTCAGCTAATTACGATCAAGTCGTGAGTTAACCTTCTGCCCCAGTTCTAATCCAGGAACCGAGCAGTTTTCAAGCAGTGGCGGAGTGCGGTGGGCAAGCCACCCTTGCTTCAGGTTTAGGAGGAAACCATGCCCGCAGACAGCCATTCCCTGCTGCTTTTATACACGGAAGCCGCAGCGAATGCAGAGACCTTTTGAAGGGGACAGTGAAGCAGTACAAAATACAGGGGTCTAAGCCATTCTCTTCCGTTGGCTACTTTTCACATATGATTGGTGATCAATGGTTCCCCATTTCTGTTCTACCATGAGACTCAAGTAGGGCATGTGTCTAGATCAGCTGGTAACACTGTGCAGACCAGCCTCTTACCCCGGGGGAGTCTTGAATGTTAACTTAGCAACATGACTCCACAGAAAACAGTTTCATCCTGATGAAATTCAGACACTCCACTTTCCTTCTTTGCAGGGCTTCTGACTCAAGGGTCTCATTCTTTCCTATATAGCAAAAAGCCGCCAAGCCGAAACAGAAAGTCACAAAGTCCTAAATAGCCCTCTTCTTTCTTTAATGTCTCTCTATGCACCAATTGCTCTGTTAAAAGCAAAGTTTCCAAAATATACAGGTGTTAAAGACCTAGCATTCTCACTGCTCAAGTAAAAGACTTAATTTCATTAGGTTGGGTAAGTAGAGAGGTTTATGTTCTGAGACGAAAAGGAAATACATATTTTAAAACCGTCTTTTCCTTGTCAACAGCTGAAGTATTGCATGTTAAGGATGAACATCTCCTCAAAAGTAAAGAGGACGAATGAGGCATGTAGCCACTCAAACAAATAGCGATGGCAATAAAAACCCGTTATGATCTCCAACAGCATGTTGTGATATCTGTGAGCATACTCTGAGTCTAGTTTGGGTTGCTCTCGAGACAGCTGGTGTTATGGGACATGTGCAATATGTACTTCAGGAACACTTAAAGAGTGAGAGGCCAATATGCAAAGAAGAAACATAGCACACAGCTGACACTTTACATAGAAATACAAGTTTCTAGAGAGCTTGCGGATAAATTGCAAACAACGAGTTAGAAACCTAGTGGATTTTTGAGAGATCTACTAACCCAGAATCAGACACTCAGTGATACAGCATTGTACAGAAGTCAATAGGACATGTATTGGACACAGTACTTATATTCAAGGTATGCGTCCACCAAAACAGTCCTTCTGTCTCTGCTTCTTCGCTTATAAAATTGACATGGGGATGGGATGCAGGATTCTAGAGCTTTCTGTGTGGCAAATGAGATATTTACTACAGCTCATATACCCTGTCTCCTGTGTATAATGCATGACTCGAAGACCTTATGAAGTAATAACAAGAACAAATAGGCAGATGTTTTCTCCTCACAGAGAGAATAGAAAATACTCTGCTGTGAACTTTATTAAAAACGATTAATAAGAAATATTAGAGGCATGCCACATTTCAAAAGCTTTCTCTCTGCTTTTGTGAGGACAAGCAGTTTGCAAAGAAACACAAACTTTTGGTGTGGTGCTGAGGAGGAAGCAAGTGAGATTTGATGGGAGGAGAATAAGCAGATGTTTCAGTTTGAGTGGTTAAAATAGTTTCGAATAAAGAAACATTTAAACTGATTCATTATCTTTTAAAATGAATTGTGCTGCATTTTTCCATATTTCTTTTCCAATTGGTTGCAGATTCAGGAAGTTTGTTGTTAGTATTGCTACAAAACACACTGCTGTTATAATTTCTGCTTTTGAAGCTGTAATTGTGTTGTCAAATTTTGAAAGTAACTATCCCAATTTATTATGATGGCAGTTGATGTGTTGAGACATTAATAACCATATTGGTCTAGACTTGTCAAAAAACTTCTCATTTTCACAGAGGCGATACACTAAATATGCAAGGTCTTACCTTCATGGGTTGACTACATAAACTAGTAAAGTACTCTATAAATAATGAATATAATAACTCCTTTAGAAAGATTCCAGGATGATCACAACAAGAGAATATGTAAATTATAAGTCATTGCTAGTGGGAAAAATATCATGATGCACATTTGGTAAGAGAGAGGCAGCTCAATGACGCAGAGCACTTGCTGTTCATGCAGAAGATCTGGGTTTGCCTTTCAGCATCCGTATGTTGGCTCTCAGCCATCTGTAGCGCTAGTTTCAGAAGGCTTGACAACCTTTCCTCAACTCCACAGACAGGAGGCATACAAGTGATGCATATACTTGCATGCGCGCAAAACAACCATAAACAAAAATTAAAAAGAAATAAATGTTACCTGATAAAAAATTTACAAATGGTCTTTACGTGATAAAAAAAAAGCTTAGTGCATTTCAGGAGACCAAAGAACTCAGTGAGTCTGAGCAACTGAGGGAAGGAAAAGTTTTGAGAGGGGTAGGCAGAGCCAGATGTTGTATACAGCGTTGCCAGGCCATCGGTAGAGGTATGGGTTTTATTTACTATGGCCTAGGAGCCATGTTGAAGAAGTGGAGAAACATTGTCTGCTTTTTCTTTGTAGGGTTGAACTTTTGTCATTGCTGTAACAAAACATCTGATGAAAGCAACTTGAATAAGGGATGCTGTCTTTTAGCTCACACATGAAAGTGATATATTCCATCATGGTAGGGAAGGGGAGCTGGCAGGACAGAGAGAGAGAGAAGAGAGAGAGAGAGAGAGAGAGAGAGAAAACAGTGCTCATTTCACCTTCTCCTATCCACTCTAGGATCTGGGCTTTCTGAAGTGTTCATTCCACACTAAGCATAGTCTTACTTCTCTGGAAACTCTCTCAGAAACACACAGAGGTGTGTCTCCTAGGTGACTGCAAACCCAAAACCCAGCTAAGTGACAATGAAAACTAATCATCACAACTTTGAAAAAGATTGCTCAGACCAATGAACCCAAATTGGCTTGAGAGACACTGACTATAGTTGGTGACCTGGAAAACTGGAGTCTGTTGTAGAAGACTAGGTAAGCACTTAGGGTTCTTGTATGATTGATGGGGGTAGAATCTGATAAAACACAAAAGGATGGGCTTGAGGCAAGTGTTAGGAGTATTATAGAATTAGATGGTAAGAGTGCCTGGATGTGATAAATGACATTGAGTCAGATCTAAGCTGTGGCGCAGAGCTTTCTAAGTTGAACAAAGAGAAAAGTAGTTTTAATTCATTGTAGTTTTCATTTGATGTTTGTTTTTGAGAGCAAAATGCTTACCTGAATATCTGACATATTAGCTGCTCGATGAATGCACTGAAATGATCATTTCTAATAACATGTCTTGAGAAACCATTTTGTACAAGTCTTGCTTTTCCAGGCAGAGTGCCATAGCTACCTGGAAACTCATTACTCAAAATGAGACCTGCAGATGCATCAGCCACATGCGAGAACATGAAAGGAACAACTCTTAGGTCTTAGGCGGGATAATTAGGTCTGTATTTTACAAGATCACCAGTCTGTAAGGTCATGACATCCGAGTTTGAAAGATTCTGGAGTAGTTCAGAGCCCACCCAAGAAGCTGTGCTCTTTTGACCAAATTTGACCCAGTGCCTGTTTTTGTGAATAAAGTTTTATTGAGACATATCCCTGATATTGATCCGTATTTTTGGCAGGCCTTTGAGCTTGTCACTAGATAGCCATAGAAGTCTGGAGGTCTGTTCAGACAGACAGGAAGTGAGGTAGCTGGGCAGAAACAGGATATAAGCAGGGACAAACAACAGGAACTTGCTCTCTTGTCTGCTGAGATGGGAAGGGGGTAAAGTGTAGCAATGGCTTGCTCCTTCCCTCTGACCTTCAGACTGGCTTTATTTGTACAAGCAAGGTAATCACCATGAGCCCTGCTCCTTCCTGCTTCTGTACCCAGCAGAAGCCACAATGTCTACTAAGTGGAAGCATGTGTTGCCTATCATTTCGTGGTAAAGTCTGCCAAGTCATGGTCTTCTGAAGTGTGATGCTGCATGCATTTGTGTCCTCGGTCTTGCATGGACTAGATGTGTCATATTGAACGTCGCAATAATTGCGTATAAAGTCACCATGGAAACATTCCTCTGTGATGGCACTTCTAGAAACGTTTAAGTAAGAAAGGAAGATCTGTTGGGAATGTGCACAGCAGCGTCTCCTGGGCTGGGGTCTTAGACTGCATAAGAAGGAGAAAGCATGCTGTCTTCCTCCACCAGCCTTCATGACAGAGGATGCTATATGACCAGCTGCCTCACTCTGCTGCCAACAGACCTTCTCCATACTGACTGATTGCATCGCCCTTTTAAAGTTGTCAGCTAGATCAAGCGTTCTTCTCTTAAACTGGTTGGGTATTCAGTTAAGAGTAACCCAAAACAAAGTAACTCATGCAGAAGTCACATAGCGGATAGTAAGACTATTTGAAAATACTACTTATTTTTTCCGGAACACTGCCTGTTTTATTTCAAGCAGCGTGATTTAGGTAATAAGCCAACGAAATAGAGAGGAGGAAGGGGCTGGCCAGAAAAACACACTCTTAGAACTCCATCATCTAAAATGGCAGATACAGGCTCACACGATGTCGTCACTGCACTCAGGATGCAGCTGGCAGCACTCAAGAACTGACATTTCAGTATTACGAAGTTTTATTTTTTAAGACTTATTTCTTTTTGTTTTGTGTGTCTGTGTGTCTCTCCACTGTGTGTGTGCATGTCACATGCTTGCCTTACATCCGTGATGGCTGGAAGAGGGCATCGGGTTTCCCGGAACTGGAGTTACAGATGGTTTTGAGCCACCATGTGGGTGCTGGGAACGGAGCCTAGGTCATATATAAGAGCACCAAATGTTCTTCATCACTGACAACCCTTGTTGGCCCCATGTTAAATTTAATTCATCTAGTCCTGAGTGAATAACCATTATTAGAAATTGTCTACTTGGAAAAGCAATTGTAGCAACATTCTTTTTCAAGTAAAATTGGGTGATAGATGTATTTTAAATTTTTATTTATCACTTGCATACAACATCCATATGTTTTTTTAAATTATCCTTCCAAATTTAAAGGAAATAGGAGTTGAAAGCATATACTAGAATTTAAATACTTCATGCAGCACAAGAGAATGAAAACCACTACTTAATCTTTCTTCCATTTTTACATTTAAAATTGATTTGACTTTTTAATTAGCTTGTGAAGTTAAATGCTTCCCTGTGACATTTTCAAACCAGCCCTGGTTGATCCTCACGCCCTACCACTCTTCTCCCACATCTGTCTGTCCTATACCCTCTGCATTCAGACTCCCCTGCCTCCAGGATTTCCCTTTCCACCTACACATCTAGTGTATTCTATGTCCTTGGCAATTCCCCCCATTAAAACCTCCTCTTCCTCTTCCGACGGGCCCATTTCTAATTATTAGGCCCCTAGGCATACTCACTCTTATGAATGTATGTATACATAATAATTAGAATCTACAGTCTGTATCTGAGGGAAAAAAACCATACAGTGTTCATCATTTTAAGACTGGGTTTCTTCAGTTAAACGTAATGCTTTATAATTTCATCCATTTTTCTTTTCTGAAACATCTTCCTTCCTTCCATCATGTACCTATTGTCTACTGCATGCGTCATGTACTTTGTTAAATGCAGGTCCCTGACATCAAGATAGAACTACAAATTAATTTAATATAACAAATATTATTACAGGCACATTTCTATTTATCTTATGTAAGACCCACATTTCCCTGAGAAGTTGTTGTTTGATTCATGCCTATAGTCTCAGTAGGAAATTAGCAGGATAGGAGAAGAAAATTCTACAAAGAAAAATCAAAGATGAAAATGCAGAAGCCTGCAGTATTTGTGTAGTTGCATTCCCAGGGCTGTTATTTAGAAACCCAAAGGGAAAAATCGACCTAGAGAAAGAAATGTATCATGAGCCATCTTGTACATCTCTTTAAACGTTTCTATGCATTTTATTTTATGTGTCTTAATGTACGAGTCCGCATGCACATGCATGGGCCAGCACATGTGGGCATGGGTCCCTCATTCCAGTATGTAGGTCTTGTGGAGGTAACAGAACTCAGATTGCCATGCTTGGCAGCAAGCTCTCTTACCCACTGAGCCCTGTGGGCAGCCCATTTTACACACCTTTAAAAGGAATTTATATTTTACCTTGTTGGGCAAAGAGGAATTACAGAAAACCACAACCTATTAATATTTAGAGTTGGGTAGCCCGGCCCCAACACATACATCTACAAAACCCTTTTGCGTCTAAAACTCAGGAAACATTATGGAGGAGGGGGTAGAAAGATTTTTAAGAGCCAGAGGATCAAAGAGTTTGCTGTGAGATTGTTGTGTTGCCTAGTAACGTCAGGAGCTATACCTATAGGGGCTCTCCAAATTGAACCTAACATAGATGACACCAATGGACATGATGACCTGAATGGAGAAGACCATGAGGCCTTACCCTACACAATGAACTATAAGCAACTGAGGAATTCTGGGAATGGGAGATGCCGTCCTCCCCAGGGAAGAGCACACCAACTAGCTGTCCAGTGCCAAATAATCACCACTGAAAACAGACACACAGGTAACATATTACATGAACTGCACTGGTTATATTTAGGAGCTTGTATAAGTTTATACATATGCAAATGTGCATGCAATAACAACTAAAAAAGAATAAGCTATGAATTTGAAGGAGAGTAGGGAGGGGCAGAGGGGAGGGTTTAGAAGGAGGAAAAGGGGAGAAAGATAATCATCAAAAAATTTTAAAGGGGGAAAAAAAGTCACTGACATTTCTAAACATAGTAATTTGAAAATAAGAATTGTTCCAGAAAGAACATTTTGTCAGTTCTGAGAACAATGAACAAGAAACACTTTGCATCGGTGACGGGGAGCTGGTTAGCTATATCAGAGGTCCTGGCAGGTGATGTCAATGTCTGGAGTAAGGACATGAGGAGAGGGCTGACACCTGCCAAGAGAACTTGGATGCACCAGACAGGGGTCTCAATGGGGAGACATGGACTCACACCTGCCAGCATGCGGGAGACAGCCAGCAACCTGCAGGACAGCTTAGAGCTTTTGAGCCTGAAAGCCCATGGGTCATTGAGGTAAAGGAGTCAGTTAGGCAATTCCCTGTGTATTAGCAAACGAACCAGACAAAATCTCAAACAAGGAGAATCTCAGGTGAAGATTCCTACATCTAACCGAGAACAGTGTAAGAAACAGAAATGCTCTTATATAAAACTGAATGGTTTTTTGTTTTTAAAAGTTTATCGTGCAGTACGTTTCATTTTGCAGTAAAGCAAAATTGGGAGGAGATTTAATGTAATTAATATTCTGCACAATCAAGAAGAGAGACATTGGTTTATGTAATAGGAAAAGTGCAAGGAGAAGCCTAGGTGTGCAATATTAAGGCGGCGGTTACATAAACAGCCGCACACACCTCGTTTGGAACATTTGGAGTAGGCAGGCACCAAAGCTTCTACTTTGGGAACCAATGATCAGTAATGACAATAGGTTAAAACAGCAGGACAGGTGTTTGTAGAAGCAATAGACCTCTGTCCTGTAGTTATTTTATGAACAAAGATGCTCAGCCATTGTCTACACGGGATATGATTTTAAGAATAATCAATTTTCCATCAATCTGTAGGTATCTATGTTTTAGGCTGAAAATTTATCAAAGATACTAGGAAGTAAGCGGTTAAACTGAAAGAAGGTGTTTTCAATTTCACTGAGTTAAAAAAAACAGTATGATTGATTTGTATATGAAGTAAAAATGAGGGTGAAATTTGTTCAACAACCTCAGCCGGATGTGAAAATGGAATGTTTTCATTTTCTATTACTATTACATTAGTATTTAAAGATTCTTAAATTCTTGTCTTTGTATGTCACAATATACATACAGGCTCATTATAAAATATTAGGGTAACCAAAGAATTTATCATTTAAATTGGAACAATGCTGGGCTTCCGTGATAATTAGTTGGAACACTGGCACAAATCTGTTGAGAGGTCAGTTCTAGAAAAAGCAAATGTTCACCTGCATTGGGATTGCGGCCTGTTGTGTACCCTCGAAAGCAGGCTTGGTACAATTGATCTCAAATTTTAAAGCAATGGGGTGCTGAGTTAATTGAAGGAGAAAAAGTTTTCTGTTAAATTTAAAAACCCCTGAGAATTGCAACATTTAAAAAACTTAAAGACTAACATTAGGTACTTCAAACCTAGGCTTACGTATGATTAATTGTCTATATTATGTATTGATCATTGTTTAACTGATAATGTTAAAGTAAGATATTGTTAATTGGTAGAATAAATGAACTCACCGTTTTTATTGAAAACAATTTCATACAATATAATTTGATCATGTTTTACCCTCCCCCAATTCCACCCAGATCGTACCCAGCCAACTTTAGCTCAATTTTATTCCTTCTTTCAAAAGAAACAACCAAACAAAACACTTGAAACAAAAACAGAAAAACACCCAAGAAACACAAACAACTGCACAAAATCAAAACAAAAGAGTATCCAAGTAATATGACAAAAAAACTAAGGCAAAATGAAACTAAAAGCCCACAAAAATATTGATCTTTATGCACCTGGTAGGTCCATGCACCTGTAATCCACGCAAAAATCAAAAGACAGCTTAAAAATTAAAATACTGGCTTTTGTTTAGGGTGATTTTGGGGAACGACAACAGTTCTATCCAATTTGGTAATTAAAGCCCCAAGTTGAAAATCCTGAGCTGAACTGGATTCTGTGAAAAGCACTTGCAGAGAATTAAGTAGTTTAAGGGCCACGTTGAAGGCAACAGAGACCCTGCTCTGCGTTGGTTGAAATTCAGAGGCCAGCTGAACATTTAAAGGCGATCGGGTACATTAGCAGAGGGGGGGGGCACATGGTAAGGGATTAGAAAGGGGGTAGCTTGGGAGAGTGCTGCAGAGGTGACAGAGAGAGAACGCCCACGTTTAAACACACACATTTTTGTTTTCGTGACTGCTGACTTAGAATGAGAGCTGCAACTGTGGCTTCATTCCTCCCCACAGAAAGAAGCATTTCCCTTCCTGCCTGCATCTAAGACAGCTTCCAAAGAAGAAACATACACAATAAAATGAGAGCTTAATGCACTTAGAAGTTCCTTAAGGAAGCAACAGCGGCATTACAGGTATTACAGTGGTTTCTAGGATTCGCCTGAGGTTTGGAAGTATTTTATTATCCTGCGGCTTGTTTGGGGGGTTTGTTATGGGAAGATGATTATTATCTTATTATCCGGTCCACGGTCTACCCACTAGAGGACAGAAGCACATATTATAAACTAAAAGTCCCTGTGTGGCTTTTCAGAAATAAAGGCTTTGCAGAAAGGTGATATTAAAGCAAAATCATGGACAAAGTAGGTACAGAATCGGGAGAGGCCCTAAACATTATAGACCAGTGGAACTTCCGATCTTGCAAATATTTGAATGTAGTGGTAACTAAAGGGCAAATGTTATAGAGCTTCCCTGTCAGTAGTCAGCTGTGTGAGCAACTGCAGACTCAATCCTCTCTGTCAGGTATGTATCCTGACGGCACTGGCAGTGGGGAGATTCGTGGATAGCATGGTTCTGCTCCTCCAGACTGCCTTTCACATACTACAGAGCCTAACATTCTGCACCAGCTGTTGTCCAACCAGAGCCTGGGAACCAACCCCAGGTTTTCTGGCCTTGATTCTCTTTCTGCTTCTTAAGACTTTTTTTCCTTGCAAAAATCTCTTAACTTTCTGTTGATGTGGTGGTGTGGATTCTGGCTTCATGGACCATGACCATAGGCCAAGCCTTTGGGAGGCAGAGGCAGGAGAATCACTGTGAATTTGAGGCCACATAGCAAACTGTATGCCAGTCAGGTATACACAGTCAGACTCTCCACTGAGATAAATAAACAAAGATTTAAACATGGGGAAGGGAAAGAAGAATTCTGAGCTCTTCCTCAACTCATAAAATATTCAGTAATCCTATCTTCCGAGGGTGGGGGGCTGGGAAGGCGCTGGAGGGGAATGTGGGGGGGGAGGGAGAGGGAGCTTCGAATGACATGTGAAACAAGCTTGTTTCTAACTGAAATTTAAACAAAAGGAAGAAAGAAAAAAAGAGAAACTATTTTCCATCCACAACAACAACAAAGATATTTTATTATTTTATCTGTGTCCTTATCTCTCCTTGCCCTCTCTGAAAAGAAGTCAGGACTTGATTTAGAATCTATGTATGTATGTATGTATGTATGTATGTATGTATGTATGTATGCATGCATGTGTGTATGTATGTATGTGTGTGTGTCTACATATGCATGTATGTACTTCAATACATATTCTTTGCAGATTATGTCTTTGTGTGATGTAAAGTTTTAATAAAAATAAAATGTAATAGCAGGTATGCTTGCTTAGGTAAATTTTGTAACCTCTCTGAGCCCCATATTCCTGACCATTTTTACATTTTTGTCCAAATGAAATGATGTCAAGTATTTAAAATGCCTAACACAAGGAAACACACTTGGTTGGCTTCTGCTAAGTTTCCAAGCTGGCTTCTGCACTTTTCTCTCTGGCAGGCCAAATAGACTGTGGTTGCAGTATCTCCTTTTCAGGAAATTACAAGGAAGTCTGTTAAAGCAGACTATTTTTAGTTCTTGGAGGTCACATTATTTCCTCTATAATATAACCACCAAATATAGCAATGCCCTACTATCTTCAATAAGGAATAGTGTCCTGTTTCAGAGCAACAAAAATAATTATGGGAGGATTCTAAACTTTCCATGTCAACTAGAATAAATCAATATGCACCCTGTCTGCTGGCCAAGCTTGATGAAAATGGTTTTGTATTGATGAATCTGTAATAAAATGGGAAAGAAATGTTCTGAGTTTTTATTAACTGCGGTAGGAATGAACTCTTTATAAAGTGCTGTCACCCTGTAATTTCCTGCACATTTAAATGTTCATTGTGTTAGAATTAGCATGTATTGTCATCCTTATTCCCTGTGTGATAAGATGAAAACAATCGCTGTGTCTGAATCATTTATCTATTAGTGACAGTGAAATAAACCCATAGCTGAAATAGAATTAAGAAGTCGTTTCAACTTTCGGGAAGGCAAAATGACAGATTGATTCTGGAATAGCTGTTGACAAGGTGTAGATATAATGCCCGTGACCAACACTGACGTGACATTTTTATTTTTCCCTGGCTTTAGCAGTGAATGGCACATGGGTGACATGCAATTTTTCCTTGCTCTATTCACTGGGAAGGAAGGAATGGCCAGGCTTGGTGGTAACCCTTGTAATGCCTGCTACTCAAGAGGCTAACACAGGAGAATGGCAAGTCAAAGGCTGCTGTGTGACACCTAGTGAGTTCAGGACCCGTTTGAGAAATGTATCGATCACTACTTAGCACTAATAACACCAATAATGTTGTTTTAAAAAGAGGGTGGGGGGAACTGGGACCCTTTGTCCTTCTTAGTTTTCCTGCTTCCACAGGAAGAGCCAAGGTACTGAGAACCTTAGGAGACCCATTGCCAAAGATCTCTCAGTGTTGAAAGAGAATTTGTCCTTTTTAAAAAAAAATGTTCCTGTACCTCTAGTTTTTTTTCTCCTCGGTTTTATGAAAGGTTGAAGAGTCTACCTAAGAGAGTTATTCTTCTCAGACAGAAACACAATAATCACTTCTCAAAGGAATCTCTTTAAGTAATGTAGTCATGTCGGGTTATTGGAAACTGTTTGTATCCGACTGGAGCCATGGAAATGAGCTACCCTTGGTCCTCTCTTGTGAACTTCGTGGACACACAGAACAAACAGCAGATAGCCTATGAGCTTCAAAGGGCTCCTTGTAACAAACTAGATGCAGAGGCATATCATGACATAAGGATAAATTGTTGACAAATGCCTTTTCTATTCACTGAAGTATATTGCTGGTATATTTAAACTAGAAGTCCTGATCTCTTGATGACTTCCAGGGTCAAACCCTCTAGGGCTTGGTAACCATTCTGTCACAGTTTTCCCCCACCCAGCTTTAACAATTCAACCCTTGGCCCTAAAGTGCCCATCCATGCCCTGCATTCTGTTCTCACCAATTTCTTCCAATTCCCAATAACTGCCTGTCTGGACCTTTGTTTGGTTATGCTCTGTGCCAGGAATTATCCCCGCCCCCTTTGTTTCTGGTGAACTGTGATTCAACACTTAAAGCCAGCTCGACTATCAGTACTGTAATAAGTAACTCTCTGGAAATCTCTTTTATCCACGGTAGTCAAACAGAGTTAGGTTTGGCCCTCTCTGAATTCCTGTAACATGTACACTTGCCTATATATGGTAGCTGGCATGCTCTTTATACAAAATATACATGGTGCTTCCTGGGTCATGTATATTTTACTCTCTTGCTAACTGGTAGGTACTTTGTTTCATATCCTCACAGTGTAGTGCTTGAAATATAGTAGCCATTATGTGGCAATATATATAATTGAGGATTCTAACACGTTTATAAACTATGATTCCACCTGCAGGCTCCAATGTCTAAAGCCTTCATAGGCAAATGGCATGCTTCTTGACAGTTTGTGGGGGCAGGGAGGGGGAGAAGGAGGACTTTGTCTCCTTTGCAGACACTTACTTTCTGTTTACTCATGAATCATTGAGGTGCCTTAGGCATATAAAAAAAAAAGTGAGCTTATTCAACTTGGAAAAAGGATGAGTTTTCTTATTTCCTTCTGTTTTCCAAGCTAATTATTGTGTTTGTTTTATTTTTTAATACACTATTAAAAGCTTAGTGATTTAAACAGATGCATAGTTTGTTGACTATCAAGTGTTTACTTTTTAAATTTCGGTTCAGACACACAGCTGTAAGGAATTACTGTAAATCCATGGAGCAGGCACACCTGCAAAGGAGACAAAGGAGCATTAGGGAAGCTCTGCCGGAGCAAATGTGACAGCTCCTTGAGCTTCAGCAGCAAAGGCGAGGAGAAGAGGGTCAGTTACACAATGCTTTACTATGTGAAATTCACAGCAAATCTCTCAGCTCCAATTAGATAGCATTGAGAATGTTATGTGAGCCTGTCAATGGTATACTAAAATTTTATGTACAAACGCTGTGAAAATGCAGCAGTGAAACCCATACAGTGAAAAGCAATAGTGAAGACAATACAGCATGATGCATGTTAGTATTCTCCATATTATAACATTTGTAATATAAAATGCAGGATGTCATGTAATAGTAACCTGACTCCCCTAAATGTGGTAGCAATTAATTGCAATAATTTGTACTTTTGTCAGGCTAGTTGACATATAGTGAAAGCAAATAAGAAAGAATACTAGTATTCATTTATTTACTTTAGGATTATTGAGTTTCTGAAAATATAACAGCAGATATTAACTGGTACAAAACAAAACATGTTTGAGGAAACTCAAGGTAATCCAGATATCATGGTTTTGTTTCTTTTCAGGGGAAACATAGCTCAAGAATCTCAAATCTTTGAAGATGGATTTAGCTATATAGTGTATCTCTGATAAGCCAGGAGATTTAGTCCTTTTAGTGCCTCATTGAATGCATAAGAGATAAAGAGAAGCCTGATTTGCTGAGTCTCCAGAAAATTGAATTCACGTTTCCTGCAAACTGTCGTGAGCTGCGTGCACCTTACTATATCAGAGGATAAACACTCTGACAAGGAATCTATGTGATGACAATATCTCCTGGACATCCCTCCAAACATTCCCTTTGTGGTAACATTTATATCCTTCTCATTACATGATCCTTATAGTTTGATAGTCACTTCAGCTGTCTAGTTAAAGTTTTCTTTTAAATCAGAAATGCTCCAATTTTGAAAGTTCCATTATCTTTTATTTAATATATTTTTGTATTATTTGAGAATTATGTAAAGTTCTATAGTGATACAATTTTCACTACTTGCTCTCCCCCTCTTATCTATCTATCTATCTATCTATCTATCTATCTATCTATCTATCTCCAGTTTAGTGTTGTTCATATGTATATGTGTTATATGTTAATGATTGGTGACTTGGGATTGGATAACCTCTCAGGGATCTTATCCCTGAAGAAAACTGACTGTTTTTCTCTCAGTAGTCATTGGTTACATACATGCTGTGTCATCTAGGGGTGGGTCCTTGTGAAATTTCACTTATTTGTGTTAACTATTGTTGCCATTAAGTAAGTCTTGTTGACATTTCATGGGTGCAGCTTCTCCATCATTTCTAGAAGATGACAGAGTTGTTTCCTGCTCTTACACTGTTCATTCTCTTTCTTGTGCTGTTTTCTCTGAGTGTAGGTATAAGGGTTGCATTTCAAACACCCTCATGGTTACTTAATCTCTGTATTTTGTCTAGATCTCTGAACACAATTTCCAACCTTATAAAGATTTTTAATGAAGAGTAAGAAGTACACCTATTTGTGAATATAAGATTAAGTATTTAGAATACCACTACAAATCATATTGGTTTAAGAGAATGGAAGTACCCTCCAGTAGAGAGGTGAGTGCCGGGGGCTCCTCCAGTCCACCTTTCCCTCTTCAAGGCCCCTGACCCGCATTCCCTAGACCCTTCCTGGCACTGAATCCCCCAAAAGGACCTGGAGGCAAAACAAAGCATCTAGCATCATTGGCCACCATTCCTGTGTTGCCCCTTCACCCTCTGGTAGAGAGGAGAAGGGGATACCCCACCTATACCCACTGGAAGAAGAGATGGGAAGACGACAGTATAAGAACACATCCAACAACAGAAAGACTTATACGATACCACCAGAGTCTAGAGATTCTACACCAGCAAGACCGGAACATACCAATTCAGATGAAGCAGAAGAGAATGACCATAAAAACAACTTCATGAAAATGATAGAGGCCCTCAAAGAGGGTATGAGAAAATTCCTTAAGAAAATGGAAGAAAAAATAAACCAAACAATGGAAGAAACCAGCAAATCACCTAAAGAAAGCCAGGAAAAAGCAAACAGACGAAAGAAACAATTCAGACAGTTCAAGACCTGAAAACTGCCATAGAGACAACGAAGAAAATACAAACTAAGGGGATTCTGGAAATAGAAAAGCTGGGTAAATGACCAGGAACTACAGATGCAGGCATAACCAACAGAATATAAGAGACAGAAGAGAAACTTGAGGAAATAGATTCATTGACCAAAAAACTCTTAACTCCAACAAATCCTTAACACAAAGTATCCAGGAAATATGGGACATCATTAAACGACCAAACACAAGAGTAATAAATATAGAAGAAGAAGGAGAGTAGCCCCGCTCAAAGGTGCAGAAAACATATTCAACAGAATCATTGGAGAAAACTTTCTGAACCTGAAGGACAGCCCTATAAAAGTACAAGAAGTTTACCAAATACCAAATAGAGTGGACTAAAAGAAAACAATGTTCCCTCTCCACATAATTAAAACACCAAACATACAGAATAAAGAAAGATTAGTAAGAGCATCGAAGGAAAAGACCAAGTAACATATAAAGGCAAACCTATCAGAATTACACCTGACTTCTCCATGGAAACTCTGAAAACCAGAAGGTCCTGGATAGATGTTTTGCAAGCACTAAGAGCCCACACATGCCAACACAGACCACTATAACCAGCAAAACTCTCAATCACTATTGATGGAGAAAACAAAATATTCCATGACAAAAACCACATTTACAAAATATATATCCACAAATCCAGCCCTACAGAAATTTCTGGAAGGAAAACTCCAACCCATGGAAGTTAACTATACTTACAAAAATGTGGGCAATAGATAATCTCACTTTACCAAAAGCCAGAAATAGGGGGGAAACTTACATACAATACCAAAAACAAATCCAAAACAAACAAGAATCAATGATAAATGCTCATTGATATCCCTCAATATCAATGGTCTTACCTCACCTTTAAAAAGACACAGGCTAGCAGAATGGATACAAAGACAGAATCCATCCTTCGGCTTCGTACAAGAAACACACCTCAGCTTCAAAGGCAGATGTTACCTCAGAGTTAAGGATTGGGAAAAGATTTTCCAATCAAATGGCCCTAAGAAACAAGCTGTGTAGCTATCCTAATGTCTAACAAAATAGACTTCAAACTAAAATTAATCAAACAAGATGAAGAAGGTCAATTCATATTCATCACAGGGAAAATCCATCAAGATGCCAAGTCTCAATTCTGAACACCTACACACCAAATAAAAAGGCACCCGCATTCATAAAAGAAACATTACTAAAACTTAAATCACACATTAAAGAATACACAATTATAGTGGGACACTTCAATATCCCACTCTCACTACTGGGCAGGACTACCTAACAGAAACTTAACAAAGAAACAAAGGAAATAACAGAAGTTATGATCCAATTGGGTTTAACAGACATCTACAGAGCATTCCATCCAAACACAAAAGAATATACCTTCTTCTCAACACCACATGGGACCTTCTCTAAAAT
Organism: Mesocricetus auratus; assembly: GCF_017639785.1. NCBI lineage: Eukaryota > Metazoa > Chordata > Mammalia > Rodentia > Cricetidae > Mesocricetus > Mesocricetus auratus. Next base: position 5,172,871 of record NW_024429195.1, read on the forward strand.
TGACCACATAGTTGGCAATAAAGCAAATGTAAACAGATGCAAAACATTGGAATAACCCCTCTATCCTATCAGAGCACCGTGGCTTAAAATTAGAATTCAGCAACAGCACCAATTGCAGAAATCCTACAAACTCATGGAAATTGAATAATGTGTAATTGCACCATTCCTGGGTAAAGGAAGAAATAAAGAAAGAAATCAAAGACTTCCTAGAATTTAATGAAAATGGAGACACAACATACCCAAACTTATGGGACACTTTGAAAGTAGTGCTAAGAGAAAAGTTCATAGCACTAAGTGCCCACACGAAGAAACTGGAGAAACAACTGAAAGCTCTAGAACAAAAAGAAACAAACTCACCCAGGAGGAGTACCCGCCATAAAATGATCAAATTGAGGACTGAAATAAATAAAGCAGAAACAAAGAAAACAATACAAAGTATCAATGAAACAAAAAGTTTGTTCTTTGAGAAAATCAACAAGATAGACAAACCTTTATCCAAACTAAACAAAGGCAGAGAGAGAACATGCAAATTAGCAAAATCATAAATGAAAAAGGGGACATTATAACAGACACTGGGGAAATCCAGAGAATCATCAGGTCATATTTGAAAACCTGTACTCCATAAAATTGAGAAATTTAAAGGAAGTTTGGACAATTTTCTGGATAGATATTCCTTACCAAAATTAAATCAAGAACACATAAGCAATTTAAATAGACCCATAACCCCTAATGAAATACAAGCAGTCATCAAAGTCTCCCAGCCAAAAAAAGGCAAGGGCCAGATGGTTTCAGTGAAGAACTCTACTAGAATTCTATTTCCACATAATAGAAGCAGAATGTTCATTGCCAAACTCTTACGAGGCTACAATTACCTTGGTACCCAAACCACAGAAAGACACAACTAAGATAGATAACTACAGACCAATCTCCGTCATGAACATTGCTGCAAAAATACTCAGTAAAATACTGGCAAGTTGAATTCAAGAAGACATCAGAGAAATCATTCACCATGATCAAGTAGGCTTCATCCCAGGGATGCAGGGATGGATCAACACATAAAAATCTATCAATGTAATCCACCATATAAACAAAGTGCAAAAGCAAAAAAAAAAAAACCACATGATCATCTCATTAGATAATTAAAAAGTCTTTGACAAAAGTCAACATCCCTTCATGATAAAGATCTTGGGATAACAGGAACATACCTAAACCTGATAAAGGAAATCTACAGGAAACCGACAGCCAACATCAAACTAAATGGAGAGAAGCTCAACGCAATTCCTCTAAAATCAGGAAAAAGATAAGGTTGTCCAATCTCTCCATTATCTCTTCAATATTGTACTTGAGGTTCTTGTTAGAGCAATAAGAAAACAAAAGGAGATAGTGGGGAAACATATTGGAAAGGAAGAAATAAAACTTTTCTCTTTGCAGATGATACGATAGCTTGCATAAGTAACCAAAGATTCTACCAGGGAACTCCTACAGCTGATAAACTCCTTCAGCAAAGTGGCAGAATACAAGATTAACTAAAAAAACCCAACAAAACAGTAGCCTTACTATATACAGACAATAAAGGGACTGAGAAAGAAATCAGAGAAACATCACCCTTTACAATAGCCACAAAAATGTAACGTATGTTGGGGTAACTCTAACCAAACAGGTGAAAGAACTGTATGACAAGAACTTTGAGTCCTTAAAGAAAGAAATTAAGGAAGATACCAGAAAATGGCATCCCCTATGCTCTTGGATAGGTAGGATCAAAATAGTAAAAATGGTAATCTTGCCAAAAGCAATCTACAGATTCAATGCAATCCCTATCAAAATCCCAGCACAATTCTTCAAAAACCTTGAAAGGGCAATATTCAAATTTATATGGAAAAACAAAAGACCCAGGATAGCCAAAACAACCTTGTACAATAAAGGAACTTCAGGAGGCCTCACCATCCCTAACTTCAAGCTTTACTATAGAGTTATAGTCCTGAAAACAGTTTGGTATTGACACACAAAAAATACAGGTAGATCAATGGAAAAGACCCTGATATTAACCCACACACCTATGAACACCTGGTCTTTGACAAAGAAGCTAAAATTACATAATGGAAAAAAGAAAAAGCAACTTCAACAAATGGTGTTGGCATAAATTGATTCTGATATGTAGAAGATTGCAAACAGGTCCATTATCTATTGCCATGCACAAAACTTAAGTCCAAATGGATCAAAGACCTCAGCATAAATCCAGCCACACTGAACCTCATGAAGAGAAAGTGGGAGGTACCTTTGAATGAATTGGAATAGGAGACCACTTCCTGAACATAACTCCAGTAGAGGAGACACTGAGATTGACAATTGATAATTGGGACTCCCTGAAGCTGAGAAGCTTCTGTAAGGCAAATTACACAGTCAGAAAGACAAAATGGTAGCTCACAGAATGGGAAAAAATATTCACTAATCACACATCTGACAGAGGGCTGATCTCCAAAATATACAAAGAACTCAATAAGCTAGTCACCAAAAACACCAAATAATTCAACTAAAAAGTGGGATACAGAACTAAATAGAGAATTCTCAATAGAGGAATATAAACTTGCCAAAAAACACTTATGAAATTACTCAACATCCTTAACCATCAGGGAAATGCAAATCAAAACAATTCTGAGATATCATCTTACGGCTGTCAGAATGGCTAAAATAAAAAACACCAATGACAATTTATGCTGGAGAGGATGTGGTGAAAGCGGGACACTCCTCCACTGCTGGTGGGACTGCCAACTCATACAGCCTCTTTGGAAATCAGTATGGTGGTTTCTCTGGAAAATTGGAGCTAGTCTACCTCAAGATCCAGCAATTCCACTCTTAGGCACGTACCCAAAGGATGAACACTCATACAACAAGGACATCTGTTCAACCATGTTCATAGCAGCATTGTTTGCAATAGCCAGAATCTGGAAGCAACCTGGATGCCCTCACCTGAAGAATGGATGGAGAGAATGTAGTAGATTTACACAACGGAGTACTACTCAGCGGAAAAAAAACAATGGAATCTTGAAACTCGCAGGAAAATGGATGGAACTAAAAGAAACCGTCCTGAGTGAGGTAACCCAGTCACTGAAAGACAAGCATGGTATGTACTTAGTCATATGTGGATATTAGACATAGAGACAAGGATTACCAGCCTACATTCCACAGTTCTATAGAAGCTAGGAAACAAGGAGGACCATAAGAGTAGCATACACAAGGACAAGAGCTCCTGAATAAATTAGGAGCATAGGGGGAGGGTGGATAGAGGGAGAAGAAAGAAGAGGGGAGATGAGGAGAGGAGAGTACATGAGGGATCATGGAGATTGAGTGGGGAGCAGAATAGAGGAGAACAAGAATAGAGACAAATCAATAGAGGGAGACACTGTAGGTTTAAAGAGAAATCTGGCACTAGGGAATTGTACAGAGATCCACAAGGATGACCCCAACTAGGAACCTAAGCAATAGTGGAGAGACTACCTTAAATGTCCTTCCCCTATAATGAGATTGATGACTACCTTATATGCCATCCTAGAGCCTTCATCCAGTAGCTGATGGAAGCAGAAGCAGAGATCCACAGGTAAGCACTGAGCCAAATTCGTGGAACCCAGTTGTAGAGAGGAAGAGTGAAGAACAAAGGGGTCAAGGCCACACTGAGAAAACTCACAGAAACAGCTGACTTGAATAAGAGGGAGCTCATGGACCCCAGTCTGACAGCTGGGGAATCAACATAAGACCAAACCAGGCCCCCTGAACGTGGGTGTCAGGTAGGAGTACTGGCCTCTGGCAGTGGAACCAGTATTTATCCCTAGTGCAGAAAAGGACTTCAGGAGTCTGATTCCCCTGGAAGGATACTCTCTTAGCCTAGATACACATAGTAGGGCCTAGGCCATTCCCCAAATTACTTGGCAGATTTTGATGATCCCTCATAGAAGGGGGTCACCCTCCCTGGGGAGTGGATGGGGAATGGGATGGGGGGATTGGTGGGGGTCATGGGAGGATGGGAGGGAGAGGGAACTGGGATTGATAAGTAAAATAAGATTGTTTCTAATTTAAATAAAATTTATTTTAAAAAAGAAAGAAAATAGAAGTAGCATGTTCTCCTCCAGGTTCTATGATCTCTCCAGCCATGGGTAGTTGTATAGGTTCACTGTATTAGTCATGAATTGCTTCAGATTGAGTAGGCTTTAAGTCTTATTGCGCCTTACAGAATATCTTGCTGGGCTGGTCATTGCCATGGTTCATAAGATTTACACCTGGGTGTGACTATTGATTTCCTTTCTCCCTTCACAGCTTCCATAGCACTTTCTGAGACGACGAGAGGTAGTCCTCAGGGAGTAGACTTTCAGGTCAACTCCAGGTCAACTCCAGCTCAACTCCCCACAGGACTGCCCCTCATAATTCCCTCCCAACTTGATGCTCTCTTTTTGTAACTATTTATGTGTTTATTTGTTTAACCCAGACAGTCCATTTAGTGCTGCCTATCTTCTTGCTGAAGCTACTGGCAATCAAGTATATTTAATATACTTTGAACAACCAGTGCAGCAGTTCTTTTTAACAGACAAGTTGGCAAAATCGATTCAATTTAGATGTTTCCAATTTCAAACATTAATAGTTTTTAAACACTTTTTACAGCACTTTATTTTATTTTATTTATTTATTTATTTAAGTTAAAAATGAGCTTGTTTCACATGTCAATCCCATCTCCCTCTCCCTCCCCTCCTCAGTTTTTTTAAAATACTAAACCTAATTAATTCTACAAAGCAGCCATTGAATGTAAGGGCAACATTATCCAAAAGAATGGATTTGATCTCTGGGAGTTCGCAGCAGATAAGGAAAGTGATAATAGTAAATACCCAGAGTAAACTGAGGATATAACTTTAGAACAAAACCCATCGTAAAGGAGAAGACTTCAGGTTAGCTCCCTCAGTTCTATGCTCACACAGATAAGAATCATTGAGATCACAACCCAAGAAGCCTTACTGTGGCGATCTCCCACTTCACAAGTGATCCACAGAGGAGTGATGCACGTGCTCCAAGTGCGTCCTCAGCAGGCCTTTCACCCAAGAGATCCAATGTAGCATAGACGGGTATCTAGGAGAAAAGCTATTGATTCAAATTTAAGAGTAATTTCAGTTTGAAATTCTTGAACTCATGGTGTGTGAATTTTCGATTGCAGAATCAATCTGTTCTTTTATGAAGTCATCCTCTCAGGAGAAGACTTTTTACACTGTGTGGTTTCAGTTTGCAGAGCTGGAGTGTGTCTAAAGAGTCGTCTTATTTTCCTCAAAAACCATTCAGTCATCCCCCTATCATTTGCACCACACCCTTGGTCAGTCAGCTGTAAGAACAGGCTCAGTGGAGATAGTGGAGATATCAGAGGACCAAACACTAAGAACAAGATCGGGGACCTCATGAAGCTTACATTACGGTCTAGAAAAGCAGAAATAAGACACAACCCACCAGGGGACTCCGAGAACCGGTGTGATAAGATCTGCTTTGGTGGTTCTAGCAGGGGTACGCGGCTCCTTGCATGCACCTGACTGAAGCGTGGTCCTTCTCTGTCAAGGAAATGTCCTCTTTGACCAATTAGACAGCCTCAAGAGGGATACACATGGAGCGATGAGAGAGGGAAGGGACAGGAGCTTATCCATCCTCACCAGCCAGGTGACTCTGCTGACCCGTGGAATGGCACGTATCACAGCCAGAAGCAGAATGGGGGAGGCTATTTAAGAAGAGGACGGTAAGAGGGGGAGACGGGGCACGGGTATGCATGAAAATTCCACAGTGAGACCCATGTCTTTGTGGGTCAACCACACGTTCTTTCTCTTAAGTATGCAATGACGTAGCCCGAGTGCCTCATCTGTCCGTCTGGCTGTCTTGAGAAGAAAAGCGTCACGCAGGAACGAGGCACGGATCATGGCAGTGCTTCACACGGGAGTTGATTCTGATTCTGCGCAGGCTGTAGTGCCAATGGCTCAAGAGATGCTGAGTGATGCAGATGTGTGGAGGCAGAACCAGAGGCGCTTCTGATGCAGGACATGCGATGACGGGCCGGGAGACAGAGCAGAGGCAAGAACGATAACAAGGTTTCGGCCTAAACAATAGAGGTGCAGAGCTGCCACTCACTGAAATTCTAAGGCTGTGTGGAGCAGGTTTGAGCGTAATTAGATGAGTCTGGAGTTCAGAGAGATGTTGATTTAGGAGAATCTATTTAAAGCCGTGTTCCTAGATACGTAATGACAAGTAAACACAATTTGCATGTTAAGCAATTTGGCAGAGTAAATATTCAGAGAAATGCCTCTTGGCAAAGGATACCTAAAGTGCTAGATTAAAATATGATAAACTCGGAAAAATAAGCCCGGACTCTTCTAACAAATGCAAGAAGATGCAGAACAAAGATAGTAAGCCAGATCTAGATTTTCTTTTTGTTTGTTTTTCATCAAAGGCCACCTGTCATTCCCTGATGACTCAGGGTCTAGGGTATAACTGAGCTTGGATTAGAAACAAAGCTTCGAGTCCTAAAAGTGTACTAGTCAGATCAAAGATGCGTCAGTGAAGCAGAAATTTAAATTACTGCTTTCAGAGACTGCACTAGGGCAAATTAACCTGCTGCTATCACCAAGGTGATGGCTATTACAGACAGCACTTTTGGAAACCTGTGCTTCTGAGAGTTAAGAGTGCACAGCAATCCTCCGTCTGGAAAGGTCATTTCTATATACTTCTAGGTTGTTTGTGATGTTGGGAATAAGACAGCAGCAACTAGTTCCTCCGTGGAGAAGATGACCATCCATTAAGTGTGCAAGGCTTTCTGGCTCCCCCGGCCTGTTTTGGTTGGGTTCTCCTTCTCACTGTCTCAAACATCTTGTATCTTTCTCCATTGGGAAGCTATTTTCTTCAGAGTACAGGTCTGTTTGCAAGAGAAGCCAGTAGGCCAGCTTTTTAGAGGGGCTTTCAAGCTGCTATTGGCACTTACACTCAGCGGCTGCTGCCGTGGATAAAAACCCCATGACTCAACTGCTGCACCTTGACCTTTTAGACGAAGGCCTACTGGCTACTTTATAGTCATCATCTTCATGAGTGGGCCTACTTTCCATTATTCTCTCTAGTATGGCTGCTGTAAGTATGTGGCCTTGGGGTAACACATGGATTGACTCCACATACATGGTTTTGACTTTATGGAGAGATCTTGTCTCTTAGTTTTTCTGAATATTATCTTTAGGTTTTTAGCTTGTTATTAAGTTTCTCTGTCTGCTCCCACAGGTCTGAAAAAGCAACAGAAACCTGGCCCAGCAATGCAATGTAAATCTTCTGGTTTACAGCCTACAATTTAATTTAAATTGTTTAAATACAATTTAAAGTACGGAGCAAGTGAAAAGAAATAGCGTGTGCACATACATTACCATATATGCATATGGAAAATGGAGTACATTTCCACAGAGCAATGGTGTGTAAGTAGAGAGAAGGCAGAAAGGGTTATATAGTAAAATGCGTTATTAGGAATAATTCTGTATGACTATCAAGGTCCTGGCTTTTCCTGATGCTAAGTGCTTCCTAGCTCTACGGTTACTCTTCTTCTTAGAGCTAGGCAAACCTAGCACGTCTGGCGTTTCTAAGTTTGTGCCCAACTCTAGCCCATCAAAGCTTTCTCTTTGGTTTTTGGCTACCACTTACTGTATTGCAGTGACAAATGGAAATTTGGGGAAGAACACTATGCCAAGTGGGAGTCTGAACTCAGACATTGGTCACCTGGGCTAGCTTTGACAAATCAGTTTACCTCTCTGTTTCATCAGTACATTTGTGGACATAAATAAGTTATAATAAAAGAAAGGAAAAACTATTAGAAACCTATAATGTGCACACAGAAGCAAAAATCCAAGAGAAGTGCCAGACAAATGCAATCCATCGTGCATTGCTTTTGATCTGGTGTCAAACCTGACATCTGAATGCTTAGAAAATTGTGATGAAAGAGAATATATTTGGCCCCCATGATTAACGATTCCCTGAGCTCTTATGTCAGGATGGTTGCTGCCGGCGGGGTTATTAACTTAGGTCTATCCTTCTCTTTCTGTAGCAACACTGCTTCAGGAGCCTGGGAAAATGCGCGACCCGGGGAAGGCTTCTTCCAAGTCCTGTCCTCTTGGTTCTCTGGCTTCTACACAAAAGGCTCCCACGCGCACAGGCTCCCAGTCTGCGAAGACTCTCATGTCCTTGGCTGTCATCTCTCCACTCAGCGGTACCTGGGCTCAGGTTCCATCCTCCTACTTGTCTAGTAACAGATACTCAAGATGTTTTAGATGCTACACATGCTACACTGAACTATGTGCAAGCATGTATTCTGTGCAGACGGAGTAGTGAAAATACAGCCTTCAAACAGGGCTAGAACCTATAAAAACGAATGGACTTGAATTCAAAAGTTAAAATGCTTTGAAAAGATTTTGCACAGCAGAAAGTAGAGACGTTGGAGAAAAAATAGGCCCTAAAGCCGTTTCCGGGTCTGAAAGCATCTTACTCTAGTGTTTCTCACCAGGGTATTTATGCCAAGGAACTATGCCAAGCAGGTCAATTTATTGAGTTACTTACATCCTGTTCTTGATGTTGAGGAAGACTGAACAATTAAAAGTATTTTCCTAGAGGTTGGCCAGCCCCAATTACTCCTGGGGGAGGAGGCTACCTGCTCCAGATTACTGAGTTTGCATTTTAGTCCTGGGACTGTCATAGGTGAGACAATGGAGGGACCCAAGCCTGTCTTTTAGTACACGGCGGGAGCCCTTCATATTCTTTTTTTTTTTTTTTTTTTTTTTTGGTTTTAGGAAACAGGGTTTCTCTGTATTTTTTTGGAGGCTGTCGGACCAGCCCGGCCTTGAACTCACAGAGATCTGCCTGTCTCTGCCTCCTGAGTGCTGGGATTAAAGGTGTGTGCCACCAATGCCCGGTGAGCCCTTCATATTCTTATGGGACACCATGCACACAAGGCTGACTTCAGCTAAACATCTATTCAAAGTGACCTGGTGTCATGGGCATTCTGAACATGTGTTTTTCTTCACATGGCATGTTTCTGCATGGCTACATTCTCTTTCTGCATGCAGTAGGCATGCTGGCTGTTGACTATCTTATACAATTTCTGGGTGCCCTCTTCCACATATCATGTCCTTCTTTCTTTCAAATAATTGATCATATTTTCCAATTATCTCATATTATTTCATATCTCCATATAGCCAACTTTGTCCTGAAAGGAGAGGTGGGTTTGCTATTTTTACTTAGGCATGTCTGATGCTCAACACAGTCTCCGGAGCACAGAGGACTTTCATATCGTTGTTGGTTATGAAATGTGTTAATGGGGAATGGCTAGGGAAATAAATAGGACACAAGAGTAAAGTGTTATGAGAGACTGGGAAAGCAGCTTGAAAGCGAACCAGAGCCAGAAGGAAGTATTGCTCAGCAAAAACAGTGATTTTAAATTCAACATAAAGAACAGAAGGGAAGCACAATGCTTGTCAGTACAAGAGGGAAAAATAGACTACATGTTTAGAGGGAACCAGGGAATTGTTACTAAAGGAGATCACAAACAGATAGTTCAGACAAGTTACTTCCCCAAATCATAATGGCATTTTGATAAAACTTACATTTAGTTGAAGTAGGATTTGTTATTTAAAAGTTAAATAGCAATCTGAACCAAGGTATGGCTAAAAAAATAATAATTTATAGCTAAAAGTTACAGGGATACGACACCCAAACCAGATAACTGAAGACAAGGTGTAAAGATTCATTTGGGGTGGGGAGTTAAAAAGTGTTATGTGGAATGACACTAAGAGTAGCATGGCTGTCAACATTAACACTTATAATGAGCAACAGAAATGTCTCCTAATAATCACAGAGGTTCTCACTTAAGCCATGGGTTTGACTTCAGATTAGAGACTAGTGACTTCTTACATAAGTTCTACTTAAAACATCAGCATATCCTTTGAAAATTGTTTAATTTACATAACATCAGCATCAGAAGATATACTTAGTGAGATATGCTTCATTGAGATATAAGATACGTGGTCTAAATTAGTGCAGAATGGACCACAAATTTGGGCAGTCCAAGAGCCATGGGTAGAAAAACAGAGATTAGAATGAGGGATGGACTGTCAGTCACAGGGTTGAACAAATTGGCTCATTCGTTCTCATAAGAACAGATAACATTTGGGGGCAACCAGCAAGAACAGTCAAATAATGACAAACAGAGTTCGGAATGATGGGAGTCTGGATTTAAATACCCATTTGATCCATGGCTTCTCTGGCCTCTCGCAGGGAGGTCTGTGTCCTATGAAAATAAAGTATCATGCAGTCGTATCTCACCAGGATGAAAAATGTGTACTCCTCCATCTCTGGGAGAGCTGGTACATGATCATAGCGTTATTAAGCTGTGCATAAGCCAGAAAAACTAGTTGAGATTGCATAACCTATTAAATACATTCATCTGGTACACTCGACTTGCCAATGTATCAGACACTGCCTTTCAAAAGTTACTGATCCTTCTGGAGAGAAAAGAGCACTCTGTGCAAAGTCAGTCTCTAGTGCTAGGTTCTTAAACCTGAAAACATATTTTTTTGTGGGGGATTCCATTTAAGTTTTACTCAAGAACCAAGTCTCCCAATTCAAAAATTCAAAACGTGGAAATAATAAAATTCAGAGGGCATGTGAGATGAGATTTTACCTGTAAGCCATTTATTTTAAGTGGATGTTGTGAAGGGTTTGCCATGCCTAAAGCATGTGAGCTCTTAGAGAAAACCATCCTGAGTGAGGTAACCCAGGCCCAGAAAGACAAATATGGTATGTACTCATGGATATGAGGTGGAAAGCAAAGGACAGCCATCCTGTAGTCCACAACCCCCAGAAAGCTATGTAACAAGGAGAACCGTAAGAGAGACATACAGGGATACTCCTGGAAAGGGGAAGTAGATCTTCTGAGAGAACTGGGAGTGTGTGTTGGGGGCGAGGCAGAAGAACGGGAGGGGGACAGGGAAAGGGGAGGAGAACATGAGGAAAAGGGAGGGGTGAGATGGGGGAAGGACAGACAGGGAGAGCAAGGAAAGAGATATTATGGGCTATCGAGAAACCTGGCACCAGGGGAATTCCCAGGAATCCACAAGAATGATCCCAGCTGAGACCCCAAGCATCAGTGGAGAGGGTGACTGAACTGAATGACTTTCCCCTGTAATCAGATTGATGACTACTTTGATTATCACCGTAGAGCATTCGTCCAGTAACTGATGGAAGCAGATGCAGAGATCCACAGATAAGCACTGGGCCAAGCTCCCAGAGTCCATTTGAAGGGAGGGAGCAATAATATGAGCAAAGGGGGCAAGACCATTTTGGGGAAACCCACAGAAACAGCTGACATGAGGTAGTGAGAGCTCACTGATTCTGGACTGACAGTGGGGGAACCTTAATGGGACCAAACTAGGCCTTCTGAATGTGGGTGACAGTTGTGTGGCTTGGGCAGTGTGTGGGGCCACTGGCAGTGGGACCAGGATTTATCCGTAGTGGTTGAACTGGCTTTTTGGAGGGCATGTGAGATGAGATTCTACCTATGAGCCATTTATTTTAAGTGAATGATGTGAAGGGTCTGCCATGCCTAAAGCATGTGAGCTCTTAGCGAAAACCATCTGGAGCCCATTTTCTTTGGAGGGATACCTTGCGCAGCCTAGATACAGGGGGGAGGGTCCTGTCTCAAAGTGATGTCACCATGGAGGCCTTACCCTCTCTGAGGAGTGGACTTGGGTGGGATGGGGGAAGTTTTGGTCAACAGGAGGAGGGGAGGGATTGGGAGCTAGGATTGGTATGTAAGATGAGAAAAGGTTGTTTTAAAATTAAAAAAATGTTTTTCTAAAGCACATGAGTCTTATATGCAAGAATAATTCATTTATTCAGCCTTGCAGGAAAGTGCTTCACCTAGATTGCTTTCACAGTAAGTGAAGCCTAGCACCAGGACAGTTGTCTGCAATACCTGACACACAGCATTGCTTTTTCCCCCGCAGAGAACAAGAACTGTAATTCCCTCTTTTGTACTTAGAGGGTAACCCACAACTATCAGGAGACTTTGTCCTTGCAAACAACCAGGGGCCCTACTGAGATGCAGCACTCGGAAAACCTCATCCACCAAACGGTCTCAGGGTACTCTCCTGCAGTCCTGCCAAACACTTAGGAACGGTTGCCTTTGCTCTTTTGGCACTCATATCTTCTTTTCTGGCTGGCGTTTCCAACTTGCCCGACTTCTAATCTGAAAACTTCCCTTTAAAGGCTTTACTTCTTCCTAATCTTATGGAAGCTATATTTCAAACAGTCATCTAACACTCCAAACCATTTTTTGTTTAAATGTGGAATGAAGGAAAACATGTGGTCTTATGCATAGACTAACCACAAAGGAATACAGTATTTTACGGTATTTAATTGGAAAAATGAAATAAGCCAATGGAGAGTTCAGCACATACAAGTTATAGACAAAGGGGGCCGGAGTGAACAGGAGAACTGAGAGAGGGGAGGAACAGAGGAGGGCAAGAAAGGAGACACCTTGATAGAGGGAGCCAGTACAGGTTTGGAGAGAGATCTGGCACAGGAGAAATGGTAGGGGATCCACAGGGATGACCCCAACTAAGAATCTAGGCAGTGGTGGGGAGGCTGCCTTTGATGCCCTTCCCCTGTAATGAGATTGATGACTACATTGGTTTCCATTCCTAGAACGTTGACCCAGTAGCTGATCTAAGCAGAAACAGGCACCCACAGCTGAGCACTGAGCCGTTCTTCTGGAATCCAGTTGCAGAGAGGGAGGAGAGATGACCAAATGAACCGCGACACAACTGGAGATACCCGCAGAAGCAATTGACCTGACCTAATGAGAGCACACAGACCCTAGTCGTAAAACGGGGGGAACCAGCATTGGACCGAACTAAGTCATTTGAATGTGGGTACCAGCTAGGAGGCCAAGGCAGTCTATGGAACCTCTAACAGTGGAGCCAGGGTTTATTCCTAGGCCACAAATGAACTTGGGGAGCCCATTCCCTATGGAGGATACTATTGCAGCCCAGATACGGAAAGGAGGACCTGGGCTCTCCCCCAAATGATGTGATGGACTTTGATGATCCCCGTGGAGGGTCTCACTATCCCGGGGGAGTGCGTAGGGGGGTGGATTGGGGGCATTGGTGGGAAGCATGGGAGGATGGGAGGGTGAGGGAATGAGGGGACGGATATGTAATTTTCTATAAAATAAAAAAATCATGAAGAGTTCATGAAAGATAATGGGTTAAACTATTCTACCTACAAAAAAATACAATTCCATATTTTCAGGGTTGGCACAGTGTGTATCTACGATTTTGCACACTAAGAATATAAACTAGTAGGGGCAGAGAGATGGCCTAATTAATAAAGACACTTGCTTGCCAAGCTTTTGATGGCCTACAACTGTTCTCTAGGACCTATGTGGTAGGAAAGAGCCAGCTTTATAGATGATTATAGATGATGCCAGCATCTTGGGTTGCAAAAGCCAGAGGAAGAATTTTACTGTTGTGGAAGTATTTTTGAAGAGTTGGTTTTAAATTTGAGTTAAATATTACACAATATATGCATTTAGTGACAAATCACATGTCTCAAAACACTTGCGAATCAGTCCAGATAGCTTCAGATAATGTTGGGACAGTAAGTAAGCAGAAGCATGGCCCCCGTATTAAGGACAGCTATGCAGAGGCAAGCAGGTCTCTGCGAGAATCTCAGGATGAGAACCACAAAAGCTTGATACTGAAGCAAAAGCAGCTACTTCAGAGCATCATCCACATATTTAATTGTGGGAAAGGAATATTGTTTTATTTCACAACATGCTATGTTTCATTAAAGACCTACAAAGGCCTATTTCAAAGAAGTCCTCAGTCTAGCAATTCTAACACAGAACCTCTTTCAATTCACTGTCGTCTAGGAGGTCATTGGGAGTAGTCTCCCACTACCAAACCTGTCACCTCTCACCTTAACAATCCCCGTTAGCTGGTGACAGTGATTTTTATGTCATTGCTTATGTAGGAAATCAACATCACCAGATTTCTCACAGCCCAGACTCAGCCTGCCTCTTTCCATTCATCCTCATCTCTCAACTTTTCATATGCATTCTATTATATGCGATTGCACTACACTTTAATTTTCCCCAGGCATTTTAGGAAAAACGAGTTTCATTTTATCAGCAAAAAATGAAAAATGAAACAATGGCTCCTTCACAACTTTCTCCACTTCCCTTTGCTCTATTTTAGGGCTAAAAGTGAAAATTTTAGGTCTCGTCTCAGCAGCAGCTAACTTTCCTTATCTCTCTTCGTTCTGTCTGAGAAAGACTTCACCAGGCGTTCTGAGTAGGTACGTCTACCACACTGTGAAAAGGTCTTTCTGGTAAGTTGGCCACACTGCAACCACACCTCTCTGCGTAAGTCTACCATGCTGTGACAGGCATCTCTGGGTAAGTCTACCTTCTGTAACAGGTCCCTCTGGGTAAGTCCACCACACTGTGACCACACCTCTATGGGTAAGTCTGCCATGCTCTGGCAGGCATCTCTGGGGAAGTCTATCTTCTGTAATAGCAGGTACCTCTGGGTAAGTCCACCACACTGTGACCATACCTCAATGGATAAGTCTGCCACTCTGTGACCATGCCTCTCTGGGTAATTTGTCACGTTGTGAAGTCCTTTGAAGACTTCCAGTCCTCTCCTCTCACGTCTTCTTAGGGTCATGACTCTGGTAGCCATTTTCTTCTCAGTCCATGCTCTCCACTGGTCTCCTTGATGAACAGCTCTCTGGGCCTTCCTCGGACTCCTCCTTGGATCACAATGTTTCCTTGCCTTCCCTTGGTTTCTCTCACTTCATTGTTCCAAACTATTCTTAAGTGCTCTATGACGTTTTATATTTCTGTGTATTTCCTTCTCAAGAGTCGAAGAAAGGCTGAAGGCATGACAACTTTTACAGCATCATACACATTGTGCCAAACCAAAGCTTTGGGTGAGTACTTGGTCTAAAGCTTTGGAAGCTTAAGAACTGCCCCTCTAAACCCCAGTACTGAAAAAGGGAAGTCAACACAAAGTCTCATTTCTTCATTGATACCTGCTGGGAAAGGAGAAATCAGTTTTCTCCAATGGAGTATCACTGAGTATGTCAATCATACTCTATGGCAGGTCTATTTCCAGGAGTGGCTAGCCAATAGGAAATGGATTCCATAGTTGTGTGTGGTTTTTGTTTTGTTTTGGTATATTTTTGTCTTATTGACTTATTTTTAGTTTGCTTTTTTTGTTTTATTTTTTATTTTTTGAGAGAGACAGAGACCGAAGAGACAGAGACAGAGAGAGAGAGAGAGAGGGAGGATGAATCTGGGGAGAGAGGGAGGACCTGGGAAGGGGAAATGTTTTCAAAGTATATTGTATAAAACCCATGATTAGTATTTAATGCAACCTTTAAATATGAATACATGGAAATCAATATGTCTTTGTTCCTTAATACATGTTCTTTTTCAAAAGACTATTATCTTTGGTGGGAAACAAAGCTTAAATTTTATTTACCCACACGATTACAAAAGTAGACCAAATGGCCCTCAACTGGACAATGATTATTTTCTGGTCAAAGGGAGAGTGGCAGCTGCTATCATTCTCCTAAGCCCTCACATCACCATGCTCTAGATTTTGATAAGGGCAACCTCATCCCTTTGCTGTGAGAACAAAGCATTAGAAGAATAAAAGTCATCTCTCTCCTTCATAATGGAAGGTCAAGGTCTTGATTTACAGATGTGACAGTGTGGGGTTGCTAAGAAAAACTTGATATTGCAAGCAGACAATGCAATACTTGATTGATAGCATGGCAAAAGAATTATTCTGTTAAGAAAACAAATACTGATAAAAGTCTTAATAATTACCAATAGAATTCTTATAAATATTTCACTTTCCTTTGACTATTTTCATATCCTATAGAATGAGGTAGTTATTAATATATTCATGGGAACAATGTGTTCTTTTTGATTTTTTAAAACATTGGTGGTGATTGACTGGACATGTTCTCATTTATTTTTGTGACAATATTTACTCTTGAAATGACTGGCCAGCACCAAAAATGAAGATTCTGCTTTCTGGTTTAATCAATATTCACAATCATGGACTCATTATCAAAAGCCCAAATAAAGATCCAGGCAATTCTGAACACTAAGCAACAGTGTGACATTATTATTTGGGGAAAAGTATTTTGAATAAATCTTCCTTATCTCTTGATCTAGGAAGAGGAAAATCCAGGAGAGGAACAAAACAGTTTGAGCAATGACTGCTCAGAGGAGAAAGCTGTAAGGGGACCCATTTTTTTCCTTATAGTATATAAAACCTGAGCTCTAGACTCTTGAATGGGAAACAATTATTTCAGTTGTGGACACATTAGAGAGCTCTGCAACAGATCTTGTAATCTCTCAAGCTACTAGAAATAGGTAGTTACTCTACAGCTCACTTAAATAAATTCAGAAGATGAGGTGGGGCTGGTATGCATGGCTCCACGGATTATACTCTAAGTGTTCTGAAAGGCTAATGAGACCATCGGGATGTTGGAGCTCTATGGATGCTGTATATCATATTCCCGTCTTTTGTTTTAACTTCGTTTTCTTAATGTACATTGTGGGTTTCATCACCACATTTTCATATATTTTGATTTTTTTAAGAGTCATCACCCTCTTTTGTGACCCTTCCACTCTTGCTAAACTTCTTTATTCTCCCAACTACCTCCCTCTTTTTGTATATGCATAAGTCCATGAGTTTAGTTAGGATTGCTTACAGGATCATGGGTGAACACTCCTTAGGTTGAGTGGGTATGAAGGTTGGGAAGATCTGGGATGAGTTGGAAGAGGAAAAAAGATGATAAAAATGCCTTATATAAAATTTTAAGTATTTAAGGAGGTCATCGAGATGTCTAAGAGGTAAAAGAAACTCACTTCCAACTCTCACAACCTGAGATCAGTCCATGGCATCTGTACAATGAGAGAGATAATGGCCCCCAGATCTCCTGATCTCCTTGTGTGGACCTTAGCACACACTTACATACACAAGTAAGTACATGTAAAACATATTCAGTCCTTAAGGAAGCATCTTCTTTACCAAATGTTAATTGTATCTTTTTATCATATGTGTTTGAAGCATATCGGTATCAAAATCTATTTCTTATTTATCTTCAGTGTTGCTAGAAGGAGATAATGTCTAAACTATTTCCCTATTTCAGTCAATAGATCTTAAGCATTTCTTGTCATGATATAAACTCATCTAAAAATCCCATCCTAATATGAAAATCAATTTGAACAAAATTCTTTTTTTTTACTGAAATCATTGCTGAAGTCACCTAATAAAGGAGTTAACACTCACTATGTCATAGTGGAGAGAAGTGATGGACTTCTCCTGTGAAAGAGACCTCTAATTTCAAGTATAAAGTATTTCAGTGACTCTCACTACACTCGAAAAAAAAACCTCACATTTTCAGCAGAGCCTTTGTAAGGATGCCCTGTATGTGTGGGAGTTTAACCCCACTGTCGCTTAACTGAGCAACAATCTTCTGACCTTCATACATACCTCAAGAACAAGTTCTCTCATGGATCTTCTAAAAGTGACTCCACTCTGTGCTAATTATACATCAAAATCCTTCTCTAGCCACTTCAAACTTTGACTTCATGCAGCATGATTACAGCTGCATCGCAACTGTTTACTTGCAAATTTCTCCATTGATTGATGGCTTGATTGATCCATCCAAACATTTTACGAGTGTTCATTGACAATTACTGTTGCAGGTGGGACTTAAACAAGCAGGAAGGAGATTGGGTTGGAACCATAATCTGAATCAACAACGAATACATCAAAGTCTCAGTTATCGTGGAACTAGCTTTCAGTGGGGACATAAACAAACAAACAAAAAAACATAAACACATGCGAAATACCAGTCTCCCTTAAGTGCTGTAAAACCAAACAGGGTAAGATAAAAGAGAATGAGTTGGTTCTGTAGAAGAAATACTTGCTACTTTAGAACTTTAGAAGGGTGGGCCTGGGAACACTAATGAGACTAAAGTGGTTTTTTGTTTGTTTGTTTGTTTTGCTTTTTCTGTTTTTATTTTTCCCTTAAACACACACACAAACAAATAAATTAAATTTTAAATATATATTTTACTTAATTAAAATATTTTCATACGATATATTTTATCATGTTTTCCCTCCCCAGATCTTCTCCATCTTCCTACCCTCCCAACTTTATATACTTTCTTTTTTTTTCTTCCTTTTTTATTTAAGTTAGAAACAAGCTTGTTTCACATGCCAATCCCAGGTCCCTCTCCCTCCCCTCTTCATGTACTTTCTTAAGACAGCTCAAATTAAGGAGGAACATTTGAAGGGTACTATGGAAACCCAATACAGTAGAGACGTCTTTATATATTATATATATGAAAACTATGTAAATGAAATCATCAATAATGGGAGAGACAGAATCCCAACTGGCCATCCCTTGCCACCCAAAGAAACTTTGGGTACCAGGATTGGGTTGCATCTAATTGAGTTGTTGCCTAAAGGGACTCCCTGAGAATCCTCAAACAACCCAAGTTGTTGCCGAGACTGTAGATTGCTCTCCACAAACTGACAGCAAGGCTCTGTTGCTGAATACAGCATCTGCACTGAACACGGAGATATTAAGCTGGTGCCTGCATAGAGCCTTCACCCCTATGTTGCAGCATCTTTGGTACAGGAAAGTACTCTGCACGTTCTCAAAAGAGTGGCATAAATGCCAAGCCAGGCACAAACCCATGATATATAATGGTGTGCTGACTGCAAGATATCTAAGGGCAATGGTGACACAGAGCTTGCAGGGGTAACCAAGCCATAGCTAATTTGACTTAAGGCCTATTCCACAAGATGGAACCCACATGGCTCACTGCTTGGGTGAACAAGAGCCTGGACTAGTTAATGCAGGAACTTAGAGGAAAACCAAGTAACGTTGGTCTAAAATATATATATGGAGTGGTAAAATGCCTCCCAAAGATCTGCTAGACTCATAAGTCAGTGCCCTGTTCAGCCATCATGCGAGGTGCTTTCTTTTGAAGCAGGTGTCAAGAGATACAGAGACCCACTGTTAGACGTTATGCAGAGAGCTGGAACACTCAAGCGCAAGTGGGATGTCTCCATCAATTCCCTCCCGCTCAGAACTCAGGGAATCCCACGGAAGACGGGGGTAGACAGAGTGTAAGAGCCAGAGAGGAAGGAGGAAAACAAGACTCTCTGAATCAGCAGAACGAATTGCATGTGAGCTCACGGAGACTGGGAGAGAAGCACAGAGTCTGTATGGGTCTGCACCAGGTTCTCTGTGTCTGCTTCAAGGCTTTCAGTGCAGTGCTGATCTGGGACCCCTGAGTGTATGAGCAAGTAGACCCACGACTCCTGTGCCTTCTCTTTGGACTCTTTTCCTTCTGATTGGTTTGCCTTATTCAATTCCAAAGTGAGCTAGTTTTTGTTTTTATCTTAGTATATTTTATTTTGTTATATTAAAATATTGAATGAATATAAAATCTAGCTACTGGGAGAGGGAAAATCAGTTTTCTCCAATGGGGTGACTCTGGAAGAAGCTGATCAATTGCTCTGCAGCAGCCTTCATGTTTAAGAGTAGTTGAACAACATATAATGTACTCTGCAGTTTTTTGGGTGTGTGTGTGCTTTTGCTTCAGCACGGTTTTTTTTGTTTTTTTGTTTGGGGGTGGTGGTTTTATTTATTATTTTGGTTGTGGGGTTTTGTTGTATTGAGTGTTTGCTTTTTTGATAAAGAACTTAAAAATTTGGTGGGTACACAAGGATAAAGGATCTGGAAGGACGTGGGGGAAGGGAAGAGTATGATCAAAATATATTTAAACTTAATAATTGTTTTAAATAATAAAAACATAATTTATAAAGAAAGGAAACCCCCCAAAGTAAAATCAGAACATACAAATATAAAACAAACAATGAGACAATAAAATGCCAAAATGAAACAAGAATTTCTCTCTCTTTCTCTCTCTTTCTGTTTCTCTCTGTGTGTCTGTCTTTCTTTCTCTCTCTCTCTCTCTCTCTCTCACACACACACACACACACACACCACATACCCCCCCAAAACCAAACAAACATACAACCAAAACCACTACCAAAAACAAAAAACACTGAGTTCATTTGGCGGGGCCTTGGACCTACCCTGAAATATGGTTGATAGGCCCAATGACACTCCCACTTTCCCTTTGCCAACTGTTGTCCGTTGTAGATGGCTTCTTGGTTAAAGGTGAACTTCATGTCCATTTTTCCCTCTGAATGATGGGACTATGTATAGTTTGAACCATGCATGCTCTTTGCATACTTCACAGACCCTGCGAGCTGATTCATGCCTAGGCGGGTGGGTCCTGTTGTGTCTGCAAGCAGCTGACTCCTTGGCGTTGATCATCACCCCTGCCTCTCTAGAATCTGCCAATCTGCACAATATCCAACTGTGAGTCTCTGTACGAAGTTCCATCTACTGCAAGAACTTTGTTTGATTTGGGTTGGACAAAGCACTCATCTATGGGCATAGCAATATGCCATCAGTAGTTATTTTATTGCTATGATTTAGGTTTTTCTCTAGACTTATGACCCACTTAGTCTCAGGTTCTTGGGCATTTTTGCCGTGTAAGTATTGGGTTTCATCTCCTGAGTTGTTCCTTACTTTTAATCAGAGTGTGATATTAGATCTTCTCTAGGGTGTTGCATAGTCTCAACACATCTTGATTTCTTTAGGAGTCTGGATACTCTTTTTCTCTGCCAAACCCACTCTCCATGTGGTTCTTATCATGGATAGACTACCTACATGGACCATGTTGGAAGGCATTCAGGCGGGAGAGAATCTCATGAGGTTGGGATGAGAGAAGAGTACATCAGTCATTCGAACATTCCTACTTGACGTCCGATTATCATGGCTGTTTCAGTGGGGTGCTTCAGCTGCTGATCTCTGTTTCCCATTATCCTTACCTTTTTCTGTAACTTGAAGGCCAGAGGAAAGCAGGGGATCATCTCTACTAGTAGTTAAAGCTCCACCCCTTTCAAACAGTCTTCCTCACGCCCAGGTCAATAGCCCCTTTACTGGAATTATTACCTAGTCTGGGTGTACATCTATTTCCTAGTCTGATACATGTAGAAGTAAGTGTCATCTATCTGGGGATCCTGTGTAAGACAGAGCTAGGTTCCCTGAACTAGGGTGTCAGTTGTGGGGGGTTGGGTAGTCTCTGAGGCCACTGGCAGTGATACAAGTATTTATTCCTAGAGCATGAAGTGGCTTTTTGGAGCCCATTCCCTATAGAGGGATACTCTCTCACCTTAGACATATGGTGAAGGGCCAGCCTCAAATGATGTGACAGACTTTGAGGATCCCCCATGGGAGGCCTCACCCTCTCTGAGGAGTAGATGGGTGGTGGGATGGGGAGTTGTTGGGGGAAGTGGGAGTATGGGAGGGAGATTGATATGTAAAATAAGATTGCTTTTTTTTAAAGAAATAAGTGTCATCCCGATTTTCAGCTAATTAAATTTAAACTTCAACACAGTTCCTGAAACTATAAAAATCTTAGACATTTCAGAAATGGATGCAAATCTTCCAGAGTTTTAGCTAATCACTTAAACTCTTTTTTGAGTTCAATCATATGAGGAATTTCGTGAAAATAAGAGTTTAAATGTGTTATTTTGACTCAAAAGGTTTAACGTCACCTCTCCAAATACAGACCAACTATAAATTGTGGGATTATTTTTAAAGGAATCACCATGGTACCATCACAGAATACCAAAATATAGTACAAGTTTTTCATAAATTTGTGTATAGTTTATGATTTACGCTTTCTCATTTTGTTATTCTTTGACTTACTGTGAAATTTTAAAGGCACCATTATGAGACAAGTGTCTGCTGAACTGTTCTTTTCAACTTTGCAAATTTAGCTCTAGGCATATTTTACCTATATTTTATACTTAATACTATGACATCACACATTGTATAAACACAAAAACAGGACTCCCGGGATTCTAATTGAGATGATTGCTATTGTTTTTGTTTGTTATTTGGCGAACTATAGGACATTTTCTTCAAAATGACATTTTTATGATTACAGCAGTTATCAATACTAGATCTGCCCTTTTCCTACCCTTTTCTCAGTGGTGTATTTGATAATTGTGTACAAGGAATGAATTGATTTTAAGCTGTTTCTAAAAGCTTCTCAGAGGATAGGGGCTGCTGCTCCTAAGAATGCTTGGCTGGAAACAATTGTTTTAACTTTGGGGATTTTTCAGTTATTACCAGGAACCCAATTGGCAATTTCAATCACACCAGAGAGCTTTATTGACTCTGACATCGTGTACAACAAGTGTATTGATTGGAATATGCCAGCTCCAGGCTTCCTTCCATTTGTTTTATATTCAATGCAACTGTCACTAGAGAGTCCATTACCAAATTGGGTCCTGGGTCTAATACTCCCAGGAAGAAAATTGATTATTTTATTTTACTTTCTTTCTTTTTTAACGTTTTAAAACAATTGTTTCGCATTTTACATACCAATCCCAGTTCCCATTCCCTTCCCTCCTCCTGATCCCCTCACCTATCTCCACCCCACCCCCATCCACTCCTGGGAGTGGGTAAGGTTTCCCATGGGGAGTCAATGAACTCTAGCACACCATTTTGAGGCAGGACCAAGACCCACCCCGCCCCTACATCTAGGCTGAGCAAGGTATCCCTGCAAAGAGAATGGGGCTCGAAAAAGCCAGTTCAAGCACCAGGGATACATCCTGGTCCCATGGCCAATGGCCCCACGGACTGCCCAAGCCACACAGCTGTCACCCACATTCAGAGGGCTGAGTTCTGTCTTATGCACGTTCCCCCTGCTATCAGTCTGAAGTCTGGGAGCTCCCGTTCAGGTCATCTATTTCTGTGGTTACCCCCAAAATGCTCTTGACCTCTTTGCTCATGTTATCGCTCCTCCCTCTCTTCTACTGGACTCTGGGAGCTCTGCCCCAGCGCTTAGCTATGGATGTCCGCATCGGCTCCCATCAGCTGTTGGATGAAGGCTCTATGGTGATAATTAAGGTAGCCATCAATCTGATTACAGGGGAAGTCATTCAGTTCAGGTACCCTATCCACTAATGCTTGGGAGATCTTAGCTGGGATCACCCTTGTGGATTCCTGGGAATTTCTCTAGTGCCAGGTTTCTCGATAGCCCCATAATGGCTCCCTCTCTGTCCTTCCCCCATCCTGGCCATCCTGTTCTCTGATGTTGTCCTCCTCCCTCCCCTTCCGCCCTCTCTCCTCCCCACGCTACCGATAGCCAGAACTAGGAAACAATCTAGATGTCCTTCAACTGAAGAATGGATTAAAAAAATGTGTTACATTTACACAGTGGGGTACTTTTCAGCAATAAAAAAATATGACATCTAGAAATTTGCCAGCAAATGGATGGAACTAGGGTGGAAAAACATGTTGAGTGAGGTAACCTAGACCCAGGAAAAACAAACATGGTATGCACTCACTTATAAGCGGTAAGCAAAGGATAACCAGCCTATAGTCCATGACCTCTCAAAGTACCTAGGTAACAAGGAGAACCCTAAGAGGGACAAACATCCTGGGAAGGGGATCACCCTGGGAAGGGGAAACTGGAGAATTGCTTTCTTAAAAAAATTCATATATAATTTTAAAATGAGCAAACCGAATGATTTTTTTTTTTACCCACGATGAATGAACTTTCACATACATTTTAAAGCTGGAATAGGGGCTAGGGAAGAGGTGATGGCTGCCTGGCTGACCACATGTGAAGGCATGTCTCACACTTCAGCTAAGCATCACCACAGTTTGCAGGGCAGGAACGGACTCCAGTCCACTGACCTTGACCCTGGATAGGACTAATGTGAGCCACCTAGACTGAAGGTGATGAATGGTCATATCACCCCCCCCATCTTCCTCCCTCCTGCCCCTTCTGTACATGACGTCTACATCCCAAATTTATGAAGCACACACACACACACACACACACACACACACACAAAGTAAATACATACGCACACACCCGTATACAGTACTACAACCTGCTGGATCCGTTCAGTGTTGCCTACATGTATATGCATCTGGAGCTAACCATTCAGTGTTGTTAGCCAGTCAGAAGGTTTGTAAGTCTTTCTACTTTATTTTTTAACTTTAAGATTGTTTAATTTATATTTCACACAGAATTAAACAATTCACATTCAATCACACTTCTCCTCTACCAAGCTTGATTTCAAGGGTAAAACTTGTGTCTTTGTGGCAGCTTCCCTTTTTAAAAAATTACTTCTTTTATTTTAAAGATTACAACATAATTATATAATTTCCTCCTTCCCTTTTCTACTTCTGAACCCTCCCATACACCTGTTCTTGCTCTCTTTCAAATTCATGAATTGTGTGTGAACATTTATATTCCCAAATACACAAATACAACCCCGTTCAATGGCTCAGTCTGTACACTATTTTGGTTTTCAGGGCTGACCACTTGGTATTGGGAAACATTTGTAATGATCCTTGAACTTCAGATATGGGAGTTGTTTTGTAGATGTATCCATTGGGACTGGATTGCACAACTATATATTTTAATTGGTCGGGGTTTCCTGTAATGGTCTCTATTCCATGCAAAGGGAGGTTACCTTGATGAAGGGTAACTTAGCTGTGGGTATAAAGACAAATATTTTGAATATAGTTAAGGGTTATTCTGACTTAGTAACATGGATGTCATAGCTTTTTCTCCAGTAACTATTGCTTTACTAGACCTGGATGGCTGGCTAGGTTTTTAATACCAAGCATTGTTTCCTTCTTGCTGGGTAGGTCTAAGATCCAATTAGAAATTTATTTGTTATTGCTAAAATGTTTGTGCTACTGTGGTACTCTTAGTAGCAACAGATGCCTTATTGGCTGTTGTTGTGATTCATAGGCATCACATTTGGGTAAGGGCTGTTGATTCTGCCTTGGGAAGCTTGCATGGCACCTTCTGGTCCTCAAGAAATCCCGTCCTCAGGAAAAACACAATCATGTCAGTTCCAATTCAAGGAAGTCTATGTCTCCTAATATTTTTTTGAGATATTTGGAAGAAGGAACAATGTCTAAGTGGTCAAGAACATTTAAAATAAGCAGGTCTATTAAAACCTTTATGAATAGTTTTTGTTTTTGTTTTTTTGCTTTCAAAGAATTGTCTTTTGACAGAATGGATGATTGAACTTATGGATTCTTGCATATTAGACAAGGGCTCTATCACTGAAATACAGTCCCAACCCTCAGAAAATATCTTTGAAAATAGCAACTTCAAGGGCACTGCTCATCACATGGATGCTTTAGGAACATTTATATTTGCCTGTAATCTTAGTATCTTAACTGGTCAGACTGCACAAGGGCATGTGAGTTTCAGTGCAACTATTAAATGATATGGGAGAGGGCTTGGGAAGGGAGGAATCACTGACTAAAATGAGTATTACAAATGAAGAAGGAATAGATAGAGCAAAAAGAAAACCACATCGGGAGAATATGATTTGATGTTCCAGAGTTTAAAGAGATAGCATCTAAAAAAGGATATAAATGAAATGGAAGGAAACTCAAAAATGACTTCAGTTTTCTAAAATATGGAATTGGAGAGGCAAAGTTATCGATTAAGAAAGAATCTAATCTAGGAAAGGTGACACATCCATACCATACCATCCCTTCATTCAGGGAACTGAGGCATAGGAGTCATGAGTCTTGAGGTCAGCCTCAGTCATGTCGTCAGACCCTGTCTCAAAAGGGAGTATTCTCAGGGAAATTGAGATTTATTCATGGGAGACGTTTTATTGGTAAGAGAATTTGAAAATCAATTTAGAAGGAAATTCATGAACTGTTTTGTTGGAGTCTGAGAAAAACAATAATACAGGCAAGCTGAAAATTCTGGTAGCATTAGGAGGAGAGATGGAAAACAAAATAATATTTCAGTTAGCCATGGAGGTTAGTGAGAAAACCAAGAGTTTGGGGACAGCGTGTTTAGGAGCTCTGAGTTGATGATCTGAGTTTAGAGGGCACGTCACACCAGGCTGTTGTGTCCTAAGGCAGAACATAATGCCAAGGACACACGGTCATAAACTGAAATAGAAACAGCTTACTAAGATCAGAAAAGCATGGGGCTAACGAAGTGAGGAAAAGACCAAAAACAAACAAACAAACAACACAACACAACACCAGTAACTAACTACATGGTGTGTGGCCCTTTATATGACCTTCACAGTCCGCTCCTCTCCTGTTCCGAGTTCCACACATGCTCTATTTGTTAGATGTAACACAGGTAATTCCAGTCTTCCTCTGCAAATGAGCTTCCTTCATAAGTGTAGTTTTAATACTTCATTTCAGTACCTGTTTTCCTGCACAGGGTGTGTTTGTGTGTAGGGGGGAAGGGGGAGAGGTGGGTGTTGGGTGAGATGGATTGTGGAAAATATGGGTGAATGCACGCTTCTGTTCTTACTCTGTTATGAGGATGTTACATGAAAATAATAATAATAATAATAATAATAATAATAATCAGAGCTATGCCGCCCATACTTAGCTTGCCATTCTGTCATTAATGCTTGCGGAGAAAAAAGGCAGTGAGTTTGGTGAAAAACAGAATACTGATGTTGACTGAACACACCCAAACGAAAGTTTTATGAACATAATAAACCGCATTGACCAGTTAAGTCCCTTGCAATTGGTCTTAACTGATCCTTTGGCAGGTGCCATCGATAAGCTGTGCGGCAAAACTGCCAAATAAGGATGAAGGAGAAACTGGATAGGCACATGACCACTAGACGTGACAAGCCGGCAGCTTTATAACCAAAACTTGACGGTGACAAATGTAAAGAGCTAACCGATAGTTGATTTGTTTATTCACCAGAAACGCAGAGTGCCTGTGTTCGTTTCACAGTTTGCACCATGTTTTAACGGTACCCACCGTGCCCGTGTTGGTTTCACAGTTCATACCGTGTCTTGGTAGCGTTCCATTACAGCAGCCAGAGCACCGGCCACCGCAGACACACCCAGCCAGTCTTCGGGCAGCCAGCCTCCCAATCCATAAACAGCCATCATATCCGTAAACTGGACCATGTGCGGCCGTTTATGCTAATTTATATTGAGTGGCAATTGCGATTTCAGTTTCTTTCACACTATCCTATCCACATGTTAGGAAATCCATATCCACGGGTTGTACAGCACAATTGCTGAATTCTCCACCACTGAGGATTTTTTTTTGGTGTTGGAGCACTCTGCAGACAAGGTACCCTGCTTTAAATTCCCCCATCAAAAGATTTTGAGTGAAGCCTTTTCCTTGCCAGCTGTTTTGGTTTTCTCCACCAGTCCCCTGGGCTTTGCCGCGTTGTAGTCCCCAAATAACACACAAGATGCTGTATTAATTATGAAGCTGTTGGCCTTTGCTTGTTTCTTACTGGCTAGCTCTGACTTAAGTATTTCTCTTATCGGAGAAAGGGTCCTGCTACTTCTATGGCAGCTACATGATGTCTCCTTGTGTTTCTCTTTCCCAGAATCCTGCTGGACTCCTAGTCCCACCTATGCTTTCTTTATTCAACAACCAATAAGAGACAGATTTACAGAATGGCATCTTCCATCAAAAAGAATCCTTTCCACACATAATTCTGTCAGATCGATTTCTTCCCCCCAGAAACTTCCCATAGGTTTCTTACTACCACCCGGAAGTGTTTCTGAGCTTTGAAAAGAATGTTGTACGAGTGTTTTGCTGACATGTATGTCTGTGCACCACATATAGCCTCTGCCCTCTGCAAGAGCACTCGGTGCTCATAAGCCCTGAGCCATCTCTCCACTCACAGCTTCTGAACTTTTAACGCGCTCATGCTGGAGGATCTTGTTCTGATGCTGTTTCTCACTAGGTAGGGCTGTAGAGACCCTGACAGGCTGTGTTTATGAAGTAGCAGATACTGCTGACTTCCTCAGTATCTCCAGCCATCTCTGGTTTCTCAGCGAGCCACACCGATCACCAGCCTGTCTGATATCCACTGGCTCCAGAGAAAACCATCCTTGCTGCAGCATCTAAGTTTCTCCTAATAGGATTTCTGTACATGATGTCCTTCTGAGTGTGCACAGCTCTCCCATCTTAAAGAAGGCCTCCGGCAGGCTCATGCCTGCCAAAGCATCTCCATACAGTTAGTGAGATAGTTGTTGCTGATTAACGGCTTAAAGTGATCTGGGAACCACTTGGAAAACAAGTCTTTGGCATGCCTGTGAGGGATTTTCTAGATTTGGTTAGCACCTGGCATGCCTGTGAGAACTCACACAGACTCAGTTAGTTGAGGGGACAAGCTCCACCCCAATTGTTGGCAAAGCCATCCCATGGACCAGGGTTGTGAATGAATAAAAAGGAAAAACAAAGAATGAATGCCCGAATTCATCTTTCCCTACTTCCTGACTTTGGATGTGATGTAACTAGTCATGTCAAGCTCTTGTAACTGTGACTTCCTTGTCATGAGGAGTAGACCCTAGAACAGGGAGCTGGAATAAACTCTTTCTCCCTTAAGTGGCTTGTCTGCTGTATTTAATCGCAGCAACAGGAAATGTAACTGTTGTTGGTTCTAAGCTTTATTGAAAAGGTTCTCTCAGTGAAACCAGAGAAGGATCACTGCTCAGGTCCCATGCCATCAGGCTGAAATGGAGCCCAGCAACCTTCTTCTTCAGACTATCAGTGACTTTAATTCCAGAGTTTCCCTAATCAAATGCTGAGAAATGCTGTCATGGTAAACATCAGGATTCATAAAACTTAAGATTATATCAGCAGTCCACTGCTTGTAGTGTTTCAAATTTCTGCAAAACAGTATAATTCTAAAATGTCTAGAGCTGCTGATTCAACTCTGACCATGTTGAAATCTCATACATCATTTCATAGATATTTTAACATTCTGTGTAGAGGTTCTGTCCCCAGAGAGCCTGATTTAATTTGCCATGAAATAATCCATTGAGATTCTTTTCCTTTGTTCCTAAATATTATGCAGTTTCCTGGACTGCCATTACCAAGTCCTGCACATGTGGCAGCTTGCTAACAATAGAAGTTGACTTTGTCACAATTGCC
Organism: Mesocricetus auratus; assembly: GCF_017639785.1. Taxonomy (NCBI): domain Eukaryota; kingdom Metazoa; phylum Chordata; class Mammalia; order Rodentia; family Cricetidae; genus Mesocricetus; species Mesocricetus auratus. The sequence continues at coordinate 5,202,026 of NW_024429195.1, forward strand.
AAGGTTAGACACAAAGTAAAAGTCTTTGCTGGGTCATCTTCCTTCTAAAGGCTATAGAAAAGCATCAGTCCATGCTTTTCTCTGGGTGATTCCTTATGGGACGAGGCATGGACTATCTGACCGCATCCTTCTTATGCCTACAGATTTCACTATAAGGACATCAGTCTTGGAGTTGCAGTCCATACTTAAAGTATGACTTCGTCTTTATTATATCAGTAGCGTGATGGGGAAGTCCTGCGTATATGTCAATAAAGCACTGCTGGCCAATAGGGAAACAAGATAGGTGGGACTAGGAGTCTAGGAGGATTCTGGGAAATGTAGTGAACTGAGCCATTGCCATGTGATCCCCGGAGAAGAGAATGCAACTCTGGCGTTCTCGAAAGATAAGTCCTTGTAAAAATATATATTGATGATTATGGGTCAATAATTAAGTCAGAGCTAGACAACGAGAAACAATAGCAAGTGGCCAAGTGTCTCTACATAAAACAATGCTGCGTTCTGTCTCTGGCGTAGAGATTTTGGTAGGACATGATCCAAACCACAACTTCCCCCAGATGGTTTTCATCCACAGCCAGGTCACACAAGCAAATAGGCCTGCGCGGTGGTTCTGCGCCTTGAGCAGGTCTTAGTCTCTTGTAAGTCTTGGTTGATGATGGTAAACGATCCACACCAAGGATACGGGGAGGGGGGTCATAAAATACTTTACTAGAGAGAGAGAGAAGTCACTTACATATGAAGCCGAGGGCAGTGCTCTGTTCCATTCCGACCTCGATCGCAGCCCCAAAGAGAGCGGGCGCCCCTTTCTCCTTCCCTTCATCTCCTCTCCACACGCATCTGTGACCGGTGGTCAGTGTGGCGAATACATGAGGTTTCTCCCTACACTTGGTGACGTATGAGTTACAAGATTCAGTAGACGTGGACTTGGTCTAGAAATTTTGTTTTGATTTTTCCTAAGAAGTTTGGAAAACCACTCTGGAAAGGAAAGATAAAGAGAATTCTGTATCACCCTGGAGGATCAGCATCATCTGAGCACGCAGCAGGTGAACCCGAAGCCACATGTCAGCAGTGTCTTCCAGGATTCAGGCTGTTCGTGAAATTGCTGGAAGTCCTTGTATATAATATTTTAAAAGCTTTTTTTTTCTAGATAGCCAAGTGTAATAATTGAAAGACAAAGGTTCTCCAGCAGAACTTCTCCCTGAAGGCACAAAGGAGAGTTCGACATCTTCTGGCCAAGAAGGTGCCAGCAACTGTGGAGAAACGTATCTCATTATCAGTGTGGCTGGAGACAGGGGGGCTGTTGACCTTTTGGCAATTGGCTCTCATTACACATCGGCCTCTTCCGGGCTCTGAACAGAATTTCCACGCATTTATCTCTCCACCTGCCTTTAGATGATCTCATCTACAGCTTCTGTTCTTGGTGCTCTGTTGTTGTGCCAAAGTCTGACGTAGGAGTCAGGCTGGAGTGCTGCACTCTGCTGATTTAGGGAGGAGCTGGCCAAGGGCCAGCAAAGTAGCGCGTGAGTTTCAGAGGTGCGGTGCAAAACGAAGGAATATCTTTGAAAAAGCTTAGAGCCAAGTCAAGCCATGGCATAGGTGATACCCACCCGGCAGGTGCTCTGGTAAAAACGGGTGGCCCGAACTTCCAGCTCTCATAACTGATCAACAAATACCTCTTTTATTATCTTGGGGTTTTGGAAACATTCTAGACATGGAGTGCTCATGAGAGTCTTAGAAAGGAATTTTTAATAAGGCGCTGAATCTCCCTCTTTCTTGCTCTGTCTTGCTCCCTCTCCTCTTCTATCTTCCCACTACTACTAACTTCAGGTTTTGTCTTTGGACCCTCCTCCAAGAGGTCACACATCACAGACACCCAGGCACCCCCTAATGATGTCATTTCTTCATGCGTCCATTCACACCCGTCTTGAACTGTCTTACCCACAGATTGATTGAGCTCACAGTTGGCTCAGCTTTTCATCTTGTCAAATTTAGGAGGACTTGGTGCTATACTTTAATAAAACGCAAACTACTACAGAGGAAGGGAATGGTTTGAATTATTTCATCTTCTCTAAACCCATGTTGAAATTCAGTCTTCATGCTAACAAGAGGAAGAGGCAGGGACTTGAAGGTGGGAGTGATTGTGTGAGGTCTGCCCTCACATGTGGAAAAAGGAACCCTATGAAGGGTCTTAGGCAAATGCTCTTCTTTCTTCCCTTTGTAGTGTGCCATCCTGGAAAATGACCCTGGCTTTCCCTGTCATCAAACATACCAGAGCCTTGATCTTGGGCTTCTCAGCCTCCAGATGTGTGAAAAATCTGTCTCTTTGCTTGTTAGCTCTCCATATTGTGATATCTGTTATAGTAGTAAAAGAGTGGGCAACCATCCACTGACTTTAGAGGGAATTGCTCTGTGATGCTGAATTCCTCACAGAGTAATGAATGCTCTATTATGCACTTCCCTTGCTCTTCTGTGAAGTAGAGTCAATATAAACTTCTGCTTCTCCCAAATGCCTGCCGTAGTAAATACAGCATACCTCACCATGCAAAAGAACTTTGTATGCTAAAGAATACCTTAGTCAAATCTTATGGACGTGTTTCTCTAAATACTATTTTCTTTTATAACTTTCGGTTGAGCTTACAAAATTGATTTCTACTTTCTAGATTCTCAATTAGGAAAATAACATTTCCTATTTAGAAGTCAAGCAGTTGCACACATTAGTTTTGTTTCAAAGCAAAATTAACAACTGCAGATCTCTTGTCATTTGTGTACAAAGAATAGTGGCTTTAACCAAAGGCAACATGGAAAATCCTACTTCTCCTCCACAGTCTCTGTGAATAAATTGCTGAGTAACTGTGTGTGCCAGCTAAATTCAACTCTACTAGGCATGCATCTTTGAGAACTGTTAGAATGGCATCCAAATTCCTTCTGCAATTCTAGATAATTGGAACATAGAGACAATCTGACCTATACCCCCAAATAACTAGGTGTGAGCATAGGTGTGTGTGTGTGTGTGTGTGTGTGTGTGTGTGTCCATGTGTGCATGTGTGTATAATAATACTAATGTTGGAAGAATGGCTGGATGTTTTTATGAGTAAAATAGATGGTGCAATTTTGGGAATATGTGGAGACTTCAGGGAGTCATGGAATGAGAATCTAAGTGGTGTGTGCTAAAAGGACCAGCGAATCATCAATCAGAGAACTAAATGAATTCCTGGAGTCTGCTAAATCGTTTCCCAAGACTAGTGTCAATGTTTTATGCCAAAGACCTTGTTCATATTACATAAGCCACAGGATGCAAATGAACTCTGTTATCCTTAGTTCTTATTGGAAACAGAACCAATTAATATCTGTTCTGCATTAATAATTTGTTATTGATTTCCCATTCTGTCATTTAGCCCATCTTTCTCATCTTCAAATTAGAAACAAGTCACATTAATCTGACCTCACAAAAGTCTTGCATTATAAACAGTCACTGTACCATTGTTATCGACTGATGGGAAGACAATAAAACTGTGTATTATTTTACAGATCAGCTGATGAGAGGAACCAACAAAGTCTCTGGAAGGGTGCTTTGATTGATTGGTTGCTTTACTAGTAATGCAAATCTGGGTGTGTTCTACACTGTTGGTGAGCACCAGACTCTTCCCGAGGAAACTAGTAACTATGCTATAGCGTACACTAGAGAATTTTTGTGAGAGTAAAATAACATGAAAACCATGACACTTCTGTATCTTGGTTCTAATTAGTGTTGAGTCTGCAGGTTTCTGGTATAGACAGCCTATAGGATCTTGTCCAATTACATACTTTAGTAAGTATCACCTATTTTAATGCTTCTTAAACATTTTCAGTTTAGGTCTAAACTCTCTTGACTATGTTGTTACACAGATTTTCACGATCCTGTCCAGCTCTTCCGTATTGACTCTCATTTTAGTTTTTGTTTATAACTGGTTTATCCTTTTAAATTGTGTCAAAACCTTCACATTTTTTTAAGTTTTCCCATTGTAGTGACAATGTTAACTTTTTTCTCAAGTTACAAAACCTAGAGATGTGGCTGCTTTGAAAAGATTCTACAAGCTGCGATTTCCAACAATGAAGGCTCTTTTTTTATAAGTATTTTATTAACTTACACATGGAAAAAATTTTTAAAGAAAATTATAAACCACTATAAGAGAGTTTTAATAGTATCAAGCAATTAAAGACGTTTTCTGTATTTCTAAATAAGAGATTTCATTTGATCTTTGCCCTCACCCTGTTTACCTCCCAACTTCATGTCTTCTTTCAGAAAACTTATTAATAACTCCCTGCGCCCAATCAGTAATGCGCATATGTACATGAGTGTTGAGCATCCACTGGGGCCTGGACAACATACCGGCGTTCATGTCCTCAAAGAAGAATGGTCTCCTTCACTCAGCTGTCGTTAATTGTCAATATCCTCTCAGCCAGTGTTGTGGCCTAAGGAGGGGCTGTCTCATCCACACCACCATTTTGCTAATTTGATCTTGTGCAGGTCGTGTGCAGGCAACTAACCACGTCTTCTGAGGGCTGAGATGTGCATAGCCCAGGTGGTGTCTAAAATTAAGAATTTCACAGCTCTCCTTCCCACTCACAAACTCTTACGTTCCTCCTACCAATTTTACACCGTTTCCTGAGCTTTGCCTGGCCGGAGTTTGTGACTCATTTGTGGCTGAACACTCGAAAGTTGCTCTAGTCACTGGTTTGACCAGTTACGAATCTCTTCACTAACCACTCCCCATTGCAAAAGGAGCTTCTCTGAACAATGTTAGCAGCAGCAAAAATATCTGGGTACAAACATGAGTGTTTAGAAGGCAATTGACGGCATGACCGTTTGGCAAAACAAGAACAGATGTCTCCCCCTACTATAAGAAATACGATCTCTTCAGTCACAGGCTTTTTATCAGGCTTACAGTACCAGGTATGAAATCCTTTCCCATGGGATAGATCTCGTATCCAATCAGAAAATTGTTGGTTACCCCTATAACACTATTACACTGGGGGATACATTTTGCGAGGTTTGTTAGTGCTGTAGCTTACAGAATCTACTGCTTGTTCAGAAGATATATGATGGTTTATTTGTGTCTAATGGCCTGCACCTTCTGACACTATGGAGATTAGTAACCACAGAGGGAGTTTCCTGGCCCATTTGAGGTTGATTTCTCTATGTCCTACATCCAAAGTGAGTTGTGTGCAACAGTAGGGTTTTATTCAATAGTTATGATAGATTACCACAACTAAACTAAGCTTTAAAACATTGGCATCACTCAGAAAAATACTCCATAAACATTAGTCATTCCCGGTTGACCCTCTCATATTTATTTTTTATATAAATGCCTAATACAAGGAAGTTACTTTTCCTCTCTCTATTGTTTATCTACCTTTAGGTATTTGAAAACATTGTTTTCTGCCTACTGTGATTATAAATTTTGAATATCTCCCATCCCACTTCCTGCCAACCAAAGTTTTGGTTTCTTAATCTACTGTTTGCTTTTATGAAACAATCCTATTTGTATTTCTGTGCTTGGCTTATTTCAAATTAAATAATGTTCCCCAAGTCTATCCATTTCATCATGAGACGATTTCTTTCTTGTGTTTTATGGCATATAGCTATTTTTATTCATTTTTACATATTTTAAATTTTACTTTGATACTTCAATTTGACCCATGTGTTGTTTCAAAACAAATTGCTTAATTTTCAATGTTTAAAGATTTTTGTTTTGTCATTTTTATATCAGTTTTTTATTCCATTTTTGTAAAAATGCACTGGTTTTTATGTCATTTATTGCATGTTTGTTAATTTTTTGACTTATGACCTCAGATCTGTCAAGTTCTATAGTTTGTGAGATTTCTGCTGAACTGTTTCTAGACAAAATTGGTTGAATTTTGGCTTGATGAATGAAACAAGCACAAAAACAAAAGAATAAGACACTAAGTTAATATCAAATAACATAGACCTCAGAACAAAGAAAGCGATGAAGGAAAAATGTGTTTGAAGTACGCTTTTATAGACATCTTTGGGTGAGCCATAGTTCAACTCAATTAAACACTAACTCTTTTCCAACTTGTTCATTTAGTCAGTCCATATTTAAAATTATTGTTGACATAATATGACTTGCCACTTTTACATTTATGATATTTTATTATGTATATATTTATTAATACTTTGGTAGTTTCATGCAATGTATTCTGACCATATTTGTCTCCCATTACTCCCCCTAACTCCACTCAGATACCCTTTTCCTTCTTACTCCTTCATAATGCGCTTTTTATAAATAACCCAATGAGGTCAATTTGTGCTAGCATATACTCCTGCTGTAGGTCTGTCTTAGTTAGGGTTTCTGTTGCTGTGAAGAGACATCATGATCACATCAACTCTTATAAAGGAAAGCATTTAATTGAGGTAGCTTACTGTTCAGAAGTTCACTCCATTATCATCATGGCGGGACATGGCAGTGTGCAGGCAGACACAGTGCTACAGTCATAGCTGAGGGTTCTAGATCTTGATCCATAACCAATAGGAAGTGAACTGTGACATTGGGTGTGGCTTGAGCATATATGGGACCTCAAAGCCCACCCTACAGTGGCACACTTCCTCCAACAAGGCTATTCCTACTGCAACAAAGCCACACCACCTAATAGTGCCACTCCCTTTGGGGGTCACTTTCTTTCAGACCATTACAGGGGCCATCCACTGGAGGATGGATGACCTATGCAGGGCCACACCTTTAAGGAAAAACTGACTCTTCTTCCCCCAGAAGACATCGAGAGTCTCATAGCTCCTTAGTTAGCGGGTAGAGGTTCATAAGCCTCTTCCTTCTACATGCTAGAATGTTGACTAGCTTGATATTATCTAACGTTATGCAGAAAACCCGTTAGTATTGAGACTTCATGTCATGTCCTGGGGACAGCGTTTTACCCAGTCCTCCTCCATCTCTTTCTTGTAGTCTATCTCTGTCCCCTCTTCCTCCAAATCTTCTGAGTCTCGTTGGGCTGTGCATGCTCATGTACAGGGGTGGAGGGTGAGGGCTGGTGTTTCAGTACAGTTATTCTCTACACTCTGATCAGCTGTGATTTCCTTCATTGACCACAGTCTACTGCCCAAAACACCTTTCCTGATGAAGACTAAGAGCTGCACCAGTCTGTGGGTAAGCAGGATGCTGCGCCCATTTAACAGAATGATAGCAGGAGATAGCAGGTTCACCCCTGAGGTCAGGACTTGGACTTGCCATTTTATTCCTTTTTGTCCTTCTGGTTTGTGTTTCTGGGTCAAAAGCAATTGTGTGACTACTTGAAATAATTATGTTTCCATCTGGTGTTTTTTAAATAATATTTTTTTGAAAATATCACTTGGAATAGTTTGCCTGGTGGCCCGGAGGGTTCAAGCTATTCATGCCTATCACATTGTGTTGGTAGCAATATTTTACCGCCCCTACTGAAATATAGGCTTCCTTTTGCTTAAACTTTTGGCCTACTTCGATTTGAAAATGTAAGATTTTCAAGCCTGTCTACATCACACAAAGATCCACAACAGATGGTGCTGTAACTGCTACTTCAAGCAACAACACTGCTGTAGGAATTCATGGGCACCATAGTCCTTCATCACATATACCCGTGCTTCTACCCAGCCCATTGCTATTTCCCTCCTGAAGTGTCAATGCCGCTTCTATTACCATTCATTTTCTGGCTGATGAGATGCATTTTACTACCAGCTAAGGCTAGATAGATCTTAGAGAAACATTCTCTTATTTCTCATTTTTTTAAAAAAAAAGAATAATTTTATTTCTGGGAAACTGGTTTTGCCAGTTACAGGAGCAAGGGTTACAAATTCCTTTCTTTCAGTAAAATAAATGTGCCACTGCCTTCTGGGGCCCATGACTTCTGATTAGAAATTCTCGTCCAGTCAGACTGGGATTCCCTGTATTCACAGCATTGTTTTACTAACGTTTCTTTAAAGCTTTTACTTTTGTCATGATTTTCAGAATAGCACGATGTGCCCTTGCAAAGGCTGAATAAGAATTATCAGCTTTTACCCGAAGACCTCTATCATTATACTGTCATTTTTATGCCTCTACAGAGTCTATCCATTGAGCTTTATTACTGCTGTTGTGTTTTTTCCCGTTCTGTGAGGTTCTCCTTTTACAAATGTTGTTTCTTTGCTGAGAGCTTTTGCTTTTGTTTTATTTGTTTCCAGGGACTTTATCACTGAAGCAATTCTATGGTTGCTGCTTTGAAATCTCTCTCATATATTGACAACATCTGACTTGTTTTACTTTTGGCTTCAGGCTGGAGAGTAAGACTTCTGGTCCATCTTCCAATACCCACTGTTGTTGGGTAACACCACTAGAAGTGAGAAACATCTGCCAGAAATGTCTTTTACCTCCTCCAGGTATAAAACCTGGAATGCCCTGCATTTCAGGTTCCCTATTGCCTTCTGCAGTGGATGGGATGCTCATAATCATACATCTTCAGCAGCTAGCTAGAGGCAAGGAGACAGAGTTTGTCTTCTATTCATGGTTACTGGAGCAAGAGGCTTATTGTCTACATCTTCTGTTGGATGGAATGCTAGAGTCACTGGGTCAGGATGACCCACTGTATTGGATGGTACATCTAAAGATCCTGCCTGTGGTTTGCTGTCTCTCTCTAGGCAGAGAGTGAGGAGACATCAGACTTACTGGTGTCACCAACACCGGCGAATGGCCTGCTTTTGTTAGTAGGCAGGAGACATAGGTTTGCATGTATGTTCTAGGGATCTAAAGTGATTTTGCTGTGGGACAGACGGAAAACTTCATTCGGAATGATCAAGGTCATGGCCTGGTTGGCCTGAGAAGGTACAAAGAGAGGAGGCCTCACTGGGGAAGTTAGAGGATCACTGACAGTCCCTGCTGCCAGGTAGGTGATGTTCCAAGAGTGGGGGAGATGGCCATCAATGCCCTCAGCGCCTTGCAGCTCAATCAAGCCATCGCCTGAGGTGGCCAGTGAGTTGTGGAGCAGCTCGGCTGCCCTGGAGTCACCCTCAGCAGAGATGATGGCTGCTCAGCCTTTTCAGCCACAAATCTCAGTCACCTGTTTGACTTTCTCTGCTTCCGTGAACTCCTTCCCAAATGTCAGACTTTTGTCTTCCAGGATAAGCCCAAATGTGGCTGCTTGTTCTGTGAGGTCACTATTTACCTGAACTGGCTGTCCGTTACGGGCAGAGTTTTTCACTGGGACCACCAGCCTGCTCACACAATGACTTAAGACTGATTACAAAATGCTCAGTGGATGGCTTAGGCTTGTCGCTAGCCAGCTCTTACAATGTCAGTTAACCCTTTCATCCACCATGTGGCTTTTACCTCTATCCCATTTTGTTTGCTCAGACTTGTCCCACGTGTGGCTTGTGACTCCTCAGACTCCTCCCTCCCTTCTTCTTCCCAGCATCCTCCTCGTGTGGCTCTCCAGCCCAATGTCTTCCTGCCCAGCCACAGGTCAGTCCGCTCTTTTAGCCGATCGAGTGGTAAGCACTTACAGTGTGGTTCCACAGCACTCTCTGGGTGATCCATTCCCTAGCACCAAATCCAGCCACGGCTGACTTGAGGGTCTCTGTGCTGGTGGATGGCAGTGCCAGCCCATAACTGACTCCGTACCCAAGGGATTGAGAAAGTGACTCCCTCCGCCTTCCACAATGCCCTGCACCCCCATGAGTCTGTCAAAGATGGCAGCTGTGTGCATGGCATCCGTACCATCACATAAGGCAAAGCTTACCACACCTGCGACTGCTAAACTTAGACTGAACTTTTCTGCTGGTCTCAAACGCTTTGGCAGCCACGATTCCTTCCGCGGCACCCACTGGTGCCTGCTTTCACTTTGAACCCCCCCCATAAATTCCCCAGCCGCACAAGCGTATTCCGAGATCACTTCCTGACCTACCTCTCTTCAGGCTCATCCTCGACCTTGTTTTATCAATGTTATCCTCCCTGCTGTGACTTTCTGCTCAATAATGTACCTGTTTGTTGGTTTCTTGCCCCCCCCCCAGACAGGGTTTCTCTGCATAGCTCTGGCTATCCAGGAAGTATCTCCGTAGACCAGGCTGCCCTTGAACTCAAAGATCCACCTGCTTCTGCCGGATTAAAAGCACACGCCACCACTGCCCAGTTTTACCACACTATTTTGTTTAACAGTGAGACTTCTGTTTGTTTAATTGAACCTGCTTCTTTGTTTATTACTTTTCCAGTTACTAGATGGTGTCATTTTGATGCTATTTTGCAGTTTTCGTCTCTTATTGAAAAGTTTGGCATTGGGAACGGGGAAAAATAATTAATTGAATCACTGACACAGTATTGCTAAAGAGAACAACGTTCACCTTGACTCTCTTACACAAATAACTGAGTAGGTCTGTTATGACAAAAAGCAGAAAAGTAATTGCTACAAGGTATTTCTAACAACTCCCTTTGCTCATCCCTGAAACTTGTTTAATTATTTAAAAACATCATTGCTCTAGAGTGTATGAGTTGCACAAAGATCAAGCAGTTTATTCAGTAAATATTAATTCATCAAATACTGGTAGATTACCAACTGCCTACTGGGTGCTAATCCGCTCTCAGGAAACACACGGGTGGGGGCAGGGGGGACTTTTCCTCTCTATGGAGTGAGTCTTATTGTGTATGCTGCTTTCCTGGATCATCTTGTATTAACTGCCTACTGGGTGCTAATCCGCTCTCAGGAAACACACGGGTGAGGGCCGGGGGGGGGACTTTTCCTCTGTATGGAGTGAGTCTTATTGTGTATGCTGCTTTCCTGGATCATCTTCTATTAACTCCCATGCACTCCCATGCTAAAATAAGCAGCCTTGGCAGAGTCTATGTAGTCCGCAGCACCTTGGTTTCTTTCTTCACAGAAAATCAATGTCTGGTGCTCCAGCATTGGTGCCACTGTAGCAGGTGTCCGGGAAATACCCTAGGAGCCACGCTGGCAGCTGTGGCAGCTCTTGAGATCCCTGGATTGAGGCAGCAAAGGGCCTATGATAGCAATAACCACTCACTCCAGCATGTATGTGCTGCTGTTTCATGACCACTCCCCTGACATCTTTCTTGAACTTCACCTGAAGCAACTGCCGTTGACTCTGTATAGTTATCAATGAAACGATAATGTTTCATTTCTGAGAAGCAGCACTCACACTTACATGTCAAAGAAAGTTCTGAGTATAGCTTTCAGATGGATATCTCTTGACAACGGGAGACTTCTGTCCAGCTGAAAAACTGTCATGCCCATTGTAGTTCTTGGCTGCCCAGATCTCTGCATCCCAATATATATGTGACAAGCTAGATCACTGTATAGTTCTTAATGAGGGAAAGTTTCTGATCAGGAGGGCTTCAGGGCTTGCAGCTTCTATAGGTCTTTTTAGACTGTTTCTACTCATCATTTCTGGAACACTCCGTACACTAGGCTTCATTACTCCTTTCGGTTCGTAAATCAAAGCTGCCAACTTTCTTGCAACGTTTCAAGAAGTGTGCCGACAGGTGTCAGCCAAAGAAGCAGCAGACTGAGCTGAGACTCGGGCTCCTTCCGTTCTTGGGCATGTTCTGGATTGCTGGATCGCTAGTGTTCTCTGTCCCCATGCGGCTGTCTTCTCCAGACTCCGAGTACCAAAATGAAGCGTAGTTAACTGAGCCCGCGTCTCTCACTGCTTTCCTTCTCACTACCGCCCCCGTTTTAACCCGTTCAGTGATAAGGAGGAAGCCAAAGAGGCCAACAAAGCTGTAGTCCGATGGGCCTCGGAGGGCAAGACCCATTGGACACGCGCCATCAACCTGTGGCCGGCGGTGTGGCACCCTCCGTGTGGGCCTCCACCTGAATGAGTTTAGTTTTGTCCTCTGCTCCCTAAGAAAGCAGTCTCTGCCTTTCCTGAGAGGACGATCCCAGTGTACACTGCTCTCCAACGGGGCAAGATGGAGAAACTGGTCTTTCTGCATCTTTCAAAGCACTAATCTAAAAAGAGCCTCTCCTCCGGGTGTCAGGGTCCTTGTTTCCCAGTTACTGGCGTGAGTCCCAGGGTATGGGTGCTCAGTGGTAAAACTAGAATGTTCCTGGGATGCTGGGATTAAAACCTTGACACCCCTAAGCCTACTCAGTATAAGCAACTTTTACTGTATTTGGACTTCTTTCTTTTATTCTGTCCTCCCTCACTCCCAAATGAAAAACTGAAATTTTATATACTGAAAATTTTACTCAAATTAAGAAGAGTTTGGGGATTAAGGCATGATATAGATTTGACCTTTGTTCTTCAGATTCGTAACCATTTCTTTTCTTATAATTTATTTATTTTATAAATTTTTATTCAAGTTAGAAACAATCTTATTTTATATATCAATCCCAGTTCCCTCTCCCTCCCACCCTCCCATGTCCCTCACCGACTCCCCCATCCCACGCCCCCATCCACTCCCCAGGGAGGGTGAGGCCTTCTGTGGAGGATCATCAAAGCCTGTCACATCATTTGGGATAGGGCCTAGGCCTAGGCACTCCCCCCCATGTATCTGGGCTGAGACTATCCCTCCATGGGGGAATGAGCTCCTAAAGTCCATTTGTGCTCTAGGGATAAACACTGGTTCCACTGCCAGAGGCCGTAGGCCCCCCTAACTGACCCCCACATTCAGGAGGCTTGGTTCTGCCCTATGCTGGTTCCCCAGCTGTCAGACTGGGGTTCATGAGCTCCCATTTGGTCAGGTCAGCTCTTTCTGTGGGTTCTAAGACACGAGAATGTAAACCCATTTCTAGCACGTGGCGGCCTCAACTCTCTTCTCAGCGTGGATCACAATACATACATTTAAACTGAACCACTGCAGGTTGTTAAGGCATAACACCTCTCAGATATCCATCGAGGTATGCGAGCTTTGGAACAGTGTATGAGTCAGTCCTACCCCGATATTCTCTTGGACCTGGTCTGTGTAAGCCCACCTTGGGAATCCACCAAGAGTGTCTGTGAGAGACAGGTTTGGGAAACGCTACTACGTGAGGTCAAAACCCCGCACAGCTAACGCTCTGTGCTCTGCATGCTTCTTTGCTATTCCATGCTGGCCTTACCCTTCTTTCCACCATACCTTTGCAACACGGCACCACCAGGGGAGCAGAGCTATCGTTGCAAATCCTCTCAAGAGATGTCCCACTTCCCTCCAAGATTCCCGTTTCCCAAGGCCTGCCTGGAGCCTTGCTAGTTCATCCAACTGCTCGCTGCAGGCGGTGGGTGCTTATCTGTCTAGCTCAGAGCAATTCGTCCTTACTCGGAGACTCGTGCCAGGAGAATAAGTCCTGCCGTCTTCTTCCTTCGCAATTGCCTTGCCACTCGCTTGTCTTTTTAATCACATCTTTAGGAAACTCTGAAACCCCAGGCTCCAATCTCCTGCTCTCAGACCACAGCTCCTTTAAAGACTGCTTCCCTTTCAGAGGGCTTGTTGAGGGCTTTCCCCTTCAGCATGCCCGGTTTTGCCAGTGCTCTCCCTCAGAGAAGAAACTGAAAGCACACGTGGAAATGTCGGATATGGTGCACCTTCTCAACATTGCACACTGAAACAGATCTTCCCTTCCAGTATCATCCAGCAAAGGGAGGCTGTGGCTTCCCTAACCCAAGGTCCGCTATATGGCGCAGCTTCTCAACGTTGCCCACTGAAACAGATCTTCCCTTCCAGTATCGTGGGATCTTACCGCAGCAATAGAAAAATAACTAAGGCAGGGGCAAACACGACTTATGATGATTCTTATCTCATGGACTAATTAGGTCCCAAATCTCTAAACTGCAAATGCTATCACATGAAGAATAGGAAGTCAATGTACTAATTCCTTAAAGACCCAATCTATTACAGGAAAGGAGGAAAGATTAATGGCTAAGAATAGAAAATTTCAAACAGACCTATATGAAGTTCCGAGTGGCAGTCTCTGGCTATAGGAATTACATATTACATAGGGGAAGAGTCTTATCTACCGTTAGAATTGGCTTTGTCAGTCCCCCCAGGCATTCTTACGCATTGGCTAGAAACAGACCATGGAGGTACAGCTTTGTTGTAGATGCAAAGACAGAGCTAAACAAATCTGTGACCATTTGTGAACTCTGATTAATGCAGCACACTTTTCAATCCTTATCGATGTAACCTCCTTAATGTCTATTCAGCTACTCCTTTTGAATCCATTCCCTGTGGCCTAACCTCATCCTCTCCTTATTCTGAAACACTAATTGTTCCCCTTGCTGTCACCAGCTCATTACCCAAGTGGCTGCCAAATATGCTCCTTTTTCACATGCAAATCCAATTTGGAAACTCCCCAGCAACCAGATTCCCGTCTTTCACCGGACACTCAGGAGCAAGAGCCAAGCTTCTTTGCATGGCAACAGAGACTTGCCAAAATATTCTACTGGCTCTGCCTCTCTGTAGCTCTCAACCCTTCCCCAACTGCACCGAATGCACGGTGCACTTAGCTCACTACATTTAAGTCAAACACAAGTAACCACGTATCTCACCTTGTGCTCTCTTGCTTTTATCTGCTTATAGTGTCCACACTGCAGTTGTCTCCCCCTGTCCTACAACGTGATTATTAACTGCTACCTAGTCCATAGTCAGTATATCATCTTAAATCAATAGATCTTCTCTCTTGGCTGGGCAGAGGGTAGAGGCCTTCACACACAAGGCAACACTATTGCTTGGGCCCATGCCCAAATATTCTGATTAATTTAATTTTCAGCATGGTGCTTTGAAGACAAGCAACCCCCAAAGGGAGTGGCATTATTAGGAAGTGCGGCTTGTTGGAGTAGGTGTGGCATTGTTGGAGGACATGTGTTGTTGTGGGGGTAGGCCTTGAGGTGTCTGATGCTCAAGTTATTCCCAGTGAGATAAACCACTTTCTGTTGCCTGAGAGATGTAGAACTCTCAGCTACCTTCCAAGCACAATGTCTGCCTGCATGCTGCTATGTCTCACCATGACGATAATGCACCGAACCACTGAAACTGTAAGCTGCCACCTCAATTAAATGTTTCCCTTTATAAGAGTTGCCTTGGTCATGGTGTCTCTTCACATGGTGTGTCTCATGTAGGAAGGAGACATAAAATATTATTTATTCTCATTCTGTTCACCTCAGGTATGAATAGTGATACAAAGGATTAAAACTAATGACTTTCACCCCTTTGTTTTTGTCTCTGAGACACTCAGCATCTCAATTGAAGCCTGATGTGTCATTGTGGATAAAGAAATTACAATTTACATTTCTCTGTGTGCATCTGTGAGGACTCCACAGCCAGGGCTTTTGATGCAAGGACTCACTGAACACACACTAATATTTCTCAATATTTGGGATAGTAAATTTGGCATTCCTCTTTGAAAATAAAACCCCGGGTGGGTATGCTCCCTACTTGCCTATCAAGTTACACGTTAGGGGCTTGGTGAAAGCTAGCAAACATGAACAAAACATAATTGCTTGCCTTGTTGTACTCTTAAGATATGGAGAGAAAAGTTTGTTTTCAGGCTTTCAATAATTGGAAACAAGGAAGAAATGGATATTGTGACATATTACCTATGCCACTATAAAATATTATATTATTTAGTGAAATGCCAAAATGTGTGAGACGTAATTAATGTTGAGAAAAACAATAAAGAATATGTGTGTTTTTAATGTTGTATCTCAAGAAAATAAATCCAATCTCTTATCTGTGCCTTTTACCGTGCGCACATAAGCAAGAGTCTATTGGGGTTTGTAGAATAGCTGCTATTTTCTCTTTTGTTGTGTATTTGTTTTAAAAATGAGCATACTTTAAGAAGAGAAAGTATCAGCCAAGTGGTAGTGGTGTACGTCTTTACTCCCAGAACTTGCGAGGCAGAGGCAAATGGATCTCTGTGAGTTTGGGGCCATCAAAAGACACGTTCAAGTGTGACAGGAGACCCAGACAAGGGGCTAAACTCTACTGGTGCATAGATGGTGACTGTGGACACTGATCAATTTGGACATATCTGATGCACTAGTTGACCTGTATAGTTTAGAGCAGTCCAAGGATTGGCATGGAAAATGAAATTACTTCCCATCATGTGTTCACTCAGTGATGAAGTCCCTACTTCTGGCAGAATATTTCCCGTGACCTGTTGGCTTAATGGCTTGTTTGAGCCACTGGGATATGGAGAGATACTCAGCTATCAGAGTCTTGGGTGTAGTTGTGAAGTGTTTTTCATTTGTTTGCTTTTGGTTTTACCTTTGGCTGTGACAGCAACACACTTAGATGTCTAGACCAAGAGGAATGAGTGTTCTGTAGAGTAAGCTAGGATTTCATCTACAATTTGCTTCAAACAGCAAACCCAGGTCCAGCGAATGCCACCATATGGCATATATGCATAAAACGCAAAACAAGATGTTTAATTCAGTAAGTCACTGAGTTTGAGGACAATTTATGTAGTTAAATATGATGCAGGTTTGTCTGCAAACTTACAAAGACTTATTTTTAAAATGCAAAGATGCAACAAAGCCAACCTTGTCAAAGTTGGATGGACAAAATCCAACAAGACAAGAGAAAAGAAACTCTATAGCATCAGTGTTATCAAAGGACATGATAATGAGATCTAAAAGGGAGATAATCGAATAAAAAATTCCATAAGCTTTCTAGACCTATCGAAATCCAAAGGGGCTTAAAAGGATTACAGGTAACCCCTCCCAGAGCAGGAGGAAGGAAATAGCTCCACCCACCAAGTCTGTATTTCCATCAGCCTCTCTTGTAAAAAGTGAAGACAAACACTGATTTCCGTTTTGAAGTCATATAAGCCTTTTGTGTAACTGCAAATTAATTTAGGAAAATGAGTTCAGGTAAGTATGCAGAAATAAATGATGCCCCCAAGTAAACAGTATCGGTGATTTCAAGGTAATGAAATACCAATTATCTTGTAACCCTGACTAGTCATCTTATATTGTTACTAAAATCATGCAACAAAATGTTGAAACAATTCAACAATTGGAGCAGATTCTAGTTAGGAGAGCAGATAAAGTGTTCTTCTGAATGAGGTCGATTTGATGATGTTCTAATGCCTCTCTTTCCCGGGTAATGCTCGTGCCACACTCCAGGATATCCTTCATTGCTGCTCCTGGTTTCTCATGCCAATGAAGTAATGCATCTTCAAGTGAAAATGTGCTTTCTAAGGCAGGTGTCCTGAAAAATAAGAAAGACAAAATGTGCTGAGAAGCACAAAGCAATGACTATTTTTATCCAAGTGGACAGCTGGTGACTTTTTGTGTGTGTTAATTTTATAATATTAAACCTCTAAGGGTTGTTACAGAAATCACAACAGATTGTAGGAGGTCCCCCAGTTGCCAATAGGAATGCCTCATGATCCGTGTCAGAGAGTATAAAGATGAGAAGGATTATGCAAGCCACATGGATTATCATGGATTATAGCTCTATTAGGGAAAATCAGGGGTAATTTGGAATAGTCAATTTAGAAAACATCTTTTCTAATTTTATCAGTGGTAAGAGAATTTCACAATGCAGAGTGATTTGGTGTTTTAAAGTTGGTTGACTTCCCTATGGGAAATAATAAAAATGAAACACATGCATTCAGATAAAACTTACGATTTTAAAATGGGGTTTGGAAGAGAAAATGAGTAAGACTAGTCAAAGCACTCCATTTTATCAATGTTTTGAGTGAGTTTTATGGTGGGTAGACAGCAGTCAGCTATTAGCTATATTGAAAAAACTGTATAAAGAGCATGTGAATGGAAATTAGAGGCTCCCATTTCATAGCCACAATTCAATTTCAAGTTATGGTATTACTGCCTACAGGAGTCTAAATGGCATTGATTCGTGATGTATATAGTATTGTCAACTCTCTGGAAAATCATCTTAAAGTCACCATAGGCGATAAACAGGTCGACTGGACATCCTGTTATACCTTCACCGTGGTGCAGAGCATGAGAGAAATATCTGTTAACTCACCTGACAGAGCTTTGGTTCTACTAAATTGTTTCTTTGAAGAGTGGAGGGCAATTGCTAACTTTGATAGGAGTTCAATGGTTGTGTAATATAAACATTAGAAGAGCAATAAAATAGACACAACCTCAAATGTTCAGTCACTCAGTTTCCGGTGATGCTGAGGAATTGAGTACAGATAACCCTGGGGGTGAGTTCAGCAGGTGCCTTAATTGAAGTGCAAATATGGTCTACATTTACAAGCAGGGAGGTAAATATTGCTATGCTCTTTTGTGGACAGTCTTGTGCAAAGCTATCACAATTTAAAAAAATAAAGAAATGGAATGGCGTCCTGGACTGAATAAAAAACCAATCAACGAATCAACTACAAAAAACAAAGTAACTAAAAAAACACACCAAGCTGAGCTCCAGTGTCCCTTAATGCACTAAACACCTGGCTCTGTGATGTCCATGTCATGATCCACTGCCATTCCAGACCGTGAGCCGAAGTAAAACTTTCCTTCCTAAAAAGGAAACCCAATCCTGTGTGCAACATCACTGCCATCTCCGGCAAAAGCCATTTCTTTGCAGAAGTGCACTACCTGTGGGGTTTATAGTCTTCCCACCCTTCCAGGGTGTGATTCGACTGCCCCTTTCAGTACTAAGCATCATGGATTTTCTTCTTCTCTGCAGATTGATAAGTTGTAAGTCTCTGTGCGAATCGCATCTACTGAAAACCAGAAGTTTCTTTGGTCAGGGTTGACAGAGACATTTATCTATGGGCATAATGATTGAAAACTAAGGGAGCAGTTTATTACAACTCCATTTACTAGAATAATAGTGTTAAATTCTCCCCTGCGGCCTATGAGCAGCCATACGTCTCTATCCCAGTTAGCAGTTCCAGGCACAAGTTCCATTTTGTGGAGTGAGCTTCAAATTTAATCAGAAACCATAATATTCACACCATTGTTGCACCAGTGGTCATATTTTGCCAAGGCAGTTGTTATCATAGCTAGCAGGGTTCACAGCAGGGTAGGGCTGTTGATTACTTTTCCCTCATAGAAACGTATGTAGCATGTTTCAACAGTATGTAGCATGTTTCAACACCACTTACACAAGATCAAACCAGCCAAACTTCCATCATGGGCGGCATAGGACCTCACAAAATCCCACCCCTACCCGAGGAGCTAAAGTCAACTTATGTCTTCTGGGAGGTGGAGAGTCAGTTTTCATCAGTGATGCAGCTATTTAGAGGCTACAGATGCTTTGGGAGATCACCCTACACCCATGCATGCATATTGGCAGCACTAAGTGGACTCAGTGGATTTAAAATAAGAACACATGAAGTTGGGAGGGAAAAATGGAGGAGGGGTATAGGAGGAATTAGCGGGGGAAGAATGGACACAGATTTGATCAGAACACATCATACATGCATGAAATTCACAAACAATAAAAAATAAAAACTTTTAAGGAGCACAATTTACTTTCTTTGGGACAAAAATTCCACATGGAACAACCGAGATGTAAAGCATCGTCCCATGAGTCTATAGATTCAACAATGGCAGGGACTCCAGCATCTTAGGCGAAGGGGGATGCTTAGTCAATGCGAATTTATAATTTCAATCTGCACATGATTTGCACACAAATACCTTAAGATAATCAAAAGCTAAACATACCACTTCTTTTCATCATTTCTTATTGAAATTTCATGACTTTCCGAGATTACTATCATACTATTAAACTGATACTTGAGACAATTAGGTGAATTACTCTAAGTTGCACAGCTCAGTGCATGACAATATGAACCCAAAATCTAAAGTTTTAATCATTGCTTTTCCCCATATCATCTTGAGTAATAGAAAGTGTGAAAATATGTGAAATTTCTGCCAGTGTGAGGAAAGAATTATTTCAACCAGGGCCATCCGTGTAGGTAATTACAGTTGGCCTGGGCACTCCAGAATGGAGAGAATTATGACACAGAAACAGGACATAAATCTGTACTTCACAGTAGTTAACAACCTCCATGTGGAAATTCATGTTGGTTAAAGTCAATAAAAATTAGAAGTCAGGCAGGGCGGTGGTGGCGCACGCCTTTAATCCCAGCACTCGGGAGGCAGAGACAGGCGGATCTCTGTGAGTTCGAGGCCAGGCTGGACCGACAGCCTCCAAAACAATATAGAGAAACCCTGTCTCGTAAAAAACAAAAAAAAAATAAGAAGTCAGTTCCTCAATTGGAGTGGCCACATGCCAGTGATTCCATATCTGCATGTGGCTTCTGGTTGCATAATGGTCAGACAGAATGGTGATGTATTTCCATTCCAAAAGTAAGTTTTATTTGAGAGCACTGTTCAGTTGTTTGAGACAGAAGGATTATTCTCCATAAGTAAATAAAGATAGCAAGGGAGAAAAGACCAGGCCTGTGCTAGGGTTGGGTGTTGAGTTTTTTAGTCTAATCTCTTGAATCCTTCCTAGGACATAAGCATTAGATAGGGGACCTTGAATGGCAGAGGGGAAATTATGTCAAGTTTGTCTCCATTGAGAAGCATTGATGATTCCTTATCTAGGAAGTATGATTATCAGGTTTGGCCTTTGAAACAACAGCTGGGGAAATGGATCATGGAACTCACTAAGCAGCAGTGATGGAGAAGTTGGTTGTGAGCTGGGAACTGAAAGCCTCAGAAGGTTGTTGAGAGCCTTTAGCAAGAGACCGGATGAGTTGACATCATGAGGATAATGAGAAAAGGAGGTATAAAAAGGAGGTTCTGGTCATAAATGCAGAAATCAGAGCTGGGGTGTGGCTTTTTTTTAGAAGAATAGCATTCAGTTAGAATACACTGAAGTTTCTTATGAAATAGTTATCTTAAGATGTCCCTGGAGCCTGAAGGAGATTTTCTAAGTGCTCCTGTTTTCACAAAATAAGTCAACCGCTGGCTTGTGAGACTGGGAGACATTGAGATTCAGGGGTCATCCTGGCTGAGGAACTGAAGTACAAACTAGCAGAAGTGCAGTCTAATATAAAATTCAAGCCACGGGGTCAGGTATGAAAGAAAACATAAGGGCTGTCCATGTAGCTCGGTTGATCAGAGGCCTCTCATGCATGAAGCCCTGGGTTGCAGACCTAGCACCACATAAAACGGTATGGTGGTACCCACCTGTAATACCAGCAGTTAGGAGGCAGGGACAAGAGGATCAGAAATCCAAGGTCATCCTCTTCTATATAGATAGTTCAAGGTAATCCTAGGTTAAAGGAAACTCTGCTCAAGCCCTGCCACGCCTGACCAAAAAACACAAAGCAAAATAAAAGCAAAAATAAGTATTATTTTTCTCTCAGAGGTTACGGACCTAGTGTAGTTTCAAAACAGACTTGATGATTTATCACCTCCAAGGAAGGCTATTATTGAGCTTTCAGCAACAGTGTCACATTCAGTTTGCTTCATAATTTAGCCACGCTTATCATAGCAAGCAATGCCCTTTGGGAATGTGTAGAAACACTTACTGTGGCATTTTTATTCTGCCATATTTATTACTCTAATCCCATTCACTACAGCTGTCCTGATGCTCCTCAAGCCTTCCCATCACTTTCCTCTTTCCTAGTACGGCTTCTACTTCTATTTCATCTTTGTCATGCCAAGCTCTACTTACTAAAGGAAGGAAGCATTTGATGTTCGTCTGTGTCTCCATTATTTCAGCTAATACGATGACCCCCAGTTCTGTCCACGCCTATGAAATGGCTTGAGTTTGTTCTTTGTGGCCAAGTGAAACTTGCATTCATACGTTTCTCTTTCCCAATTCATACACTGATTCCATAATGCAGCTATTGTAAAAGCTGTGATAAGGTGGCTATGCAGTTATTTTTATAACTTTATAACTGGCTGATTCTGATACATTCAGGCAGCAACCATGTGGTAATTCTATTTTTAATTGTTTGAAGATATCCAGTGTTTTCATATAGTTTAAGGACTAGTTTCCACTCCCACCAATGATATGCAAGGGCTGTCTACACATACAAATACACACACACACACAAACACACACACACACATACACACACATTTTCTGGACAATTGATATTCTAACTTATGGAGATAATTTTTTGATAAAGTTTTGATTCGCCTTTCTCAAAGGCTACATGTGAACACATTTTCATGAAATTATTAGTCACTTGTGTTACTTCTCTTGACAACTCTCTGTTCAATTCATATGTCTGTTTATTGTTTGAATTATTTATTCTTTTGATGTTTGAAAATTTCAGCTTTGTGTAGTCTAGATTATTGATTTCCTGTTGTGTGAATAGCCGCCAAAGATTTTTCTCCCATTCCATTCTGTAGGCCATTTATTTATACCATTGATTGTTTCCTTGGCTGTGCTAAAGTCTTTGAGATTTCTGTGATCAATTCTTCCTCTTATTTCCTGAGCTGTTGGAGTCTTTGTTTTTGTTTCCTATGCTTCCTCCTGTGAGTTTCAGGGTATAAGGCCATACCTTAGTGGTGTATTTTGAGTTGGTTATTGTAGAGGGTGAAAATAGGTTCTAGTTCCAGTGGTGCATGTTTGGGTATTCAGATTTTCCAGAACATTTTGTTAAAGAGGCTATTTTTTTCTGAATGGGTGTTTTTGTCACCATTGCTGAATGTCAGATGTGTGTTTTTCTTACCTTCAAGTCTTCTGGTCTAGCTCATCAGTCTGTAGTTTTGTTTTTGTGCTGATACTATCCTGACATTGTTATTATGACAAAGCCAAATTAGCATCATCCTTCTTTCTCAGAAACTTGAATCATCAGAGTCTTTCATGCTTCCATGCGAATTTCAGGATTGTTTTCCCAGTCTGATGAAAAATTCCATTAATATATCACTTTGGGTAATATAACCATTTTTAGTAAGTTAATTCTTCCATTCCACAAACATGGGCATTCTTAAAATTTTTTAGTGTCTTCTTCAATTTCTTTCTTCAATGTCAGATTGTATTTCCTTGTAAACGTCTTTAACCTCTTTAAGTGGGTTTATTCCTAAAGGAATGGTTTTTGTTGTTTTTTTTGTTTGTTTGTTTGTTTGGCTACAGCAAATAGAATTGTTTTCCTTTCTTGTTAGGTTCATTTTGAGTATATGGAAAAGTTATGCATTTATTTGTGTTGATCATGAATCCTTATAGAATCCTTATGTTTTACTGGAAGTTTCATGAAGTCTGAAAGTCCTAGTGGGATCTTTATGGCCTTACAAGATCCTACCTCAACTGGGAATAATTTGGCGTCTTCCTCCCAGTTCCCGTCACATCTCTCTTGCTTTATTGCTGAAGTCTTCAGCGCTTCACTGAGCAAGAGTGGTAACGAGTGGACAACTGTTACTTGCAGCTGACTAAAACACCTTTAGTTTCCCACAAATAGTCCAATGTTGTCTATGGATGTGTGGTATATAGCCATTAGCGTGTTGGGACATGTTCTTTCTACTTCTAGAGTCTTTGAGACCTCTGTCATGAGGAGGTATTAAATTTTGCCAGAGAGTTTTATGATCTATTAAAATAATTGTGATTTTTTAAAAAAATTTTACTTATGTTCTGTACTACATATACTCATCTGTGTATGTCCATTCATCCTTGAATCCCAGACAGGAAAACAGCTTTATCATTATGTACGATCTCTTTTACTATGCTGATGAATTCGCTTTCCACATAATTGTGGAAGAATTCTGTCTATAGCCATCAAATCCATCAAGCATATTGTTTTATAGTTCTCTCTGTCTCCGTCTGTCCTGTGTGTGTGTGTGTGTGTGCGTGCATGTGTGGGTGAGCGTGAATGTGCACGTGCATGCGTGTGATGGTACTACTGGCTCCATAGAAAAACTTTAGAAATATTGCTTTCCTATCTTTATCATGGAATACTTTGGGGAGCCTCTGAGTCAGTTTTTGTTTAAAGGTTTTATAAAATTGAGCAGCAAATCTGTCTACTTCTGGATTTCACTTTGTTGTATGAATTTTTATTGGCTCATCAACCTCCTTATTTGTTATTCATATTTTTAATATCCTCTTGTTTCAATTTTGGTTAGGTCACAAATTCCCTGAAACTGTATCTGTTTCTTCTAGTTTGCCATATGTCTGAGTGTTTTTCTTGCTTCTCTTTATATCTGTTTTCAGTTTATTTCCAATATGATGTGATAAGATACAAGAAGTTATTAAATTTTGTAAAGATGATCTTAAGTCCTTCTATGGAATATTAAGCCTGATATAAGCTATTGTTATAAACTGCCACACTCATGGTTTCAAATACTACAAAGAACTATGGAGGTCCTTTCACTGTGGTAAGAAGGAAGGTTCATAGATGCCGGATGTGAGTGTGTCTCATAGGAGCCTCTGTGCTTGTCGTCAGTATGACTGGCAGATAAGGAAAAGATGCAGCAATGCTATCTAAGTGACAAAACAGAACCCAGATCTGTGCATTTGCCCAGCTCTGTAAATCAAGAGTGGAAGAGGTAAGAGCCTACCATTTAGAAGATGTGCTAGTCTTTATGAAAAAATAGAGTCACTCCTGGTGGTAGCCAGGCTTTAAAACGCACTTCAGTTTGAAAGTTTGAAAGTGTCAGTGTTCAGTTGGAGGTTTGACATAGTTGACTCCTGAAGGGAAGAAATTTTACTACTAGATTTTATCCTGCATTCTTGAACTTGATACTGTTTCTGTTCAGCGATTGGGTTGTTAGAAAAAGTCAAATGCTTACAATTCAAACACTTGTCAAGTCAGTAATTACTAAAATGTCCTTCAGAATTACTCAGTTCAGGAGATTGTAATGAGCCAATTCACCGTCCTCTTTCTTATTATGTATCTTCAATTCAAATGAAGGCAAGCAGGTGAACCCTGGATAAAGATTACTCATGGAAAATTTGGAGAACTTCTTGGTTTTAATTTGTGCTTCTGTCTTATTTTTGACTAAAGCTGAAAACTGAAAAATGTTACAGCTATGTCTCCATTTTGTACTTTTCTCACATATCAGTTATTATGATCCTAGGAATGGCAAAAATCACAAAGTTAAGCAACGTTGTCTTTCAATGTCTTGTTTCAATAGAATGATTAATGAATAACTTCAAGTTGGTTTCTGAGAATCAAGTTTAGAGTAACAACTATCTTAGCCTGAGTCCTACTGTCAGCCAATGTGTTTTCTTCAGGGTTCCTATGTACTTTGATATTCAGCAGTGGCTTAACTTGTGAGTTGTGAAGTTTCAGATACTTCGTTGCAAGCATCCAATGCATGGCTATAGTATCTGTTAAATACAGGCAGCAGTGATAATCATGGTGGTGAGGACAATGGCAACATTGGTCTTGCTTACTCACATTTGTCCTTATCTCTGATAAGTTAACCTATCCCAATATTCCTTCTGCTCTCCTCTCGTCTTCTTCCTTTCAGGACGCTTCGCCACTCATGTCTCATAAGGAACTACTCCTCAAGGACCTACCTGGTTTCTATCCCATTTCTCATCATGTACTTTTTGTCCCTTTTTAACTTTTTAAAGTTCCAGCTACCATTTATTACTATTATTAACTATTAATATTTAATAATGACAAGACTTCTTCTGATTAATGGTTATGAGGTCGTGGTTAGTACAATGGATCAGAAGGTAAAAACACTTGCCACACAAACTTGATGACCGGTGTAAAGACGGAAATGACTTCTAGAAGTTACCTCTGATCTCCACGTGAGCACTTCCAATTTTTGAGGACATACATTTTCTCATTGTGGGTCAAGTCACCAACTTAACTTCACTGAACACAGAGCTGGAAAGATATAGACATATTAAATCCAATAGACCATTAAATCCCTCCTACTCAGCATCCCAGCAAGTATTTGCTACTTTTGTTGCATTTCTTGTTAATAGCATATTAACTCCCTGACTTTCTGGGCTTCACACTCAGGCTCTGTTGAGGAACTGTTAGCTCAGTCCCTCTCCGCTTACCTTTCCTCAACTAGCGCAGCTCCCAATCAGGACAGGGTATCTCTCCCAGATTCTTTCAACGTGGGCTCCAGTGGAGTGCCTTGATTAGCCCTCCTCACTCTGCTCTCCCGTTAGAAGCCTTCATTTCCTCGTTTACACTAGGTGTTTATAGATAGAACTGTCTGTAGTTACTTCATTAAAGCCAACTCCAGCTTCCTCAAGGTGAAAGAAAGGAAAATTCCACTATAGGGTAGAAATATTAGTTTGATAGAGCTGAGCTCTGACTTGAGCATTATAGATCATAGTCAGCACCGTGAAGACATCAAAGGGTGATCTCCTCTGTTATCATACGCCAAGAAAGTAGTTTTGCATTTTTTTTGCTACTACTGACAACACAGTTAAGTGAAGATTGTAGTTTTACAACAAAGCATGGAAACAGACTCAAAAACAACACGAAGAACACGGCATGCAACCAGATGGTATGGCCCTTCCAGCATGCAAGTCTGAGTTTATAACCAAAGCTAGTCATGTAAATGGAATTAAATTTTATTTGTTTTTTATTAAATCTGGATAGCATAAGATTCATAAAGAAAAAAGTTTACAATATACTTCTAGAGCTTGCTATCTAACACAGCTGCATGTATTTATACCTACCCTTTTATAGTTCTAGAGAAACTAAAGCTGATCGGTCTATGTGCCCTATCAACATGCAGTCATCTTCTTAGACAACTGGCGAAGAGTCATTGACTCTCAGTCCATTTTTCATGCCAGGCTTCATTTTTGCACATTCCAGAGGGTTGAATAAAGGTGTAAGCATGCATCCAGCATTGCAGGAAAGCCTTGAGAATCCCCTGTGCTTTATCTCCACAACCCTGAGTGTCACTGAGAAAAATGCACTCATTCTGGTGTCTTTAAGACAACTGTATTCCTCATCGGGGATTTTCAGCTCCTTCTATTAAAGTCTAGTAATTTACTCATTTCTAAGTTGGCCATGATGTCTAGCTCCAGCTGTTGTATACAGCACACTCCGACAATCTGGGAGAATTCATGATGTGGTCTAACTGATTTCGAAGTCTAGCTTAGAAGTTTGTGGCAGGCAAAATGTAAAAATCCCCTCACGCCCATGTCATATGGCATCGCTCTACCTGTGAGCGCATGTGGGTTTCTTTGACTCTCAATATCATGTAATAATGACTTCGTTTTTATTTCTAAATAGCTGTCTTTTAAGCAAAAGGGGAAAGTATACTTCCCAACACGAGGCCATTGACTGAGGACCACTCTTAGCTTCCTTTGTGCTTTAAACGTGCCAATAAGATCTGCCGTCCCATCCTAAATCTCCAAGCCATTGCTTCTAAAGAGTCTAGCAGTGAAATCCATTCAAGACTGTGGAAGAAGTACCGTATTTAAAACCGTTGTGAATGATTTAGGGGTGTGTCTTTGTTCTCTGCTGCAGGGACTGGTTGTCTGGAACAAAAGAGGAAGAGGAATTATGTCAAGGGCCGTGACTAAGCTTAGCCCCGGAAGAGAAACTGGCGGGACATGGTGGGTGCATGGCAAGCCCTCTGTCCAGGCTTGCTGCCATTGCACAAGAGCTCTCCTTCTGCCCGTCAGACCCACCCACTTCCTTCATTAGAAATAAGTGAATCATATCAGGTCCTGAGCAAGCCGTTGTGATCTTGCCTTCTTAGCTGCTCTACTGCGTGCGTGGTTCCTGACAACTGGCTTCTTGTCCCCTGCCAGTTTGCTGTCAGCATCATGGCACCTAGACAACAAAAATGTGTTCAAACGAAATGAGGAATTACTGGAAATAATTTGGCTGTTTTTCAGGACTCATGACTTGGTTCTAGTCCTGATACTTGGAGCCTGTTTGTTGACTTTGGAAGGAACCTATGCAAACTGAAAGAATCTAGGTCTAAATTATAAATAGACTGGAAGGTTCCATGTAGGTATAATGGGCTTTGGGGCTGGAGAGATGGCTCAGACATTAAAAGCTAGACTCACAATCAAAATATAAAAATCGACTTTTGACATATATATTATAGAAGTAGGCCTGACAGTACAATGATATGTCAGTACAATTCTAAGAGGCCAAAAACAATTAATAGGGAAGAAAAGAATGAAAAAAAAACTACGTACAATGATAGATAGCCTGATCCTCAAATTCATCATGAAAAATTGATACTGTGTATAGGAAATGGTTTGTATATTTTGAAAACCTTAAGTAAAAAGAAAGACTACAGTAATTATATTACTCATTCAAAATCATTTTAGTATACTTTAGACATGGCTGTATCCATGTTCACATTTGTATTGTCTGCTAATGGTGTTTGTGTCAGTTTGTGTTCTAAGGTTTGGATGCAGCTCTGTTGGAGATGAGCAGGGGTCCCTGCGGATGGAAGGATGAGAGGCCTGGGAAGAGCAGGCAGCTAAGAAGAGTGGGGTGGCTGCCCACTCTGGTGGGACTAACCACTAGTGTTGTGGACTAACCCTGGGAGCTAACAGAGTGATTCCCCTGGAACATCAAACCGTCCAGGCGTACAGTGCTGAAAGTGAGCGTTAATCTTTCAACCTCTGGGCCACGGCTAGTGCTCAGAACAGTGACTCTCAGCCTCCCTAATGATGAGACCCTTTAATACAGTTCCTCATGTTGAGGCGACCCCGACCATAAAAGTTATTTTTGCTGCTGCTTCATAACTGCAAATGTTGCTGCTGTTGTGAATCATAATGCAAATATCTGTGTTTTGGGATGGTGACGCCTGTGAAAGGGTCAGTCGACCTCCAAAGAGGTTGTGACTCAGAGGCTGAGAACCACTGGCTTAGTAGATGTGGCAGTGCTCCACAGTCAGAAGTGACACCCTTGGGCAAAGGCATGAATACTGCCTGCTAGGAGCCTGAGGGCCACAGATAGGCAGGAGAGCTTTGAATGATGTGGTCACAGTCTGCTCCAGATACCGCTGAATTACTTTAGGAAAATAAACCTTCCTCTTATAAAATTAAACCATGTTTACTTGTAAGTGATTAAATAAACGAGAAGGGTAAAAAATGTTGCAGCACTTAGAGGCTCTCTCCTACTTGACCTCGAGGCAGCATCAGTCTCCTCTCAGGTGAGCACGGTCCACACGTGTGAACTTTTAGTTTTATGGTGTCTCCTTTTAAATTTACTTCTGTGATGACTCTTAAAGCCTTCTTCTGTTTTCTAAAATCTACAACTACTCTTGTTTCATCTGCTTATATTTTATTTGGATTTGTTTATTATTTGTTATTTGGGCAGAGGTTGGCTTTCCCATTCATGCCAGAGGGTAGAAATCAGAAGACAGCTTGAAGCAGAGTGGTCTCTTCTACTATGAGGTTCTCGGGGATCAAACTTGGATCGTCAGCCTTGGCTGTAAACATGCCCACCCAATTAACTGTCTCACCAGCCCCTTCTCTACACACACACACACACACACACACACACACACACACACACACACACACACCCCTTCTGAGCTCTTCAATTCAGGTTCTAACTAAGGTATCCTTCAAGGTGCCAAATGTGAAATTTGTCTTTGGCTTGGCTGCTTTCTTCATCTTCCTTTTATCTTTTTAGTTAGGGAAGGCTGACCTGTTTGTCTGCCTGTGTCTGTGAGTGTAATTTGAACTGCTGGAGACTGAAATCACGTCTTTGTCCACGCCAATATCAGAAGCCCCTGTGCCACTGAACTGAACCTTAGTGTTTTATTTTTCTTTTGAACAATACATCTTTTTTTTTGTTTTCTTCCTCTGTTTTTGCTATGGCACTCCTGCTCACAACGCTCATAATGACGTAGCTCTGTTCACATTCTCTCTCTCTCCCTCTCTCCCTCCCTCCCTGCCTCTCTCTCTGTCTCTCTCTCTCTCTCTCTCTCTCCTTTTCCCATATTTTGGAAATATAACATCCTGATTGAGTCTGTCTTCTTAATATAATAAAGTTTCTCCTGCCCTTCTAGGTACTACATGAGATAGTCTTATAGAGACAGAATGTTGAGTGAGTAAGAGCTCACCTAATGTCTTGACTACAGTAATACAGTAATACTGTTCCCCTGATCTCTATTCTGAGGTTTTGTTAAAGGTTTTACAACAATGTAAGCAGTTAGACATCCTACAACAACGGAAGAGAAACTGTTCAGTTGGGAATTGACTGTCTTGACCATCATGCTGATTCCTCACATCAGTGTTTTTGCCTGATTCTTCTGTCATAGCAATCATTTAGTTCCCTGGCTTCTGAAAAAATGGAAATACTCAATATTTTACTTCCAGATTTCTTAGTCAATATTTCTTAGCCCTTGATATCTTTCAAACTGTAGCTATGTGTATCAGAATACCCAAAGCTCACCGTGATCATTCTTATAGTATAAAAACACTGCCGATACATGTGTTATATGGCATTGGTGAGGGGGACAACAATTACTGATGAATTAATCACGAAAAAATAACTTCTGTGAGAGGAAAAGAGTCTGTTGTGTTTTCATTTAAAGGCTTTCCTGTATTTCTGACGTCCTGATTTAGAATTAGCCTTCCGTTTGTATTCTCCCTTATTCTTGAGCAGTGCTAATAAATTATGTAACTGCGATTTTAAAAAAAATTCTTACAATACACAGAAAGAATTCTTTCATTGCAACAATTATTAAGAAGTCTGGATGTTATGATAATTTCTAGTTAATTTATTTTGTGTTTCTAAATACCCATTATGTAATACAAGACACGGAATTTAGAAACAAGTCAACTTAGAAAGACCCCTGACAGCTAGCATCAGCACATTGGAAGAGTATTTAAATAAACAAAGGATATCCATTTAGGACTCACTTAGGAAGACTTATTGAGTCATAGTTAGGGACATGTCAAGGGAGGTAAGAAGAGATAACAAATCAAGGCTGCTCAGAAAAGAGAAACAGCAGGGACTCATGCTGCTATACCAGAGAGGGGAAAGGTTGAGGGTTTGTGGAACTAGGTAAGGCCCAGAGCCTTAGATGGGCCTTCTTGGTAGACACGATGCATATCCATGGCCAACCTCAGTCTGAGAGGAAAGGTGTGACTCAGAGAGACTCACCCTTTTCTCCCTCATTTCTCCCATCTCTCCAGTGCTTCCATGGACCAAAATCACCTCTAACGAGACCAGAGGAGAGACTGAGAAGCTGGGCAGAGTGCATAGCCTCCTCCTGGAGTAGCAGTGCATGAAGGACCAGGGCGGGAGACAAATGAAGGCGGACAGGCCAGCACCTGCCCACATCCCTCTTCAGAGATCCTACGGTAGCTATCAACGGAGTGTGGTGTTTGTAAGGGGGAAAGGCCTTGGTGTTTGTAAGGGGGAAAGGCCTTGGTGTTTGTAAGGGGGAAAGGCCTTGCTCTGTACTCTCACACAAACTAGAAGACCCAGCGAGGAACCCTCAGGGACACACGGTGTGCCACGAGGGTTACAATCCCAGGCACACTTAGTTGTGGAGTTGCTTTACTCCTTTTGCAGCTCACATTTATTCAAGTTCTACATCCAGTGAGCTTTCCCAAGGGCCTTGTGTGTGGAGCTATTCAGATTAAGCTCAGTCATAGGCATGCATTCTCTCCGTCTTACAGGTCAGGAGGCCTGAAGCTGAGAAAGGCTGCCTGGGCTTAATAATAAGAGGCAGAACTGAACCCCGGCACCTGGCTTTGGAGCAGCTGCCTTGAACTCCCATCCGTACCCAGAGTCTAAACTACTGGCATGCAGATTCATCAACTGCTTGGCAGAAACCAGAATCGCAAGAATCTTTAATATCTTTCCCTCCCTGTAATACCTGAGTAATAATTAACCAGTTGGAAAACTAACTTGGACTTTTAAGATGACCCAGTTCTCAAAGTCTGCACATGTGAGAGTCCTAATCCAAACGGTTCTGCTGTCACTTAGCCAACCTGCTCCTTTGTTCTAAGTTACCCTATTTCATCCCCTCTTAAACCTCATTAGTTTCACTTCCCAGGTCAGACGTAACTCGTAACCCTGTTGGCACCCAACCCCATCCTCCTGGAAAGCTGCCAAGCTGCTGAATGTAACTTCAGGGCTGCGAGGACACTCTGAACCAGACGTGCTTCTGTAATGCAAAGTGGTGGCAACTCTTCTGGAAGAGGAGAAGAATCTGCCTCATTTTACACAGTGACATGAAAAAATGCTGAGATTCTGAAGAGAAGAGAGGATTTCAGTAGATTCTGAGAGCTAAACTAAACACTGCAATCTCGCAGAATTTCTTTTTAAGTTGTAGGTGATTGGGGAAAGTAATTTTTTTCACTGATTCATAAAATAAAATTACCCTGCACATTAATTAGTGTATCTTAGGGAAAGCTGTTGTTTTTTTGATGCTGTTGGAAAGACAGAATCCTTCCTTGTAATCCAGACTGGTCTCAAACTCGGGAACTTTGTGTTCCTATCTCCTTGTTGCCAGGATTGCAGATGGATATCACTCTGCTTATATCTACCCAGGGAAAAAATATCATAACAATTTAATGTCTAGGATAGTAATAATAGCCTCAGAGAGTTTATCTTTAAAGTTAATAAATGCATATCAAATATAGTCCTAATAATTCTGTTTTTCTTAACATAATTCTATTTAAATTGAATCTAGTAGTAGGTTAGACATGATATTGAACATGACCGATGCTTCTCCTAACTTTTGCCTCTCCCCTCGTTGGTGTGAATGCCGGTGACCTGGCTGCTGGGGTGAGTAGGGAGAGATCTATGCACCCATAGCACTGTCAACGCCCGTTTGGGTGTGGTCACAGGTAGGTAGAACATACAGGGGATAAAAGAACTAGGGGGAAGAGACGCTTTCTTTTTGGGTTCCGGTTATGGCCCGGAGAGAGCAGCGTGCAGACCTTTGATTCTCGGCTTCCTTGGCTTCTCACATAAGTGATTTCTCCCTCAATGCAACTGCCACTATGATTTATTTTAGTGTCCATTTTGTCGTGTGCTGAGCCATGCCCCCTCCCTTGCCCCATAACACTCTCCAACTTCAGCCTGCTACCATGCAAGGCTGCCCTCAGAATATGTCCTCCAGACTCACAGACTTGAGTGCCCTGATCTAGACACCCCAATTGGCAAGGCTGAGGTGAATGACTGTGTGGACATGCTCTGTCATGTGACTTTCTGTCTAATTGTTCAGGAGAGGAGAGGAAAGTGGGAGGGAGCGAAGAGAGAAATTGAAAAAAAAAGGGGGAAACAAAATTACAATGTCACAATAAGGGAAATGTAAAACTTGAAGTTCTACAACTTAAAAAAACCTGTCTTTTATTTTCTCAATTTTGAGCAAGAAAAGCCTTCGCATGTTCTTGAATAACTCATGCTTGTATAGTGATCAGAAATTGTTTTCAGTTT
Source organism: Mesocricetus auratus (assembly GCF_017639785.1). Lineage (NCBI taxonomy): Eukaryota > Metazoa > Chordata > Mammalia > Rodentia > Cricetidae > Mesocricetus > Mesocricetus auratus. The sequence goes on from NW_024429195.1 coordinate 5,235,206, forward strand.
TGTTTTTTTAAGCAAATGTCTTAATGCTTGTCTAGGGGCTCCTACTGAATCTGACAAAAAAAAAAAGAAGAAGATCTAGTCAGGCAAAAGGGGGAAAACGAGTGATGGGTTTCTGAAAGGATCCTTTCAGAAACTTTACAAAGCATGCAATTTAAACTGTCTGCTTGCTAAAGATAAAATAATAGACTATGGAATAAATCAAAGTACTTTTTATTATGGAGGGGATAAAAACATTTCCTTTTAAGGCTGAGGACTCCTATGATGATTCTGACTTGGGCCCATTCTGCTCCTGGAATGTAAACTTCAACTCTGATCTAACCTCAGTGGGGTAAGACACTACGGCAGAACCCTGTGCGCATGCGCTTTGAAAAGACCCAAACAGAAGGGAACTCGGCAATCTGACCTTACCCTCCTTGAGACTTGCTACACTGGCAGGGCTTCGTGGCATCCAAACGTCCGCACTTCTTACCCATCCGCTCTGCTGCCCTGCACTGGCTTTCATTCGGGAGAGAGCTTGTCGGTTCTGCAGGGGTCCGCTCATGACAGTACAGACTTCTGAGATACATGGACCATCCATCCATAACCACCTTTTGTTTTTGTCTAAGTATGACCCAGTGCAGCAGTGGGTATGTACAGTGAGTGACTGAGGCAATCGATGAACGGAGTAACTCAAGGGTTTGGCATTAGTACACATAAAGGTGTTTTTTTTTTCCAACCTTGAAAGCTCTTGGGACAGGGTTTTCAAGAGAGAAATATATATCTTGCACTTAGTGATCGTATTTGTGGTTGTCATTCTCCGATTTCAAAGCAATATCATTTCATATTTAAGATTTTTTTTATAAGAAAAGCATTCTGGCCGTCTTAGACAGTTCATACCTCTTTTTATGCATTCTGAAAGCTGATAAAGCAGTTAAAAGATTATTCCATTGTTGTAAAAGTCAAATAAAAAGTTTGAAATCCAGTATGCTTACTCTGCCCCAAAGAGAATGTTTCATCACCATTAGAAATCTGGTCTCATTATTACAGTGTTATGGGTGTCTTGGGGCAAATCAGAGCTGCACTCATTACAGAAAGGGTTTGTTTTTCCCTGATCTAGGTACATCCGTTATCTTAAATCGGGAATATAACAAATCTTACCAGCATTATTATGCAGGTGAAAAGCAGACCACCATTATAGAACATAAAGAAACCCAGCATCCAGGGTCAGCAGGCGCCATTCTGAGATATGTTAAAGGTCATTAGCAAAGTTAGGTTTTAAAAACCATTTTTCAAGAAACTCATGACATAGAGAGATGTATGTTTGACTTTAAAAAGCATTTATGCGAATATAAAAAATAATTTCCCTTCTTTACCTTTGCTTCTGCTCCGGGTGGGACCAGTGATCTTCTGAAGTGTGGTTTGGTCGATGTGAAAAGGGCGAACTTGGAAAATAACCATTTCAAACAGGGATTTTTTTTCACCTCAAATTAATACGGACTGGGTGTCCACAGATTATGCTGTATGTTTAAACGTAGCATTGTCAGTAGGTGCTGTTTGATTCCCAGCAGTCAAAATCTGGCAGCTTACGCTGCCTGTAACTTCCAAGAGGTCTAGAATTCTCTTTATGCCTTGTTGGGCTCCTGCACACATGTGGCATGCCCACATGCGTGGCGTGTACGGGTGCGCGCGCACACACACACACACACACACACACACACACACACACACTAAATTAGAATATGTAGACAGGCAAATAGAAATCACATATAGCTTTCAATTTTTGAAAGAATTTCATTTATGTCCCATCACCACCACCAAGCTAGACATTCCTAAGGTAAATTAACACTTGAACTATTTGGTAGAATTTTATAAATCATACCAACCATGATTATAATAAAATTAAAAGTGTACGAAAGTCCTTGTCCTTGCTCAGATCTTGAAGTGTTTTAATTACGCTGTTCTGTTGCAGTTCCAACGCTACTGTTCTCCCATTGTGGTCTTTGATCCACTTTGAATCCACTTTTGGAGCAGAATGAGAGCTGCAGATTTAGATTAAATCTCCAACAGGTGGGTTTGTAGTTCTAGAAGCACCGTTTGTTGAAGATGATGTATCTCTCTTCTACTGAAGTCTTCTGAAACAAAAATTGAGTGGACAGTGTTTTATAGGATATTTCTGGATCCAGTATTCTATTCCAGTTGTCTTTATATCTACTTTTGTGTCCATGCCATATGGTTTTGTTACCAACGGTTCCGTAGTATAACTAGAGACACCGTTATATGCTGCCCATGGTCCTGCTCTTTGACTATTTGAGGTCTCTTGAGTTTCCACATAAATTTTGCGATTGTTTGATAGTTCAGTGAAAGAAATGTCATTTAAATGGCGATGGAGGGTTGCATGGCATATGTAGGTGGCTTTTGTTAAATTCTGCCAATCACCAGGCATATGAGGTCTTCCTTCTACTGTCTCCTTCAGTTTATTTCTTTGCTGTGTTAAGTCCTTAAGTATTTGGGTCTCCCACATCCTTGCTTACGTTTATTTCAAGTATTTTACTTTTATTTTTGATTCTTTGGTGAATGTACGTTCTTTTGGTTACTTTCTTGGCAGCAAGTCCAATACTTATGTATAGGCAGGTGAACCATCTTTTAAATGTTGATTTTATATTTTGCTACTTTGTTGAGCTTGTTTCTCAGGCTTAGGAGTTTTGAAGTCCCTCAGAAAACTAAACGCAGAATTACTACATGATTCATACATGCCACTCAAACATATGCTACAGGGCACTGTCAACTTTCAAGAGAGATACTTGCGCATCCATTTTTACTGCAGCGTAAATGAATGGATAAAGAACCCGTGGAATGTATGCAAAATGAAATTTTATTCTGCCGTGCAGAAAAATTGAAATAATAACATGCACAGGAAAGTGAATGGATCTGGAAATCATTATGTTAAGCGAAATGGGCTAGACTCAGAAGGACGAACACTGGATGTTTTTGCTTCTATGTGGAATCTAGATTTGAATTTGTGTGTATACGCATGAATTGGAGGAATTATTTTGTACAGGAGGGGAATAGGCAAGAGAGAGGAGGACTAGGAGACATGGGTGAGTAAAAATTAAGTGTTGTGACACGTGGGCAAATGCCATCATGAGACTCATAGCGTTGTGTGCTAACTTAATAGTAATTTAAAAAACAGTACAATTTAAGTCTTCCATACTCATCGACTTAGAAACTGAAATTGTGTCATTGAATAATACAATTTGTACAGAAGACAATGTTCTGTTGCTGTGAGGTTGCAATGTAATTGCTTAAGCATCATTTTCAATTTTTCCTCAAGAAAGAGATGAAAAAAGGACATTTCTTGAGGGTATCTCTATGGCAAGGGCAGACTAAATTTTAGTAATGCCAAGACACAGAAGCAAAATAGTCAAGTGAACCCTTGGAATTTATATTACTTTAATGGTGTAATCGGGCCTTTTCCTGGCCCTATCCTTTGCGTGTGATTGTGATAAACTTGGCTTTTACTGAAAACTATTTGTTCTCGGGTAAAAGAATGTAATTTCACGACAAATAGACATTTTTGATGTTAGAAACTATCGTTGTTGTCATATACTTACTCTTTTGAAAGGTGAAAAAGAGATGGTTGGCAGTTTCAGATGTGATAGAGGCGGTAGACTAGTCAGGTACTTTATAAGTTTGCATGAGCTGAATTGAAAATCCACTAGTATTTTAGCTATTTCTGATATATAAGGAAGATTTTTTTAATTGCTAAACATCCAGCGAAATGTGATCATTTTTAATAATATGCAAAGTGGTTTAAGAGCAAAGAAGATTAATGTTTTTGCAGTTAGTCTTCAGACTAATTTGATAAAACAAGAAACACTACCACCTACAATTAAGATTTGCTGTGCCATATAGTGGAATTTGATAAGGCTCAGAGGACTTCAAGTCCTAATGAGCACTGTGTGATGCTGACGGGAACACAGTGGGGAGGGGCTGAGCATGCCAAAATCAGATTTGCACGCAGCAGGAGAGATAACATCCCGGCAAGGAGGGGCTGCGTGTTCTCTCAAGTTTGGAGACTTGAGTGACCACCACCGCGGCAGGGACAAGTGCTCCATGTCATCTGCTTTAGAATCAACACATTTTTAATCACCAGGCCATTAGGAGCAGGGCTTTCATTCAGTAAGTTTCCTAGAACATGATGTTCCTCAGCATTTCCCTCTTCCCCCTCTCCCCTCGGTTTCCTCCCCCCCCTCTGATCTTGCCACTACCTTGTCTTCTGCTGCCTCACCCCCTGCTCGTTCTCTCTGTCTCTCTGTCTCTGTCTCTGTCTCTCTGTCTCTCTGTCTCTGTCTGTCTCTGTCTCTGTCTCTGTCTCTCTGTCTCTCTCTGTCTCTGTCTCTCTCTCTCTCTCTCTCTCTCTCTCTCCAAACTCTGACCATGCCCTCTGCATTGCTGGTACAATTCTCTTTGTTCATCCCCATTCCGCTTCTCTGGCCCTGCTATCCCAGATTCCTTAGTTGGAAGACTTTCCTTTGACTCCGGGTCTCTCCAGACTTTTCTGCTCCCTGTTCCCGATTCCGCGAAGCTCTTTCAGTAGATACCCAACCGCATCTCCTTAGGTTTCTGGTCTCACACTCTTAAGAGTTCACCATTGACAGCAACCCTTCACCAAGAATTTGGTAAGTGACAGGCAGTTTCCGAAGTTCTGTAAACACATTCTCATTTTTGCAAGAACCCAACGATATAATAATGTCTTGCTAATGCTATTGTTTGGATGAGCAGACCAAGGCTCCCAAGACTGTTGAGTGTCATGCCCTGTGGGCAGCAGACAAAGCCCTGAGTGAGTGAAGTCCTGAGTGAATGTATATTGTTGACAGGGGTGCCACCATGCTAAGGACTTCGTTATCTCAGCCCATGTGGTGGTCTTCCTCGGGTGAGACTCAGAGAAGGGACCAAAGCTTTCTTCAGGGGTTCAAGTGGGAACCAGTGGGCCAGTTTCAAAAACTAGCAAATGCAACGTCCCCTCCCTGGACCTTCACTTTCTCAGACTGCTGACTGACAGAGAACTCCTTCCAGTGACAGCCCCCACCCCCCATGCAGTGACCTTCACTTTCTCAGACTGCTGACTGACAGAGAACTCCTTCCAGTGACAGCCCCCCCCCCACCTCATGCAGTACCTTGTAAATACTCTGCACTTAGGAGTTGTAGTCCTACTGTGCGGGGGCCGTAGGTGCGGGCCCTAGGTGCCGCTCCATCAGAGTGCCCAGATTACACCTAGCACAGCTGTTCTGTACGTGTCGGTTCCTTCTTTACTCCTTTGTCATCCACAGTCAGTTAGGGTTCCGGGACTCAACCATGGCAGTCCAATCTCTCATGGCTGAAATTCATGTTTAGGTTGCAGAGTCCACTGGTAGGAGTTCTAAAGTTTTAAACACCCCCGGAACACTGTCCCTCTCGCTTGATGTGAGTTAGCCTGCCTTTACGCTACGATTTCATGTTTCAGCTTAATTCATGCATTACGTTCCTGTTTTGCTCCGCCCCTGTGGTGAATAACTTCCCTTACGCCTAAGCTTTTGCACTTCAGTCCCTTTAAGTTGTCGCCTTGTGGGTGCAGAAGCAAGAGGCCAGGGGAAGCCAATATGGAGAAGGACAAAAAGCCTAGACCTTCTTTGCACACTAAAGTGGAGGCCAGCGCTGAGGTGAACCTGGCCGTGTGGTTGGCCTTAGCCTTTGGAACGGTTTGCAGGAGGGGTGTGGAAGAGTTTGCACCTCTGGTCCACAAAAGTCACTGAGTACCAAACACATGGTAATTTCGAATGCAGGAAAAACACAAGACTGAGTGGGTCAAGGAACATAGTATAGGGGAGTCAAAGTTCCTTCATGAAGGCCCCAAGAGGCCATTGCATGAAGCCGAGAAGGTGAAACTTCAGTTAAAGTTGAGACCCACATCATACTGGCAATGCTGGGGCTGTGGGCCATCTGCCAACGGGAACTTCAGCTATGGAGTGGGAGCTGTCTAAGCCTAGGAGAAAAGCTGTGCTTCATCTGCCAGGACTGGGAGTGGGTGGGGATGATGGCACTTGGAATGAGAATGCCCCCCACCCCCAGGCTCATAGACTTTACTACGGGGCCACCAGAAAGCAGTCTTATTTGAAAGGATTAGAAGGCTTGGCCTTGTTGAAGGAAGTGTGTCACTGGGGGTGGGCTTTGAGGTTTCAAACGACCAAGCCACCAAGACCAGAGTCTCTCTCTCTCTCTCTCTCTCTCTCTCTCTCTCTCTCTCTCTCTCTCTCTCTCTCTCTCTCTCTCTCTCTCTCTTTCTCTCTCTCACTCTCCTTCCTCTTCCTTTACCTGCTGCAGGTCTGGATGCAGAACTCTAGGTTACTTCTCCAGCACCATGTCTGCCTGCATGCTGTCATGCTTCCCGCCATGGCCATAATGGACTAAACCTCCGACACTATAAACAAGCCCCGAATAAATGATTTCTTTTTATAAGAGTCGCCGTGGTCAACGTGTCTCTTCACAGCAATAGAATACTAAGAGAGTGTGTATCTGTGTGTAAGGGGGTTGTTGAATAAGAAATGTCCTCGGTATTTTTGGGTATTTTTCACAGCAATAGAATACTGACTAAGACAGTGTGTATCTGTGTGTGTGTTGGGGGGCGTTGGATGAGAAATGTCCTTGGTATGTTTGGGTATTTCAACACTTGATTTCTAGCTGGTGGTGTTTTGTATTTTTGGGGAGGGTTAGCTGGTGTAGCCTTGCTGGATGGAGGGAGTACATCACTGGGAACAGCTCTGAGACTACGCAACTTCACCCTCCTCCCAGTTGTGGATGCAAGGTGGTCTCCCCCGCTTCTGCTTCTGATACCGCCCCTGCTGCTTTCTGCCGTGTCTGTCCACCGCAGTGGATTCTTATTTCTCTGGAGCCATGGGCCAAAATAGACTTTCTTTTATAAGTCATTTTTTGGTTAGGGTGTTTTTATCACCGCAACAGAAAAGTAACTAATACAGTGGGTCTACCCAAACCCTTTGGAGCCCAGAAGACAACAAGTTTGTACGTTCCAGATACTAGACACAGATAGGAAGGCTTTCACAACTGCCCCCACAGGACTCTAGTATTGTTTGGATGGGATTTTTCTTGGTAGTGCCTTCTTCCTCCCCTCGTCTAACAGGAAAGATTATTCTGTGCCATTAGATGTTGGTAGCATGTAATGTGCTTTTGATTTTATAAGAGGTCACAGAAACTTTGACCTTTTAAAGTATTGGAACTACTGATGCCTTTGGGGACTTCTAAGTTAGAACTATGAAAATTAAAAAAAAATGGATTATACTTGCATTGTGAAATAAACACAAGATTTTGGGGACAAGGGCTGAAAGATTATGCCTTAAAGTGATGCCAAAATGGCAAGGAATATGTTATGATGGTTAATTTTGTCAGTTTAACACAATCAAGAATCAACTGTGAAAATCTGAGCGATCAAGCTACCCTATAGTAATGTCTGTGGGGATTATCTTTATTATCTTGTGTGGAGATATCTTATATTAATTAACACTGGAAGAATTGACCATTGCAGGCTGCATCATTGCTTAGAAAGAGAATTCTGGGCATTCATTGTTCTCTGTTGCTAATGATTTTGCTATGTTCTTTGCTCTAATGGGTTGTAAACTGTAACTAACTGTGAGCTGAAATAATCTCTTTCCCGTCTAAATTGCATGTATCACTGTATTTTACAGCAGCACCAGGAAATGAAACTAAGACAATCCCTAAGTTATTTAACTCTGCCTTCAGTCTCCCCCTCCACCCTTTAACCGGGCAGCACCAGTACAAGGCCACAAGGACACTTACAGCTCACCACCTCTGCAGCTCTAACTACAGTTTTGGTTTGTTCCAGATGTCCATTTCTATGTGAAGATGTATCCTAAAGTCAGTGGTGTGAAACAGCCACAGTATTGTTTTCTTCATAGCCTATTATGGGTTAGAAATTCAAAGCAAATCTCAGCAGAGAGGGTCTTTCTCAGTTCCTTGGTTTCTAAGGCCTAATTTAAGAAAGTCCGCTTGCCTGTGGGTAGCTGGACCCGCAGGGGGTATGAACTCTTTCCTTCACCAGTATGTAAGATGCCTGGCCGGTGAGAGCAGAATGACAGAACGGCTGGAGCCAGTGACTCTGTCTCTGTCCACCTTCGTGAAGAGCCTTATAAAGCAACCCATGCCTCTGTATAGCTTTTCTAGCATGCATTCCGGGAAACAGACTTATTCCTTTCCCTCGCCAGCGCTGTGTCTCCTAACTTATCACCTTGCACACCAGGCCAGAACCTCCCAGCTCCTTGCTGCTTAACATTATTCAGCTGCCATATAAATGCTTATTTTTTATAGTTTATTAAAAATAATTATTATTATTTTCAGTAAGGTTAGAAACAATCTTGTTTCACATGTCAATCCCAGCTCCCTCTTCCTCCCCCCCCCCCCCGCCCTCCCCACCAGGTCCTCCAGTTCCCTCACACAATCTCCAGTCCAATCCCCAAGGAGGGTGAGGCCCTCCATGGTGGATCTCCAGTAACTGTCATTTCATCCAGGGCAGGGCCTAGGCCCTCCCCCAAGAGTCCCGACTGAGAGAGCCTCCCATATTGTGGCATGGGCATTCAAAGTCTATTTGTACGCCAGGGATAAATACTACCCAAGGTCCCATAGATTGCCTAGGCCTCCTCACTGACACCCACATTCAGGGAGTCTGGCTCAGTCCCATGCTTTCCACACAGCCATCAATCTGGAGTCCAAGAGCTTCCCCTTGTTCAGGTCAGCTGTTTCTGTGGGTTAAACCAGCCCAGTCTTAACTCCTTTGTCCATCGGTTCTCTCTTTCTGACACTGAATTCCAAGAGTTCAGTTCAGTGTTTGTCTGTGGGTATCTGCCTCTGCTTCCATCAGTCACTGGATGACGGGATCTGTTTCCCAGACTCTCTGGCAGTGGGATTGTACGCTGGCACTCCCCTGATTCATGTCTAAAATCTATAAATGCTTCTCTTTAGGAATAATGCCAGCTAATTCTTGCTACCTGCCTCCTTGCTGACTCTGTCATCTACCTCCCTAACTTCAAATCCTTCTTCCCACAGAACTTCTGGGGTTTTCCCTGCTACTCGGGTGCCTGGCTGTTGTCCCAGTCTCACGAGAAAGATCTGCGCTCCCGTGGCCTTTGCTGTCAGACTCAGCCGTGCAGCTGGATCTCTCCCTTGTCTTTGTTGTGTGGAACTCACCCTCCATCCATCCAGTTTCCACAGGGAGCCTCCTTCCTCAGCGTCACCAGGAAGTCTCCTTACCTGGGTTTCCGTTTCTTACCCTATTACATCACATCAGTGACCTAGAATACCTTTTCTCTTTGCCAGTAAGCTTCTCAGGCAACCATCAATAAATACCCCTTTTACGATTTAAGTGAGCCTTTGGAATCTGTGAGTTTCATAGCCTCCTTGTGGTTGCTTTCATGGCGTGTGACACAGAATGACGTCTTCCACAAGGTTCGCCTTTTGAGGTAGATTTCCTCCAGGTTTGAGTGGGCTGCCTTGGTTCTTCAATGACTTCTTTCTTCCTGCTTACAATTCTGTCTTCCATTCTTGTTGCTGGTGTGGCTACTGCTGGAGCCCACTGGCCTCCCTCCTCCACTGATCCTTTCTTTCTGTACATACTCCCTGGGAGGCTGCTGCTAGTTTCTTAATTACAGCTAAAATTTGCACAGGGATGATTCTTGATCCTCCATCTCTCTCAACTAAGTCAGCCCTGAACCGTGGAATACTGTTTGCAAGGATGTCACAGTGCTGCACGTCTGTACTGTGTATTAGCCACCAAGGAAGCACTGTGGCTTTCCTTACCATTGGCTTCCTTGTATGTTTCCCAGGTCAGCCATATCACTGAAGCATAACTTGCACTCAACCAATAGTGACGTGTGATATCTAATTTAAAAATAAATAAATGAGTAATTGTTTAGTCCCATGTGCTGTTACGTTGTTCCAGGAAGACAACAAAGCAGCTGGTGATTCCTAAGTGAAAAACAGATACTGGATAGCAAGGCCAGAGTCTCTGGGGACATGTCATTCCTTCAGCTGGCCTCTCCTTCTCAGACGTGCTTTTCAAGAATGCCACAATCTCTCTTCTTGTTTCAAGCTTTGCGGGCATCTTTCTAATATGTAATTAGATCCTCTCCCCCACCTAAACAAAGAGGCAGATGCCTGTTATTGCGACTGGGATTGGCAATCTAGCTGGCAAATGACTTTCTTGTCAGTTCGCTTGGTGTGAGTCAGTCCCTCAGTGTTGGTGAACTCTAGATGAACTGCCGAGATCGAGTTTCTGGATCTGCACAAATGAAGACCAGACTCCGGACTGTGGCGACTGAAAATAAACCATGAACTCCTGAGGTGAGCCTGGTGAGGGAGGTCAGTAGACACTTCCTGTTCCTGTGCGTTCAGCTGGATACCCTTTATCTTACGCATCTCTGCCTGCACAGTGCAAAGCATGAAAATGTCGACTTCGTGCTTGCTATGACTTTAAGCATCCAGTGAAGTGAGCACAAGCGCCGATGTTACGTGCCCACGTGGCCCTACAATCCCAAGAGGATGTGGGGAGACCCAGAGAGCCTCCAAGTGTGAAAGGAGGCAGAAGAAATCTGAAGCAAGGACAGCACATCTGCACCCGCTTACAGACTGCCAAGTAAAGAACAGTGAGTGTGGTTTCATTGAGCCTCAGAGAAAGAGTGGCAGAAAGGCCCGAGGACGCTTTCCTGCTGGGTAAGTGTGAACTGCAGGGAAATCTCTGCACACGTTGTCTTATCCTTCCCACATGATATAGGGTGCTGTTACCAAGCCCTTGTTGTCGATACGGAATACACAGCCGAAAAAGTTTAAATGACCTGAAAATTTATGTTGTCAACCCTTGTACAGATCAGGTGCAATGACTTCTGTAGGTACCTCAAACTTGGCTCAAGACACCACAAGTTCTCAGCACAAAGGAGATTTATTAGCCCCAGAGGAACAAAGGGCAGGGAATAAGAGACAAAGATGGAGGATGAGGGAGAAGGGGGAGGGGACTAGTGGTGGGAGGGGGGTAATTTGTCCTGCAGGGGACAAGGGGCCCCCTGTGGATAAAGAGGAGAGAGGCACCACATATAGGAAGATGGTGGTTTATGAAGGAAAGAGGGGAAAGCCTGCATTGGGTAAGGTATTTAATTTTGATTGGGTATGGTAATTAGCTAAGCCAATTATGGCCTTTGGTTGCTGACCTTCACTGTCTTCATAGCAGGAATTTAGTAGTCAGTCTCAGGAGGAAGTGACCAAGTTAGGGAATAGACTGTATGGGCTAGCTTTAGGAATGTAGCCTAGGTCTTTTTTTCTTTATTGTTGTTTTTTCAAGGCAAAGGGTATGGGGGAGAAGGACAAGGTCGGCCAGAGTCGTGTTTGCCATGCTTGGGCTAGCAAGAGGTCCCTCAGCTTCAAGTACACATTTTTTTGGTAAATTATGACTGTAAAAAGATAACATTGGGGCTGGAGAGATGGCTCAGAGGTTAAGAGTCCTGACTGCTTTTCCAAAGGTCCTGAGTTCAATTCCCAGCAACCACATGGTGGCTCACAACCATCTGTACTGACACCTGCTGCCTTCTTCTGGTCAGCAGGCATACATGTAGGCAGAACACTGTATACATAATAAACAAATAAATCTTTTTTAAAAAAGATAACGTTAACAGCTTTTTAAAAGTGATTACACATGACAGAATCAAGCAAATACCTTTGCATTTACTTAAAAATAGTTTTGAAAAACAAATGTCTCATCCTGTTTCTATAGCTAGGCATGCCACCTTTTACTAAAACAATGGGTAATTTACAATTTTTGTAATGTCTACTACAACAACAACAAAAAAATGGGTAAAATAAAATCTCTAACAAAACCTAGGACACAACTACACACACACACACACACTGATATCATATCCATACTTATCAGTACTATTATCTATTCTATTTACTTTGTTGAAGCTCATCCCTCATAACCCTTAATCAGTGTGTTCTTTCCTCTCTCTGACTTTGAGTGGAAACTTTACTTCCCACCTGTAAACCAAAGTCACAGAATTTCCTGGATCATCTTCAGGTTCTCTGTCTTAGCCCAGCATGGAGGACTTGTCATCTGCACACTGGTCATTTCTAATCATCAAGCGATCAAAAGAAGAACTGAGGATTCTTTTCCCCCGCTCCTTATGAAAGACAGTCCATTCGCCTCCACGTCCCCATGCCATCCCCAGCTCTGTTCCTGGGTCACTGTGGTCTGGTCAGCTGCTCAAATGTACCCACAGCTGCTGGTGTGGACTGTCCATCAGTTCCAATAGCTATGCCGACTGCTCAGGGCAGACCCCAGGATCAGCCCAGAGCACTGCGACTTTGCAGGGTTAACAAGTATGGGGAAAACATTAACACAGATTTCAAGTGACATCTGCTGTGTCCACAGTGCTTGTGCTGTCAGATCTCTGGACCATAACAGATGAGCTCTGATCGCAGGGGCAGCTTTTACATTTGGAAATGGAAGTTCTGACCGATTTGGGGGCAGATTTCTAAATTTCCTGAAAAGAGTACTAAAATTATCTAATATATTAATAGGAGGAGAAGAAATAAAGTGCACTTTTACTTGCAGAAAACAAATGCTCCGTAACTCCAAACTGAAGGGGATTTAGAAAGCCAGTGTTATTAAAACTTTAGGACAAAGTCTTAAAATAGCAAGACAATTGCATGCATTATTCCTGAGTATGAATTAATTACACACACTCCAGTACACACTGTAGCACACATGCCCATTCACAACACTCCAGCATACACACTGTAGTACACATGTATCCCAATAATACTCCAGTGCACATATATACTCTAATACACAGAAACACACACACACACACACACACACACACACACACCTACCAAAGTTGATGTCACAAATAGTGCAGTCTGCCCAGTGAATGTAATAAAGACTCTTCTATGGACTTACCTGTTTCTTAAGGGCTGGTGAAGATTTGCATATGTCCTGTCCACATCTTCACAAGAATTTGTTACAGGGCAGTTCTGGAAGGCGTCAGAAAACCCAGTACAGGGTCCTTGCAAATTTACCTTTACCTTCTCTAGTGAGACATTTTCATTGTGTGTGTGTGTGTGTGTATTGTGTGTGTTTCTTACAATTTGGTGACAAAAGCAATGTAAGCTGAAAAATGGAGCTAAAAAAGATGGTTAGCATAATTACTTCCATGGGTAGGCAGAAGCAGGCAGATCTCTGTGAGTTCAATGCCAGCCAGGGATAGAAGCAAGTTCCAAGACAACTAGGGCTACACAGAGAAACCCTGCCTCACAACCACCCCCCCTCAAATAGATTATATCCTTTCTTAAACATCAAATAATAATAATAATCTTAAGGATTAACTTACACAAGAATTCTTCTTTTGTCATAAAATTTTATAGCCCACTTGTCATTTTAAGAAATTACCAAATTAATACAATGTATCCTGCAGTATTTTCCATTCTGGGTATTATTATTATTATATTTTAACTTTTCAATACAGGGTTTATCTTTGTAGCTTTAGAGCCTAACCTGGCACTCACTCTGTAGACCAGGCTGGCCTTGAACTCACATAGACCCACTTACCTCTGCCTCCAAAGTGCTGGGATTAAAGACATACGCCATCACAACCCAGCCACTCTGTGTATTATCTGTTAAATGTGAGAAGACTTTTGAGGAAAAACAGTGTAATAACACAGACACCATCACCACATTTCATAGTTTTATTGAATCTTTCTCAGTTTTGTCTATGATAAGTATAATTCATAATTCTGATGACCACAACTATGAAGTACTGCTGTTACTATAAATAGCAGATAACAAGGTTGGCTGCCATGCCTTAGACACACCACACACACACACACACACACACACACACACACACACACACACATTCATATGCATTCACAGAAGCATGGGAGATTCTGTAGCCTCCTACAGTCAAAACAATTCTGTGCTTTTGCAGGAAATACACCTCCTCTTAATTACAAAGATAATTATATGCAATTATTTCAAATTTGCTAAACTACCACTGATGCACAAGAACCCAAGAAGGCTCCAAACATCAAGTAACACTGTTCCATACCACTCAATAGCACTGGTAACCACAAAGAAATTTGCTTCCATCATTTACATTAAAATCACAGATACTATAAAAATAAAATTTTCTTGCAAAATCACTAAAACAACATATCTCAAATGCACAAATTTTGATATGTAACATAAATTCACCTTCATTTAAAAATCTGACAGAGTTTAGCAGTCAAATGATACAGTTATCACTGAAAATGTTGGCATTAAAGTTACCAGCTTCTCGAAGAGAAGAGATTAAAAATCAATTGCAATGCTGAACTTGTTGCTAGTGTTACATAAAAACCTCAAAGAAGTTAAGATTGCACTGTGTTACCATAAGAAAAAAATACAATACAAAGCTTCAAGATCTAGCATTAAACTATCCGTTGCATGTTTGTCTCCCTGTTTCACTAAAGTCTTCCTTTAAATTCTTAAGTTATATCTATAATGCCCAACTCACTAGACTTCTAAATCATCAATTTTGAATTGGAGACAAGCCTACAGCCTTTGGCAGTGGAAGCCCTGACGGTAATTAGGGCAATATTCTAAACTTTCTCAAAAGACCAAACAAACTTTCTACAATATAAATATGAGTAATGTAGACAATATAGAGCCTTTCTAAAATACCCTACACTTGCTATGAATCTAATATGAAATTATGTCTGTAGAACAAGAACCCTAATTAAAAGGAATCCATGCAAATCCAAAATCCAGGGGATATTAAACACATAATAAGGCAGATCTGTTTAGATCCAAATACAAACTAGTCTTAAATGTTCAATACTAACATCTGAAAAATATCTTAAATATAACTGTCATCTTATCTAGCATTATATATTATTGTAAAATATGCCAGTGTAACATTTGAATGCGATACGTTGCAATAAATAGAATTTACATTGGTATGTTGTACCTTCGAGAAAAGTTTTAGAGTCTGTACAGCAGAAGGCCCGTGAACTTCATCAATAAATACTCTTACAGCAATAACATTCAATTGGTAAAAGGAAAGCTTCGATACAGACTTACTAGAACCACCACTTCTAAGTCCCTCTCACTGGTTGAATTCTAGCTGTTGCTAAAGTAATGGTATCTGTTGTATCAAAACCTGGTTTAGTGTCCTGGCTGAATAAGTAGACACTTTCAGGGTTCAACCTGTCCACGCCACCCACAGCTGGTGAACACTGAGAATTTTAGCCAAGGACTAGATGGGAGAGCCCTAGGAAGCACAGAAACATAGTTCCCAACAGCTCTCACTGCCTGCTTTTCAAGATTTGCCCCAGCACCGATGGTGTCAACCCAGGGATGTCCCATCACCCCTGCTGTTCATGAAGAATGGGCTTCAAGCCTCAGGTGACCAACAACTTCTCAGTGTCCACCTTGTGGGTTTTAATGTTGAATTCTCCCTCATGTGCTAAGTGTCTTCATTTATCGATTGAGTTGAACAGAAGTTCAAAGCAACCTTCAGAGAGTCAAAGGACAAGGAATGAACAACAGAACCAGCAACAAACACAGACCCTTGAACCTGGAATGGAAACAGTTTCATATTGTGACATTTAGTGACTGCTAAATCTCACAGTCTGGGTGTGATTCACCCAAATGCCAGCAGATCACTCTGGCATGCTTGCTCATATCAGGTGGCACATATGGGTCTTTGTGGCCAACAACACGTTGCTTCATCCTGACCTGAACGTGCGCAGGTCATCTCGGGGACTTCTTTTGGAGGTTGGCACCGTCAGTCTTGTTACTGTGTTAAATGATGAAGCAAGTTCGGGGAGAAACTTGCTCTTCCTTAGTTAGGGGCTGGGGCTGTGTCTCAGTGGTTGAACTCTTGCCTAGTATCCACTAAGACCAGATCCCAATCCCCAGAACGAGGAGCATGAAAAAGTTCCCCTCACCAAAACAGACTCCCAGAGAACCGTTGATGAATGTTGAAACAGTGCGTTTAACACATACCCAAGATCAGGCTGGCATCCTGAGACTCAAATGGAGAAATCTGTATCAGATAATGAGGAAATGATAAAGACATATGGATCACTGAGCTGTGCGTCTCTGAAATTTCCATTTGGGTTAGTTTAACGAAATTACCTTTGAGCCACTGAACATTGCTGAAGTGTTAACATAGTGAGGAAGTATTTTTGTTATTCAGAGGAAATTATTTCTAAATTTCAGTATCCTTTACAAGTATTTCACTACTGTCTAGCAGACAAGGGCAGGAAACACTGGCTATCCCCTGACTACTAAGGGCTAGACAAATAACTTCACTTTTCAGTTTTATGGTGCCTCGGGTACTTGCAAGCTAACTTCCTTTATTTTCTCTTTGCAAATGTTTTTCATCTTAAGAGTCATTAAAATATTACAATTCGTTAAGAGACTACAGTTTTCCATCCTCTCAGCACACCTATGACTTCCTGCATTTAATGTTTTCAAGAACTTTGAAGAAACAAAAAGAACCCTCCCATTATTTTAGTTTTACATCCTTCTTCTAGAATTATACGCACGCCCCCCACACACACACCTCCAGCTGCATTGTGAATGTCAGCCATGGCCCTCTGAAACACCGACGTCCTGCCCAGTGGCCCTCCATCTAACAGTTCTGCTACTTCACCCAACCAACCTTCCGTCTACAATGCAACTGTGATTTCTCAAAATTGTTTTCACAGATGTGAGTGAGCACTTCTCTTGGAACACAAAGTCCAAAGACACTGCACAGCAGCGGAGCAAGAGAGAACTTTTTTTTTTATCCCAGGGAGCCTAACGGTCCACAGTATTTACAAGAAAAACACATGCACTTCAACTATTTTGAGTGTATTTTGCCAACAATATAACATCCGCAGCCTCCCACCACCAAACATTAAACAAGCAATGGGCAGTAATCAGCTTTCCAGAAATACCCGGAAACACCCATTTTCCACACATGAAAGCTCATTGATTCTTGTTTTTCTATTCAGTTCCCCCAAAGGCATTGTCAGCCACCGTCCACGCTTCTGAGGGACTGAAAGACATGTACCACAGGCATCGGCTCATTACTGAATGGACTCACCAAGGTTTCGTTAGACTATGCCAAACGGTTTTTGAACGTATGGATTTTAGTTTGTTTATGCCATGAGTTGTTCACAGCAACAGGGGCTGGGCAAATCAAAAACTCAAATTCCAGGTGGCCAGTTTTCTTGGAGAAACTTTTAATATCAAATTTGCTCTGCTACACATGCGCACACACACACTTTTAAGTAGAAAAGCCTGGGGATTTCAAAGGAGGAAGAGGGGGTGTTTATCTAGGTAGTACTGTTTGATTACACATACTTCTAGTAAGTAAGAAAGGAGCTTCCAGGAAGGAAAGATAAATGTGAATGTGTAACAAATTGATGCTTTTTTTTTTTTAACTGACTATGAACTCAAGGGGTAGCAAGCAAAGTGGCTGGTTCTGGGAGCATCCTACCACGTGACAAAAGTGAGGTGTTTGGGTCTTGTGCCTTCACAAGCTTGTGTCTCCGTTCTGCTTGAACTCGGATAAAATGTTGAGAGTCATTTCTTCACTCTTGGACTGTAGATTGGCCTCACTCCTCCTGGAGGCTTTCCTGGTGGCTCGGGACAGCCTCCTTCTGAAGGTGTCTCCAGCCAAGAAATAAAGAATGGGGTCCACACAACTGTTGAGACTGGCTAGACCCCGCGTCACCTGGTAAGTGGCATAAACCCTGTCATTGAAGTCACACATTTCCGGGGTCTGGAAATCCAGGCGCGCCCGCAAGTTCATCGTTTTCATCACATGGAAAGGGATGTAGGACACGGCAAACACCGTCAGGACAATTATTACCAGGTAAATGGATTTCCTCCTGAGAGGGGAGTTGTCCAGGTCTTTGTAAATCAAAGCTCTAACGATCAACCCGTAGCAGCCCAGGATCAGCACCAAGGGGATGCAGAACATGGCCACCGTCGTGCACATGCTGTAGATGAAGTAACTCCGCAGGTACTCGTCCGTGGTGGTGTCATAGCAGGTGACGGTTTTGTTTTTCCGGATCCCCGTGCCAGAGTAGAAGAGAATGGGGGAGATGGCCACCACCACGATGAGCCACACCAGCACGCTGACGTAGACAGCGTTCTTCTTCTTGAGCCGGCCCAGGGATTTGAGCGGGTACACCACGCCGCTGTACCTGTGCGCGCTGATGCAGGTGAGGAACAGGATGCTGCCGTAGAGGTTCACGTGGAAGATGAATCTCTGCAGCTTGCACATGGCATCCCCGAAGATCCAGTCGGTCTTGTTGAAGTAGTAGAAGATGAGGGCTGGCAGGGTGAGCACGTACAGAAAGTCGGCCAGAGCCAAGTTGAACATGTACACGGAGATGCCGCTCCAAGGCTTCATGTGGAAAACGAACATCCAGATAGCCACGCTGTTGCCAATGAAGCCGATGATGAACACTAAGATGTAGACCGCCGGCAGGTAGTAGAACTGGAAGCCGGTCTTGGTCAGGGCACACCGGAACGAAGAGGCAACCGCGGCTGTGGAGGCCACGGTACTGTTCCCCCAAGGCGAGCCCAGGTCAGCCAGGAGGGCTGTATCCGTCCCGTTGGGGACAGCCGGCCAAGGCACCTCGGTCATCCTTCGCTGCTCTCCAACTCAGGCAGCAACTCGGAGGGGCAGACCGCGGCGAGCAGGCGGCAGCGGCAGCGGCGGCGGCGGCGGCGGCGGCGAGAGGCTCAGAGCGCATCGGAGGCGCGGGTGCGGGGAAGGGACCGCGCGCGGGAGCTCGCCACGGGTCGGGGCGCGCGGGGGCTTGCCCACGCCGGCTCTGGCCGCGCGTTCGTCGCGGGCCATGAAACTCGCCCCGGGGTTTGCGACCGAATCAAGCTGAAGGACAGGCGGCGGGCAACTTCCCGGTCCAGCTGGCGGCGCCGAGGTTACACAACAGGACGCGCCGGGCACCTCCACCAAGTTTGCAAGTGCGCTCCGGTGCAGGGCAGACGATCGGCGCTGCGCGGCGCGCCCCAGGCGCGCCGGGGTCAAGTCCAAGTCGCTCGGCGGTTCCCAGTGGGGAGAGGGCGCACGCCAACCACCTCCCCGCATGGATCAACTTTGCCTGGCCATCTGACTGGTCCCTACCTTGCAAGCCGGGACCTTCGCCGCCGGAGCCAACCCGGGCCGCTTCTTCCGGCCGCGCTCGCAGCCCGCGCTCAGCCTCGGGGTGTCCGGGCGGCGTCCTTTGGAGAGAGCGCGTGACCGCGGACCCCGGCGCTCCTAGCCTGCACCCGGCTCGCAGTCCATGAAGGCTGCAGCCCTACCCGCGGCTCTGCTGGGTCTCGAGTGCCGGGAGGGGGCAGGAAAGAGAGCCAGGGCTCCCAGCGGGGTGGGCGGAGCCTGGGAGCCCGGGCGAGTCCGAGCTCCGCGGGGAGGAGAGGGGCGTGTCTCAGCCGTGCAGGCTCGTGGCGGCGGGCTCAGGGCTGGGCGCACAGGGCAGGAGGTGGCCTCTGGAGGCAGGGATCTTGGTGCCCCTGCACGCCTGGCACGGCGGCCAACACTCGAATTGGTGATCAGAACAAAAGGTATGCCAGGGCAGCGATGGCTACTGGCCTGGCCAGCGATTGGCCAGAGGGGTTCCCTCGGCCCTCCACCAGCTGGCTCTGCAAAGTGAAGTTGCTGACACCCTGAAAAGGTTCTTTCTGGACGCTGATGGCCTTCTGCCTGAAGCTTTGAGCTGAGAAGCCTAGGCAGACGTCTCCAGAGCCTCTCGGAACTCGCAAGGTGTTTGCAGGCTCCAGACAGCCAGCAGTCTGCAGGTGGGCACGCCCTGGCCCTGCACGGCGTCTTGCTCTGCCCAGCGCGTGTAGGAACCTGCTGATCTCAGAGGGTGCCAGCTCTGAAAGAGTGAGGGTGGTAAGCGGCATGGGCGAGTCGCATTCTGCCCTTCGTGTCTGTTTGCTTTCATTGTTGTTGTTTTCTTGTTGTTAACCGCCACTGATTTTTTTTAATATGCCTGCTTAGCAAAATGGCAATAAACCAGCATCACTGGTATCGTTATTGTGAAATTGTCCTTAAGAGCCTGCTTCAACGGATGTTGGTTAATGCTGCAGAAATCACCAGTACAACTTGCTGGCTGACACTTGCTGGAAAAGACAAGCCCCCTCAAACCTCCATTCACATTTAATTAAATATCAGAGATCACAGTGAAAAGCATTTCAAAATCAAACTGATTATTAGACACAGCTTTATAGAGAAACTTTTTTCGTTTGGGAAGTGGTTTGGTCTTGTTACCAATCCTAGTTCTTAAAGTTCATAGTAGACATCTTAAAAGCACAAACAGAGACCAATGTAATTAGTGTATTTATTGCAGATCTCAGTTTAGGCCTCCAAGTGCATAAAAAATGTAGGCAACATATTCCAAAATGTGTTCACACTTAGTTGCAAACTAAATGGATCATTTCCTACTTGAAGACATAATTAAACAGACTCCCCCAAGGATGGCACCAAGGACTTTATGACAATTTACCGATTAATGTATTTTGTGTGCTGCATTAACAAATACATTTCTCTTGTGGAAAAAATATAAGAATGAAATGTCTTCAACTATATACTGTAACTACTTCTTTCTAGTCCCATATAGTAAATTACTTTGTTCCCTTAAAAATACTGAGTACAGGTTAGTGAAATGGTCGAGCCTGTAGAGGAATTAGTCACTTACCATTGAGCCTAAGGACCTGAGTTTGAAGGAAAGAAGTGACTCCCACAAGCTGTCCTCTGACCTCCACATTCATGTGGGTTGTGACACATAAGCATGTGTTATAGTGTGTTCACACACACACACACACACACACACAGAGAGAGAGAGAGAGAGAGAGAGAGAGAGAGAGAGAGAGAGAGAGAGAGAGCAAAATAAGATGTAGGGTGAGATAAACAGACAACAGACAAAAAAACCTTAGAGGAAAATTATGAGCTCCTTGCTAAGATACCAGAAAGAAAACTACTCCACACCACCCAGTGAGTCCTTCTGGGGAACACACCGATGCTGTGGGTCGTGGCTGAACCCAAAGCATAGTGATGATAGAACCGGAACAAGCCAGACTGCAAAGACGATACAGTTTTGAAACAGCTGTGTCATCTTCTCTCTGCTGCCTGCCTTCCAGTCTTCACGCCACATGATCTCATAGCCTATGCCTTAACAGGTATTCTCACATTGTTTGATTGACAGGTTACTGGCCAGGCTGCCCGTACGCACTATGAAGGAAAAGGAAGCAAGGGAAACCATTAAGCATTTCAAGGGTGCTCAGGAGGTCTTGACTCCTGACTCCTTTGCATTTTTCCTATTTGCAGTCTAAGCAATGTATAACCTCCCTCAGAAGTCTGTTGCAAATGCATTAGCAGCTCATGTGAGTGTTTTAAGATCTACCGTTGGTCCAAATAGCACTAAGCACTTTCAGAAAACCTACTAGAAATTTAGGGAACCAGCCTGCATATCATAGACATTTGAAATCTGGGTTTAGAAAAAGTGATTATTTTAAATACTACTTTTGCATGTGTCATATTTAACTGCATATTTAATACTATGCTTAAGGTACATTAGAATCAAAGTGTGCTTTATTGGAATAAGCTACAATTATTTGTCAGTAACTTTGTATAACTAGATTCAATGAAGGAAAATTAAAAGATCACCTAAGACAGACTCTTCTGTATCCACATTTGAATACAATGACATATGCCTTAAAAGCATAAGAGAAACATACGCCCCATACTGCCTCCAACATCTCCTGCAAGCCCTTGGATGCTAATTGGTAGTGATCTGGAGTTACCATGTGTCGGGGCTCAGGTACTTCCAAGTCTTTGCCCTTTGACAATGCCACACAGTCTGGATTAAAGGACCCCGAGGGGCCACCTTAGCCAGATCTCTGTGGTCTCCTCTTCTCCTGTCTGTAGACACCCACATTGTCTCTTGAGGTGAGGCTCAGGATCCAGGATGTCTTGTGCTCTGGGTTCTTTGCTCCTCTGCCCACCGTGAGACCTAACAAGGTCACTGACACTGCCTTCCAGGAAGAAAGACTACCCACAAGTTCCAAGAAGAAAGAATCTAAGCAGGCAGGGCTAGACTTCCCCTTCTATTTGCTGGTCCTTTCACCGAACGTAAGAATAAAAGCAGACAGCTTCCGTTGTGGGTTATGCCTTTGTTCTTTTCAGGATCCCGTGCCATATATGCTTTAGCTACAGAAAACCGATATTTTCCCATTACTAATCCGTTATATGTTATAAATGTGTTCACCACAACCCTTAGGATGGGTAAGGGAAGGTATCGTATCTTAGAGATTTGTGGCTAGTAAGATATTTAAATTTAGTTGAAAATGCTAAGAATACACGAAGCTTATCGCAATACCATGTAACAGAGCAGCAAAAGTCTCAGGAATGGCTTCCAGAAGCCTGTCTTCGGACAACAAAGGAATGAAGAAATGGCAAACAGACACACATACAGACACACAGGAAAGCTGAGATCAGTCAGGTGATCTGGGTTCTCAGATGGAGAAGTCACAGTG
This sequence comes from Mesocricetus auratus, assembly GCF_017639785.1. Classification (NCBI taxonomy): domain Eukaryota; kingdom Metazoa; phylum Chordata; class Mammalia; order Rodentia; family Cricetidae; genus Mesocricetus; species Mesocricetus auratus. Next base: position 5,257,839 of record NW_024429195.1, read on the forward strand.
TGCCAGCAGCTTGTGATCATGTTTGTTAGGTAACCACCCTGAAGGGAGGCAGGCTTACATCACCCAACCGAACACCAGGCAGGAGGCAGGGTTAGCTAGTCTTGGTGTGATCTGTCTTCAGGCCATAAATACCCTCAGGGAGAAGAACTCTGGTGGACATTTCCGCACACTCTCAACATTTGAACTCGGTCCAGAGGAAGGCTGTGCCACAGTCATGGAGCTGGGGTATTGAGGTCCCGGACACAGCCATGCTCATAGCAACAACACACTTTCACCTGGGGATTTCACTATCTCCCCATAAACCTAGGTTTTATAGTCAGCATTGGGCACACTTAAAAAACAAATGTGTATGGGCTGGGGAGATGGCTCAGTGGTTAAGAGCATTGGCTGCTCTTCCAGAGGACATGAGATCAATATCCAGCAACCACAAGATGGCTCACCACCATCTATAACCCCAGTTCCAGGGGATCCAAAGCCTTCTTCCGGCTTCATCGGACACCAGGCACACGTGTGATCCACAGACATGTATGTCGTTCAAGCATCCATCCATATATTAATCTGATAATCTTAAAGTGGAAAAAGGAAAGAGCCAAAAAACAAAAAGCCTGCTCTGCTTCTCTACGGTAGAATATACCCCATTGCTGCAACGGGCAGTAATGTTACTGTGGTCAATAACCTGATAAAATGATGATCAGAAAGGTTAGGGAATTCACCGACTCCCGAACACTAGAAACTGGGATTAAACTTGGAGTCACATCCTTTAAATTGCAAGCTAGCAAAGGAGCAGGAAGTGTCTAGGGTCACTTCTAGGAAAGCTTAACTCTTAGTGGCCATTAAAGACTGAGTATTAAAAAAAAAAACAGCAAGCTGGGCGGTGGTGGCGCATGTCTTTAATCCCAGCACTTGGGAGACAGAGGCAGGAGGATCTCTGTGAGTTCTAGACCAAGCCTGGTCTACAGAATGAGTTCCAGGACAGCCTCCAAAATAATACAGAGAAACCCTGTCTTGAAAAACCAAACCAAACCAAACAAAACCAGCAATTCCCAGCAGACTCCTCTCCAGACAGAAGATAGTAAGCTGGACCTCAAAGGCAGTGATAGCCACAGAGACTCTTAGAAGCTTCTCAGATGTACTCACTATGCCTTTACATGGCTTTTATAAATAAAATAGGCAGCAATCCATGTACAAACTGAAAAAATGATAATTATAGAACTCAGGTCCCTATGCCCTCAAACTCATGAAGACAAACTTCTTGCACTCAGATTCTCATTACCGTCTTTAGAAAGCCTAGTTTTTCTTGTTTAAAAATAAGTATCGAAAAGGTCATTGAAAATAACTCCAGTTTGTGTCCACAAGCAAGAAAACACAAAGAAAAATCTGATTAAAATAAGCTTTCTAACTTTAAAGTCAGCAAACCCCACACCACAAACGCTAGAGCCAAGTTTGGGGTCAGCATGGAAAGACAGACATCAATGGCTGGCACAAATCTTCAGAGTTTTCAGGTAAGAGGGATGAGGCCCTGGCAAGCAGCCAAGGAGACCCTGTAGAAGCTCCTAAGACTAAGGAATGAAAACAGGATGGTTTCTGCAGAGTGCCCTCGGAAATGCGAAAAATGTTCCTTCTCAAATAAGAGCGATAGGGACACACCGGAAGCAGGAAATCTACCGCATCCTCAGGGACGTCCTCCAGCAAAGGAGAAGCAGGAGAGAGGGCTAAGGTGGGAATTGAAAAGAAGCCATCAGAAAGAATGAGAGGACGGTCATGTGTCAAGAGGGCCCAGCTGCTCCTGTCAATTACACGCTCGTCATGGATTCAATCAGTAGACTTCCTGAAAATTTATTCCATTAGAAATCACAGCAGGGGGAGAAACAGAGGAGACAGAAACTGCAGGTCAAGGTTGGGATGGGGAGGAGCGAGCAGCTCACTTCAGCGCTCCCTAGAGGAGCAGTCAGGGGGGTCGTCCACAACCAGCCTTCTGCTTTGCACAGACGAATACTAGATTAGTTCTAACAATGCTTCCAGCGCTCAGTTTAGGTTTTGTGTTTGTTTGTTTTGAGATAAGTTTCCCCTGAGTAGCCTTGGCTGAGCTGGGATTTTTAGCAATCCTCCTGCCTCGGTTTCCCAAGCGCTGAGACTACAGGTTGCACCACTGTGCCTGGTTTAGTTAAGATTTCTATGCAAGGCCTGACAGGATAAATTCTCCCCAGATAGTCTTCCTTCAACAAGCAAAGCCTGGATGTTGGGCTTGTAGAAACAAGCCTGGATGTTGGGCCTTGGTGGCACACACCTTTAATCCCAACACTCGGGAGGCAGAGGCAGGTGGATCTCTATTAATTCGAGGCCAACCTGGTCTACAGAATGAGTTCCAGGACTGGCGCCATAGCTACTGGGAAAACCTGTCTGGAAAAACAAACAAACAAAAAAAGGAAATAAAGAAGAAAGAAAGGAGTAAGCCTAGTAATGAAGAAATCATTCCATGAGTCAACTTGTTAAAGACAATTAACTCCAATTGCCTGTTCCTAACAGCACAATGAAACAAAAATTAAATAAAAATCACATGGGAAATCATTAATTTTGTTGGAGAAGAACCAAAGTAGGACTGATGATATGCTTCAAGTAGAGAAATAGCTTCAGGTAGAGAAACAATCATTTGCTTCTTATGTTTTCCAATGACAAGTGGAGCTGACTCTCAGGGTCTCAAGCTAGTTTTGCTTTTTGCAGCCTTCCTCATTTGTAGATGACTGACGTAGCAGCAGCCAGGTATCTCTGCCTCCAGGGTACTACATCACGGTAACAGTAGATAAGTGATGTCCCGTCTCACCTTGAGGTCCTGCGTTGCTTTTTGGATGTAAGTGAAAATACAGATTGTCTGGTAGAGTCTCCTTGGTGTGGATCAAGGGACTTTGCTTGTGTAACAAGGTACCCTTGGTGTTGAAGCTGCTCATCCCACCACTGCCACTGCCAGCGTGTACCAAGTTTTATGTGATGCTGTTTGACGTGGCTTTGTTGAAGCTTCTCCCGTCTCTAACTAACACGTCTTAAGGGCTCAGGACTCTTGGGTTGTGACATCTGTGTGCCATCCACTGCACTGAATGAGGTTTGTGTATTCGCTCATTATCGAGAGCAGGAGCCTAGAGAGGAAGACAGAACTGGGTTCAGAAATCAGTTAAGGCCCCCTTAAAAAGTTAAATAATGGCTGCCTTGTCAAATCAGCTCTATGTCGATGATCGTATTAAATAATTCCTCTATCACCAACCAGCTGTCAGAATGCAGAGCGGTTGGACCGTGCCTGGCACACAATATGTACAAAATAAACAGCGGGTATTATATTGTGGGCATGATTGTTATTTGTAATGTGTTCTTTGTTTTTCTATCTTAACGGATAGGCCTTGACAAGAAGATGCTTGCTTGCAAGAAGCAAAGCAACAGCTTCGACACAGTGATTTCTTCCAAGGATGAAGAAGTTGGATAAGAAAGTGAGCGTGAGAACCTGAAGGAGGCTTTTGTTCTTGCTGTCTCTCGAGTCTTGGCGGAGAATCAAGTAACAGATTTCAAGGAACTGGAAGCATGATCCACTTACTCTGGAAGAAGAAAGACATTGAGGCAGGGAATGAATACTTCTTAAAAATTGTTTCCCTTAAAAAAATAATAATACTGTGGCCACACATTGTGATTGGAATGGAGGAAAGGGTGTTCAGACTGGAAGAATCTCCAGGAAGTTCAATTTGACAAATTCCCTCAGTGTCCTAGAGGCACAGGATTGTGCCTATGAGAGAAAACAGCATTCTTGGAGAGATGAGAGCAAGCCCTGGAAGAGGGTGAGTGAACGCTCATTACCAGTGAAGGCAGCCAGGTAGAAATACTCAGAGAGAGAGAAAGAACTGAGTGAGCTTCCTGGATGCACTACAGAGAGAGAGAGAGAGAGAGAGAGAGAGAGAGAGAGAGAATGAGAATATGAGAATTTACTGTCATTTCACCTGCTTTGTCTTTACTAGGGTTGAGGATGGGGGAGAGAGAGAGAGAGAGACAGAGAGAGACAGAGAGAGATAGAGAGAGAGACAGAAGAAAAGAGAGAGGGGAGGGAGGGTGGAAATGAGGAGGGAGGGAAGAAGGGAGGAAGGCAGACTTTACCTGTGTGACTGGAGAATGGAAGACTTCCTTCCATCAAGGTAAGTTATGAGCTTCTGCTCTCCTCACAGAAGCCAGCCTCGGGGCACGTATGTGCCAGTGACACCCTAATTATTACCCTAATTATTAATTCAATTGGAGAGAAGCCCCAGGGACACATTTACAGTAGCCCAAATCCCTGGAAATAAGGAGTTTGACGTGAGCTTCAGAGCAGCAGAGAAATTGAATTTGGTTTGGAGAATGAGTGCCTCAGGAGAAAGTAGAGAGTGGCAAGGAATGGAAAAACTCCATGCGCTGATTGCGTTAGCCAGGCGTGGTTAGTGCTCTATGAGCTCTGCTCAGGCTTGAAAAAGCACAACTGTAAGGCAGGCTGCGGTTTTCTTTAGCAAGACACCGTGAGAGGTCAGCGTCACCAGTGAATATCGCCAACTGTCAGGGATTGCCTTTGAAAAGCGTTCTGAGAGACAGCTATGGCAAGTGGAAGCTGAGCCTAGCTGCCAGACAAATCATTAGTAGTATTTAAAGACCAGCTGGGCTGGCCGGGCGTTGGTGGCGCACACCTTAAATCCCAGCACTCGAGAGGCAGAGGCAGGCGGATCTCTGTGAGTTTGAGACCAGCCTGGTCTACAAGAGAGCTAGTTCCAGGACAGCCTCAAGCCACAGAGAAACCCTGTCTCAAAAAACCAATAAATAAATAAATAAATAAATAAATAAATAAATAAATAAATAAGACAAGCTGATATTAATATCGGCTCAGGGCCAATTGGGCCCTGAGTCACACTACTCTAAAGTACATACCCAGAGGGCTTCAAGTTAGCACGCTGCAGGGATATTTGTACATCCGTGTTCACTGCAGCACTACTCACAATGTCCAGGAAAAAAAAGAAAAAAGAAAAACAATGGGACCATCTTAAATGTCTATCATCACCAAGACCAACACCATCACGTAAAGCCGAAGTATGTCCTCGTGCTGGGATGCCTTGCAGGACAAGAGTCAGACTGGGCTATCTGAGGTTAGCTAGAGAAAGTCCTAACGAAGGCGTTGTGAGCAGCAGCCATGGGGAGATTTAGATAAAAACTCATCGAGCGTTGCTGAAAGAAAAAGAAAGACGTCAAAGTCCTAACAATGAGTCTGAAACCTCAGGAGAGAGTTTAAAAACCCTCTAATGAGTGATGGGGAAAGGAAGGCATGCCAAGTGAGGGAAACCTAGGCTGCAGAAAGATGTGTAAACTGTAAACAGAGGTTTCTCTGGCCCACCTGATCCTGCAGTTGCTCCTAAATAGCCACTCAGCAGGGGCTTACTCTTAATTACAAACTGCATGGCCTATTACCGTTCAGGTTCAGGCTTGTTAATAGCTAGCCCTTACATGTAAACGAACCCAACCCGTATCTTTTAACCTTTGCTTTGCCACCTGTCTTGTGGCTTTACCTGTGCTCTAATACAGCTAGCTCCTCCTCCGCTCCTCCTCCAGCAGCTGGCTGGCCTCTCCCTGACTCCTCTCTTCTCCTTCCCTGCATTTTCAGTTCGACTTTCCCACCTGGTATTATCCTGATTTGCTATAGGCCAAGCCAGTTGTTTTTTTATTTTAAATCAACCAATGGGCATAAAACAATCACAGAAGGCCTGTCCCACAGCAGTAAAACAACCATAGAAAATCTGAGAAAGGGAAGGAAATGTAAGCGTGCGCAGTTTTCAGAGCCACGTAAGTTTTTAGTAAATCGGTACATTTACGCACACGAAGGACTGTATTCTGTTGTTTATGACAGTAGCTACATAGAGAACAGATGTTCTCTCTCTCTCTCTCTCTCTCTCTCTCTCTCTCTCTCTCTCTCTCTCTCTGTGTGTGTGTGTGTGTGTGTGTGTGTGTGTGGCAGACCCATTAAAACGCAGAGATACATTGTTTTGCTGAATGTTGAATTAAGGGTCATTGTTACTTGTCAACCTGACAAAATCTAGAGTTACTGGATGATGGCTTTCTTAACTAGGGATCAAGATTGAGTTTTATTAAATAGGTTGATGGATCTAGGAGGAGTCATTCCGGATGTGGTGGCACCATTTCCAGGCCTGGGCGCTAGAGCGAATGAAAAAGAGTGACTTAACCATGCGTTAGCACGAATGCATCAGCCCATCCCTCTCCTGACTGTGGATGCAATGTGACCTCTTCTCTTTGGGTATTGCTGCTGCAACTCCGCTGCCATGATGGACTGTGACCTGGAATTGTCAGCCAAATAAATCCTTCTCCCTCAAGTTCTGTTCCTTGAGGACTATTTTATCATAGCAATGGGAACAGCTATTAAGGCAATGAGGATGTAGGATTCCCTGGGTTGAGGGTATCACAGAAGCAGAGGTCACTGCAAGGGCTTCTTTTTAAATGGGGTTAAATTAAGAAAGTAAGAAGTAGAAAAGAGGATTGCTTTTCTTTGTCTCTCCTTGGGTCAGTTAGCCTCCTAAGGTGGAACAGTTTCTTTCACTAGCTGTGTAAGCAAGTTACTGCTATGTGTTACTTCGTAACACAACAATATGACAGTTATGCTTAGAGGACAGACTGCCAGTGCTGGTCTAGTAGTTCTCTACTTTAACTTAATTACTCAAACTTTGCTCCTTGACTCAGCAATTTGAGCTACTATGTCATTTCATCTATGACACTTATTTTATAGAGTTAACAAGGTGAATTTTATATAGTTAATACAAAGTTAGACTATTTTCCAAGAATGACAGAACAAATATCTGGAACTCAAACCTTTTACATATAAATATCCAAGGTTATAAGAGCAGATTCTATTCCAGACACTAGGCTAATGTTTCTCTTGAATGCCATGAGTATCTAACCTCTCTATGCCTGTAAATCATGAGCACTCCCTTCTGTATCCACTCACCTCAAGATATTTTGAGGACTGTGTGATGGACTTCCACGTTGAGTTGTTTGAAAAAGCCAATGTTATGCAAATTTAAAGAAGTCTTTTGACACATATTGCTTTGCAACAAAGCTGTGTAGGTCTTTGAGATTGCTCTCCACCTAGCCAATCACAAACTCTTAATATACCATCTCACCATAGTGTTTCTCGGCACGGGATTTTACTATTGACTATATAAATACTTAATAACATAGAATCTGGAATATTCTACCACAGACTATTCCTTTTGAAATATAACAGGGAAGTAGATGGGAGGAGTCTATGCAGAACACAGCTATGTTTTATTCTCCTTTTTTCTCCTATGAGGCTTTTCCATTTTTTTCTGTGGTCAAAGAATTTCACATTCTCTAACTCATTCACTGGTTTTTTTCTTTTTAAGACCTGTCCTAATGACCCCAAGTAAGCCTTTATACACCCTAGCCCTCTGTATGGGTAATAAATAGTGTCTGGATGTTTTCTAACATTTTGGACCCTCGATCTTTATGACATTTACTACTTTCTCTGTCCTGTCTTTTTAATTAAATTCATTTTCAAACCAAAAAATTGATTTGGTGAAATAAGCAGATGCAATACCTTGTGTTATCTTGTGTTGCCTTGCGTTGAAGAATGAACTATTCATTTTTATCCACTGACTTCCCTGTGATATTGAAAGCTTTCGCATCCCAAAGATGAATTGTAAGCACTGAGACTCTCTCCTTGAATTTTGTCTGACAAGAGCCTCCATTACAGACACTATCCCTGTGGCTGGAGACTGGTGAGGAGAAAGAGGAAAGAGACATATTTAATTTTCTGCAAGCTTTTATTGCTTTGTAGACTAAACAAAGATTCTTTCAGTTTTTCCAAATAACCTTTTGGGGGGGGTATTTATCCTACTTCTCCTTTAATCCAGAGCTTTTTAAAAATGATCTGTTGTGGGTATTGATAAAAAAGGGGGGTTGCTATGAGAGAAAATTCAAAATAAGATCCTTCTTGTCCACACTGATTTTTATGAGAAATTACATTACTTCATTCAGCAAATATTTAATGAATAGAGTAATGCATAAGAAATTCCATCGCTTACATATGTTTGTAGGAGAAAATGCAGGCATGATGTGGCAGTCAACCTACCTGGCACACTGTGCTTCTGAGTAAGAATCATAACACACCATGCTCCTGAGTGTTCCCAGAAGCCAGAACACTGAATTCTGAAGTGGTGTCAGTAAGTCAGTAACTGGCCTGCTTTTTAATAATTCAAAAAAATCAGATGCTAAGCAATGGGAAGATATAGAGGATCTTCAGATGAAATTAATAAGTGAAGATGCCAATCAAAAATGTTATATACCATGAGTTGGGTAGCATTCCAAAACCAGAAAAACAATGCTTATCGGGTTTTAAGAATAATGGGGAGGGTAAAAATTCAAAGCACAGAGGACTTTTATAGCAGCAAATCTATGTCACACAATGCTGTGCTGGTAGATATATGTCGTTATAGATGTTTTCCAATGCACTACACTAACAGAGAGTGAACGCTAATGTACACTAGAGACTTGGAGTGATAATGACGCTTCAACCATTGCAGACTCATCGAATACAACAAGCATTCTATTTTGGAACAAGATGTTGATTGTGGATGACATTGTATGAGGGCTGAGAAGACATGGAAACTCACTGCTTCAGGGTCAGTATGGTTCTGAGCATCAAATTACCCTAAAACAGTGCTTTAAAAATTCAGCAATGGTTAATCTTAAAATTATTCCAATGTTATGAATGTCTCCCGTATTAGTTGCTTTCTATTGCTGTGATAAAACACAATAGCCAAGGCAGTTTATAGAAGGAACAGGTTTTTTTATGTTGATGCATTTTTGTAATTTAAATTAGAAACAAGCTTATTTCACATGTCAATCCCAGCTCCCTCTCCTTCCCCTCCTCCCCCCCACCCTCCACTAGCCTCCTCAACCCCCCCAGCCAATCTCTGCTCCACTTCCCAGAGAGGGTGAAGCCCTCCATGGGAGAGCTCCAAAGTTTGTCATATCATCCTAGGCAGGGCCTAGGCCCTCCCCCATGTGTTTAGGCTGAGAGAGCATCCCTCCATGCAAATGGAACAGGTTCCCAAAGTCCATTCATATGCCAGGAATAAGTACTGATGTACTATCCAAGGAAGCATAGATTTCTGAGGCCTCCTCACTGACACCCAAATTCAGGAGGTCTAGATAAGTCCATACTGGCCTCTCAGTCACCAGCCTGGGTCCATGAGCTCCCCCTTGTTCAAGTCATGTTTCTGTGGGTTTCACCAGCCCATTCTGGACCCCTTTGCTCATCATTCCTCTCTCTCTTCAACTGAGTTCCAGGAGTTCTGTTCAGAGTTCCAGGAGTTCTGTTCAGTGTTTAGCTGTGGGTGTCTGCTTCTGCTTCCATCAGCCACTGGATGAAGGCTATAGGATGGCATATAAGGATGTCATCAATCTCATTATCGCGGAAAGGCATTTAAGGTAGTCTCTCCACTATTGCTTAGATTGCCAGCTTGTGTCTTCTTTGTAGGTCTCTGTAAATTTCATTAATGCCAGATCTTTCCTCAAACCTGTATCCCAGACTCTCTGGTGGTAGGATTGTAGACTGGCAATCCCTTGATCCATGTCTAAAATCCATATATGAGTGAGTACATACTATGTTTGTCCTTTTGTGACTGGGCTACCTCACTCAGGATGGTTTCTTCTAATGTCATCCATTTGCCTGCAAATTTCAAGATTTCATTTTTTTCCCACTGAGTATTACTCCATTGTGTAAATGAACCACATTTTCTCTATCCACTCTTCAGTTGAATGGCATCTAGGTTGCTTCCAGGTTCTGGCTATTACAAATAATGCTGCTGTGAACATAGTGGAACAGATAGATGTCCTTGTTGTATGAATGTGCATCTTTTGGGTATATGCCTAAGAGTGGAATTGTTGGATCTTGTGGTAGACTAATTCCAGTTTTCCTGAGGAATATCCATGCTGATTTCCAAAGTGGCTGTACAAGTTGGAACTCCCACCAGTAGTGGAGGAGTATTCCCCTTTCTCCACATCCTCTCCACCATAAACTGATATTGGAGTTTTTTATTTTAGCCATTTTGACAGGAGTGAGATGGTATCTCAGAATTGTTTTGATTTGCATTTCCCTAATGGCTAAGGATGTCGAGCACTTTCTTAAGTGTCTCTCAGCCATTTTAGATTCCTCTATTGAGAATTCTCTATTCAGTTCTGTACCCCACTTTTTAATTGGATTATTTGGTGATTTGATGACTTGCTTCTTGAGTTATTTGTAAATTTTGGAGATCAGCCCTCTGTCATATGTGGGGTTAGTGAATACCTTTTCCCAATCTGTGAGCTGCCGCCATTTTTGTCTTGTTGGCTGTGTCCTTTGCCTTTCAGAAGCTCCTCAGTTTCAGGAGGTCTCATGTATTAATTTTTGATCTCAGTGTCTGCGCTACTGGTGTTATGTTCAGGAAGCCGTCTCCTGTACCAATTCGTTCAAGGGTACTTTTGGATTTTTTGTTTTGTTTTGTTTTGCTTTTTCTTCCAGGGTGATAAGAATCCATTGTGATGGGGAAGCATGGCAGCATGAGGGAAGGGAGGGACAGAAACAGGTGTCAGGGAGGTCAATCGTGTCTTCAGTCACAAGCAGGAAGAGGAGGAAAGAGACCAGGACGCGGGGCGGGGCTCCGATATCTCCAAGCCCTCTCCTGGTGACACACTGTCTCAACAGAGCTGTACCTCTGAACTCTTCCCAAATAGTGCTACCAGCTGGTGACTGAGTGTTCAAATATAGGCTTGTAGAGGAAATTCATTATTCAGGCCACCCTTCCTCCTTTTGTTTCCAACACATTTCTGAGTGATAATGCTCTAAAATGAAAAAAAAAACCTCACAAGGGATAAAAAGAATGAAGGGTGCAGCATTGACCGATAAGGGAATTAAATCTGGAGGAGAGGAGAGAGAAATTTTGAAGCCCAGCACTTACTCAAGAAGTAAATGGATTCGAGAAAAGCAGGAGTTAACCAATTTGGAAGCTAGAAGTGGCAAAATGGTTGAGGATGGAGGGTTGATTGAAAGCTATGGTAAAGGATGGGAACCCCAATTTTGGAACCTCATTCAATTCAACTAGAAAACATGCTTCCCCAGGTTCTCCTCCTCTCGGTACTAACAGTCGACTCAAACTCTGATCTTGGAGTATTCCTGGGTGAAATAGAGACCGTTGTGGTGTCAGGTCTCATACCCTGAAGGCTAATTAGTAGACTACAGAAGGAGCCTGTGGAGCCTCTTGACAGCACCCCAAAAGGCCACCTTAAACCCCTCATCCCTCGTCAGACCTCAGCGTCTGCTACAAGTGGGCGCCTCAGTGATGCGCCTGGTCCAATAGACCTTCCTTCAACTCAACTCTTAACACCCAGCAAACATTTCTGTGTTCTCTTGTTCCTCAGTGTCGATTGTGAACGTGTAGCCGGGCTCTGCGTCGCTCAAAGAAAGCTGTATTCCGAAAGAAGGGCTGGACACGATGAACTCCAGCGAATCAACACAGATGACCGCTAACGGTAAAGGAAAAAGGACAAAGACAGGGAAGGAAAAGTCACGGTGTAAAGGCACAGATAATAGCATTGGTGAGTAACGGAAGTCAGTGTACCACGGAACATACAGGGAAAGACTTTTTCTGTGCACATATGAGGACTTGGGTTAAGACCCCCAGCACCTATGCAAATACAGGATGTTTTTTGGCGCATATACATCACTCTAATGCTAAGGGTGGGTAGAGACAGATTTCAAAGTTCAACGCCCATGCAGCCTAACTAGTTCGTTATTTCTGGGTTCCCAGAAGGGATTTCTCAAGAAACGAGGTGGAGGAAATAGAGAACACACCTGACTTTATTGACCTCTGCCCTTCATGCACACATGCGTATACACGAAGACACACATGCTCTACACTTACATGCATGTTTTCAAAAAATTACAAATAAATATGACACCATGGAAAGAATGAAACCCACTCGGATATGCTACATAAGTGCACTCACTGAAATCTGTAATTCTTTAGACATATTATTCAGAGAATATCATCCAGGCAAGAACAAAAAGACAAAGTTATGGAATGTGAAAGGGAAGAGAATAAAATCAATGATGACTGTCCGGGTCCAGCAAGTAAGTGTCAAGTATTCAGGTTGGGGACAACAGAGCAAAGGAGGGGTAGAGACGGAAAATTATGACAGCCTGGCACCAAGCCGAGTATGGAATGATCAGCACCAGGTGAAAAAAAAAAGACCCATGTCCTAACCAAAGTTCAGAAAACAAGATATGAAGAAGAGTTCTTAGGACTCTCCAGCAGTGGGAACACCACTCATGAAGGGAAAATGCAATTAAATATTATTGACCTTATCAGTAGCTGCACTGATAAGAGCAAATGGCTTGGCACTTACAACCCCGTCTTTCCCAAACCATGACTCATCTAAGGGAGGGAAATGAATATATCTCAGAAATACAGTATCTTAAAAATAATTCTCCTAGAAAATTTTTTCTGGAAGCTACTGAAAATGCAGTAAAATGAAAGAGTAAACCACAACAAAGGAAGACATAGAGTTCATGTCTCAAGAGAATGGAGAATAGAGTCCCAGGATTATGTGTGTCTGAGACTCAGTGAGAAATCAGTTAATTTGCATAAAAAAGGCTAAGGAACACAGAAGACCATCTAGAAGAAAGGTTGTTGGAACTAATTCATGGTTGAATGGGTATTGGAAGAATTTCTGCATTTGGTTCTCATCTTAGAGAAGTCAGGAAAATGACTTAGCTGTAATTACCAGCAGGCATTGTTTAATAATAACACTTGGCCAAGGACCAGTTGCACATACACAGAGGTACTATAAGACCTTGTGGATGGATAGTCACAGTGCAGCTATCTTAATGCAGGTACACTCTATTAAAAAATCTAACTAGATTTGGTTTTTCTCTGTTGTTCGTTTCTTAAGTAATAGAATAGTTCTGAGTTGAGAGGGATTCTTAACTATTTTCAGCCCCATCATGCCTGCCACAGTGGTTATGCATCAGTAAAATCTTTTTCTGCCTTTGCCAAGAGCCAGCATCTATTCCATAAACATTTATGTTCCTTTTTCAGATTTATTTAACTTATGTATGTGGCTATTTTACCTGTGAGTATGTATGTGCATTCCTGGTGCCTTCGGGGTCAGAAGAGGGTGTTGCATCCTTTCACACTGTAGTCCCAGGTGGTTGTCAGCTACCTTGTGGGTGCAGGGAACCAAATCTAGGTCCTCTGGAAAAGTAACAGGTTCTCTTAAGTGCTGGGCCAATGCTCCAGGCCCAGGAACTCTTGACTGGCCTCTGATTGGCACTGGTCCCATACTCTCTCACTTCCTCTCTTCTTCAGTTAGCGGCCCGTGAAATTAATAGACTCTTTAGAAATTCTAAGTTTCACACACACCCTTATTTTTACAGTGCTTTGAAACACCATCTCATGATGGACCCCTGCTAGCCTCACAGGCTGTGTAGCCTAGCTGCCCCAGTCTCCCTGTCTCTGCCTCCCAAGTGTTGGGATGACAGGCAAGGGGCAACAGGGAAAACAAATGGCCGCATTGTTAATCCTTAATTAATAGGAACACCTTTTTCCCTAAAGAAAATTGGATTATGATTTTGGGGGAGGTTTGCCAAGACCAGCTGCCAGATGCATGCTGACGCACAGTTACTGTATCAGAAAATTGAATTATCTGGGGAAATTTCGAGTTGACTCTGAGAGACTGGTTTATATAACACTCATTTTCAAGCAAACTTAAGACAGTCTTATTTGTATCTCAGACATTTCTGCCATTCCATTCTTACCGTTTCCACTTAAGCCACTCATCTCTTGAAAATAATATGGAAACAATTCCCAAGGAGTCTGACTGTCCTGCAAAAAGAAGCAAGTGCATTCTGTGAGCTCTCCTTTCCCTCTCTGGACTAATGTAGAATGACTGCAATGCCTTGAGTTCGCTTCACGATGATAACCTCAGCATTCCTCAATACCGTACTATTCAGTTCTCCTGTGAGCAGAGAAACTCCATTGTTGGGCTGTTCTGTCTATCTTTGTGTATGTGTGTGTGTATGTGTGTGCAATTGGATTAATTGCCTGGAGTCTCATTAACAAAATGCAGTCATGGTATAACATTCCCTCATGTTTTTTGACTCCCACAGAATATGGAACAGGTTCTCTCGCTTAGAATCATCCCTGTCTGCCTTTATGTACCTGTGATCTCTGATTGATCTGCTTAACCAAATGTTCTAAACCTTGGGGAAGGAGAGGCAGAGCTCTCGCGTGGATGAGAACTGAATAGAAAGATTTGGGGGTTAAGTCTTAACTGGAGCTAGAATCTGCTATGAGACTTAACACAATTTTCCTGTCTCTCTGACCCTCAGTTTTCCTACCCCAAAGGAGGAGGGAATATTTCCTGTCTGGGGTCACGGTCATGACTGATGTGTGAAAACTGATGTGCCAGATCTAAAATGCTGGTGTCTTATAGATGCGTTCATCCCATCACTTGGAAATTTAATGAGTATTGAATTTTAGCCAGGTGATTCGGAGACACTGACAACTCACTTTCATGTATTTCCTGTGTGCTTCTCCAAGAAAGCCCATAATCTGCCCTGTGCAGTTTTCTTGTAGTAAAAGATGTTACATTAAAAGCTAACATGTTCTCTACCGTAATAACCTGTAAAAGTATTGACATAAATGTAGGTGTTGTTTGTAATAACTGAATTTACTTGGACGTTTAAAATGACATTCAGTAATTTTCAGCAGTTAGGATAAAGTCATATTGTTGAACATCACTGAAGAGTTTAAGAGTGAGAAAAATTTATGATAGAGTCTACCTTAGTGTGTGGCCGGTGAGTTCATGTTATGATGGGTATCACTTTGAAGACTTCCACATGTTAAAATATTTTCTAGCGTGGGTATGGGTGTGGTGTGCATGTTTGCGCAGAAGGGAGTGCAGAGCATGGGTGTTAAGACGAGATTGATGTGGTTGTCTTTCTTGATCACTCCCTCTACCGTGTATACTGAAGCAGGGTCTCTTCCTGATTCAGGCGTGTCTGATAGTCAGTCTTCTGGAAGGATCACCTCTTTCTATCTTCTGGGTGCTGGTATTCCAGGCAGGCAAACACTTTATCCACTAAGCCATCACCAGCCTGTTTTAATTCTTGCATTTGTAAATATCTATTGGTCTTGAGTTCATTCACCGACATGAGGAAATTATGTGATAACCGCACAACAAGGTTATACAATCAGTGATGGCTTTGTTATCTTTGAAAAAAAAGTTCAATCTGTGTACTCTGGCTTAGCACAGATATTAATCACTGTATGATTAAGTTTATAAGTCATCATGTTTTAAATTTTATCTTTCAAATACGTTTCTGATGATCCTGTGTTTGTCTTTTCAATTTTTTTATGCTATACAAAAAAACAGGGTGAAATGTAAAAATTGCTAATCAAAGTAATTTCAATTATCAAATAAATATTGAAATGCTTACCTTTTGTGAGACTAGCACGTCAGAACAAAACTTCAAAAAGGACAATGAGAGAAATACGGGATTAATATTTCAATCTCATTTTTTTAGCCTTTCATGAAAAATTTGTAGAGGGGCCAATTTTTGATAATAATCTTAAATTATACTAAAGTTAGCTGACTTTCTTAACCTGAGGCTTACAAGAGGTAACAGGGCATTCGGGGAGCTGTGCATTGTAACATCCAATAACATCTCTTCTATTACTGCATAACATGCCCTGAACCTTTAATGACTGAAAATGGGACTCTTTGAAATAACAGCTACTCCTAATTTAAACCTAGAATGGAAACTTGCTGGCATTTTACCATAAGTGCAGTGTTTCAAATGACATAAAGAGAAGGAGGCTCACATTAAGTTATTAGTCCCCGACTGAAGTTGGATGAAACACACATAAGGTAATACTTATTTTAGAAGTATAATAATTTTCTACTTAATAATTTGTTATTCCTAAGGTCTGTAATTAGATGAATGATTTTATTTGAAAAAGGCTTTTCTCTGGGAAAATGGAGACTTAGACAAAGAGATGAACTCTTTTCACTAGTAAGGGTGAGGTTTTTGCTTTCCTAGAGGGAAGGAACACAGGTTGGATAAGCCCTTCCTTCATCTTCCTCAAGTGTCCTACTTGTTAACAGCAGGGCAGGGAGGGGGGTTGGACCATCAGCCTATTTTTCATCCTAAGTTTCTTCATACTTACGGCCTAAGAAAGGCGAATTAGAAATCTTGTTTGGTTAATTTTGGCCCATTAAGTTTTTTTTAAAAGTCTCAGCAGCAGCTAAGCCACACAATCAGGTATCGATTTTTTTCCTGACCCCAACTAGAGTAAAGTATGTGCCAGGCCGAAGTTCTTCCCGAAGACACAATTATTCTTCCTCTAAGTCCCTCTGCGGTTACATATCTCTTAGAACTAAGAAGAAAAGAGAGATTCTGGAGCAAACTGCAAAATGGTAAGAGGCATATTCACTTTGCCAGTGAAAATGTTACATCCAACAAATAGCTTCTTGTTTAACTGCTGGGTCAGGAAATCTGTCTTAGTCATATTCATTATGTCATCTAGTACGCAGCTGCTACCCTAACTCCAGAGATGAATGAACACTGCATCTGAGTAAATGAGTATTGCCATACCCCCTCCAAAAAAGCAGGACTTGAGTAAAACAAAACACATTGGTAAATGCTTTGGAAAGTCACTATCAACTCAATATAAACTAATCTGTGTTGCTCACAGACCAACTACTTTATTACAGGCTATAGTTTTTGCTTAATAATTAAACATTAAATCCAGCCATGTCTTAATAGTTTTGAGTCCTGGCCTTCAATCAAACACTATAATGCATAGGATGCAGGGCCCAAGAAGACAGATGAGATTCACCTTCAACTTGAAGAAAAAAAAAACATACTAACAATTGACGAGTTCAGGTTGTGACCATTTATTTAGTAAAACTAGTTAGAATGCCAATGCATATGAGGACTTGGGAAGACGACTTTAGGAGGTATCTTAGCTAGGGTTTCTGCTATTGTGGTAAGCATCATGACAAAGAATTTGGTGGAGGAAAGGATTTATTTCAGCTAACACTTCTAAGTGATAGTCCATCACCGAGAGGATGTTGTGGCAGAAACCGGAGGCAGGAGCTGGAGCAGAGAGCACAGAAGAGGAGTGATGCTTGCTAGACTGCTCTCCAAGGCTTTGCTCAGCCTATTTCTTACGAAGCTCAGGATCACCCGCCCAGGGAGGCACCACCCATCACAGGATGGTCCTCCCGCATCAACCATCAACCAACACACTACTCCACAGACTCACCTACAGGCCAATCTGATGGAGGTGTTTTCTTAATTAAGAGTCTGTCTTCCCAGTCTGTCTAGGCATGTCTCAAGCTGACAGATAACAGCACCGTCGACCCCTCGTCAACTTGGCATACAAATAGATCACATCAGCTTTTATTTCTTGCTCTTCCCCAAGATCTCATATTAGTATCAATATCACAACGTAAAACACTCCAACTTTTAAAAGTTCCGTAGTCTTTAAAAGTTCAGTCGCAGGTTAGGTGTAGTGGCTCACGCCTTTAATCCCAGCCCTTGAGGTTGAGTCAGGCAAGATCTTTGTGAGTTTGAACTCAGCCTGGTTTACAAAGAGAGTTCCAGGACAGTTAGGGCTATTACACAGAGAGACTGTTTCTTGAAAAACAAAAACATAACCCACGATAGTCTCTTTAAAACAACCAGAAGTTCAGAGTCTTAAATTTATCCAAAGTATCTCTAGATATCTAGTTTCTCTAAAATATTCAAAGTCTAAGATTTCAGTCTCTCAATTGTGGTTCCTTAAAATGAAGAAATAAGTTAAATACTTTTCTTTTTACTCTAAGAGTGAAAAACCAGTCACACAGTCAGCCCGGTCACAATCAGACCAAAGCTAAACTTAAATCCAACAGTGAAAAAGTTCAGTGCGGGATGGCTGGTGCACACTCATGATTCTGTGGATCCCATGATCCTGTGGATCCCATGATGCTGTGGATCCCAAAGGGCTCGATTTCTCTGGCTTTGCCACCTGCCACGAGTACAGTTTGACTTGAAGGCTCAGGATGACTCCATCCACATCACAGGATGGCTACTGCCCCTGTTGGCCATCCCACGATACTGGCATTTCCAGTATGCTGGGATCTGTATTAAAACGGGCTGCACCTTCAGCCTATCCTGGACTCTCATCCGGTGCTCTTTACACGGACTGTCACTCGGCACTAAGTCTCAGCATCTCTCCATTACTCCTTTAATCCTGGGGCTTTTACAGCTACCGAGGCTGCTTCTTCCCAGTGGCCTCTCCTGGTCTCTCACAGTGCTGAGCCTTGGCTGCTCTCTAGGACGCCTTCGTCCCTTCCAAGCCAGTACCACCTGGCAAACTCTTGCACATTTCTAAGCTCTGCCAGCACCAGGCACAGCCTTGGCACCCTCTGAACCACGGCTTCTGTGCCCTGACCCTGAGGAAATACGCCCAGAAGATCTCACCTAAATGGCGCTGGCCTCCTCTGAACCACCATCAGGTTCTCAGCGCCATCTAGCCAGCCTTGACTGGCCCCAGCAGAGTGAAGGCTTGACTTTTGAGCTTACATTCTCTTGTTAATCACAACTGCCGATTCAGCCCCACCTGACCAGAACCCCATACAACATCTCTCACAAATGACGGGAGGAGTCCTGGCCTTTCTCCCACAAAAGTACACAAGCCAGGGCCTTTGTAGTAGAATGCTTGCCGTTCCCTCCTACTCCGGCTTATCTCTCCCCAACACGCCAGCTGAAACGAAAGTTTTGCTCTTTTATGAGAGAGGTTGATTATTCCTTATTTGTTGTTAAATAACAACCAACCATATTTTTATTTTACATTTTTCAGTGTGAAAAAAAAACCATCAACTTAAAGTACATGACCACGAGGTCAACAACTTTCAAGGACTGCTTTCTTGGAAATTCCGTATATGCATATATAATCAATATTTTCATATATGTGTGTGTTATATTTCCTTTGCTTTATCATGTCTCCCTCCAAAATCCATGGTCTCCCTCATTATTATTGTTTTAAATGCACACATATATTAATATGTATGTAAATACAATCTTCCGAGTTCATTTAATATTGCTCATATGTGTATATGTTTAGGGTTGACTGCTTGGGATGGGTAACCTAGCAGAGGCTATCTAGGGCACTTCCTGGAGAAGAATGCATTTCCCACTCTCCACAGCTATTGTCTGTAGCTCTTCATCTAGGGGTGGGGCCTTGTTCAATTCCTCCCATCCGTTGTTTTTCAGAGTTTGTTTAAACGAGATAAGTGGGTTTTTATTTTCTCATGCCTTTATCTGGCTGGCTTCTGTCCACTTTTTATATTTCACAGTATGTGTTTCTAGTTCCTAAGTGTGAGTCACATGCATGTCGTTTGAGTCATTCCCATGACCCGGCATCTGTGTCCACAGGCTGTGTCTACCCCAGGCATACTCAGATCATGGGCTGTTTGGATGGGGTTCCTGAGGTCTTGCTACTGGGCAGCAAAGTCTCACTAATTAGGCAAGAATCCTCCAGCAAAGTATTAGAAGCCAAGAAAGAAAAGCACCGGACCTTGACCTCTGCCGTAGAAACACAGAACATGTATACTGTTGGCTTTTATACCAGGAAAACAAGCAGAGAAGGAGAGATCACTTAGAATGCTGAGTATTTTTTATATGGGGACATCATCTTTCTTAGAACAGCAAGTACCTCAATAACATAGCACAAACACCACAACAGCAGATGGCTGTTCCTGTGGTCAACTGAAACCTGCCACATGTACACACAATACTTTATGAAGAAGGATTTTGCTGGACGAAATGAAGGATTCATTGTTTTATGACTACACAAGACTGCATTAAAGTGTGTGTGCACGTGCATGCGTGCTTGCACGCACCCGTAAGGAAGACTAGAGCAAGGCTAGATACATGCTGTCATACTGGGTTCAGTTAGTACACCTTCCATAGGCTGGCATAGTCAGAAATGTCAACTCTTGATATCAAGCAGCTTTGTAAGAGTCCCTTTAGGGTTCAAGGAAGGAGAGAGAAGCAAAGACATGCCAAAAGACTCCTGGGAACTAGAGTCGAGGGAAGGCTGAACTCACTCTGTGGACTTGCTGGCTCCTTAACAACTGGCCGTTGTACCGCACTTAGTAGACCCACAATGCATCTAGCGCTGCTGCTGCTGCTGCTTCCCCCTTTTCTCCTGCTATTCATCATGGAAATGTGAAACAAGGCAGCCATTTCCTTTCTGTCACAATGGGAATCTCTGCCAAACCGAGCCACTTCTAAAGTTCCTTGTGTATTGTAAGAGTCATAAAAGTTAATCATCACAAAGTATTACCTCGCTATTATGTTTTCTTCCCAAACGTTTTCTAGTCTCAAAGAAAAAAAAATAGGCAATAGACTATGAAGGTGGATTGCTGGCCTGAGGTTTCAAAAAGGAATGTTCAACTCAGAAAACATACATACAAGTAACATTATGGACTTACCAGGTTATATTTAGTAATATATGTATAAAAATACGTATCATCTGTATGTAAAACACATACATATGTTCAACACATACGTAGAAAACATAGTGTCTGTGAACAAAAAAGGACAAGAGTTTGAGTGAGAATAGGCTGGGTTATCTCGGGGGGTTTGAGGGAGGAAAGGGAAGGGGGAAATGCAATTGTATTAATCTCAAAAATAAGCGAAAAATTCTTTTCCCAAACTCCAGGATTCCAGAAAAAAAATATGGATGCGTATCTTAACTGAAAAATTCGGCTATAGATATTTTTAGTGAAAATTATAATTTTCTTTGTATTTCAAATTGAAAACATCTCCAAATCTAGTTTTTATGTTTCCCCCTGCTATTTCCATATTTAGAAATATATGGATAAAAGGTTACAGTATAGTGTAGCTGATGGCACAAATTTCTCTTTTCCGACAAATTTAAATTATATAATTTCAGAACCCTAGATAACTGTTTAGCTGGAGATTTTCTTTGCTGCTGTCCATATTGGTATATGTCAGTTGCCATTAAATGGAGTTCACTTTAGTGAATTCATCTTAAGGAATATATATATTACATTAGCGAAATATATTAAATAGTCCAGTGATTGATTGTATGTTTGGGGAAATATGATTTTATTTATTACACCATTGATTTAATACATATTCAGTAATATTTCACTGAGTTTATTTGATTTTGGCATGACACGCAGAGCTAAGTGAGTTGAATCCATGCTTCAATGTGAGTTTAAACAAATTCCATTGATATATATATATGTTTGCTCTTGCTAGTAAAACATATCCATTGGCTGGATGATAGAATGTCACCATGTCAGACTGCTTTTCGTGGCCTTAAAATTGTGCTTTCCCAGACCAGCTGGAGCCTCACATGAAGCATTGTTTCTCAAAACACTGCTGTAGCACATCCAGTCTTGGAGAGAGTTGGGCAACACAGGCATCTGCTGACTGACACAGGGAAGTATTCTTCACACTAGTCCAAAATTGTGACAAATGAAAACAGGTTTGTTTTCCATGACTTTCATTTAAGCTTAATAATATCCGTGCTATAAATACTTGTTCCTAGACTCATCCATTTATATGACACTTGAAGTAATTTATACAGCCTCTTGCCAGGTCAAAAGGCAGCTCTGCTCACTGACAGATACTTTTACCCTGAAGCCGGCATCTAATCTCCAGTTTCTGTAGCGTACATCTTCCTTCAGCGAAAATTCTCATTGATAATTAAACCCCAGAGAAATACTTCCTAAACAGATGCTGCGTTTAGTTACTGAACATGGAGCGAGTTGGCATCAAACAGCAGCTGCTCTTGTTTACGTTTGTAGATATTCTCCTGGCACCAAAAGTTCTTCATTCCAGAGTCCTCATTCCACCTGTCTTCCGGCGTACACATTGTCTGGAGAGAGTGAAACCCAAGACCCAGATCCTGGTGTGTAGGGTGAGAGGCCGCAGTGGGCTGGAAAAGGCCAGGCAGCCCCATCACTGGGGAACAGGCAGAGCACAGTAGAGAGAATGCAGTGGCCCTTCGCAGCAGAGATACTTCAGGCGTCTAGTACTCGTGTTGACCACTTAATCGTTCTAACTCTGTTGTGGAAGAAAGAAAGAATGACTGACATAAGCAGAAAGGATCTTGTTTGGTTTTTATTTGACTCCCATCTCAAAGCCAGCTGAATTAAAAAGTCACATATATTCAATTGATTTCAGAAGATAGAGCCAAATGTGGGACTGAGTACAATTAATCACTATGGTAACCACCAGGGATCTTCCCCCACCGTTGCAATGGCAGCGTTGACTGTCAGTGTGCTGGCACCTAATGTGGAAAACCCCAGATAGGTTTTGAAAAATAGTCTGAACTTATATTGTCAAGTTTACAGGAAAAGATATGCGACTCCACAGTTTTATTTTGCATATATATATATATATATATATATATATATATATAACATACTTGAATGGTCAACCTTTTTAAAAATGATTTGTTTTTAATTATGTATGTATGAATGTGTGGATGGATGCTGGTGTAGGTACATGTGACTACAGGTGCATGCAGAGTCCAGAAGAGGGCATGAGATCCTCTGGAGCTTGTATTACAGATGGTTGTGATCCACATACCTGGATAAGGTAGGAAACAATTGATCTTCTGCAAGAGCAGTATAGGGCTGCTAACCCCAGAGTCATCTCTCCAGCCTGGATGTTTAATGTTGTACAAAAGATCTTTAATGTATTTGTTGATGCTCAAAAGTGAATTTGAAACAAAACCAAATTCAAGGTAAGTTGGCTGAAAGCTTGTATTAAAAAAAGATCCTAACTATTTAGATATTCATAGTGACTTAGACTTCAATTGACTATAGTCACTACAACACTCCAGCTAGGAGAAATACTAGGTATGTGGCCATGCCCAGAGAATTTCTTATACTAATGTGGTAATGTACAGTAAAGACATATGAATAAAAAGAGTCGTCCAATATGATAGTTAGCATTGAATGAATGGTTCTGACCTATACATGTGTCCTCTGTTATAGCTTGGATATGAAATGTCTCCTTAAAGGGCTCGTCTATTAATGGCTTGCTCCCCAAGGTAAACGGTTTCAGAGATGAGGTTTTGAGGGAGTTACTGAGTCACAAGATCTCTGCTTTTGTCACTGAATTAACCCCAATGATGGATTCAGTTTTATGGGTCTATTGGGAGGTGGAAGTTTCCAGAGGAGGGGCCTATTTAAAGGAAGTAGGTCACGAGGGATCTATTCTCAGGAACTATGTCTTAGGGTGGACATCTACCTCTCTGCTTCTAGGCTGCTATTAGATATTTTTCCTCCATCTGGCCTTCATCCATGATGTTTTAAATCTTGGAATAAGTCTGATAGCAATGGAGTCAGCTAACACAAACTGGCATCTATAAATAATGAGCCAAAAGAAACCCTTCCTGAAGTTGTGTAACAGTGACTATAGCCTGACTAGTATGCCTTCAACTACCTTATTGCTCTCAGTTTACAATCTTGGAATAACCCCAGAACACACGACATCCTTTCTCCAAGTCATCACAGTGTTGATTGATCCCACGTATTGTCTAAGTTTAGATTCAAACTGGTCACACAACAAAAGTCAGCTTTTGATTCATTCAATAGGGATGTTTTGAATGACCTGGTATCTGAAGTTATATCAGGAACTTCAAAAATGCTATGCATAAAGACACACAGAAAAAAGTCTTATTGTAAGCCAACTTTACTGCGATAAGTTGACAAAGTGTCCAAACTAATAAATGGCTGCTTAACAAGCATGTACAAAAAACCCCTCATTTGCAAGCTTTGTCTTGTGGCTTGTGACAAGTTCTGCGGCAAGAATTGGATTTTGTATGAGTAAAGACTGAAAAGGAAGTAAGGGTCAGCTTATATTTGACCTTTCAGAGCATAGTACAAACTATGTCCTGTAACCCCCCACCCTTTTCTCTAGATAGAAGCCATAGGTGACTGGCTGCTTTAGTGAGTGACTGAAGTGACCAGAGACAGTTGGAATTATTTTAAAGTGATAATAAACAATTTAATTTTTTTCCCTAAAATTTGAATACAGGATTTTTTCACAGATAGCATGATCGTGATGGTTATTACATTTTAAAGCAACATGTCCACTTTAAAACACAAGTTCCTTCAAGGACCAGGGGGCCATTTTCATAAAACAAAGTGCCTATATTTTCAGATCTTAAAAGTATCTAAGGCCACAATAACCATTAAGTTGCATTAAAGTTGAAGCATTAGAGCTTGTTTTATTGTCAAAATCACTAACTTCTTAGTGACATAGCCATGGAGGGAACCCATAGTTACCATGTGATAGGTTCATTCCATTATAAAATGTGTATGCATTAGAAGAAAAGATGAAGAAATTTCAGAGACGTCAATGCAAAATACGTCCCTTAATCATCTCTTGATAATAGTGTTGTAGTACAATAAACATCAAACATCAGGAACAATGTTGTCCTTTTCAAATGTATCTGTGAGCCAGCATTTGAAGACCTCCTTTAGGTTGTCTTTGTGTCCACCTCACCCAGATATCTTACCTCCTTGTGTAATAGGAATGCTCACGTGGTCTTACTGTAACGGAGGGTGCCATGTGTAACTGGCAGAAATAGGCTACAGCCCTTCCTTACACTATTTGAGCTCTGCCCCCAAACAGATCCGTTTTATGTGATTTTCTTTTCTTTTTCTTGTTTCTTTTTCTTTTTCTTTTTTTTTGCTTCAATCCATGAAGACCTGTACCTACATCCTATTAACCGACACAGGTATCGGGCATAATTTGTTCTAACTCGATATTCCTAAAACTCAACAATGAAAGAGCCTTGAAAGTTGATGCTGATGGTGTTTGTTGACTGCTTTGAGTTAGAGGGACTTGAAAAGCAGCCAAAGCAAGAAGATAATGCTGACTTCCTTTACTTCCTTTCTGTTTTGTAGAAGCAGGAAATATGAACGGTGTCGTCCCTGCACTAAGGGAAGCAATAATCTTCTCATCAAGGACAGGAAGTTCAAGCTAGTAGATTGCTGTAGAGGCCCAGTTAAAATTAACTTAGCTTCTCAATTTCCCCATGAAACTTAGCTTCTTGCAACTCAGTATTCTCGTCCATTCAATATGTATGTAACTGACCCAAATGTTTTTTTTTTTTTTTGGTCATCATTTCTTTATGAAAGTTATTTTGTCATGTAAACTTAACAGTCATGTTAATTTAATCGCCAGGCTCAGACAAAAAGAAAAGCTAGCACAAATGAGATAAAATCTACCTCATTTCTCTACACCAACTCTTATTAATTACTTAATTTCACTCTTTCATTTTTCTCTCACCTATCTTTATGTAAAACATATTCTAACAAAGAATCTATTAAGTCTGAAGTAACCATAAACTAAAAATAGTAAGACATTATTTTTAAATTGTCAGACCTCATATTATTAATTACGCCTGTGGGGATATTTTATGAATTACTTTTAAACTGATACATTTCCTGGAAGAAAGAGAGTATACTTTTAGTAAGTATAGGGTGTTTTCTGAGAGGGAATTGCTTTTTCTGTCTTCTTAGGCTCAGTTATTGGGGGCCTGAGGATATAGCTAACTATACGCACATTCACATGATTAAGAAATGGGATTACTATACATATGGAAAACATGAAAGGAAAAGCTTACCGGTGTTCACAGATGAGCACTTTCATGCCTCACCTTGCGAAGGAAGATGCTGCTACCAGAGGAAAAATGACATCCCACCCTCAGAAGACAGGAAGGTCTAGGACAATATGATAATAGTTGTTTATGAAGCTGTGGATCATTGACTTATTTGTTGATTCTTCCTCAACCAGAAAACTCCCATGGAGAAGGGCAGGTGTCCATGGCAGCCCCCTCCAGAGCCAAAGGGAAGTGTGATAAAGCTTCTTTCTACTCACGTGGAATCTCAAGTGCTGTCAGCTACTGTGACCTTTAGGCCAGCACTGGGTTCTCACTAAATCCCCAAGTCATACTAGCAAAAACCAACCAACCAACCAACCAACCAAAAAAAATCCCTTTAGAGTTTGTTTTACCTGTGAGATTTGCTTTGTTGAGCACTTTCCTAGCCTGGCCTTTAATAAGTGGGTAGATGAGTTTGAGGTCAGCCTGGCTTGCAGAGTAGGTTCTAGGCCAATCCGGGCTATATTATAAGACCTTGTCTCTCAAAAAAAAAAAACTAACTCAAAACTTTTCTAGGAGACTGGAGGGCATGTACTGCTGTTGCAAGAACCTGAGTGTGGTTTCAAGTACCTATTACCAAGCAGCTCACAGCCACCAGCAACTCTACCTCCAAGCTTCTCACAATTCTGAATGCAATTCACCAGTGTTCTCTCTCTCTGTCTCTCTGTCTCTGTCTCTGTCTCTGTCTCTCTCTCTCTCTCTCTCTCACACACACACACACACACGAAATTAAATTTATGAATGAATCTTTAGAAACAACTATTCTAGCAATTTCAAAGCATACTGCTTGAATCTAATTGAGTCTGCTGTTTGCATAATGTTAATAAATTGGATTTTAGAATTTCTCAATTTACATGATAAACCACGCAGGATAACCTGAAAAAAAATACACCAGCTTGAAATAAGTGAATAGTGACTGGGAGCAAAGGCTTGAAAGAGGAAACAGAGCAGAGGAGGTGTTCTGAAGGGCAGGAAAGAGGAGGGCATTCCTCTAGTGTCTTCAAAAGGTCGAGGATCAAGGCTGATGACCTGGTGAGTCAGGACACTGGTTGGCTGTCTCTATCGTAGCTAATACACACAGAAATATAAGTAGTTAATGTCACTATGAAATACAGAATAGCATACATTTTCATAGTACTCTTCCTAAAAATAAGCTATTGAAATAACAAATGAGTGAACTTCACGAAGTTTCTAGACATCACCTGTAAATAATTGCTAAACAGGCACATGTCTTGTTAAAGTATAAGTATGAAGTAGTCATGTCTAACTACAAAAACTCAACATCTGTTCTGGAAAGACAAACGCATTCCTAATTCGATGTTTTGGGTATGACACCGTCTTTTGGTTCAAACTTTCTTAGATCAGTGATAACGTATATGCTTATTTCTGTTGTTTGTAATTTGTAATGTAACTTAATTTAAATTACAATAAATGAATAGCGGTTAATTGAATCTTATTGTCATAATTAGAAAATAAATTTTCAGAAAACACTTTCTTGTCAGTATGAAAACAATTAATTTGCAATTACTTGTTCCTGAAATCATAAAAATCTCTCAATGTACAAATACATATATAAATATTCCATCTTTAGCTTTAAAAATTTATTATGCCATCATCTCTATGCACTACACTGGGTTACAATAAATTACAAAGAAAAAATATTTTGTCTAAGATCAAAAACGAATAAGGTGTGAGTGGCTTGAGCAGTCTGTGGGGCCACTGGCAGTGGGACCAGGATTTATCACTAGTGCTTGAACTGCTCTTTGGAGCCCATTCTCTTTGGAGGGATAACTTGCTCAGCCTAAATATATTGAGGAGGGCCTCAAAGTAAGGTGCCAGAGTTCTTTGACTTCCCATGGGAAGCCTTACCTTCTCTGAGGAGTGGATCAGGAGGGGAGTTGGGAGGAAGGAAGGAATAGCAAGAGGAGGCGATGGAGTGGGAACTGTGTAGGTATATAAAATAAGAAACACTTGGTTGGGAGGCAGAGGCAGGAGGATCTCTGTGAGTTCGACACCAGCCTGGTCTACAAGAGCTAGTTCCAGGACAGCCTCCAAAGCCACGGAGGAAACCCTGCCTCAAAAAACCAAAAAAAAAATGAGAAAGATTGTTTTTAAAATAAAAAAAATTATAAAAATATAAATGAGATGTTTGGCTGGATTAAAACTTAGTATGATTTGTAATTCTTCATTCTTACCGCACATTCTATTGGGAGGTCACCTGAGATGTGCTCAGGTAAGCAGGTCACAAATCCTTGAAGCAATTTTTGCTGAGTTTGGACAGTTTGCGTTGCTTTCTGTGGTTCTACAGATCAAACCTAGGCTTTGTGTCTAATAGGTCAGTGCTCACCAGTGAGCTACAGCCCCAGATCTTGTTTTCCTG
Organism: Mesocricetus auratus; assembly: GCF_017639785.1. Lineage (NCBI taxonomy): Eukaryota > Metazoa > Chordata > Mammalia > Rodentia > Cricetidae > Mesocricetus > Mesocricetus auratus. The sequence continues at coordinate 5,286,048 of NW_024429195.1, forward strand.
GGACAGCACCTCCAGCATCTCCATGAGCAAGCCAAATTGGTCTCAGTTTCTGAACCTCCTCCTTCCTCTACCTCTCTAATGCTGTTTCCTCACTGACTTGCACCTGGTGAAAAATGAGACCAGAAAAGACACATGACATATGACAGAGCTGGTCAATAACTCTTTACCATTTTGCTGCCAATGATTATTTGAAATCTATAATATGAAAACATGTTGAGATCTATCCAAAATTAAAAGCAAGAATATACTGAAGACAAAGATATATTGCATTTCCTTCCTCTGTGATATAATGGGAGAGAAATAAACACAGGATTTGGGAATGAGCATGCTTTATTGCCTTGGTACCAATATTAATTCAACCCATTTTCAATATCCAGGGCAACAGGTGCAGTTTCAAATGCTTATGTCTTAGTCACTGAAGTTAAAAGTATATAAGAGAGTATTTCTGAAAACATTCATTTAGCATCTAAATAACACTGGCTGGATACACAGCTGTTTCTTTTAAATCCGTTTCTTAAGAACAGTCGTTTGGATATGTCCTAACATTGTTGACAAACATCTGTTGGATATGGAAAACCATATTATATGACAGAAGTTACTGCAAAATTATGTAAGAACCAAAGACACAGATTATTTGAAAGTGTGTATGCTGTTAGGATAAGTGCTTAAATTATTTCAGAAAAATCAGAATTTATCAGAGGATGCTAATTCTCAGAAATAAGTCAGTTGGAAGGATTCACTAACTCTGTATCTGTGTGTGTGTGTGTGTGTGTGTGTGTGTGTGTGTGTGTGTGTGAAGTCTGTGGTGACTCTAGAAGTAGAATGTTTATTGTTTTAATGTATAATCATCTTTGCAACTTTGCTATTTATTTTTGCTAATGAAGTAACTATTAACCTTCACTAAACAAGACTTGAGTATATATTTTCTTTGCATTTTATGCTGTATCTCAAAATGCTTTTAAGGTCCATGGTTCACTAAAATAGAGGCTAATAAGAAGAAAGAGCAAAGCAGAGGTCAATTATTAAAGTAGGTCATGAAAATAGAGAACAGAATATGCCTACAGTAATCTGCACCAGTTTTTAGCTTAGATATTATAAATATTGATTATTTATCTTAATGTGTAAAAACATGCGATTCATTCGTTGCACTTAGAATAAACTGAATATGTCTATAAAAAATAAAATAATGATTTTTTATACGGGCTTTGTAATTGGTTCAGGTCTGTTCTCCTTCCACCTCCACTCATAGACAAACGAGGAAAATAAGTGCTGTTTTGTTGTTTTCAATGCAATATCAAGTCTAGAAGTTGCGAGTTGTGCATTGGTGTTTTTTTTTTTTGCTACATTTTGCTTGCAACACAAAATACTCACTCTGAAAACACAGAATGAAATAATTAACCAGTCATTGCAAAGCAAATGTTAGCCCCGTGCCCAACGCAAAACAAACCACTTTTATTTCTCTGCCACAACAAATGCTATTTCTTGTCCTCGAGTTCATTTCTAATCCTTTTGTTGTGCATGTATTGTATAAACTGTGGATCCTTCTTCACAGTAATGGTGAAGTAATGGTCTTCCACTGTGTGCTCGCAGGAAGGAAGCCCATCACATTTTGCTCCTGTGGTTGCTGTTGTTGGGACAGCTTGCATACTCAGTTGCGCCTTCTGCTTTTACGCAGCTCTTAAAACTAAGCGAAACGTTCGTGAAATCAGCTACCTTCTGGGAATGAGAGAATCTCGGGCTGGCTCCCTCACTTCTCAAGAAGAGAAGCTGAATCCAGGGACCCTGTAATAACCCCTCTGACACCATGCCCAGGCAGGAGTAGAATTGGAGCTGGAGTTCACATTCCCTGAGACAGCCCACCCTTCCCTCCGGGTTCCATCTCGTCTAATGGTGTCCACAAGAGAAAATGGGCCAAAGAGGAAGTCACTTCACTCTCCTTCCGAACCCACTGCTGTAATTCTGAGGACAACGAGGTCCCTCTGAGAGGGAGACAGGTGGGTACACTCAGACTCCCATTCCTGAGGTGTGCTGGTTCAGGTGTGTCCTGCTTGAGGGACACCTGCTGTCCCTCTGCATTTTTTTCTCTGTGCATATCAAGTTGCCATTGCTTTCCCAGGACCCTTGTTCAGTTTTGAATATGTCGGGGGTTCATTCCAAATGTGATCCTAGTCTGAGATGTAAATGTAGCAGAGAAGGCGTCTTCCAGATGAAGCTGTAGCAGAGAAGGCATCTTCCAGATGAAGCTGTTATTTCATCAGGCAGTCAAAGCCGACCTAATTCTGGCATGTGACTGACAGCTTACCTCTCCGACTGGGAGGCGATTTGCGAAGGGAAACGTTTGCTAAAATAAACACAAGGCTAAACTGAGATGTTAAGTTTAAGGTGATGGGCAGTGATGTACGGTGCTGTTGTATCCTGAGAGCCCCGCAATTATCATTTCATTGTGCCGATTTGATCGCCTTAATATTTTCATGCTGGGAAAAGAATACTGGAATAGAGGCTTCCTCGGGATTCGTTTTTAAATAAAGTAAACCCATATCAAAACTACCTTTTAGAAATGTAACTAAAAGTGGTACAAAAAGTTTGAAACACAAAGATGGCTTTAAAGCAAAATTTTAAAGTATGCTTACATTAGAAATTATGCTCATGGTGTTTTAATGTACACTCAATTTGACTTAGTAATTTCTTTTGCTGTGTCAGACTTTCTATTTCAAATTTCAGTCAAGTATAAAAAATAAATATTAATTTGCGTGGTAGGGAATACTACTGGTTTCTTTCCATCAATGGTGATGAAATAAATGAAAATTAAAAGAAGGAACTATCTCACATCTATAAAATTTGTTTAAAAAAGTCATTATTCTAAGACCATTGTACATCAGAATTTGTAATTTAATTGTAAAGTCATTTATAAGTACCTTAAATTGTAAAAAATATTTAGCATCCTATGGTTTTGGATAACATACTCCCAGTATCTTGAAAAATAAGTGTAAGTTCAAGATTTTACTATATGCTCAAAATAGCACATGCATATAAAAGTACCATTGTGAAGACTTGGTAGTAGCCTGACATGGCACCCATTTGTAGCAAAAGATATTGAAGAGATGAATGAATCTCCTTGCTATATGTTTATTTAAGTAGGTGGGAGGATCTGAAGGAAAAGCAGAACGTGAAAAACTGATTGATACTATCAAAAATGTATCAATTGTATTTATTGCTCTCACTACTTCGCTCAACTCAGTTAAAATGTGAAGACTCTGGATTCATAAGTTAGATGTAAGAGGAACAAAATGCAGGATTTCCCTGAGAAATAAGAGAGACTCATCAGTGTCATGACAGACAAAATAAATCTCCACAGGAAGAAGGATTACAACACCGAAACCATAAGTATAAAGACTAAGACTTGAGATGTGAAACTAATGAGGCAACATTTTGAATTTCTCAGAAGGCAGCTGACATTTTTATAGGTATAAATGATACTGTTTCCATGATTTCCAAACAGTCCCTAACACATTGGACTTACGCTTGAAATTAATTTCTCTGTCCTGAGGTCATTTAGAAATGTGCATTGAGATAAACCAACTGACTAGTTCTTAGGTTACTGCTGTCAAGTGTTATAACATTTTGTTATACTTAAAACATGGTGAATTTTTTACAAAAAGCTCATTTCAGTGAAGGTCTGGTAAGTCTATTTAAGAAAGTAGAAATCCAATGGAAACACGTATATCACTGTTCCTTTAGAGAGAAATGTTTGAAAATATTTTTGTGACAGTTAAGTTTGGGGTGAAGTGTGTTCATCATAAATTGCAAGTAAATGTCTGTGTGACGCATTATATCTATACTTCAACCACAACAATTTTAAAGGAGAGTTAAACGTGAAAGGGACTGTGAATGCAGATCAGTTGACAGAGTGCTTGCCTGGAATGCTCTACACTCTAGATTGGATGCCCTGTACCAGTATCAGGTGGTATCAGCCCCTGTGAAAGCAGACAGGTATAGGACAGACATTCATGCATGGTGTTTGTTTTCAGTCAGGCTATGGTATACTGTGTGCATAGCTGTAATATTACACAATCTATGATGGCAACTAGAAGCTGTCCATGATGGCCCCCAGGTTCATTAGCATTAGTGTTCATTGGTGGTGTCGGTACAATTTCGTTAGACTGTATTTCATTGCCGTGACAAAAATCACTGATAGGGAAGTCTCATGCTCTTTGTTTCAAAGGGCTTGGTTTATAGGACTTTGCCCGTATGCACTCAGGTAAAGTGTCATGGTGGAGAGACTGCGTGGCAGGGACAGGTGTTCACCTGTTGGTGCACAGGGAGCAGAAAGAAGATAGATATCATCCTCCCCCCCCAAAGATCTTCTCTCATTAATTTATTTCCTTTGGCCAGGTCCTACCTTCTGAAGTTCCCTGATTCTTACAAGCCAGTGCCCCCACAAAAGATTCAGATCATTGACCCTTGGGAGAAAAATCCACATTCAGACTATACCAAATGATTTGATGAGAATGAATGCCATTCCAACTCTGAGGACTTTTCCACGTAACAACCAACTTCTCAACACTCAGTGTTATATAAAAACTTCTCAACACTCAGTGTTATATAAAATTGTTTCGCTGTTCCAAAGCGAAGTTGAATTACTTTTTAAATCATTTCATGTGCATGCATGCGTGTGCATGTATGTGCGTGTAGGTAGGTGTGGAGGTCAGAGAATGTCTTTCACGCATCGTCTCTTATTCCCCACCTTGTTTTTGAGTCATGGTTTTCTTGATGTTTCTGCTGCTGTGCTACGCACTCAACACTGCAACCTCCTGTTTGTTTCTCCCATCTTATCTCAAGGGAGCTGGGGTTACAGAGGGATATTACTGCTCTCGGCTTTTCTACTTTTTTATCTCAAAGTACTTTCCTTTAAAAATTACTTTTAAGGTAGCTGCTTTTTCTCACTGAGCAATCTCCTCAGCTTCCTCGATGTGGTTTTCAATGTAAAACTATCACTTTTTTCCTGCTTCCCACCATGTGTATCCCAAGCTCTACAGCCTTGGGGAAAGCAGTCATTCCAAAGGTAGGTGAAGCAGATCACAGACAGTCTGACTCAGAAGAACAGGGCTGATGAGGTCATTGATTTCCAAACGTTGAAGGGATGAGAAGCACCTGGGAGTCCTGTCACACTTCACATCCAGGGCTTCTCTGGACATCCGGATTCAGTAGAATTGAACTGAGTCTGAGAAAATGCGATTTTGGAGAACACAAGCTCCACAAGTGAACTTTATCATTAGGGGAGTGTTGTGAAATCCGGAAACCCTGAGCCCAACTCCATTTCTTCTGCCAGGAGAGAAGACGGAGCCAAAGATGACATGTCCAGGGAGTAATTCCGGATATGAGGCTTCCGCCGCTGAATCCTGGAACTTCTCTCTTGCCCCTAACTCCTTTGTTTGTTTCTTCTTTAAATTTTGATCTCCGTAGGATGGCTAGATGTATTCACTAGGCATGCAAAATAAATTTGATGGAAATATATAGAACCAGTCATAGGAAAACCTACATAGTTTTCATTGATCATATACACTAAAACATGCTTCACGTTGCCATGTACTGCTTACCTGTGGCGTTATATCACGGTACAAGAAGAGTTATTAATTAAAATATAAATGTATGATAAAATCAGGATGTGGTGGTTTGTACAAGAATGCCCCACCCACATAGGCACATGGTTTGGAATACTTGGTCCCAGTTGTTGGAGTTGCATGGGAAGAATTAGGAGGTGTGGGCCTTGTTGGGTGAACTGTGTTACTGGGGGCAGGTTTTACAGTTTCAAAAGACTCACACCATTCCCAGTGTTCCTGTCTCTCTGCCTTTTAGATCAGGAGGTGATCTGTCAGCTAATCCTGCCAGCACGCCTTTGCTTTGCCAGCATGAACCCTAATCCTTAGAACCATAATCTCAATGAAATGCATCCTTCTGTAAGTTGTCTTGGCCATTGTGCTTTGTCACAGCAATAGAGAAGGTAACTAAGACACAGCACCTTTACATTAAATGCAGATATATACATCTCTCAGCTGTCCCAAATCCCACTAGAGTTTCTTAGAGGCAGCCCTGTTGGAAGGGTGTGGAATTTAAAAGACACAAGTTTAAAAAGACCAAACTGGAGACTAAAGCTATATTTCCCAGCCAACACTCTGATCTACATTTAACTATATGAAATGAAATCTTAGTACATTTTATGCTATTATTTCACAAGTTCTTCCCTAGGGTGGAGCTATAACTCAGTGGTACAGTGATTGCCTACTGTGTATAAGGCCCCGAATATGTTCATTAATGTAACAACAAAAAGAAAAAGAATTGCATACATATTTTAAACCTAGAAGAGTAGGGAACAATATCAATATGAATAATACACACCTTTTTATAACTCACCTATTCTGTATGAAACAAACTGAAATGTTCCTCTGAAATTAAGATGAACTCCAGAATCTGGGTCAACAGAGAAACACTGATATGGTGTCATGGGTTCAAGTCAATGTCTATCTTCCTTTATGCTGTGTTGTCTTTCCATAACTGAAGGAAAGTGTGTGTGTGTATGTGTGTGTGTGTGTGTGTGTGTGTGTGTGTGTGTGTGTGTGTGTGTAGTAGAGTTCATCTAGGAACCTGAAAATGGAAGACAGGTCAGGAGAAGCCTATCCCCACTGCCCCCCAAAAAAACAGTACTCGACATAGAACATTCTGGAATCATTGTAGGCAGTGACTACAAGTTGTTCCTTGCTGAGGAATATAATTCTGGAAAAGTACATATAGACCAAATTCTAACAGGTCAGATTTAAGCTGCATAGAAATTTGTTGGAAGGGTATCATACAATCAAAAAATGAATGAACCAAAAAATAACCAAATCAAGCAATATCATTAGGAAGATTGAGGTACTAAGTAATTGTCTAGTACCTGATTTCATGTTTCTTAGTGTTCACTATTAAACTGTTTTCCTCGTTTTATACTTTCTAAATAGCCTCTGATTCTTTAATATCATTTGCTCCATATTCGAAGTGGTGAGCACAAACATCTGGAAAACAGGTCATGCACCTGTTTCACATCTGGCATCAGAAGAGACATACACTGTCTAAGGAGATATACCCAAACCCCTGTTTGATTCAGGTAATGCGAAACTTGTGCTCTGCAAGAGGGATTCAGGTATAAGAAAATTGAAATGTTGTTATGGCCCTTACTGGAGTGGCAACTGTCAGTCTGTGCTGTTGATGCCTGAAGTTCACGGAAAAGACGGGAACAAGTGACATGAACTTGAATAAAAATCCATCAATAGGGAGAGACTAATAGGAGTGTGAGAAAGCGCAAATAGAGGTTACACTTAAGCACTGTCATAGCTTCACCTGGTCATGGTATTATCCAGTTGCCTCCACCCTCCTTTGACATAAAGGTTGACTACTCATAGAAACATTACTACACTTTTGTAGGAAATTACCCAATTCCTGGAGTTCCAAGTTACTTGGTCTCATGTCAGTAAAATGGTCAATCTGGAAATAAAAGCCCAGAAAAACATACGATAGTAGAACTTTGTTCCTTTTGTCATGTATTGGCAGAGTGTTTTTCTTTCTGATTTGTAACTATGTATGGCTCATCCCAGACACTTACATATGAAAAGCACTAACTCTTATTTTCACTATTAAAACAAAGGACTTTATGAAAGAATAACTGGGGGGTCTGAGAAGATAGTTCAGCCACTAAAGTACTTGACTTGCAAGGATGAGCATATGTATTTGAGTCTCAGAACCCACATAAAATAGTGGGTGCAGAAGAGGTGTGCCTTTGTAATCCTAGAGGTGGGGAGACAGAGACAGGCCAATCACTGGCATTCACTGGCCAGTCAACCTAGCCTGCTTATTGAGAAAGCCTATGTCATTACATGTTTGTAATGTGTAAGAATTATTACCCAATATCTACGCCCCAAACTTCTATACACTCTTTTCTTCTCTTTTCCTTTCTTTCTTCCTTTCTTTCTTTCTTCCTTTCTTTCTTTCTTTCTTTCTTTCTTTCTTTCTTCCTTCCTTTCTTCCTTCCTTCCTTCCATCCATCCTTTTTTTTCTATTTGTTCCTTGCCTTTTTCTTCCTTTGAAATCCTAGAGAGCAAATTCAAGATTTCCACATGCTAGGCAAGTTGTCTTCAGCTGAGTTTTATCTATCATGCCTTTTCATTAGCTTCGTTCATTGAGTGTTGTAAAGGGAAATATCACAGATGGCCCTGGAAAATGGTTCAGTTTTAACACTCTGAATCTGTTACCTTAAATTTCATTCTCTTAAAATTCACAAATGTAGCCTCTGAAACAATACAGAGAAACCCTGTCTCGTAAAAACCAAAAAAAAATTTCACAAATGACCCTGGCACTAGCTGCTTCAGTCACTGGTCAATTTTAGAATATTTTAAGGGTAGCATTACATTAATATATAAGAAATTTTTACTATTTCATGATAAGGAATCAGTAGCACAGGGTTTAAGTAACTTTACCTAAAGATCACACAACAAATAAGTTCTGGTCTCCTAGACAGCTTAATGCTGTCTCATTACATACACCCTCTGAGTTGAGAGGAAACATTTTTTAGTTCTGCTGCAGATACAACTAGCACTGCTCTGTATCTGGGATGTGTTGTTAACACTTTCCTTTTATTTCTTTTCTTGATACCTTGAATTTTGCCGTGGTCGTGGGGCAAAGGGTATTCTCCCAGTACTCTTGGTTAATTAACAATCATCATATAATAGAAATTATCAGTACAGGGAAGTCGACAAGAGGTTGCAGCAGACCAACCCCTCTCTTTGTGCTCCAGGTCAATATCATGCCCATCTCTGTAGCAGAAAACCTGATGCAGTCTTCTTTTCCTCTGTGGCTCCCTCCTCAACAGCTCACAAAGATCTTCTCCCCCAACCTTCCCCCAATTCATACCATTATCCCAGCCTCCAAAACCAACAGGCATTTGCTGGGAACACCCCAAGGAAACAAATGAAACAACTGTAGATGATCGTTGCTCCCTGATCCCCTTCAAATACAATCTCCCACGCTCTACCCCAGTTCTACAACAGAGCACCAACTACAGCTGGGAACACACCAGCTGAGCAGGCCATGCCCACACCACGTATGGGTCCCACAAACCATCATTCCCTGCTAACCTCCACCTCCCAACTCTTTGCTTTATCCCAGCCCTCAACTGCAGAAGGCACCCCCAGGTAACCCACATGCCAGGCAGGCAGATCATTTTCTTCTCCCATGATTCCCCAGACCCAGTCTCCCAGTCTCATCCCCAGCTCTGCAGCAGAACATCTGAGGCAGACTTTCCTGGCCCCTGTTCCCACGATCTGTGTATATCACGTTCTTCCCCTTCTAAATCTCTCCCTAAACTATCTGCTTTATCCCAGCCCCAAACCCCAGAGGGTGGTACCCTTTGTAAACCCAAGGTCTGCTCCTTTTAGGGCAACAAGTAGTCTAAAGACAGGTCCACACCTCTCCTTCTGCTCCTCCAGAACCAAACCCCCAGTCTCATGCCCAGTTCTGTAGCAGAAAATGACTTGTTTCCTTTCCTCACTAACTCCATCTCCAATGGATCACAAAGACCTTCTCCTCCAACCTTCCTTCCCCCAACTCATCCCTGTATCCCAGCCTCCACTACCAGTAGGCATTCACTGGGAACACACCAGCTGAGCAGGCCAGGCAAACAGGCAACACACAGCCATCACACTCTCCTAAAATCTAAAGAAACGGAAACCAAGGAACAAAACAACCACTAAATAGAAATCAGCACCTAGACCTGCAACCATCCCAAACCATCTGGTGACTAGTTGTCAGTATAAGAGCATAATCAAACAGTCAGGGCACTGTGTCTCCACTGGAGCACAGCTATTCTGTCACACCAGGCCCTGAATATTCCAACAAAGCAGAAGCACGAGAAAATGACCTTAAAACCAACAATGTCAAGATGATAGACGATAGAGATCCTTAGAGAGGAAGCGAGTAAATCCCTTAAAGAAATCCAGGAAAACACAGACAGTGGAAGGAAAGGAATAAAACTGTTTAAGTTCTGAAAATGGAGGTAGAGTCAATTAAAAAAAATCCACAAACTAAGGGAATTCTGGAAATTAATAATTTAGAAATTTCAACAGGAATCACAGAGGCAAACATGATGATATAATGTGATGGGAGATCTCTCATCTATCTCAGGTATTAAAGACACAAAAGAACAAATGAATACATTGGTCAAAGCATTGGTCAAACTTTCTAGAATTCAATGAAAATAAATACGTAGCAAACCAAGACCTATGCGACAAAATAAAAGTGGTTCTAACAGGGAAGTTGATAGCACTAAGTGCCAACAAACAAAAAAAATAAATGAATAAAATAAAAAGCAAAACAAAACAAAAATCCTAGAAAATTCTCACACCTGAAAGCTCTAGAACAAAAAGAAGCAATCACATCCAAAATGAGTAGACAGGAAGAAAAAAAATCAAACACAGGTCTGAAATCAGTTAAATAAGAAAAAGAACAATACAGATAATGAAACTAAAAGTTGGTTCCTTGTGAAAATCAATTATATAAAGAAGCAATCATGCAAACTAACTAGGAGGCAGAGAGAAAATATCCAAATTAACAAAATCAGAAATGAAAAGGGGATGTAACACCAGACACTCAGGAAATTGGGAGAATCATAAGGACATACTTTAAAAACCTGTACTCCTCCAAATTGCAAACTCTAAAAGAAATGGAACATTTTCTGGCTAGGAATTACTTATCAGAGTTAAACGAAAAAGCAGATAAACTATTTAAATAAACCTTTAACCCCCAGTGAAATAGAAGCAGTCATTTAAGTCTCCCAACCAACTCAACCCGTTTTCTCTTACTGGGTTACTTTGCCCAGCCTTGATATGGGGTTTTGTGCCTAGTCATATTGCATCTAGTTAGGGCCTTGTTCAGAACACATTCCTGGGAGGCCTGATCTTCCGAAGGGAAACAGAGAAGTGAATCTAGGGGAAAGAGGGGTTGAGGTAGCAGAGGGACTGGGAGGAGTGGAGAGAAAGGAAACTGTGCTCGGTGTGCATTGAAAACCCAAACAAACAAACAAACAAACAAATCTCTCAACCTCAAAAAGCCCAGGGCCAGGTGATTTTAGTGCAGAATTTGACCAGATTTTCAAAGAAAAGTTAATGTCAATACTCCTTAAATTTATTCTACAAAAGAGCAACAGAAGGAACATTGCCTGAATTATTTTATGATGCCAAAGTTGCCCCGATACCCCAACTATATAAAGACCCAACAAAGAAAGAAACACATACAAATTTCATTTAAGAACACAGAAGCAAAAATACTCAATAAAATGCTTCAAGAACACATAAAAAAGATCCACCATGATCAGGTAGACTTCATCTAGGAGATGCAGGGATGAATCAACATATGAAAATCATTAACTGTAATCCAACATATAGAGAAATTTTTAAAAACCCTCATGGTTACCTCATTAGATGCAGAAAAGGCCCTTGACCAAAAAAATCCAACATCACTTTGTAATAAAAGTCCGGGAAAGAATAGGGATACAAGCAACATACCTAAACATAGTAAAGGTAATTTACAGTAAGCCCATACTCATTATCAAATTAAAAGAAACACTTTCACTCAAATCAGGTAAAAGAAAGGTCGTCCACTCTCTCCATACCTATTCAATACAGTACTTAAAAGTCTTAGCTAGGGAAATAATAAAACTGAAAGCGATCTTGGGGATACAAATCAGAAAAGAAGTTATGTGCAGAGGGCATAATGATAACTTCTATAGTTATTGATAAACACTTTCAGCCAAGTGGCTACACAATGATTAACTCACAAAAATCAATAGCCTTCCTATACACAAATGACAAGGTGACTGAGAAAGAAATCAGGGAAACAACACCTTTCACAGTAGACTGAAATAAAATATCTTGCGGTAATTCTAACCAAGCAAGCGAAAGACTTGTATGATGGAAAACTGTAAGTCATTGAAGAAGATATCAGAAGACAGAAAAATATGCCATGCTCAAGAGATCAGTTGGATTAACACAGTAAAAATGGCTATCTTACCAAAATCAATCTACAGATTCAATATATTCCCAATCAAAATTCTAGTAGAAATCTTCACAGGCCTTAAAATGGCGATTCTCAGCTTCATATAGAAAAAGAAAAAAATCAGAATAACTAAAACAACCCTGAAAAATAAAAGAACCATTTGAGGTTTCCTATTCCTGATTTGAAGTGGCAATCCAGAGCTATAGTAATAAAAGTGGTTTTGGCATTAAAAAAGCAGACATATTGATCAATGGAATCATATTGAAGACCCAGACATAAATCCACAGACCTATGAACACCTGATTTTCTGATGAGTAAGCCAGAAATACACACTGGAAAAAAGACAGCATCTTCAACAAATGGTGCTGGTCACACAGAATATCTGCATATAGAAGAATGAAAATAGATAAATTCTTATCACCCTGCAAAAATGCCAAATCCAAGTGGATCTAAGACCTCAACATAAAATCATACACACTGAACCTGTTAGAGGAGGAAGTTGAGAATATCCCTCAGTTATTGGCACAGGTGAAGACTTTCTGAAGAAAATACAGATAGCACTGGCAATAAGATCAACAATTAATAAACAGGACCTCACGAAACTTGAAATCTTCTGTAAGGCATAGGATTCCATCTTTTGGACAAAGTGACAGCCCACAGAATGGGAAAAGACTTTTGGCAATTCTACATCTGATAGAGGACTACTATCCAATGTATATAAAGAACTCAAGTAACTAAATATCAAAAAGCCAAATAATTCCATTTAAAAATGAGGTGCAGATTTAAACAGTGAATTCTTAATAGAGGAAATGCAAGTGGCTGAGAAACACTTACAGAAACTCTCATCTGTAGCTGTCAGGGAAATGAAATTCAAAACTACTTTGAGATTCCACGTAATTCCTGTCAGAAAGGCTAAGATTAACAACACAAGTGACAGCTCATGCTGGTGAGGTTATGGAACAAGGGAAAGACTCCTCTGTTGCTGGTAGGAGTGTGAACTCGTACAGCCAACATGGAAATCAGCATGGCAAAACATCAGAAAGTTGGTGAATTGATCTATCTACCTTGAGACCCAGGTACACCACTCTTGGGCATGTACACAAAGGACACTCCATCCTACCCCAAGGATACTTGTTCAGCTGTGTTTATACTGGCTTCATTCATAATAGTAATAGCTATAAAATGGTAAAAACCCAGATGTCCCTCAACAAAACAGATGAATAAAAGTGGTGCAATTTATATAATAGAGTATTACTAAGCTATTAAAAAATGGCATAATAAAATTTTCAGGCAAATGAGTGGAACTAGGAAAAAATCATCCTGAAAGAGGTAACCCAGACCCAGAAAAATAAATATGGTATATATTCACTTTTATATGAATATTAGCTGTTACGTATATGATAGCCAAGTTATAATCTGCATACCTAGAGAGGTTAGGTGTACAGGAAGCATGTAGGCTGTACACATGGATATCCCTGGAAGGGTTAAATAGAATAGAGTTTATTGATGACTGGGAATGGATGGGGACAGGAACAATGGGGGGATCAGGTGAGGAGAGGGAGGAAGATAGGGCAATCAGGATAGAAAGCTGTATTTGAGGGATAATATGGAAACTTAGTGCAGTGGAAACTTCCTAAAATACATGAAGATGACCCTAATGAAGTCTCCAAATAATAGGCATTTGGAATCTTAACTAGTCATGTCTTGTAACCAGAGGAGGCTTCCAGTAGCCAGACTGGGTAACTGAATTGCCGGCCTAGGTAGTATCATGGAAATCTCCTAGGCTGTTGCTAAGAGAATGGATTGCTCTTTGCAAAGGGTCAGCAGGCTCCCATGGCCAAGGATAACACCCACACACTTACTGAACATGAAGAAGTCCAGCTGCTGCCTCTATAGAGCCTTCACCCAATCTGTTCTAGTGTGTTTGCTGTGGGAAGGTACTAAGCCAGTCAGTATAAGAGAGACATGCACACCAATCCGGCCACTGCTGCAAGTTCTTTGATCGCACTATATGAAGACGGCTCTGTCCTTCCTTGCCTGCCTAAAATGCATTGGCTTAATAAAGAGCTGAAGGGTCAACAGCTAGACAACAGAGGACATGTGGGACTTCTGGGCAGAGATAGGAAAGCAGGGATAAATCAAGCAGCAGGGGTCCATTAGCCAGGCATGAAGGAAGTTGAAGATTGAGAACTGAGGAGAGCCACGTGGCAGAACAGAGATTAATGTAAATGTTTGAATTTGAATTTTAAGAACTAGTTGAGAATAAGCCTACGCTAAGGCAAAGCTTTCATAATTAGTAGAGAGTCTCCATGGCATTATTCAGGTGATGGTGGCCCGAAGAAGTCTGACAATAAGCCACAAAACTTTTGACTTAAAGTCTGTCCTGTCTGCAAAGTATGTTGGGGCAATGGACGGGTCCTAGTTAGAGTTTTTATTGCTGGGAGGAGACACCAGGACCACAGCAACTCTTATACATGAAAGCATTTCATTGGGGTGGCTGGACTACAGCTTCAGAGATGCAATCCATTATCGTCATGGTGGGGCGCATGGTGGCGTGCAGGCAGACACGGTACTAGAGAAGCAGCTGAGAGTCCCACATCTTGCAGGCAACAGGAAGTAGCCGGAGACACTGAGGAGTACTTTGAGCACAGGGAACCTCAAAGCCCACCCCCATAGTGACACACTTCCTTCAAGAAGGCCATGCACACTCCAATAATTCCACATCTCCTAACAGTGCCACTCTACGAGACCATGGGGGCCAATTCCATTCAAGCCACCTCAGGCTGCACAGAACTTGTGGGAGTAGCCAACCAATGTCAAAGCTGACTTAGCCCACTCAGCGAGACAAAACCCAAGCCTGACACTGCCTGGGTAACCAAGAACCAGAGACTAGACATCCCAGAGACCTAGAGTGAAACCAAACTCCACTGGTCTTAAGAAACACTATCAAATGACTCCTAGTGATTCCCACGACTGCTATGCTAACAGATCAGTTATCATCACATAAGCTTCCTCCAGCAGAAAATGGGAACAGGTGCAGAGACCCCCAAGCCAGACATGGTGTGGAGAGAGTGTCTAAATGTGAAGTCTCTATCAAATCCCTCCTCTCAGTGGAGATTTTAAGAGCCAGGGAAGATGGAGGACACCAGGAAAACAATGCCCCTGAATCAAATAAGCAAGACTCATGTGAACACATAAAGGCTGAAGCAGAAAGCATAAGACCTACATTGGTCTGCACCAGGTCCTCTGTGTATATAGTGCAGCTATTAGCTCAGTATTTTTATGGGCTCCTGAGTATGAGAATGAGAGGGTATCTGATTCGTGTGCCTGCTCTTGGGACTGTTTCCTCCTGCTGGTTTGCCTCATCCAATTTGATATGGTGTTTTGTGTTGTACCTCACTATATTTTGTTTTGTCGTATTTGGTTGTTATCTATTGGAAACCGGTTCTCTTCTAATAAGAGACAGAAAGGGAGTAGGTCTGGGGAAGGTAGGGAGGAGCTAGGAGGAGTGAAACCATAATCAGTTTATATTGTATAAGAAAAGAATGTATTTTCAATAAAAGGAAAAAATGAAAAGTATTCAATGCAGAAATCCTGGTCATTCTACACATGCTTAAAGGTACTCTCATTAGCTTGGGCAGTATGGAAAAGCCAAGAGTGCAATCTAGTCTAATTAACCAACTTCTAGGGCACAAAGTATGGCATAGTTCTTTGAGACTGCTGCTTAGTGGGAAATCACTCTCAGAATAATGTAGTTGGGATTTTCTGCTGTGAAGAAAGAATTTGAAAGGGATTAAAGGAAAATTCAGCTGGTAAAGACTTCAACGCCTTTATTGAATTGAATCTGCCATTATATTTATTCTTACCAGAACACATTTTTTAAAAAATGTGGCAATTTGTAAGGTTGTCTAATTCTTTAAAAATCTTAAGTGCTTGAAAAATTTCTAGTTTTGTGATTTTAATTTTCTGAGCTTATTTAAAAACTTTGCCAGATATCAGTAGAAACTTATAAATAACCCTGTCAATCAAAGTGTCAGATCATCAGCTCAGGTTATGATGAATAAAATGATGAAATGTATATAACAAATGTATTACCTGCCTGAAGTCCACATTCTTCAAAGAATGTCTGCCAAAGATAGCAACTTCTCATGTCACCCTGAACACATTATAGCTTAAACCCTTGATACAGAATGCCAAAATGTAAATAATAAATCTTCCCCATTTTGTGGAATATACTCTACATATTTTAAAACATGCACAAGCATAGTGTTTTTAAAAGATGAGATGAATCTATGGTGAATAAGTATTTATTTGAGCTTTAATTGATTCAAGGAGAAAATTCTATTCCACAAACTTCTGCTTGTCATGAAAAATAGCTTCTGTACGCTCAGTTAAAAAAAATGTTTGCCAATTACTGTCTGCTGGGCTCTGTTGATGCACAAGACAGTCTGTGTGATTACAATGAGAGGCATTTTGCTAATAATAGAGGATTAAAAGTTCATTTCTGTAGGCTTCTTCAGAATTTCAAATAGTTTGCTGACACTTTGACATACATTATTA
Source organism: Mesocricetus auratus (assembly GCF_017639785.1). NCBI lineage: Eukaryota > Metazoa > Chordata > Mammalia > Rodentia > Cricetidae > Mesocricetus > Mesocricetus auratus. The sequence continues at coordinate 5,302,686 of NW_024429195.1, forward strand.
GATTCTTACAGTCAATTTAGGATACGGCTGAGAAGGTTCTTTAACAATGGATAGTAGAGAAGAAATAGTCATTCTACCATTTTTCTGCATTTTACTTTCATTTTTATTAACCAAGTTAAATTCCCCCCCCAGTGTGGTTGCTGGTCCTTTGGGAGACATTAGTTTAGCTTACACATCCTATATGGTACAAGTTGCAAACCCATGCTATCATATACAACATAGTTCATTAGCATAAGTGAAAGAGAACAGTTCTCAGCCCTCATGGAAACATGGCTGTCTTCCCTTCACATGCCTTGCATATACATCTGTTAACATTTTTAAAAACATTTTTAAAATTTGTTTTAAAAACACTCATATTTACCCATCCATTCCTCCATTCCCTTGCCCTCCCATCCTCCCATGCTTCCCACCCCCTAACCCCCCCCCACTCCCCAGGTATAGTGAGGCCCTCCATGGGGTATCATCAGAGTCAGTCACATCATTTGGGGGAGGGCCCAGGCCCTCCTTCCCGTATCTGGGCTGCAATAGTGTCCCTCCATGGGGCATGGGCTCCCAAAGTCCAGTTATGCTCTAGGGATAAACATTTTCATGCATACTCACACTTCGTTCTGACTCGTCCTCTCCCACTGTCCTCTGTGACTCCGATTTCCTCTGGCTGGCTCCCTTTCTTTCTCCGCATGTCAGCACTTGCATTTTCATGTCACATGTATTCCATTACACCCTCTTTCTCCTCCCCCACAGTATTTATTCTTTTTCGTGTGACCCTTCTAATAATTCCACAACCTTTACATATATCCACTTGCATATGTCATTTTAAATCCAAGTTCAGTATACAAGAGAAAAATATGCAGGGTTTGCATTTCTGAGTTGTGGTGATATTCCCTCTGCGATCTAACAAATAAAGCTCGTCTGAAGATCAGAGTGAGTATCTATGCAGCAATGGTCAGCCTCACATCTTCATCACCATTGTTGGCGGATTTGGTAAAACGATTGGGGATTTTTAAAGGGAGAAATTAGTTAAAAGCGAGCTACTTCCCACATTTAAAAAAAATGGGAAAACACAGTTAAGATGGAGTTAGGTTGCTGAGTGGTTAAGTAATGCCTGATTTAAAATTGGAACAATTAAATCAGTGAAATGAGGAAATAACCAACTTAGCTGGTATAGACATACTGCTAATCCTCATCTTGATAATTCTTGGTTTATCTCTAGAAGAAGTTGGCTGATATGAGTGCCAAGATACAGGCTTTAGAAAAACTTATTAGAACAGATCATAGAGATGTTCAAATCCAGACAAGAATTTTAAGGAGACCAAATTTCAGTGTTTCATTAGAAGGTTAGAGAGAAATAGCCTAAGGTTTTCAAACAAGCAACTTTAACATATCTAGTAACCTTACAAAAACAAATGCCAAATTATAGACTCCCCCAAGGATGTACAAGAGTTAAATGGATTCCTGTGGAATGATAGACTTAAGGAGACTAGGAAAACGATAGTCTCTTATGGCATGAATTCACCTTCTGTGAAGCAGATGTTAAACTTGTGGTCAACCTGTAATACCACTACCCTCCAAGACTGGAGAGACTTGGTTACATCAGTCTTAGAGCCTGGACCTCAATTACAATAGAGAACTTTGTGGAAAGATGAGACGAAGACCATTAACAGTGAAGCAGAGCTAGAGGTGTGGAAATCTCCCAAGACCAACTTTTTGAGGAAGAAGATTATGCTGATGTACAAAGAGAATCTCTATGTAATGACCATGCCCAGGATTTATGCTACTCTGCAGCATTGAGTGCTTGGGACAGAATTGGAGAAGTAGGAAACAAAATTGAGTCATTTACTAAAGTTATGCAGGACCCAAAGAAAACCTTCACTGCTTTTTTTTTTACAAATATTGACTTCAGTGGTAAATAGAATGATGCCAAATTCAGAAGACAAATAATAATTGAATCTCTGACTTTTGATAATGCTAATTCTCAATGCAAAGGTATAATTAGTCCTTTAAAGTCAAGATAAGCACCCTTGGAAGAATGGATCCCAGATGCAATCTTCATTGAATCTCATGACCATGATGATGCTTAGATAAGAGAAGTGATTTCCAGAGATCTGAACAAAAATTAAAATGTCAAATATTTCAACTTGGTAAAGAAAGTCACCTAAAAAGAGATTGTAAACAGAGTGCTCCTAGAAACAATGCTTTTTTCTAAGAGTAATACAAATAGGATGTCCCTCCCTTCTGGATTTTGCAGAAGGTGTGGCAAAGGCAGGCATTGGACTAATGAATGTAGATCAGCAAGGGACAGTAATTTGCCATTGGGAAATTCCTTGAGGGGCCTCTCAAAGGCTCCAATGCCAAATTAAGTTCAGACATTTCCTGTCATTGAGGAGGAAACTCCTTCCCAGAGTAATTAAAGAATCTAATGCATATTATAAGAAAGCATACTGCTCTGGATGATAGGACAGCTACAGAAAAGAGAACCAAAAATTTCATGAGAAACCATAAATCAAAGTTGATAAAGATAATATTTGAGCAACAGAGATCTCTTGGTTAGAAGAGGTGGTAGTCCAGCAAACAGCATGACTATTCAATCTAAATTAACTTGTATGGCCAAGAAATGCTTCTTATTTAATCAGATATAACTTGCCAGATAGGAAATTCCCCAAAGTTAAGGGGAAAGGGTTTTGTTTTTTTTATTTTTAGGAGAATGAAGGCATCCAGCTAAGGAATCTGAAGACCACTGGACAAATGAGACATCTGAAAAATAGGGAAATTATTCAAAAACATGTAAATTCGTCTATCAATTGATACATCACATTTTCAATGGTAAAATTTCATAAATCTTTCCAAATGTTTGTTTCTGATGTTCCCTACAGACATATAATACAAATGGTCTTTTTGTAGGCCCAGAACAATTAAAACTTAAATATGGCTTTGGAGTTTGAGTGTGGCTCTCTCCTTTTCTAAACCCAAGCATGATTGTTAAAGTAAATTCCAAAATCTCTGTCTTATATCAGAAAAGCCACCTGATATGGGATAGAAGAAAAACAAAAATTTAAGGACTATTTTATTACCACTAATATCATAATCCTATGGTTTTGTTTCAACTGGTTAAAGCTTTTCTTGAGGCATGAATATTATTTCAAATTTATAATATTAACATATATATTTTAAACCTTTGTCATGATATTATTGGTCATATAGAGTACTACCTGATTCTAGAAATGGGCTTCACTTAACGTTCTGTTCATGACTTCAGGTATGAGTCTCTATCAGTTCCCATCCGTGAACCATGACCACACCTAACAGCGACCTATGACGTCTCCAAAAGGAAGATGAAGCTCCACAATGAGGATGATTCTATCAGGTCTATGACAAGGCCACTAATCTGACAAACACCACGTAAATATCAGCTAGGGAATACAAACTGCTCAGAACAATTCTGAGGTGTCTAGCTGAGATAGTCTCACAAACTACTCTATCCAGGACTTGAGATGAGACATGTAATTTTCCATTATGCAGAGACTGGACGAGAAATGATACAGCTACCCCTCCCAGGACTTGACAATTAACCCAAAGTTTTCTCTTCAGGATCCCCCACACACAAAAAGTAAATTTAAGAACCTAGCACCCATATTCCCAAGAAGTGGGGAAGGTGGATTCTGGCCATTCAGTGGGTTTTGGATATTTGTCATTGTTTAGGAGGACTGATTACAATTTGTTACTGGTAATAGTAAGGAAAAATCTAAACAAGGGAGATTAGATTCAGAATTCTTATTTTAAAAAGAAAAAGGGGGGATACAGATATGTTAGAACAAAATGGTAGATTATTGAATCTCCTCTGAAAAGAAAAGAGGGGGAAGATACAGATATAAGATTAAAAAGGTAGGTTGTTGAATTTACTTTTAAAAAGCAACTACTAGTTTTATATATTTTATATTATATTGGATGTTTATATATTGTATACAAATTTTGTATACTGATACAAATTTAAGGTTATTTTCGTTAGTCTGTAATGTACAAACATTTTAATCTTGTTCTTGGTATTATATCATTGCAGCTCATTTAAAAATGTAATGTGAATGAAATTATTGTTACAAAGTATTTAGGATAACAGAGAAATGCAGGCTATTAGTTAATCACCTATTAGAATAAAATTTGTAGTCATATTAGGTATGTTTTCAAAACAAATATATTTTATATAGACAAGTCATCTTCAAACACTTCAGAGATCCACAGAATATGGCAAGTACGACGTTTTAATGCCATACTTTTTCATGACAATGAGACATGTCTGACCTTGGCAGCACCAATCTCCCAGAAAAGATGATGGGCATCAAAGACAAAAACTTCTCATGGAGTTTACTTTCATTTTAGCATGCTGCCCAAATTGGATAGGCAGGACAGAAAAGAGAATGGTGGCAAACCTTACTAAGACAATTTGGGACAGGCCTTTAAAGATCATGCTTCATAGAAAAGTCTGTCAAATATTTCTAGGCCTTTAGGCCAAAGATGGATTCCCTTGGGTGACTGTCCAGGCAGCCAGCTATTTTTGTCATTTCTCATTTAGAGTCATTTGCTTGTACTTCCTGTTTACTCAGTATTATTTCCTTCTCTGGTCTCTGAGGGTATAGAAGACTACATAGTTATAGCTGTCCTTTTTAGCATACTCTGAAAAGAAACTCACTAAAGAGGTTTAAAGTGTGTAAGGCTGAGAGACAAGTTAGGATAGAAAGTGAATTAGGTACAAGACTTTGGACTCAGCATGATCAGACAGATAGTGGAGTATTTTCTCTGAATTTGTCAAATTCAAATGGACTAGACATTGCTGATATACTTATTGCCTGTATATATTATATATAGTTATTGTTCTTATTATATATATTTTCTTATATTAGTTATAACCTTCTTTTTTATATTAGACAGAAAAGAGGAGTTGTGACATTTTGTTTGTGATCTAACAAGTAAAGCTTGTCTGAAGATCAGAGTGGGGTGTAGAGCCACTAGTTAGACATAGAGGCCAAGCAGTAGTGGCACACACCTTTAATCCTAGCACTAGAGAGGCAGAGGCAGGTAGATCTCTGTGAATTTAAGGCCACCCTGAGATAGACCCAATCTAAAAGAGAAACATCCAAGTGGTGATGGCCCACACCTTTAATACCAGCACTAGGGATATAGAGACAGGAGTGGTATGGCTGGACAGAGAGGAATATAAATCAGGAGACAGGAGCTCATTGCATCCAGTCTGAGAATTTGTGGAGACAGGATCTTACCTATGTTGGTCTAATAATTCGGTAGAGCCAAAAGGTCTCTTTTGTGGATGGCTCCTTTCCTTCTCTGATGTTTCAGCATTTACCTCTATATCTGACCTGGGTTTTTTTATTATTAAGACCAATTAGAATTTGAGCTACACTAAGTCCACTTTACTATGCTCAACGCAATGAGTTCCAGTCACGCCTGTGTTCTTTAAAATGTCGTGATTTCGATTTTCTTTACGGCTGAATAAATTCCCTTGCGTGTATCTGCCACATTTTCTTTTTTCTGTACGCCAGTCAATGGAAATCTAAGCTGATTCAATTTCTGGATTATTGTAAATGGTGTGACAATAGCCATGGATGTCCAAGTATCTCTGCAGTATACTGACTTAGAGTCCTTTGCAAATATGCTCACCAGTGGTATAACTGAAGTTCATGACAGCTTTTGAGGAACCCACACAGTGGTTTTCACGGTGGCTGCACAAGTTCATACCTACACCAGCAATGTCTGACAGCTCTCCTCCAAATGCTCTTCAGGGTTTGCTGCCATTTGTTTTCTTGACGTTAGCCATTTTTACTGTGGTGTCAGATTCTCAAGGCAATTTTAAATTGCATTTCCCCAGTGGCTAAAGATGTTAGACAGTTTCTCAAATTATTATTGGCATTTGCATCTACTCTCTTGAGAACTGTCTATTCAGTGCCCTGGCCCATTTGTTAACTGGATGATTTGCTTAGAAGGTATTTAATTTTTACACTCTCTATATAAATCTCCTTTCTGTAGTATAGGTGACAAAGGTTTCCTTCCATTTTTCCATGTCCTTCTCTAGGCTTCTTTTCCTGTGGGAAAGCTTTCCAAATTCTTAAAATCTCATTTGTCCACTCTTGGAATTATTTAAAAAGGGCTGTTCAGTCAATGTTTCCATCAGGAAGTGCTGGGATGCTAATCTGAAGGTGTGGTTACCAGAGCTGGTACTAAAAGGTTCTCCAGCATGAAGAAACACAACTGCAGAGCTTGGGGCAGACTTGTACTCCAAGGGCCCAGAATGACAAAGCAAGGGAACAGAGTTGGGGTTGAAGACAGGGACCCCGTGCAGCATTCTAAGACTTTTTTCCTACTGATGTTTTTTAATTAAATGAAAAGGGATGCCCCTTGAGACTTCTAACATGATCTAGCTTTGGTGAAGTAATTGTAGTAACTATGATAAAACTTGAAAGAAAGATGACTGTGGAGGAATAGTACAAGCATCCAAGAGATGGATTTTGGAGTTTTCTTCTCATCTGTTATCAGTAGATCGTGATAAGCTGTGTGGAGGAGTGTATTCTGAAGTCAGAGTGAATAAAATTAATAATCAGATTTAAATCTATACATAAGGTATGGGGGAGATCAAAAGCTACTACAGTGCCAAACTGAAAACATGCACACAAGTAACATTATATGGACTGAGAAGGTTATGGTTAGGAATATATATGTATATAGACATATGCCCATAACAGTGTATAAAAGGTCATTGAGTTGAAGGACTGTTGGGAGGGTTATTTGGAGGAAGGAGACAGGAGGGAGGAAAGGGAAGGTAAAATTGTTGTAATCATGTTATAATCTCAAAAAAAAAACCTAGTTTGATACATGGTTAGTTTGTAGATTTTGCAGATGGTATATGATGGGGGAAGTCCTTCTGTGTGCATGTTTGTTTTATTGTTTGACGAATAAAACACTGTTGGCAAATAGGGAAGCAAGATAGGTGGGACTAGGAGAGGTGGAGGATTCTGGGAAACAGGGCCACAGTCATATGGACTCCAGAGGAGTAAGAGGTCCTGACGCTTTCTCTGGTAAGAGAAGACCACGTGGAAATACTTAGATTAGCATTTATGGGTAAATAATTAAGTCAGAGCTAGCTAACAAGAAACCATAGTAAGTGGTCAAAGGCTTCATATTTAATATAGCATCTGGCATGTTCATTTGGGACTGACGTGTCCTGGGACCAGGCTGGCGGGAAGAATGTTTGTTACAAGCATATATGTTTGGAGAGATCTCAGTGGGTACATGAATGTGCTAAATATAAATACTGGGTAGATTTTATTTTAATCATATACAAACTGTTCACTAGGTATCATTAATGTATGGTATAGCTATGTTTCTTTAAATTGATCAAAAATTGAACAGGTCACTTTACCTCCTCCATTAATTTGGGTAAATTATGAGACTTAGAACAGGAAAACACACAAAATATCTGGGCATCACCATTTCTGTATTAAATTAAGCCAGCATTTGAGAATAAAAGTTGTGTTTTGAAGAACAGAGACAGGCTACCAACACACTAGGAAAATTATAGCTTGAAAATAGCACCTCTTTGTCATTTTAAAGTTCAATATACATAGTGATTACCCAGTGTTTTTGCTGTTTTCTATGCCATCCTGAATATTTAGGATCGCTAAAAATTTCACGCTCCCATTTTGTATATATATGATGCATTAGTTCGGTGAGAGGAGAAGACAGTATGCATTTGTCAGGACACTACTTGACTTGAGTTTCCAGCAATATAAGTCAGCAGTCATAAGAACTAATTGCAAGGGGATTGAATAGGAATTGATTTGGAATTATGTAACCAAAGAAAATCACTATCAATTCCATTCAGTTTTATCTATCGTGTGAAGGCAGCAGAAAAGGGAGCTGCCTGGGGACGACCATTATGTATTGCTTTTAGTATCTGAAGAGAGAATTTTCTTAGCAGCCAAACCAAAAGTTTGAATAACTCTGTTGTACAGTTGAACACTGAAAGAAGTTGAGGGAGAAAAGAAAAATAAAAACAGACAACAGAAAGGAAAGAAAAGGACCGGAAGTAAAATGAAAGAGCTGCCACACATTTCAGTGTTGTTATTCCCATAGAGCAGAAGTTAGCAAATGTTTCCACAAAGCACTAGCCAGTAAATATCTCAGACTCTGGGGCCCGTGTGTTGTCTGCTACAGCTGCTCAGCTCTGCTATGGTAGCAGGAAAACAGTCATTGTACCCAAGACTACACTTGACTTGTTCCTGCAAAATGTCATCTACGAAATCAGGTAGCTGGAGGGCTAGCTCCATGATTAGCAGCATGCTGACCCCTGCTATAGAGGGGAACAGCCTCCCGTCTCAGTGCTAACCCTGTGTGGAGGAGAGTGCTGTCTCACAGGCTTTCTGTGTCCGACTTAACATTTGGTAAGCTTAGCGCTTCAAGGACTCCCTACCGGACCGTTATTTTCATTTAACAAAGTTCCACAAATGTCATGCTTAAACATAGTAGCAGACTACTAAGCAACAATTTGTTCATTTATTCAATCCTGACATAAGAGATGACCTGTAAATACATTTTGTGAGGGGGGTTGTTAGAAAGGTGAATCAGAGAAAGATACATCTGACAGACATCATGATCTTTCTAGAAACTTTCTAGGATCCAGCTGAGGCGAGGAATAACAGGACCAAAAAAAAAAAAAAAAAGACTTGCTAAACTAGCCTTTGTTGGCTCAGTTTCTCTAAGATACTCTGCTTTTCAAGTAGTATTTGACTTGGATCTCGGTTCTGTGTTTTCAAATAAGGCTTAGACTTGCTTGTGTCTTTTGGAGAAGGGAGGGGAAAGATGGGAAATCAGGTTAATGCTACATTTTACCATGTGGAGCCTTCTTTCTTATCACCTTATATACGTAGGACAAAAAATTAATCTGCTGAACTATGTCACCGCTGCTTCTGGATGTGGGAAATGGATACAGATTTTTTGCCTAGCCTTTCCCCTCTCAACCTGCTTTCTTTTTGGCTCATGTTTCTTCATTCTAATAACAAAAGTGGGGAAAAGATGGGGAAACATGAAGGGATGTAACAGAAGTGGGCTAACGTATTAGTTATTTTTTTCTGGAAGTTTTGGCAGAATGGCATCCGTAGGCAACTAGAAAGAGACAAGTCAGTTTGGCTCAGGGTGTCAGGGATTTTCGTCCATGCCTAGGTCAGTGCACTGGATCAGTCGTGGTGACAAGGACACTCCCCGTGGTGCCTTAGAAGCAGAGACCAGGTACACACTTTGAAGGCACACCTTTGGGAACCTTGTCTTCCCAATTAGGACCCGACTCTCAGCCTGCCCGCAATTTCCCAAAATAGTGCCACAAGCTTAGAACCAAGACTTAGTACATGATCTGAGGATGTGGGGAGGCAGGTCACCTTCAGATAGTAACGACTAGGCTTTGAAGACTCACAGACTAGAAAACAAAGAGCCAATACTGACTTTGTCTCTTTTAATCTCTACTTCTTCAAGCAGAAGCAACTTAATCTACAGGAACTAAAAGAGTTAAAAGCTTAGGAAGCATCAGAAATGAATATTATTCACTTAATCTGAAGGCAAAAATGATACGATGAAAGTTTAAAGTTCATTTCAAGTAAAACTTAGGACACACAAAAAAAGGCGCATGAGGCTGGGCGTTGGTGGCTCACGCCTTTAATCCCAGCACTCGGGAGGCAGAGGCAGGCAGATCTCTGTGAGTTCGAGACCAGCCTGGTCTACAGGGAAAGTTCTAGGACAGCCTCCAAAGCAATACAGAGAAGCCCCATCTCGAAAAACCAAAAAAGAAAAAGAAATGCATATAAAAGTCAGCCTGAGCTTCTCCACAGTTTTTTACCCTGAACAATTGAATTTGCAAAGTATCTGGCAAAAGCCACTGCAGTTTCTTGACCAAAGGAAACTAAAGACAAATCTTTAAGAATCGTGTAAATCAATATGTGCAAGTTTGGAGTATGAAATTGTTTTTTTAACAATTCACATTCATATTACCTCATAAGTGAAATTAGAAAGATGCTCAGTTAACAAAACATCTTAAGAAAATATGCTACTTTAAAGAATAACCCAATTCCATGTGTTGTGATCACATGTTTATAAAGACTTGGGAGATGATGTTTTCTCAGCATCCAGCCCAAAAAACATATTATAGTGAATGCAAATGCATTTATAAAAGAAACAAATTAATCCAGGGCAGCAATAAAAACGAGATGCACACTTCTTTCATTTCGCTGTTTCAAGTTTCTGTAGTCATATGTTGTGGTCTCTGAGCTATGATATTTAGAACCTGGAACAGCACAGGGCGATTCTACCAGTAAGGCCATCCAGACTTTCATGGTTAGTGACGATCCCTCTGCAGATGTTTGCATATGTTTCCAGTTTGGTTTCAATGTCTTTTCTCAGATTGAATGCCAGGCCCTCCCACTCACAGTTCCATACAGTATAACACTTAGTAAGAGCTAAAGTAATTTATGTACTAAATATAACACATACAGATGCAATATGCCACAATGTTTAAACTTTGCTGGTGTGACCTAAGGAATTGTGCTTTGACCTCTTGCCAATCTTTGATCCAGAGGAATCACTGGATTGTGAGGATGAGACACTTGATGTGTGTACTGGGGAATGTGTACTGGAGAAATGAGACTTAAGGGGCTCCAGTTTACTCTCCCTTTTGCATGACTCAGAAAGTTAATTATCAGATGGATCCCAATACATCTTCTCAAGATCATAAAAAATGCAAAATCCTTTTTGTCAGTATTTGGGCATCTCTATGGGCCTGTCCTTGGGGTTCTGAGAGGAAACACCCTCAGCTGCAGCCACTAAGAGCACCACCTGTGCACATTCACTACGTTCCCTTTTAAAAGGACCCTGCCCAGTTCCCATCCACATCTCTTTCTCTGTCTCTCTGTCTCTATCTCTGTCACTCTGTCTGTCTGTCTGTCTCTCTCTCTCTCTATCTCTCTCTCTGCCTCTCTTTCCTTTCTCCCTCTGCACCTGTCCCTAGAAGCCTGCCTCTCTGCCATCCCCTTTCCCCCTTTTAGGAACGCTTTCTCTAATTAAAAAAAAACACCTCCCCCTTGAACTCTGTCTCGCGGCATCTTCCTTTCTTGCGCCACGTTTTAAAAATTACAGCACCTTCCATGTGTGTATCCTTCAGGTCAAAAGCAGAGATGACCTTGTGCCTGCTGTGTCTTCTCATCTCATTTCACTAGCCAGACCCCAAGAGCTTCAACAAACAGGCCGTGGACACGCTCCTCTAATGGCATGATTCACCACCGTCAGCAAAGGTGACATTGAACCAGAGCAGCATTTTCACGTCCTAACACTGGCGATGGGACCTGTGACTTTGCAAGCTACTGCAGGAATTGTATCAGGGTGTAGCGTGTCCCTCGGCGCAGTCGTCGTGGGGGGACTTTTGCTAATCATGCCCCTTAGGTAGCACATGGTGCTCATCTCATTTTTTATTTGGTTTTTCTTACTTTTCTGGTGGCTCCATCCTTTCTATATGGGACAATCTCTCCCAAACCCACCTGAATTCATGTGACCACGCTGCCAACAAGCAGGTTTCAATTGCTTGATCTTCTAAAACATCTATTGTATCTCTTTATTGTTTCATAGATATTATGTCTTCCACTTATGTACCTTACCAGGGCAAACCTTTTTCTTTTCAACCAATAGGAATTGTCTTTGGTTTGGGATTCTGTCTTGAAGCTGGTTGCTGTAACGATGATACTATGTTTTAAGTAGGTCTTTGAAGGAGAAAGATGAAAAGGGATTATTTATATGAATGCCATTCCAGCCTATTTTTTGTATTAGAAACAGGCAAACACCAGCCAACTGGGGGGCTGGAGTATCATTATGCTTAAAGGTAGGACTTCACAGGGAAATCCTCCTGTCTTTTAGATTTTCAGTCTCTGATGGTGTTTGGAGGTTTTCCTTTCCCTTCTTGGTATTCATATTTAATCTGCATAAAATATCCACCTTTATCATTTAACTTGTAACTGTTTTCAATATTGTTTATTTTAATAATTTTGCAGAGTGAGATATATTCTTACTTTAAACAAAACTGCAATTTCTTATTTCTTAGTTTTTGTTATAAAATACAACTGATTAAAATTGGCTATAAATTCTTAATAGTATACCCATCTATCTCTATTATGGAATAAAACAGTTTCAAGATCAATTTCCTCATAGAGCCCCATTAAAATGCTGAGCAATCGATGGCTTGACTTCTCAAGTTTCCATTTACAAATTCTGGGAATAAGTCTTCCTAGCATTGCTTACAATTAATGCATTTTCTTAAGGTTGTTTAAAGGTAAGCCCTAGATTTATAAACACCATAATAGACATTATGAAGAATTGACTTCACAAGGGTTATCACTCCTGATAACCACAAGCAAGATCTTTCTGGAAATGATCATGGAAGGTTGGTGAATTTGCTGAAAGGGGCATCCACTTTGATATTGTATTCTAGAATTTGTGGAACATTCTGTTGCCCTAAAAAATGGTGTGTACTTACATCTAGTAATACCCTATGTGATTGCTGTGATGCGTCTGATGTTAAAGGGTGGAACTCATTTTTTCAAACATTTTTATGACTCCTCAATGTAGCATTATTTCTTATGTGTCATGGATTCATTGCTGTGGAAGAGAAACGAAAATCTTACCTTCTCTGCATCTGAACTTTGTTAAAGAGGGTGCACGCTTAATTCAGAAGAACCGAAAGCAACAGATCATGCAAAGATTTGGGGATAAGGCATAGCTGGCACAGGAAGAACCAAGGCCCAGATCTAAGATAAGAGTCCTTCCTCTCTGTGTGTTTGTTTGAACAGAGATGTGCATGATCTCAGTCCAGAGAACAATGTGCTCATCTTGTCATGACACTGGTGGTAGAGAGGGTACTGGTGACAGGGGCCTATTCATTGAAGATACTTCGTTAAGTGACACCTCATGAAATGGAACATTGACACTTCATTAAATCAAAAGTAAGTAAAAGTCCATAGGCCAATGGAAAAGAGAGGGCATTCAGACCAAAACTGTTAATGGATCCATGTTGAGAGACATAACTAACGAGCTACGCCTTGAGAAGTCCAAGTTTACCTGTTTGGCTGGAGTACAGAGGGGTGGCAAGGCTGTTGGAGAAGGGTATTGGCGGGGGGGGGCAACAAAAGAAGACTTGATACGGGCAGCAAACAGCAGGAACACCATAAACAGTGATAACTTAAATAACCAGTCATTTGGTTTTCGAAAAGGAAGCTCGATTATTTCAAAGAAGAACGTGAATTTCCAGGTCTTTCCCTCATGGGATAAATGGAGCTGCAGCAGCGGTTATCTTTCTCAGCCCTAATTTTAATGAGGAAAGCAGGGTGTTAAGTGGCCCAGTGAATACCCTTTTCCCCAAGAGCACCTCTTTCTCAGCAGGGAGGAGTTCTCATTCCCAGAAGCTTCTAGGAGGACTCTCCCTTCAACAACCTGGGCAACATCTAGCCAGAGGCGAGCAATCTGGGACTTGGTTTTCATATCACAACTATAGACACGGTGTCTGCCAGAGCAAATTTCATCACATGGAGAACTTCAGATTTCCTCTGCTTGGCATAGGATGGCCCTACAGGCATGGGCCTCTGGCTGGAAGGTCAGTTTGCACTAGTTTCATTTTCATCTCAGTTCTTATTTGTGTATTTAAAATGTGTATGCGATCATTTATAAGTGCTGTTGAGTCTTTCTGCTTTTCCCTAACAATCTTTTTTTTTTGAAGTTTTGTGGATGAGATGTGTTTTACCTTAGTTCTCTTATTGTTTTGCAACCTACCATGCAAATGATTTTTACAAAATTCAGCTTAATTGAACTGCTTCTAAGCAGTTTTGCATTATCGCCTTAACAGGCTTTTCTGCTAGGTCTCAAATGTGACTTCTGATGACTTTGTTAGTCATCAGGTGAATAGCGAGTTGTGTGCATTGCTTTTTGTCTTCGGTGAAGTGAAAAATGTTCCAGGTAGAACACAAAAAACTGAAAATCTGTATTTATCTTGCTTTCTAAGCGAACTACCCAGCGACCTATGTTTATTCCTTGACTAAAGGAAAAGCTGGCAGATCCACTGACGATGATCTCCTGGGTTTCACTGGTTTTCCTTTTTCATGCTACATTAAATAAAGGAGTCTAAACAAATTCCTGCCTGCTTAAAATGCATCCTTTGCTTATGCCACAGGACATTTATCTTGATGTTAGCTTTTCCTGCCATAAACGGGGAAACAAAGGTGATTGATTTGCTGTTGCTGTTGTTACGAAGAACTGACTTTAATTCAGTGCAGTTTCACTTGGGGTTTTTGGCGGTGAAAACAGCATTTCCTGAAGTGGGAGCTATAAAAAGATTAAAATGACACCTTTCTCAGTAACTGAGAACAATTACAAAATTTGCAGAGGAAGCCCTGGGCGGCGCATGCCATAAAGTTTTAGCTTGTTTTAGAAATCAGGTGAGTGGTTCAGCAATAGAGCAGTGATGAACTGTGAGGCCCCTTCATACTCTTCTCCCTAACAGAGACTTCTGGATCCCCTCCTCTAAAGATGCGCTGGGGCTCAGAACTCCTCATGGCCAGGGATTTTCTACCCTCCCGGCATGAGGACTTTACCATCGGATATCTATTATGACATTCGTTTTACATCAGCGCTGACTTAATACACACTGAAAAGGGTAAGGAATGACAAGAAGTTAATATTACATGCAGTAAGCTTAAAGCATTGTGTGTGCTAACTGGGCATTAAATATGAAACTTTGATCACAGTAATTATCTCCTTTCCTTCCCAAAACAACACAAAAATCACTTTAAATAAGACATAAGCCTTACTGTATGTAAGCAGAATCATGGGAAATATTCCATTAGAAAAAGCACTGTAATAAATTCAGAGGCAGCAGAATAATGTGTAGAAGGAGCAGAGAAGGTTAAAAGAAACCCTCATAGACCACTCGAAGTGGGTTCTGCAGGTCACGAACTCTCGCCCTGTGAATCCCTGAGAGCTTCCGGTTGGACGAAGGTGGGAACAGGAAATACCGAGCCCTAAGCAGTTGATTGAAAACCCCTCTCTCACTCTACAAATATATGCACTAGGAAAAGAAACGCGTAGTCTCTGAGGAGGCTGATGACTGAAACAGGGACATCAGCCAGCATGGAGTTAGGGGGACACTGGGTGAGGAAACCATTCAATATGCATCCTCTACACACTTCTCGGCTGTGTGTTTTCAGAGCAGTCTGTTGCATATTCATCTCATTTGGAAGAAAATTAAAAGGTAATCAGTGAAAGGCAGTTGAAAGTCCTCAAATACCGGATATCTAGATGCTGAAGCATAGCCCTACACATTGCGGGGAGTTTTCTCTAGATAGTTTTTTTTTGTTACCCAGGTCTATCATCTGCCATCTTCTCAGAACAAAATGATAACAAGAAACTATCTTTTCAAAGAAAAAACAAAAGCCTATAAAGACATCATTGGTGGAAACAGACCAGAAGCATGATAATACCCATCCCTTTGTTTGGTCTGACGTTCATTTATACAGAGAGAAGTTGGAGAAAAGAGATGAATAATTTACCAAAGATGAACTAATAACTCCTACTTGAAGGAGTTTCACTTTTTAGGTTGAAAGAATGTGCTGAATACCCAGAAGAATTAATGAACTCAAATGGCCACATGAAGGAATATTATTATACAGTTTCTAAAGGTGAATATGGAAGGGCAGATTTATTTTCAATTCAAAATGCCAATCCAGTTAGCACATTAGAATCCAAGACGGAACAATATTGCTAAAATTCCTAATGAAAAATCACTTTGATTCTATAAATTGATACATAGAGTTGGCGTCATTCACCTTTGAGAACTGAAAAAAAGACATTTTAATTGTAAGATAGTTAATTAAAAGCATGGGTCTCTCGTTTGTCCTTCCTTACAAACTGCCTTGGCATATAATTCATAAAAAATATGCAGGAAAGAGAAAGAGGGTGACTTTCAAGAAACCCTGTCTTCCCCAGAAGAAAGAAATTCAGAATGATTAACGAATTCTAGTTCTACTAACTTATTCATCTTTTTTTCCTAGTGAAGAAATAGGTACCAGATCATTAATTAAACAAACTCACCCCAGTGAGAAGGCTCACTAGATAAAGACCCTTTCCACTCAGCATGATGAACTGAGCTCAGTGTTCAGAACCCACGTGATAGAAGGAGAGAAAGGAGTTCTTTGACCTGCTGTGGAAGGTGCCTCCCACCCCAACCCCTGCGCACGAGCACACACACACACACACACACACACAGACAAACAGAGAGAGAGAGAGAGAGAGAGAGAGAGAGAGAGAGAGAGAGAGAGAGAGAGAGAGAGAGAACAAACTAAGTAAACTGAAATGAAATCAGAGTAGTGGCTGATGACTAGAAGTTTCTCACCTTTACAATACCATTGCCTTGTGTTTAACAGCTCTGTGAGAGCACAAGAAAGAGATAAATAGATAAGGTGATTTTAAGATGTCACAATTATTAACTTTACTTGGAAAATTCATATAGTAATAGATATAAGAAATACACATCCAGATAGCCTCCAAAACAATACAGAGAAACCCTGTCTCGTAAAAACCAAAGGAAAAAAAAGAAAAGAAAGAAAGAAATACACATCATTGTTCCGTCAGCGTACATATGTATACAACAAAACTTGTAGACTGTCTACCCCTTTGCCTCTCATCGTGTAGTGCTGGGCCACAAGTGGATGACTTGTTTTTGTGTTTGTTCCATACACGTTTGGAATGTCATAAAAATGTCATCTCTCGGAAACTGACCTTACGTTACGTTCTAGTAGTCTGAAGTTGAAGGTCTTACATTTACATCTGTGTTCTTTCTGAGTGGTCAGTGACCAGAACCAAAATGGCAAACACTGGAGGGCCTTGCTGCTTGGAGGTTGCAGTCCATTATGTCTGGACAGCTCTCTCAAACGCAGCACAAAGTGGAGGACTCTCTTCCCTCAGCAGGGGCTTCCTACTCTCTGCCTGACCTTATTTGAAAGCTGTCTCTGAGCCTAAATGCCTGACATATCCTAAGTGTGACCTTTAACATAGTTCTCTGTAAATGCTCTCCCCCGGCTGCCCATGTGGTAATTAGGTGTTGTGCTCCAGCTGTATCATAGAAGCCTGTGCCAAATGCAAATGCCCCAGCCACTGTCCTCATCCTATATATTCCCCTTACTTCCAGTTACCTCTTTAAGTAATACTTTGTTTAGCATCCATCAAAATATGCAGAATTATGTTGGGAATTTTCAGTTTGACACCAGAGAGATGGGATTAGGAGAGATCTGGCTTTTATTAGCCCATTGTTTTAAGAAGACAAATAAAATGATACATATTTATCGTGTGTAGCATATTCTGAAAATATATGTGTATTACAGAGCAGCTACATAGATCTAGTTAACATATGCGTTCATTTACTTATCCTTTTCTATGGGGAAAGACCTAATATCTTTGGTTTCTAAGCAAACTGTACATTGGTATGGACCGTGTTCTATAATAGATCTCTTCAACTCGTTCTTTCCAGCTTGTACTTTCTCTTAAACCATTGTTTCCCCAACCTCCTCAACCTATCCCAGTAACACAACCCTGCTCTGCTTTTATGAGCTCTAGGTTTCTTCATGCATATGAGAACCTGTGACATTCATTTTGTTGTGCCTGGCTTATTTTCCTTGTTACAAGTCTCTCCAGCCTCAACTATGTTGTCATAATAACAGAATTTCTTCGATTTTAAAGGTTAAGTGAATGCACTTCGTATTCATGAATATTTTAAATATTCGTCCACCACTGATAGGCACATTGACGCACATCTGGGATAATGTGAACAGGAATGGGAAAACACGGTAGTGGATATAGTCTGTTTGATGTTCTGATTTCATTTGTAGGATCATCTATAAGATTAATTTCTTAGTTTCTTGTGACTTACTCTAC
Organism: Mesocricetus auratus; assembly: GCF_017639785.1. Lineage (NCBI taxonomy): Eukaryota > Metazoa > Chordata > Mammalia > Rodentia > Cricetidae > Mesocricetus > Mesocricetus auratus. The sequence continues at coordinate 5,320,692 of NW_024429195.1, forward strand.
AGATTTCCACAACGACTGCACTAATTTCTATTGCCATTAGTTTGGTCCATGTTTCCCTACATGCTTGTTATCTTTTGTTTTATATAAGTGCTATTCTAACAAGGATGAGTAATGCCTTACTGTAGTTTTACCTTTAATTTTCCTGATGATTAATGATGTAGAGCATTTGTTCATATAGCTGTTGCCCTCCTGTTTGTTTACTATTGAGAAATGCCTATCTATATATTCTGCTCATTTTAAAATAAAACCACTCATATTCAGTTGTGAAATTTCTCAATAGTTGGAATACTAAACCTCTATTAGACATACCGTTGGCATATTTTCTCCCATCCCATTTTATTATTCCTTCATTCTATAATTCCATTTGTTGCTTCTCTGTTATATAGAGGCTACTAATTTGCTGAAATCCAATTAAACTGTTTTGGGTCTCTCTATATCTCTGTAGTCCAGACTGGTTTTTAAATGCACAAATCTGCCTGCCTTGCCCTGAAGTACAGGTATCATGGGTCTTCATTGCTATGACTGGCCATTTTGGCTTTTGTTTCATATGCCTCAAGGGCCCTATCAAAGAAGTATTGTTTCACTGAAATTAATCATAGGAATTTTATTCTAGAAGGTTTTCAGTTTAAGGTCTTACATTTATATTTATTCATCTATTTATTTTGATGTTTATTGTTAGTGCGTGCAAGGGGTTGTCACATGTCTTGGCACACAGGTGGAGGCCAGGGGACAACTTTGTAGAATGGATTCTGCCTTCCTGAGTTATGTGGGTCTAAGGCGTGAACTTAGGTTGGGGTCCAGACTTGCACAGGAAGTGTCTTTGCCTGACAAGCTGGGTGAGCAACCTATGAATTTAGGGTTCAGCTTTCCCGTGACTACTAAGTCATATTTTTAAAATTATTTCCTTTTCAGATTATTCAAGTTTTGTAGCTGTCATCCCTATGTGTTTATTCTCCTGTATTCTTATATGCCAACACCTTCTTTTAAAAACAAGTACAGATGAACAGGAAGTTATAGAAATCTCTCCTACACTGACACCAAATCTCCCTCAGTGTTACCACCTTACACAAATACAACAGCTAAGCCAACATGGTTATTATTTTGCTTAAGATTAGAAATTAGAAGTTAGAAGGGGCGGAAGGAGAAACACGAGCCTGGGTACAGAACAGATACCGCCCCATACAACACAAGCCATGGAGAGCACATTAACCATAGTTTACTACAGAGACCGAATAGGAGGAGACAGACATGATAGAACATGAGTGAGTAAGAGAGAAGAGGATATAAGAGATAAGAGAGGATAAGGCAGAGGTAAGAAAGAGCGACTACGTGGAGGTGGTCCCTTAAAAGGGAAGGGTCGCACATGAGTACTGAGTCATTAGGCAGCCTGGCAAGGAGTGATACAGGGATAACGTGGACATGCCACTGGGTGTGACCTGTCCATTAGAGGAGCGAGGTCAGTGTAATGCCGGAGTTCCTACAAACATACTATCCTTACTGTTTATAGATTGTATTAGATTTTCATGAGTTATTTACATTCATATTTACCTGGGTCTATATTACTGTCTTCTATAGAGAGGCTTATATCACCACTAGCACAGAAAAAACTGTAATCGTCCCTTCAGTAGACACTCTTTTGTTACCCAGCCTTACCAAACCCAACCCCTCCGTAGTCCTTCCCTGACTCTGACAGGGTTTTCTGCAATCTTCATCACAAAGCTATTTCCTGAAGGTTATTGTAAGTCATATGGTATCTATCCTTTTCATGTTGGCTTATTTTCACTCAATATAATTTCCTTGAGCTTCTTCCAACCCATTACATGCATCAATAGTTCATTTATTTTTATGTATGAATAGTTTTTCATAGAAGAGTTCAATCATGCATCTGTTTATGGAATATTTTATTTTGCAGTTTTGGTCTACGACCAATATTATTTCCACATGTGGTCCTGTACTAGGGAACAATTGTTAGATCAAGTGCTAAATCCAGTTTTGGTTTTGATGGAAACTGTCAAATTATTTTTACAAAGGAAGTATGCTTCTGTGGATTCCAATAAGAAATATATAAGTATTTAGTTTACATTTTGAAAATATTTTGCCTTTGAAATAGACATGTAGTAATGGTATGGCAGATAGCATTTGCAAGGTGGACAGCTTCAAGGAGAAAAAAAATTCAAAATTCTGTAGAGGCTCCTTTTCAAAGGCCCAACACTAAACTCATCAGCCCATTGACGCAAGGTCAGGAAAGGACCACATTGACAGTTTAGGAGGAAGAGACTCAAAGATGCAAGTGCAAAATGCTGCCTTAGGAAACAGGTGAGCGGCAAATCTAATACGCTGAGACACAGACTCGGTTTCTAAGATGCCATGGTTGCCTGCTGAGGAGTACTAACCTTAGCTAACAAGACAAGAATCAATTTCCAAAGGATCACACTCTTTCCAAAACAACCAAGTAGGGAAAAAAACAGCCAAGGAAAATTCGTAGGAATACAAAAATATCTTGGTATGAATTATGTGACATCATAAGCACTGTAGAGAAACATGGAGATGCAACTTACAAGCAAGAAAATGTTATTTACAGCAGCTGACCACAAATGACAGGAGGAAGCATCATCGCTGCCTAATCTTCGCAGTGCTGTGAGGCATTCAGTCAAGATTCTCTGCAGGGGTGGGGGTGGGGGGCTGTCACAAAAGGTCAGCAGGAAGCCTTGGCCAGACGCAGAAGGAAAGCATAAGATTCAGGAGATGCAAACTCTTAGAGCTATTAAATACTCCCAAATACTTGGGAGTATGCTGGGTTTCCTTTCACACGATGGGAAGGAACAAAAAAGGGTCAAAATCTCTCAGCTATTTATTTATTTATTTTAATAGGTATGTGTGTTTCTGAGCACACACCCCACATGTGTGCAGGGGCTTACAAATGTCAGAGGACACATCGGAATCTTGGGAACTGGAGTCACAGTCAGTTGCGACAAGCTGCCATTGTGCCCAAATTCTGAACCCCAAAATCACCAAGAGGCCCATTTCAATGCAAAAGCAAAGAGTCTTTTTTTGAAGTTGTTTAATGAACTAACCCCATTAGCTCGAGCCACCACAGCAGATGGCTGGAGAAAGACCACAGTGGATGGCTGGAGGAAAGACCTCCAGAAACTGCCAAAAGCCTGGATTCTTAAAGGGCAGCGTAAGGGGAGTGTCTAGGGGGGTGGATGACCTGCCCTGTGTTGATTGGTCAACTGGTTGTTATGGCCCTAAGCCCTCCCAGGATGGTTGCTATGCTCTGCATGTCACTGTTGTGCACTGTCCACAGAGCACACCCAGAGCTGTAAAGCACAGTGCTGCCAGCTAACCTCTGATTGGCTCCTTGCCACGAGGAGGGCATCTGACCTCCTAGTGACCAGAACAGCAGCAAAGTCAGATGAGCACATGTTAGCCGGTCATGGCTGCTAAAACCAATCCTGACCCTCTCTAAGAGCTCGTAGCTGCTAAACGATCTCTGCAGGCCCTGCTTAAAATGTCCTTCTTAGTCTAGGTAATAGTCTAATAATAGTAATAAAATAGTAAGACTAAGTCTACCTAGAAAAAAAATACACTCTTTTCCTGTACTGAGAAGTTCTTGGAGAAGCCAGGGCTTAGAATTATTTGAAAAGTCCTGAGGTACCATCTAGGGTCTTACCAATCCCGGGACACCAGGATATCATCCTACCGGGTCAGATACTGAAGTCACTCCGTCCCTCTTTTCTCTGTCTTCCCCTTTACTCCACAAGTGAAACGCAGTTCTGCTCAGAGGATGAAAGGCAAAACCAGACGTAAACCTATGGCTTTGAAAAGTCACCTCAGCCTCTGCACTCGACAACACCAACTCGTCAGAGACAGTTCTCAAACTAGAAAAAAGGAAAGGGAGCTTCCCAGCTCACTGGGGTTTCGCATGGCTTTGACCTGGCCTGCTGTCTTCCTTGCCTGCTTCTTTTGTGTCTAATGGCACCAACCCTCCAACTGTCATTTTCACTTCTGCCTTTGTCCTCCTGTCACCGGCCACTCTGCAGGACAGAGCCCCAGGTCCCCCTAGCAAGGCCACATATGTGCCTGAGCCCCAAGAGAGCTCTTCAGCAGAGCTGCCTTAGGAAAGTAGAGAATGCAAAAACAAAACAAACAAGCCAAACACAACAGAATCTGGAAGATGCGATTCGTTTATTATTTTAGCAATCCTTAGTTAAGCGATTTTCTTTCATTTAAATGTTAATTCCTATTTGCATAAAAACATGGCCTCTATTTTCTTTCTCTTTTTTTCTGATGTTTAAATCCTGCTCATGATAATAAGAAAAAGTGCTGTTATTGTGAAGGGCTTATTTAATTAAGTGAAGTTGCAAGACTTGGACTCAATTGATGACAGCTAAAGAATATTTTGGTGAAGAGCAGCAGCGCTCCATTTTCCTGAAGAACACACAAAGGAGCCCTCCACCAGAACAAGATTAATGGGTCAGCCTGCCGGGCCCTTGCTCAGGTACCAATCTATGAAGGCACAGAACAATGACCGCACCCTGCTGGAGAACAGTGTATTTATAGAACTCCTCTGTGTGTGAATACAACAGAAGGCTGAAAAGACCATTTTGCTAAACTACTTCAGACAGCATGGAAACAAACCCGAAGGCTGCTGCTGAGAAACTAGGCAGAAAGGAAATACAGAGCTTTTCTTTTTCTCGCTGTGGGGTGGGAGGGGGTATATCTTGGGAGTCTGGGTAGAACTGACATGTGACAATAAGCTCAACTTCTCATCGGCTGTCTTTTCCTTAGTTACCCTTCCTGCAAGGTGCCCGGGCTGACCTTGAACTCTCGGTACTACCGTTCAAGGGAGTCAGTGTGGGGAGCGAGTCATTTTGTCTGCTTACTGCACAATGCTATTAAACCTCCATATATTTTGACCTTGCCCGTGGCTTCCAGATTTTCAGCCTGTGTATCCAGCCTTGTGTAACCAAAGAGAGTAGTCCAGATAATAACTGATACCCAGGAGTTCAGACATGAATCACAACGTACGATACAAAACCAAAGGTACTTTGCTCCTGTCCTAATATACTTTCTCATCCAACTGATTAGAGGCTTGGGAGGCCGTCTTCACGGTTCATTATATTGACTAACTTGTTTAGCAATCTGTTCTGATGGACACATGGCATCCTTTGGGAAAGGCTTGTGAGGTTTCAGAGAGTCAAGAGACCTTCTGGGCTCGGGAACGTGATTCTGTCAGGACATTCACAGGACAAAGTTCCATAAGCAAAGTAGCAACTGCTGGGAAGGGAGACAGACCCGCTGAGCTTCCTGCATGGATGTAGCCTTTTGAGTTGTCAGACATGCTGGGTGAGCTTTTCAGTGATGCAGCCACCTCTGAGTCACCCGTGCTCCTCTGACTCCTCACTTGCATGGCTGTAAGTGACCCCCAATAAGCTTCTTCTGGGAAAGGGAGAAGGAAGCACAAAACAGAGACCAGTGCCTGTGGCCATTGGAAGTCTTCTAAGTATGAAAATTCCTTTTTGTTTGTTTGTTTGTTTCGTTTTGCTTTTTTATTTCATTTATTGATTTTTAATTTAATTTTAATGTTTTATTTATTTATTGTTATGTCTGTTTGGTGTGGAGGGTGGGTGTCGTGATATTCCTGTGGAGGTCAAAGGAAAAGGTGTGGCCGCTGGCTCTGCCTCTCTTCTTCCTCCACGCGGGTTCTGGGGATGAAACTCAGATGATCATACTCAGCAGCAAGGAGGCAAGCACCTTTACCAGCTGAGCCGTCTCAGGAGCCCTGTTTTCAATGTTTTATTAGTTTGTAAACAATTCCCATGTTACCAGAATAGACTGATATTCAAGAAAAGTTTGAAATTCTGGCTACACAGAAGCTATTATATTTCTGAATAATTGTTCCCCATCTGGAGGTGCTGTCTTGGATGATGGTGAGGTCTGTCTTAGATGATGGTGCTGTCTTGGATGATGGTGAGGTCTATAATCTGAGGCTTTGTGCATGTGTGGATGGATGGATGGGTGTGCTTCCATATGTATGTGTGTATGTATGTATGTATGTATGTATGTTTGGATGGATGTATGTACGTCCACATGTATGTGTATATGTATGCACGTATGCATGTATGTATGTATGTATGAATGGATAGGTGTGTGTCCATATGTATGTGTATGTATGTATGTTTGGATGGATGGATGGATGGGTGTGCGTCCATATGTATGTGTGTATGGATGTATGCATGTATAAGTGTGCGTCCATATGTATGTGTGTATGGATGTATGCATGTATAAGTGTGCGTCCATATGTATGTGTATATGGATGTATGCATGTATAAGTGTGCGTCCATATGTATTTGTGTATGGAAGTATGGATGTATGAATGGATGGGTGTGCGTCCATATGTATGTGTGTATGGATGTATGCATGTATAGATGTATGGATGGATGGGTGTACATTCATATGTGTATATGGATGTATGTATGTATGGATGGGTGTGTGTCCATATTTGTGTATGCCATTAAGGCTTTGGAGGTTATACCATCACTCTTTCTGCTCTGATTCTCTCCTTCGGTTGTTGCTCTGCTGTTTTGTCGCTGCTGTTTTTGTTCCCCGTGCACTGAGCAAATGGTTCTTAGATTGGACATGAGAACTTTAAGCAGCTCCGATTCTCCTGTCCTCTGCAGTGCACGTTAGCTGTGTCGTTACCTCGCCTGCTCCATCCGTTTATGCCTCCCTTCTCCTCACTGCTGCTCCGATTCTCCTGTCCTCTGCAGTGCATGTTAGCTGTGTTGTTACCTCGCCTGCTCCATCTGTTTATGCCTCCCTTCTCCTCACTGCTGCTGCCTCTGCTAGCACTCCCTCAGCATCTCAGATTCCCCTGCATCCCACGGCACTGTCTGCTCAGTCAGATACTTCAGGGATCATTGCTCCTCTCTCAGACAAATGTTTAAAAGGAGCCAGACTTCCTCTCCGTGTTTTGATCTTATTTTTATTGCTTATCGTATTGAGAAATGTCCTTCTCCCTCCAACAAATAGTTTTCAAATAGCAATCCAAACTCAGGTGCCCCTGAAAGAACTCCAGCTGGATTTTCCTTTTGGTTTCCGGCACCAGAAAGGTCATGTTACTCTTTGGGAGCCCTCTATCTCCTCAATCTTTTTCTTGAGAATATTTTTTTTACCATTTTCATTCTTCAGTGGATTCTGTGATAAGAAGTCACCGCTGACTCATAGGACATTGGATTCATCTTTGTCTTCTTTCACTATTTTGTCCTCCAAACATAGGTCTTCCCAACACTCCCGTAAGTTTCTCTTCTGTGTTGATATTCCTCCCTTTATAACACTACCCATACTCATGATGGCAGCACTCATTTTAAAGGTTTCTAAAACTAATGACTGCTGGGAAAAAAAAAAGAATCAGGCTCTCCCAGGGATGAGCCCCTTATTAGTTGCCAGTGTAGACCATATAGACACCACTACCAAAAATTGGCTGAGCAGGTTGTGCACACACACACACACACACACACACACACACTGATAATAATCAAGGAAAAAGAGATTATCAATTTGAGAATGGGGGTTATGGGAAGGGTTTATGGGATAGGAGCTGAGAGCAAAAATGGGAACAGGAGAAAAATTGTAAAACTCCATTTCAATTAAAAACTTATTTTTAAATTTCTAAGGTTTAGTTTTTACCTACCATCGTATTTTTGTATTTAATAAGCTAGAGTCACATTCACCTGTGATTTATTTCATAATATATTCAGTGGTAATTAAATGTTGGACAAGAGCATTTGCTGTGATCTGGCTTCAAGTTTAGTACAACTTGAAGTTAAGATGGATCTTGTAAGTAAAATTCTGACTGCAGGGCAATAAAAGAGAAGTGTCAAATGACTATATACTAATCAAGGATCAAAGGAACTTACAGTTAAATACGAAAACAAATGCTAAACATAATCAAAGGGGGAACAGAATTGTGCATGTCCAATAACTTGAGAAGAAGTATTAGCATAAAGAAAACAAAATGCCGTGTAGTTCCGGGAAAACGTTCAGTAACAATGGCAATGTTATACACGCACTTTGTGAGTAAATCATGAGTAGATTGCTCAGCTGAGCTCAAGGTACAAAAGTCATCACTTAGGAAGGTGCTGGGTACCAGTTTGTCAGTCTCAGGTATGGTGTATCCTAAGAATTATCAGTGCAGATTTGTGGCTGAGGTTTTGTAAGTATCGCTCTATTGTTGACCTTCAATTGTAGTTCATCATACATCAAATAAGTTGTATTTGGCAATAAAACTAATTAATTTGCATATGAAAATTTTCATAATCTATTTTTTAATTTAAATTAGAAACAAGCTTGCTTCACATGACAATCCCAGTTCCCTCTCCCTCCCCTCCTCCCCCATCCCTCTACCATTCCCCAAGCCCCCCACCCAATCCCCACTCCATTCCCCAGGGAGGGTGAGGCCCCCCATGGAGGATCTCCAGAGTCTGTCATCTCATCCAGGGCAGGGCCTAGGCCCTTCCCCAAGAGTCCAGGCTAAGAGAGCATCTCTCATTGTGGGATTGGCTCCCAAAGTCCATTTGTGTGCCAGGGATAAATACTGATCTACTACCCAACGCCCATAGATTGCCTAGGCCTCCTCACTGACACCCACGTTCAGGGTGTCTGGATCAGTCCCATGCTGGCCTCTCAGCCATCAGTCTGGGGTCCAAGAGCTCCATCTTGTTCAGGTCAGCTGTTTCTGTGGGTTAAACCAGCCCAGTCTTGACGCCTTTGCTCATCACTCCTCCCTCTGTCACTGGGTTTCAGGAGTTCATGATCTGTTTTTGTATTGAAGTAAATGAGCAACAAGTAAATTCCAGTTTTTGGTATGTTTAGTTACATTGGATAAGCTTAACCAAGATTAGAATAATTATAAGAATGGAGAATAAATCACTTGCAAAAATACATACTAAGCTATTTATTTAACTTTACACATGAAAAGCTTAGGACTGAAACTCTGTTTCTGCAGAGCATTAGCGGATATCACTGCACCCAGATTTGTCCCCACCCTAAGATCTCTGAGGACTGTTAATGACACAAATTTTAAATGGCTTTGCGTGAAATAGTAGCATACTTTGAAGTTATTTAAAACTGCTTTTACTTTTGTGTGTAGGAGTCACAGGGACACACTTGAGTACGAGTACTCACAAGGGCCAGCAAAGAACATTAATTCCCTGGAGCTGGAATTACAGGTAGTTGTGAGTCCGCCAACATCGGTGCTAGGTACCAACCTTGCATCCCCTGAAAGAGCCACAGTCTCCGTTAACTGCCATGCCACCATTCCAGTTCTCCTTGAATGCATTCGTAACCTTAAAACATATTGCTCCCAATGACTGCAGACTGCAAAGAGCCCAAGCTGAAGCGAAACCCACAGATTTGAGGCTTTTGCCAGTTCCTTTGAATGCAAAAGCTGAAATTTTATATGCTTTTGCAAGAAAGCAAGATTTGGTTCAGTACACTGTTATTCTTTTTCCTCAAAATTGCTACCACACTGAAAAGCTCAAATCTCAAAATGGATTGCAGTACTCTTTAAGTCAACACAATTTTCATTTGGAACACCAGGACTCTTGTAGTAGGTAGGTGAGGAAAACGTTTCTTCCACAACGTTGGACATCCACCCTCGACACAGTTCACTATGGAAACCATGCATCTGTTTACTATTCTTTGAGAAAAAAATGAAACTAACCATTCATATCATGGGAAACAATAAACAACATTGGGGAGAAAATAAACAATTGTGCCATCAGAAGAGCAGTCATAACCAAACCCAGGCAGTTCTCCCCCTGTGTTTAAAACGTCCACGGTCTCAACAAAACTCCCTTTGATTACTAGCTACCAGAACAAAGAAAAAAAGTATGATTCAGTTTCTTTCTTCGAATTTCAGAAGATTTTAGGAAAAAGTAAAGCTTGGTTCTGAGTTTCTGTGTTAAAGGAGAAGTGTTTGTATAAGTGGTGCGTCCCGTGTGAAAGGGTTTATTGTTTCTTTTGGAGACTTTTCTTATACCAGGAGACAGCATGAATGCACAGAAACTCTGCTGTTCATCACGTGCACACAGCAGCTTGTGCGAGGTAGAGAATGAAGACATCTGCGGCGACCGATTATTTGAGACAAAAGCCACTGTGTTAAAGAGTTGGTATCCGTTAAGATGCGGGGCCGAAGGCGTGGTCTCTTGGAAGGCGTGGTCTTAAGGACGTTGTAGGACTCCAGCTCCTCACTCTTCTTGCCAGCTCCGAAGTAAATAGTTATGGTCTGTGTGCATCCCCCTCCACGCTATACCGCCACCCACAAAGGTGACAGAGCCAATGAGACGCCATGCTGGGAGCCCAAATAAACCTCCTTTTAAAGTCAGTGATCCCAGATATGTGTTACAGTAGTTGACTGATAGCACAGTTCCACTGTCCTAACCACGGGGAACGGTGATGAAAACTTACTGCTCAGCAGATGGAAACTACTGGACACAAAGAAGGAAACGGAGGTAACTAACTCCTGGGCTGAGCTCCTGAGAGGAGGACATGAACAGCCTCAGCACGTAACTTCCGCATCTGCTTGAAGGCGAGGCTGCACACATTCAGACTGGCACATTAAGGGATGCCCACTGTGGTTCACAACCCCCCAGAGAAAACGCGGGTGAGGCAAACCATCAGTCTAGTAAATGAGATAAAATAATATCAGAAAACGAACAACAAAATTTTGGTGTGTACTATAAGGCTATTCAAGAAGACACTTTAGAGATTTGCCTCAGTTTCGGAAAGACCCAAATATCTGAATATATCCAATTATCTATTTCTTTTTTTCTTTTCTTTCTGGAAATTACGCAGAAACATACCAATTAACATATGCAAGGGGTGATGGTCCACACTTTAAATAGCCACACGTGAGGCAGAAACATCATAATTCCTCAGTCAGCCCTGGCTAAACAATAACATGTTCTCAAAATAAAATCAGTATCAAATAATCATAAGTAAATGCCCCTCTGCCTCTTTATTAAACTGGAGTCCAATCATTTTAGGGAAATAGTCATTGAGTCACTTGAATCACTCGCTTAACTAGACACTTTTATTTTTATTATTAATTGCTAAAAGCACTTCAAGAACATTTTTGAACCTCTTTTTCCTTTCATTTTTGAGATTATGATTTCATTTATCCCTTACTTTTCCTGCCTTTAAAACCCCCTATGGATGCTTCTTTGCTCTTTTTCCATTTCATAGCCTCTTTTTAAATGCATTGTTATTACATGTACAAATTATGTGCATATGTATGTGTCTATAAACATGTTTTTAAATATAACCTGCTTAGTCTGCATAAAATTACGTACATGTGTGTTCACGGAGCCGACGCCTTGGTATTGGATAACCAGCTGGTGTCTCTCCCATGAAGACTGTTCCTCTCAGCATCCACTACCTGCCTGTAGTTCTACACATTTCTAACGCGTTACTTGGGAGCTCTCAAAATTAAATAACAAGGCAACCCAATTGAAGTATGAGCCAGATGACTGGATATTTCTCAAAAAAAAACATGTAAGTAGCTAGTAAGTTTATTGATTGTTGGAGCGTTGCTTTTCTCAGAGATAGGCTCAAAGTTGGAGGGTTGCAATCACTTGATGGAAAGACAGACATTTTTTCCTAACCATTGTACTTTCTTTTATTTTTTATAACATGATTTTTATTGATTCTTTTGGGAATTACATATTCTACACTCCAATTGCATTCATTTCCCAATCCTCCCATATCCACCCTTTACCCTTACATGGTCCCCTGCAAAACAAAATTTAAAAAAAATTAAAAACAAACAAAAACCTCTTCATCCCTCCAACTTCCCCACCTCCCCAACACCCTTTATTCAAATTTGGGAGCCTCAGTGTGTCACATAGTGTGTTTACCCTTTGTCCAGTCAGCCTTACTTGCAGACGTTGATTGCAGTGAGTCATTGGTCTGGTTCAAGGCCTCTTGTTTCTGGTACTCCATCATCAACGGGCCCACGTTGGCACCAAAGCCTGCACAGGAGCCTGGGGTCTGGGCCACAACCTGTGACCTTGCTGGGTCTGAGTGGTGGGTGTGCTACCACTGGAGCCCTACAGATCTGAGTGGTGGCCTGCGCCACTACCTGGTGCCATGGTGACATCTGGGCCAGAGCTGCAGCTGAGGTCCACGCAGATGCCTGAGACCCATCGTCACTGCCTGTGGCCGCGTCGGTATCTGAGGGCCAGACTGCGGCTGGGACCGTGCTGATCTGGGTGGCCTGTGCAGCCACCTGTGGCCCTGGAGACATCTGAGTCTGAACTACTCCGCAGGGCCATGTCTGGGCCCGCAGTCCTGCTGCAGCTGGGGTCCGTGTTGTTGATGTCTATGGCCCGTGTTGCCTCAGGAGGCCATAGGAAACATGTGTGATGAAATCCGAGGGCTATGCTGAGCTGGCCCTGCCCTTCTCTGGTTCTGGGAAAGCTGGTCCAGCCCCTTGCTGGATACTACAGCAACAGATCTGGCCCCAAAGCTCATTGGAGAGCTGACCTTAATGTCCGGGCCCTGGTAGAGCTGCCACCTACACTTAGGGGAGTCCCACCCCTCACCATGGGCTTGGGAGAACTGGACCCGATGGCATGGGCATAGGACAGCTGGCTCTGCCCTATCCTGAATGAAGTGTCCCCAGATTCCTGGACTGAACTCAGCTGCCACCCAGACCCACACCCAGGACCTTGGGTTGGTGTCACGACTACCTCGACCAGCAAGGAAGCCTCGACTCAGGAATCCTTCTCATCAGCGGTTTATTCAGGAACCTTGAGACAACGTGGAGGCAGCCACGGGAAAAACCCCTCCTGCTCCCTAAATAGCCGAGGCCAGCCAACCCTGAGCAGCCACGTGTGTGCAAGCCATAGGCTCACCAGAATGCATAAGCAATCTGATGATGATGGCGTGACCCCGGCGGGATGGGAGCAGGCCAAATAAGGAGTTGTTTATTACCGAGCGCACTCACCGTCGGGATGGTGGAATGCGGAAGCCTGCGCCATCTTTGAGGCGCGGTGTGGCGCAGCTCTCCACAGGTTGGCCCACCCCAGGATCAACCCCATCTAAGACTGGCTGGAGTAGGTGAAGGTTCTGGATCTGTGGTATGATACACGCAGGATCCCCATGACTGGGGGCAATAGCAGGGCATCTCAGAGGAGTTTCAGTGAGGGCCCAGCCATTGCACTTTCTTTTAAGAAAAGTGGAAGAAATATGTTAGTCGTGCTCAGAAAGGATGCTAGAGACACAACTACAATCCGGAAGAGTGAGACTCCACAGACTATGCACAGGAGTCCCTTAGAGGCCCTTGGTCAAACCCCTGCTTCTACAAATTGGCCAACTGAGGTCACACTCAAGGTCACAAATGACACAACCAAAGCATCTACTTGCTAAGTCTAGCGTCCGTACCATTCCAGAAGCCGCCTTCCTCCTAAAACAGTAAAGGGAACAGCGTTTTTCTTTAAATACATTTTTATAAAATTTAAACTGCTTTTGTCATACAAGCAGAGAAAGTCAAATACTGCTTTAACCAAAGAGGGAGTTCTGTCACAGTCAGTGACAACTTGAATATCATCTGTCCTGGTCATGTTCTACACATGGTATCCTATTTAGTTTAATATTGTTTCATTAAATCTCACCGACTAATCAAACAGTTGCCAAATGTCTGATGCCTGTAATTGACCTATGATAAGCCATGAGACTTAATAACCCTTTTCTTCAAAGGAAAATATGCATTGGATCCAGGAGTCAAGACAATTCAGTCGTTAGCATGGCTAAGAGGCTTTACCCAGACAAATGAGCTCCACGCAGTTTGCCAGAATGAAATACTGAGCATGCGGAATAACACAGAGTCACCAGTAGGGCAGTAGTGAAGTGCTGAGCGTGCACTAAAAGCACTGTACACTGGGGTTCATTGACACTCACTTTGAATAGGGGAAGGGACCTCAGGTTGAGTGCACGTCACTGTCCTCATCAACTCCGAACCAGCTCAGGCTTTCAGAGCTAAAAGCACTCCACATCTCCTCATCGTGTTGCTTCTCTCTGCTGAGACGCCTACAACAGGCAAGTGTTCACTTAATGTGATGCCGACCACAGAACAAGATGGCTATGCATTTTAGGTTAAAACTGCAGTGGATGCCTAAATGTCTTGAGCACTGAGACGCATTGCAACCACTATGTTTTAATGTTTATTTTATTTTTATTCGTGTGTGAGTGTGTGTGTGTGTGTGTGTGTGTGTGATTTGTGTTCAGATGTCTGTGGAGATCAGAAGACTTGTTCCCAAGAAGCTGTAACGACAGGGAGTTCTGAGCCACCTTATGTGAGTGCTAGGAGCTGAACTCAGTCCTCCTGGAAGAGAAGTCGATACTGCTAACTGGTGACCCATCTTTCCAGGCCCTAATATCACTGTTTTCTTTCACTGTGTAACTTGAAATTACTCAGGTGGAAGCAATGATGTATTCTGCTTGACACTTAGTGGTCATCCATCTTGTAGGACAGCTGACCTATAACTGTGGAAATTGAACTCAAGTTCTCTTTAGGTGAGAGGTTTGATTTCATGGCCCAAAAAAATCCATTCTCATTTATTTTAAATTAACCAACTGAAATAACAGTAAACTGAAACTATGCCCACAACATCACAAAGTGTTTTAGAGCAGTCATATGCCTTAAGAGTAAAATGAGCAGTTTCTTATTCAATGGCATGCTTCAAAACTAAAATTTCACTTCTTAAGTTCGGGGAGTAAAGAATCATGCAGTACCACAATGGGAGCATAGTTATTAAATATCAACACGAAGAAGACAAAGTCAACAAATGCTTTGTTACATTTCCTTACTTGTTAATAAACAAAGAAAAGAATGTAAAAACAATGTCAGATTCTCAAGTACACCTACTTTAGAATCCTAAATTCTATAGGTGTGGAAGCAACAAACTTGTTTGCTTTTTACTTCATTATTTCGTGGACTTTTAAAAAGCTATTTTTTTACATTTATTTAAATGGTTAGTCATTGTGGGTGGTGTGTGGTGTGTGTGTGTGTGTGTGTGTGTGTGTGTGTAGATTAAGAGGACAATTTGCGTGTGTTCAGTCCCCTTTGCCACTGTGTGTGTTCTGGGGATTGAACCCTGGTTATTAGACTTGGCAGCAATCACTTTTAACCCAGGAGCCATCTCAACTCCCATGATTCCAATAGCTTTAGCATAATATTATTTTGAGTGGCTTTGTTTAGGGGAAACTCTTAGGACTACACATTTAATAGTACGCTGTGAGCCTTCCTTCCTGCTCGTTATGTGAGGGTACAAAAAGAAAGCAGCCATATGCAAATCATAAAGGAGACTAGTCATACGCGAGCCAAAGAGGCAACCACATCCAAAATTGTATAATCCCAAACCGCAATCATAGATTTCCCAGCCTTTGGAACTCAGTGCATATGTTTCTGCTTTAAACGGCTTGAGGACACTGTACAGATGAAAATATTTAGGCAGCTTGATATATCATTGCCACTAAATACCAGACCTGAAATCTAAAAATATTGTAGACTGTAAAAGAATAAATGCAAGGAAATGATAACAACTCTGTATATGGAGCAGATTACAAGCAGAGAGGAGACATTCCCAAAAAAGGAAGAAACACTTTTAGCATCGGATATACATACATGCACGTGTGCGCACACACACACACATTATATGAGGGGTAGGGTACTTGAAGTGAGTGCATGTGGGTGGGTACCCATAGAACCATATCCCCTGTAAATGGAGTTACAGGTGCTTGTGAGCTGACATAAGTTTGTGCTGGGAACGAAAACTGGGGCCTCTGCAAAAACAAGAGCTCCCAACTGCTAAGTCATTTCTCCAGTCCCTCATCACCATTTCTACCGAATATTATTTATGTCACCTTTCTTTGTCTTATTTTATTTTGCTTTGTAAGAAGGGCATTCTTCTTGAGTCCAGTTAGTGGAAACTCAGCTGAGAGAAATGACCTCCAGTCCCTAAGGGTGGTCTTCCTTACGGCTCTCACATTTGGTGAAGCTCGCCGGGCAAGTGTGTTGTGAGTCTAATCCGCAGCTGAAACAGCGACTGTCAGAACCACCACTCTTGGCCTTATCTGAAGAATGGTTTATACAGTAACATGAGTCCCAAGAAGTCTGCTTTCTTCCAGCTGGAGCAGGCATACTGTGCTGATCTATTTAATAATTACTGAATAAATATTTATAACGATGAGTTGATTTTTGCTTTAAAGCACAGAGTCTAGAAATTTAGAGACTGTGATGTTTATACCCAGTTGCAATACATTTA
The DNA here is from genome assembly GCF_017639785.1 of Mesocricetus auratus. Classification (NCBI taxonomy): domain Eukaryota; kingdom Metazoa; phylum Chordata; class Mammalia; order Rodentia; family Cricetidae; genus Mesocricetus; species Mesocricetus auratus. Next base: position 5,337,023 of record NW_024429195.1, read on the forward strand.
CATTCTTGACTTTAGAAAAAAAGAAAACTATTCATGGTATAACATTTTTGTTCCTGTGAGTGTATTGCAGGAAAGGTTCTGATGGGGTAAGGAATATTGAATTTCTGCTCCCTGGTGTTTACCAGAAAGTCAAGCATTTTGTTCTTGTTGTTGGTTTATTTGATCCTGCCCTATCAGCCCCTCTCTCTCTCTTACTGAGTAAGGATTATAAAAGCTGAACTAGTTAACAAGCATTCCTGTCAAAGGAGCTCAATGTTCTTCTATATCATAGAGTTCAGGAGAACAGGATTTCATTACAGTCAACTCCAGAGATAAATGGACCCAACTGTGTCAAATAATGATTTGACTTCTTGCAACAAACTTTTACAAAAAGTATGAACATACTGAATATACTGCCAAGAATAAAGAGGTTGCTTTATTTCAAAATAACCAGATGTGTACTTCTTCAGCATTCATACACCAGAGACTTCACCTGCAACTTGACCAGCAACTATTTCTGGCTCCACATTCCCTTCCTTATATTTCAAATCCAATTTTCGTCACTGTCTTTGTCCTCTGTATCCCCTTTTCTCTATTCATTCCACACCCCAAGTAGCCAGACACCTCTGTGTATGACATTTACATGGATAAAAATAAAATAAAATTGCAAAAAGAAGTTTAAAATATGTTTCTTTATTTACTATTGATTGATTAATGGAAGCTCATTCTTTATCATATAGTCTGACTTGTAATTTCTTCTCTTATTCAGGGTTCCTACTTAATTCTGCAGTATTCATCTGTAGGTTCTCTTACTGATGCATCACCCCAACCCCTAAAGAGATAAGTAGAAAGAGATGAGGCCTCTAAGTGGTGATGGCATGGTTAGGGCAGAGCTTCAGGAATGGAATCAGTAATTGTTCTAGTTTAATTTATGTTGCAATAAAATACCCTGGCAAACAGCTCTGTGGGAAAGTCACAGAGGCAAGAAACTGACGGCTTGTCACATGACATCTACAGCTAAGAGCAGACAGAGAATAGAACGCAAATTTCTTGTGTGCATGCTTTTTTTTCTGCTCAGCTCCATTCTCCACTCTCAGAATGACTGACTGTCTGTGGTGCCATCCAAGCGGAACTTGATCTTTTAGCATCAGTTAGCTTAATTGAGACACCCTCCACAGAGAGGTCCATAGGTCAACCCAATGTAAATTGTCCCTCATGTAGACTCTCCACCAGGTTGTGTCAAGTTGCCAATGCCAATCATACCAGAACCCTAATAAAATAGCCACAGAGTTTCAGTAAACCTGGATTTTCTGAATGAGTGTTGTCTGTGAAGCAGAAAGTGTGGCTTCATACAATGTTGAATGCAATAGAGCCTTTGTGTAGACTTCCCAACCTCAAGAACAATGACAAGTGAATATCCATCATTTGTAAGCCTTGAAGTCTATGGTAGTTTGTTATTGCATCCAAACCCAAGACTAAATTGATGAAGGTACCCTTCTATACTGATTTTTAAACTACTTATCTTCACTTTTTCAAGTTGTTTTGCCTGTTACAATTTACCAGGAATTGTCTTCGTGTGTGTGTGTGTGTGTGCGTGTGTGTGTGTGTGTGTGTGTGTTTATAATATCCCAGGCAGAGAAGAGTCAGTGCAAAGAATCCGAGGTGCATAGACAAGGATTTAAGGGGAAGTGCCTCGTACTAGCGAATGAATTGAGAGGAGTGTTAAACAAGCTTCCAGAGGCAGCATTCCCAGAACTCACTGGGAACTTGTAATTTTATTCTAAATGGTTAAGAAGCAACCAGGGAATTTGCAGCAGAAGAATGATGTAACTCATCTGTGAGAATCACTCACTAGTTTGAAAATAATTAACATGGATGCAAAATAGATTAAAAACCTGGTACGGGCAAATTAACAGCAACAGCTGACAAAGATGGGCTTGCGGAGATTCACCTGAGGTTTCAACAGTGGAGGCAGTAAGTAGGGTGGGCAGGGTAGAGACTGTTCTGAGAGTAATACCATATGACTTTCTGATAGGTCTCGTAAGAGCTCGAGAGTCAAATGTGCCACATAGGATTCCCAGGACACAGAACAATGCAAATATGAAAACCCGTAATTCAACCTTCCCTACTTACACTGTGAGACTCTGCCCCAGGTTGTGAAGAAACCCAGAAAAGATAATTTATCAGTGTTGTACTTGATGATACAATGTTTCCTTCTATTTTCTAATATGTTCATAGTTAGTCCATACACCCATTGTTACAAAACGGATGCATAATACAAATTTTCTCCAAAGACCTGTACCATAAGGGCTTTGTTCCCAGCGTATGGAATTACTTGGAAGGGTGCATCCTTTAAAAGGTGGGGCTTGTTTGAAGGACGTTAGATGACTAGACTCATGCCCTTGAGAGAGACGTTAGGATTCCTTCCTGTCTACTTTTCTTACACCATGAAGTGAGCAACCTTGTTCCCCACACACTCCCCATCAACATATTAGTCTTGTATAGACCACAGTAAAGCTGTAGAGCACCAGGGGCCAAAAACCTCTAAAACTTTGAACCAAAACAATGTTTTAATTATTAACAGAAACAGAACAGTTTATTAGTTGGTTGATTGCTAGGTCGTACCTATTATATTTGGACAAGGAAAAGATTTTGGTCTGTTTTTAACCACCTACTGATTATTCCATGAGGCCAAATCTTGGAATTCTATTTCTGCCCTTTAACGGTTTTATCTAATTTCAATTAAGCTTATCTAGAAATATTTAACTTTTGAGGCTAAACACATTTTCTAACTAAGGCATCAGGACACAGCATGGAATTATCTCCTGGCTAATTTTTCCTAATCTGTTTATTTGAATTTTCCTTAGAGAGTAAGCATGAACTGAAGCATGACTTATAATAAAAAAACAAAATACTGTTTCCACCTGAACTTCAAAACTCAACAGAAAGAACTCATCAGTTGCAATTAGTACTGAAATCCAGATGGTCAGCTGAGACAGACCATCACCTGATGTTATTAATTTCCTAAGGAAATGCTTAATGTTGAGATGGAGTCTTTAGAAATGCACCCCAAATATGTCCTTTCCAGAGGTTAATGTAATTAATTCTGGGGGAAGTGGTACTTTGAGTGTGTCACCATTGTTTATCTAAAGAGAACAGGTACAGTATGTTCTGACACAGTGCAGTGCACACCACAAGACTGACTTCTTTAACACGAATTCGAGTACCAGTAACTCAGCATCTGGACATGAGTTGCATTCTCAGAATGGTGAGCAAGGATTACTTGGTGTTAGTAGTACTTTATTCACTCAAAGCCCTTGTACACATTCCAACTTCATGTCTACTACTGTCCTTAATTATTAGTTTCTTCATTATAGGATTGTGTCAGAATCTGTGATTAATGCTTAAAATCATCCTATTTAATTTTTCTGAATAATTTATAAGTTAAATGAATTAGTGAAGGTTTCAAAGAACAAGTGCAAAACAGATGGACTTTGGCTAACAAGCCCGATAAAGACTATGCCATTGGTCTGAAGTTCTCTTTCTTAGTTGTGTCTTTGTGTGGCTTGGGTATCAGGGTTATTAAAAAGGAAGAAAAAAAAAAGAAAAGGAAAAATAAAACTAAAAACAAACGAAAAAGACAATGCTAGAAATGAAGACTGGAAATGATGCAGCTTGGAAATATTTATCTGGAGCTCAAGGATCAAAGGCTTCGTTTCAACGGAAGGGTTGGAGGGAACGATCGTTTTCAAGGGCTGTGATCCATCAGTGGATTAATCCACTAATGGATTTAAAATGCGATGGCATCACCAGGCAGTGTTAGAAACAACCAACCAGGACCAAGGTAGAGGATGTAGGTCATTGGAGACGAGGATGTAGGTCATTGGAGACGAGGATGTAGGTCATTGGAGACGAGGATGTAGGTCATTGGAGACGAGGATGTAGGTCATTGGAGACGAGGATGTAGGTCATTGGAGACGAGCCTAGAGTGTGCATCTTGTCCACAAGTCCTTCTTTGTCTCCATGCTTCCTGTTTACAAAGAGGTGAGGAGCTTTTGTCACCACATGTCCATACCATAATGCCCTGTCTCACTGTAGCTCAGAAACAAGAGTCCAGGGGCCTATACACAGAAACGTCTAGAACCAACCACACAAAATAACTCTTCCCTCATTTCACGCTGTTTTATCACTGCCCTGTCACAGCAATGAAAAGATAACCACACAGGAAGTAAGGTGACTTAAAGCAACATCAGTGACAACAACCAGATCCACTTTTTTAACTGTTAAATCCCATTCACATTCTTGAGAGAGTCTGTTTGGTTCTACTTGGATTTGGTACCCTCCCTTCTCCTCAGAAGTTCCCAATTGGTGAATAATATTTCTTAGCTATGGAGGTTTCAATTGCCCCCATTTTGGTGTGTGTGTGGACACATACAGCAATATAGCATTTTAGAGATGAGTAAACTCGAGTTCACTGTGTTTTTTAGATTTCCAAACCCAGTAGCAAGAAAGTAGGAGTCTTAGGCTATCCATAGAATATTAAAAAAAAAAAGAAATCCGGTAATTCTTACAAGTCCCCCAAGGAGTCTGACATAATTTCAGTACATCAGTAGAAACAGAATTTCAGACCTGAGTTCAGCAAGTTCAAAATGTATAGGAAAGCTACCCTCTCACAATGTACAAGTCTTGTCTCAGCTCTAAAGAGATGACCATGGGCCCTTCTTCCTAGGGCTGTTGGTGTGTGAAAGAAATACAGACTCTAGGAATTATGAGGCAAGTGGGGGAAAAACTCATTTTGAAAGAGAATAATTAGAATAGGTATGTGTTGTACAATGGGAATACCATTGGCCTTTTGATGGAGTAGAGGACAGCTGATTGCAGCAGAGAAAGAAATAGCCAAATTAAAATTAGGTCACCCACAGAGACAGCCACTGCTAATTCTCTTAACATCATATTCCCTGGATCTGGTGTCCTCAACAACCATCTAAGAAAAGCATTCATTTTGGGGAGAATATGAGTAGTTGATTATAACAGGAAAAACCTCTGGTTCATGGCAATCCTCTTTCTTCCTGGGATCTCTCCAATCCATGAAAGTATACTGCTCCGTGGAGTGGCTTGGCAGCTGTCTGTTATTCTTTTTTCATGAGCATTTATTAAGGAGCATCAGCTGGATAAATGATATCTAATGAGAATGGAGGACGATGTTTTTCTACTGACTGGATCATTCCAACTTAGAAAATATTTTCATTTTCTCTTTCTGCTCATTTACTAACACAGGCTTGAGTCTTTTTATTTATTTAAATTAGCAACTAGTTTGCTTCACCTGTCAATCCCAGCTCCCTCTCCCTCTCCTCCTCCCCCACCCTTCAGACCCCCACCCAATCCCACTCCATTCCCCAGGGAGGATGAGGCCCATCATGGTGATATCCAGAGTCTTTCATTTCATTCAGGGCAGGACATAGGCCCTTCCCCCAAGAGTCTCTCTCATTGTGGGAGGGGCACCAAAGTCCATTTGTATGCCAGGCCCCATATATTGGCCAGGCCTCCTCGCTGACAACCACATTCAGGGGGGTCTGGATCAGTCCCATGCTGTACTCCCAGCCATCAGTCTAGGGTCCAAGAGCTACCCCTTGTTCAGGTCAGGAGTTTCTGTGGATTTCACCAACCTGGTCTTGACCCCTTTGCTCATCATTCCTCCCTCTCTGTCTCTGGTTTCCAGGAATTCGGTTCTGTATTTAGCTGTGGGTGTCTGCCTCTGCTTCCATCAGTCACCGGATGAAGGCTCTAGGATGGCATATAAGGTGTTGTAAATCTCATTATCAGGAAAGGGCATTTAAGGTGGTCTCTGTACTATTGCTTCGTTTGCCAGTTGGTGTTATCCTTGTAGATCTCTGATAATCTCACTAGTGCCAGATCTCTCTTTAAACCTATAATGACTCCCTCTATTATGGTATCTCTCATCCTGCTCTCCTCTGTTCTTCCCCTGGCTCAACCTTCCTGCTCCCCTCTGACCTCCTCTCCCCTCCTCTTCTCCTGCTCTCCTTTTCCCAGCTCCCTCTCCTCCCACCCCATGCTCCCAACCTGCTCAGGGGATCTTGGCTCATTCCCCTTCTCTGGGGTACCATACATATCTCTCAAGGTCCTCCCTGTTTACCAGACTCTGTGGCAGTGGCATTGTAGCCTGGCACTACTCTGATCCATGTCTAAAATCCATATATAAGTGAGTACATACCATGTTTGTCTTTTCGTGACTGGGTTACCTCAGGATGTTTTCTTCAAGTGTCATCAATTTGCTTTCTGATTTCCCAGATCCTCGACAGAGTAGCTGCTGGCCAACACTTACAGACTAAAAAAAACTGCAAACAAATCTGTCTACATAAAATAAAACAAGCACCAGGAAGGCATATGCCAACCAAAACAAATGCTTTTATTGTTAGCTAATTATGTGCTATTTATCCACAGCTTCTCATTTAGATTCAAGCAACTATATCAAAAAAGCCTAATCACCCAAGCCCTATAATCCCAGCCAACTAGGAGGCTGACATGAGACAATCACAAGTTTTAGGACTCTCTTTGCTATACAATGAGTTCAGTGTTAGCCTTGGCACCTGAGACCCTGTCTCAAAACAAAAAAGTGAGAACCAAAGGTTGTCGCTATAGCTCAGTGGTAGAGTACTTGTCTAGCATGTGTGAGGCTACAGGTTCAATACCCCAGTACTACAAAAATAAGTCCAAACAATATTGATCGTCAGTTAGCATCTACACCAGTGCCAGTGTCACCATTAAGTATGTGGCTGCTAAGAACGAGGGAGACTGGTATGAGATGTAGTGGGTCGACATGGCTGACTCACAGCCCGTCATTAATGAGTTCAAATTTCATCCTTGTATCTTAGAATCACACAGGCCATCAGATTTGACTCTATTACTTTTAGGAGATAACTTCAGACATTGGGCTAATTTCTTGACATTGAAATAATGAACTGAGAAAACCTGGTGGTAGCATAAGTTTATTCCCAGTTCCAAAGACACTAGAGTTGAAGGTCAGGATCACTGGATTAATACCTAACTAACTGTAGCGTTCTGATACTTACAGACTACTTAGAAAAGGAACTTTCCTCTTCTAGTTTCTGGCAGCTACTGACATTCTCTGCCTTGTCTACTCAAGACATTCACCTGCAGCTGCTCATATTTTCACTCCATTTCTTCCTCCCTCCCTCCTTCCTTCCCCATCTCTGTGTACTAAGGTTAGAGTTCGGCACATACCTCTCTTCACACCCAAAGGTTCACGTGCAGAACATTTGGTTCATGGCAGATAATAGTGTTAAGAAATAAATAGAGCACGAGTGTGGGAGCCTCATCGTTGAGTTACTATTCGATCCAATTCATATTGAAAGGCTGTTAGTAGGTGGGTTCTTGTTAGAGAGAATAGGTCTCTGTGGATCCAAAGCTGGGAGCACTTCATAGTCATGCCCAGTATTGAAGACAACTGGGGTTTGCATGTTTCCTCCCAAACAGAGATCTTCGGAAGGAGATGATGAACTTGTGATAAAGACATTAATGCTCAGTGAGGTGTTAATAGCCATCCCTCTTTCTGTAAGAAAATCAATCAGAATTCAACCTCTTCATGTACCCTCCTGCTGTAACGTTATCTCTTGAGTGAGGGCACTCTTCCCATGTATCTTCTGTGATTGTGGTGTCTAGAGAGGTGCTGGGCATGAAATTAGAGGGATTAGCTCACCTCTGCAGTGTCAGTACTGACAGTCACATCCTGCACAACTTTGAACTCATGAATTCAAAGCAAAATGAATAAACTTGTGAATTATCAAAGTGATAAGTAAAGAATCTTGGTCAACTAAGCACCGAGCTGAACTCAAGAAAGCCAGTAACAGAGGGGGAGGACTGATGACCAAAGGGATTAAGACTGGGCTGGTTTAACCCCCAGAAACAGCTGACCTGACAAGGGTTAACTCTTGAATCCCAGGCTGATGCCTCGGAATCCAGCATGGGACTGATCAAGACCCCCTGAATATGGGTGTCAGTGAGGAGGCCTAGGTAATCTATTGAGCCTTGGGCAGTAGGTCAGTATTTATCCCGAGTATACACACGGACTTTGGACCCCCATCCAACAATGTGAGATGCACTTTTACCCTGAACTCTTGGGGGAGGGTCTAGGCTCTGCCCTGGATGAAATGACAGACTATGGACACCTTCATGGAGGGTCTCACCCTCCCTGGGGAAATGAGGGGATATTGGGGGGGTTGGGGGTAGGGCACGGGGGAGGGGAGGGAAATGGAGAGGGGCCTGGAACTGACTTGTGAAGCAACCTTGTTTCTAATTTAAATTTAAATTTAAAAATAAATAATAAAAAAGAAAAAAAAGAATCTTGGTCAAGTTCTCCAGAACAACACTGGCATATCAAATACAGTAGTCATTCCTACTTCCACTAAGAAAAAACAATGGATACCCACTGTGTGGCAGTATTCTTCCAGTCCCTAGTAATGTCACAACAGTTAACAAAACACCAGAAGGATGCTTGTCCAATTAGGAAATTAAGTCTTTGCGAACACTGAGAAAACAAAGTATGTGAAACAAAGCATGTAAACAAAGTATGTGCAAAACACATAAAAACAGCTATAAATTGAATAGACAATATGATAAAATAACAAAAATATATTGAGAACAGTACATAGTCAATTGGCAGTACGAAATGAATGTAAAACTAACTTTGCTTAAGACTTCACAGCTATAAAGAAGAAAAGGCTTCGGGGCTTAAAGGCATTGGACTTCAATATGTGATATTTTTGTATGATGATAAGTCCAACAAGTAAAACCATAGCATTTCACTTATCAGGGAAGAAGTTAGGAGAGCTTCAGGTTAATTAGTTTCCACCTGAGACAACATAGTATAATATGACAGACAGAAATTTTTCATGCAGTTGAAAATGGCAATTAGATTACTAACTGAAGGAAAGCAGGTGAAAAGCTGTTTCTGGAGAACTCAGGACAAACTGATTATGCAACAGGAATGACTCATCTTCCTGCTGTGCTGTCGGAGAGTGGAAGAGACAAACATTCAGTGTTCCATGATGTGAAGGGTTCCTCCACACCCCAGCTTTATGCAGCTCACTCGGGACTTTGAGATTTAAGTGTAAAAAGTCATATTTAGTTTCTTGAGTGAACTCTAGATGTGTAGAATCTCCAAATTCAAAATCCCCTTGGGAGTCGAGTGGCTGGTTACTCAATGTCTTATGCTGCTCAACAGGTTTACAACTTCATGTCAACTCGCTGACACTTCTCAGGTGGCTTCTTTCCAGTTTAGGATGATACTGAAGGACAGTGCCAGAACTCCTAAAGCTGTAGAAGTGACTGCTGACAGGAAAACAGAACAGAAAATCATAGCTGTCCAGGGCCAACTGCCTGTGCATTACACAGATCACCAGGGTCAGAGTCCTGCAGCTTGAGAAGTTATAAAGAATGGTTTGAGTCATCAAGAAAGTGCCAACCCAGATAGGGCACAAATCTGGATGGGAGGGAAGAGGATGGGGAGGAAATGGGGGGAGAAGAGGGAGAGGAAACTGCAATAGGAAAATATTATGTAATAAAAATACCTATTTTCAATAAAAGAAAAAAATCTAAATGTCAACCCATGTTCAAAACTAAAACTGTGTCAGGGTGGGGTGGGGTGGGGTGGGGTGGGGTTAAGCTCTACTCTCTAAACTAAGCTTGCTGGACACTTTTCTCTCCTCATAATGCTATAATGCTACTATTATGCTTCCACACATGGACACCTGGCCAGGCGATCAGTGATGAATGTCATGGGCCTGGAAAGCTAAGGGAGCAGGAATGTCCTTAGGTACAGATGACATTCACCCAATAATCTGAAATTCATGAAGGAATTTTTAGTGTGTGTTTAATTTTTCAGTGTACACAGCAATGATAATTGAAGGGATAGCAGGCAACACTCTGTGTGTTGAACACAATGTTGACTTCCTGGTAGAGACTGTCTAATGTACTCACTTGGCAGCCCTAAGCAGACATTGTTCCAGTCTTCAAAAGACTGGAGGGAAAACAGCTGCTTTCCTGGGCTTTGGGCCCCTCTACAGAACATGTGCAGAACTGAAGTTGAGTCCTTTATATCTGGCTCTGGAGAGAGTGTAAATGTTTGCTTTAGTAGTTTCCCATGTTGTTGTATCAGACATCAGTGTGCTTCTAGAAATACTATTTTTGTTTGAGTCTTAAGGATTTCTTATATGAGTACTGTATTCACATCATTTTCCCTTTCCTCTCCTCTCTCCAAGTCTCTGTGTCCTGCTCACTCCTCAGATTCACCGCCTCTCATTCTTGAACTATAATTATACATGTGAATATGTATATAAAATTTATGAATAAAATCTGCTGAAATAATTTACTGTTATGCACATATGCATAGGACTGACCTCAGAGGAACGGAAAATGGGGTCTCCCCATTGATTTTTCCTCTTTTAGAAATAATAAATTACCTGTAGTTTTTATGGAGTAGTACATTCTAAGGATTCCCTCCTCTACATGGCATGTCGATTTATGTTGTCATATTTTAGATTTTTGTTAGGTGAACCGTGTTTTTGAGAGTTCCTGGGTACAGGTTCCCTGTCACATATAGAAGACTCTATCTCGCAGTGGCTGTCCTGTTCTGATCTTCTGGCACTTACAATCTTTCTATCTTATTTTAAGTGATGTCCCCTATCCTTTGTGTGTATAGCTTGTGTTGTAGATGTATCAGCTGGGGTTGTGCAGAAAATGATCCAAAAATTTAAAGTGCACTTTTATCTAATAGAGATCATCAATGTGTGTCTTTATGAATGTCACAGTGTCATCAAATCCATTATAATCATATATAATAAGCTATTAAGAGTTTTTCAGTAGTAACCATATCAAAGGCTAACCGTGTGATGGAATCAAGAATCCAAATCATGATATGTGTAAATGAGAAGCTAAAAAGGGTTTTCAGGTTTATTAATTTAAAATGAATGTAGTACACACATACAGCTATCAACAAACACAGCTACAGTAGTATTTTATCAGACATTATGAATTGAAGATCTTATATTATAAAGGCCATCTTCAAAAAATAGATTCAATGGTTATTAGAAATAACAATGTTAAAAAAAAGAAATAACAATGTTGTTTGCAAAGTACATTAAGATCCCCAACAACAGTTCAACTCCTTTGGTGCTCTGCCATTCAAATTCTTCTATTTCTTTGCTTGGCCAATGATTATACAGAGGTATGTTCAATGCAGATTAAATTATCAAATAATTTTAATTAGTTGCTACTAATTAAACCCTGAGATTTTTGATGCTAGAATTAATAAAATATGTTGGCCTCTGTGTAATCAACTGTGCCTTGCTGGTGCTTTTGAGTATTTAAAAGCCCTTGCCGAGTAGAATAGATTAGAGAGAAGGTCCAGGTTGTCAGAACATTGTGTGTTTATCTGAATGCTCACGAAGATTTTGGTGAGTGTAATAGCTGTAAATTGCACACTGATGATTCAGTCTACTGTTTAGCGGGGTATTTTCAGGAAGATGAGGTTACCTTAGCAACTAGTCTGTCACATGGGATGTGCTGTTGCATGCATAGTGTCATAAAGTCTAAAGCCTTTCCCTCTGGAAGACAGGAAAGTAAATGCCATCTTTTGCATAATGAATTATGTTACTTGTCTCTTTGGTAGGTAGAAAATAATTTTTATTTACCTTGGTTTTTTTCTTGCTGCTATTCTGTCAAAATGGCAATATGTATATTATACAGATGGAAAAGGGTAAACTATATATCGTAGGTATACAAATTGAATAAATCTTCATCCGGATGTTTGATTGTATTGTTATATATTGACTGGTTTGAAAATTTAGATGGCCAAGTGATTTGAGACAAATTGTAACAAAAATAGTCCTAAAATTTTAAATATCGTATTATTAGCATTAGACTTAAAGAGGTAATATTGTCATCCTGGGTTCAGAACCAAAATTGCAAAATAATGGTGTGATAATTCAAAATATTAGATTTGTAGATGATAAGAAGTATATAAGTGGAAATACTGCGCAGGATTATTGCTGTATTACAGACATAAATCTTACCCATTCCATTAGTAATATATGCCTTCATGTTTTAAGGCTTCCTTTGTTTTGTTAATGGTTGAGACTGACTCTTGCTACACAGACCAGACTTTTCTCAGCTCTCTCAAAGCCCAGGCTGGCCTAGTGCTTCATATCTGTTTACCCAGGCTTATTATTCCTGGGATTACATGGAACACAACTCTATGTCTGAGTTTTACAGTATCTTATAGAAGCATCGTGAGAGGGAAACCCACTATCAGCTTCTCGACCACAAGTATTTTTAAGTATCATGGAGGACGTGTTTACCCTTACACAGTTTATGCTCTAGTCGAGGCACAAAACCCCCCAAAGGCACAAAATTCACAAGATATACCACATTATAGTAATTCCCAAAGAAAGTATTTAGCAAAATTACTTTTCCTCTGCTTCTCTTCTCTTTCCTTCTGGATATTTTGCTCCTGAAACTATTAGATGCTGTGCAGCGAGGCCAGGCTGGAGGTCTTCTGTCCAGTGAAGATGACAAAAGTCAAAGCAGGAGATGTCCTGTAACGGGGAGGGACAGAGTAGTGGGGCAGGTCACAGTCAGGGGTCATATAAGAAAGGACAACAGAAACCTGACCTCACCCTTGAGAAAGGAAGTGACAGAGTCTGAAATATTAGAAAACTAGAATGGATGCTGGATTGTTGGGTTAAAGTGGAAAGTGTTTCTCCCAATGCATTTGTAGATAAACATAATGAATGTGTATGTGTATGTAAGTATGCCTGGTATATGTAGTTATCTATAACTGTATACTGTGGTATGTTGTATGGTATACAATTACACATTTTTCCTCTGGTCATTTACAAGTCTAAGAATGCATGATAGATGAATGTCATGTGACATAGGAACAACAGATAAAAAGCTAAATTATGCGAATGCTAAAGGTACCTTTGTTAGAGTATTTCAGTATAGACACACTAACTGTAGCAAACACACTGAACCTATGCCAGATGTTACCATTAGAAAATAGTGCATCTCTGGAATACCTTCTCAGTTATTCTATACAGCTAAAATTTTCCTATAAAACACATTAAAACCAAGAACACAGTTGGGATTACACCACTTGATTTCAAGAGTTACTATACAATTACAATAAACAAGATACATGTGTAATTGTCTATACAATGATAATAAAAAAGAAACACTGCAGGACATGGAAGGAATTTTAGTCTCATCTGAGTCCATAAACAGAAAATTGCAGATGTGGTCAACTGATTAACATTTTTAATTGCCAAGATTAGGTAAAAAATGAATCCTTTAAAAGTATGGTGCAGGAATAATTGGACACCCTTAAAAATAATGGTAATCATTACCTTCTATGTATGCCAGTTAACATAAAAAGGGATTATAGATTCAAAGTAAAACTATTCTAGAGAAAATATTGTTGATGGCTGTGACCAAAGTAAGGAGAATGGTTAAGACACAAAAACACCAGCTATACAGAAAATAACGTTAGCCAAACTTCCCCAAACTAACATTTTTTCTCTTCAATAAAACATTTAGAAAATAAGAAAACAAGTACACACAGAGCTTGCACACTTTCTGAATCTCCCTTTCTGTCTCTCTGCGTGTGTGTGTGTGTGTGTGTGTGTGTGTGTGTGTGCGCGTGCGCACGTGTGCATGCTTGCTTGTGAGTGTGGGTGTGTTTCTTGCCCAGTTGTTCTAGTTACAGCCATTGTAAGCTTTTTCCCTTGACTCCTTCATCCTTTTGGCAAACCCTATTGTGCCATTTTGGAGGGGGGGTGTTTATTCAATCTTGACACAAGCTAGTCATCTGGGAAGAGCAAACCATAACTGCGAAAGTGCCTTCATCAATGTATTGATTAACGACGTTTGTGGGAGGGCACAGTTCACTGAGGTGATGCCAGCCCTGGGCAGGTAGTCTTGAGATGTATACAAAAGGGGAATGAGAACGCCCTAGGGAGCAAGCCGATTAACAACACTCCTCCATCGCCTTGTTTCGGCTCTGACCTTGAGGTCCCTACCTTCAGCTCTTGCCCTGACTTCATGGCAGAGTTCTTCTGGTAATAGGGCTTGTCACAGAATAGGAAACAGGCAAGCCAGGAGACCTATATATTTGGAGTTGTTCTTGACTTTTGTTTTCCAATACTTCTTAATTTCTGGCATTACAGAATGCTCCCAGATCACCCCAGCATGATTCTCTCCCCCAGTCAAAAACTCTCCTCTTTATCCAAGGAAGTCTAGATGTTTTCACTGGAGGAGGGATAGAAGTCAAGATTTGTAGCTGTGCTTCTTGTTAGCTGTGTTTTGAAATAATTCTCAGAATTATTTTATGCTTTTGTTATACATAGATCTCATTGGTTTTTTTTTTACAGAAAAGTCAATCCCATTTATATTGACTTCATGAAAACCTTCTCTAGGTTTTAACAATCACTGGGGAAAATGATAATAGCTCTTACTATAATTTGAGAATATAAGGCGCAATCAGATGGGAGCAGCTAATCAAAGTTTGTCCTTTGGACATTGAAATAACCCTTGTCCACCTCCCAAGTTTCAGGAACAGACAGTTGATAGTACTTCTGAAAAAAAAAATGGAGGCATGAGGTTTGTTCATTATACAGTTGCTTAACATCCTGTCTGGACATAACTCAGTTGTTGGTCTGTTCTTGGTTTACCTTGACCTTGACATGAAGGAAGCTGTTGGTCTGTTCTTGGTTTACCTTGACCTTGACATGAAGGAATTTTAATGTTAGCAGAGTTTTTTCTGTGTAGCTGTGAAAGAGTCTGACACTCTGTAGGCATCCGTCACATTTTAGATGGTGGTCAACGTCTTCGGCATGTGCTGCCTATCCCAAGGCTTGAGACAGCCTGGTTACAGTCTCCAGTGAAGAATGAGGTCTGAAGAAGCAGGCATGCCTCAGAATTCCTTAGAAGGGGAAAGGATTTAAATCTAGATTTTAATCTCCTTGGATCACACACTGAAAACTGTCTGCTATTCATTTGAAATTTAATATAACTAGTCCTCTCATGTGTGTGTGAGTGTGTGTGTGTGTGTGTGTGTGTGTGTGTGTGTGTGTCAGCCCTCATCCAGGACCATATGGTCCCACAGTCTCTGCTCTTTGTTTTACAAGGTCCAAATTTCAGAGAATTGTTTCCCCATGTTCTGTTAATTAAATTATTTTTGTTGCCACATAAGTGAAAACGCAGCTCACAAATGACACTCTGAGAAAAGTCTATGGTATGTCTGATGATAAAGAACTAATATAACTCCTTTGTTTCCTCAGTTTTGGTTTGGAGTTTGTGTTTGGGGTAAGCAGGCAGCTACATGAGCCCTTAATAAAATTAACCTTTTGCTTCATTCAACCGTCATCAAATTGGGAATTTTTCTAACCCAGTAACTCCATTAAATGTTTAAATTGTTCTTCAGCGCTTCCAAATGTAATCTAAAATATCTGGGAAACAGGGTAGATGCAATGTCTTGTCACATTTGATGCCTTCAGTCTCTAATTAAAGATTCCATGCAAGACTACTGATGGCATGCTCTCTCTCTCTCCTCTCCTCTCTCTCTCTCTCTCTCTCTCTCTCTCTCTCTCTCTCTCTCTCTCTCTCTCACACACACACACACACACACACACTTGGCTCAGCATTTCATTGTAAACCCCAAGAAATAATTGTGTCCTTACTTGCTGCCAGCACAAAGGCTGGGAGATGGAATGAAATTCTTCAGACTCCAAGGGTTGATGACATGTCTTTATAGCCTAACATTCCTTAAAGTTACGATTTTATATGTTACCCTGTCTCTTGTTCTCATTTTCCATGCTTAAATATAACCCTACTTATGTATGGGATCGTTGTATGTAGTTTCATAATTGAAAAGCAATTCCTTTTCTTGAAAATTACAAAGAAGTTGTTATGAACATGGTTTTAGTTCCAGTGCAGGAAATTTAGGCAGGAAGATTATGAACTGGATTGCAAAGGGTGACCCTATATTAACAAAAAGGTTTTTCTGAACTTGGACAATGACTGAAACTTTCTAAATATAATACAAAATTAAATGTGCATGTATAAGTTTTTTAAAGGCTGTGATTGACAGATTTGCAATTCCAAAATATACTTCAATGCAACTAAAATTCCTGGAACAAAGTCGAAAGTTGAAGATGATCAAATATTTGCATAGAAATACCTTATAGTCCCTAAATGATTGATTTGGTTAATGCAGTCTTCAGTTTCATACTTTTTAAATGTACAACAAGATGCTTACTCTTGCTACTGCCAAAATAGATTTTAATTTTTTTTTATTTTCTGCTGTATTCTATACATTTCATCATAACAGATTTCTTTCTTGAGATACACTGCTCACTGAAAGGTTGCCTATAGTTAATGCATATAGCCTTTCTGTCTATACTTCCAAGTCCAAAATGAAAGGAAACTATGTAGAGATTCCAAAACTTATACTAATTGTTACTTCAGATACGTTTAGTCATTCTGATTTTATTTTTATTACCCTTGATATTCTATAATGTTGTTATAATATACCCATTTGCTTATATTCATGATACATCCACCATTGCAATTTTTAACTTTAATTGTAGAAAATAAAAAATGTGATTATTCTATTATTCAATACCGTGTGTTAAATATGCAAGTATTAAAACACGCAGAAGCAAGAGTATATTGACCTAACATAGACCCAAATTCAAAGGACGCGTCATTTTTTTGATGCTGCCCACTTGGTTTGAAAGCAGCCATTGATGCTACAGTGTGGTCATGTAAGAGTGAGACAAGCCGCTCATCCCCTGGCGTGGTCTCTGGCTGGACCTTTAAGTAATTTCAAGAGGAAATCAATTTTTGCAGCAGTAGTTCAAGGCATTGTGGCCCTGGTCACATTTGGAGTTCATTTCGAAGAAGCATACGGTAAATGAGCCAGAGAGAGCAAAGACAAAAAATTATATTGAACTATAGCCTTCTATGGAAGGTCACGGCACAGATTAAAGGACCCTTCAGAGGTTTGTCCCTGCTGTTCCTTTTGGTCTTTCGCGGCTGAGAGACCGGAGATTACACATGAGCATGGAAAATGACTTGGGAAACACGGTCCTGCTGTCTTTCAGTCAACAGCTATGTACTTCTCCACTTCCGGAGTGGCGAGATTCACCCATGCTGCATACCACCTAAAATCACGGAACGCGAGCCCCTGCTTGCAGTTCTGGCCGGAGGACCCAGTGGTCACGGCAGAGAGCCTATATGAATAGGGTAGATGCTGAGAATGGAAACAAGATCTGCATTCCGGGGGAAGTTAACATTTTTTTATCAGAGAAAGATGAGAGCATCCCTGCAAGGGGGGACGGGCAGCCTCTAGAAGCACGGGGCTTGAAAGGAATCCATGGTGTCAGCATGTGTTAGACTTCTGTATCTGAAGGAGGCAGGGGAAAAGACACTCACATTCTCTCTGGGTGATTTCCTTCTTCATTCTCTATTCTTTTGAGTTCCTTCTGTGTTCTTTCATTGCCGGTTGAAGAAAGAAGGCCCTCCAAGACTAAACTTTAAGGCCCCTGTGACAGCAGGAAGGTACAGCCTCTTCTGGGGTACTGAAATGGACCCAGAACAAAGGTGTATTTATTGATTGTTAACACGAAGTATTTCCTCAAACCAAGGTCCCTAGTCTTTTTTTGTTTTGTTTTGTTATTGTTTTTTGAGACAGGGTTTCTCTGTATTGTTTTGGAGGCTGTGCTGGAACTTGCTCTGTAGACCAGACTGGCCTCGAACTCAAAGAGATCCTCCTGCCTCTGCCTCCAGAGTGCTGGGATTAAGGTGAGCCCCCAACAACACCCGATGCTAATCTTTTTTTTTTAAATAACATTTTTATTTTTAAAGCAATCTTATTTTACATACCATATGCCAGCTCCCTCTCCCTCCTGTCCTCCCTGCTCCCTTCACCTTCTCCTCACCCCACCCCCAATCCACTCCTCAGAGGTGAGACCTCCCATGGGGAATCAATAAAGTCTGTCACTTGAGGCAGGACCAAGGCCCTCCTCCCTGATTCTAGGCTGAGCAATGTATTCATCCATAGGCGAATGAGCTCCAAAAAGCCATTTATTTCATGCACTAGGGATAAATGCTGGTTCCACTGCTAATGACCCCACAGACTGCCCAAGCCACCTGCCTGTCACCCCCATTCAGAGGGCCTAGTACAGTCTTATGTAGGTGCCCCAGATGTCAGTCTGGAGTCCGTGAGCTCCCACTTGCTGGGGCCAGTTGTTTCTTTGAGTTTCCACATCGTGGTCTTGACCCCTTTGCTCACATTATCATCCTCCCTCTCTAGGACTGGACACCACTGGTTCTATCCAGTGCTTAACTGTGGATCTCTGCATCTGCTTCCCTCTCCTTCTCCAGCACCATGTCCGCCTGCACACCGCCGTGTCTGCCTGCACACGGCCGCCTGCACACCGCCGGGTCCGCCTGCACACCACCGTGTCCCACCATGATGGGCTGAACCTCTGAACTGAAAGCCGCCACCAAATTAAATGTTTTCCTTTGTAAGAGTTGCCGTGATCACGGTGTCCCTTCACAGCAGTAGAAACCCTAACTAAGAGACACCCGGAAAAGTCTGGGAAGAGAATGAGAGCAATGATAGTGTCTCCTTGGGTTAGAAGAAATTGTTTATATCTTTAGAGTAGCATAACATTTAATAAAACAGATTAAATATCAACCAGTTAATGAGCAATTGTCAAAAGATACCGAAACCACAAAGAATTCAACTGAGTTTAACTGAAACTGTTTAATCTCCCCAGTGAACAATAAATTCTATTCTGGCCAAACATCTCTGTCTTTAAAATTTTTAAATAATTAAGCTATGTACATGGGGTTAGTTCATAATAATGATGTAGAACATACTCATGGCAGATAATTTGAAAAGTTTGGCTCCTTTTGTAAGAGCAAGACTGAGTGTTAGACCCAGGGGACAAATGCTAAACAAACACTACACCACTGAGCTACACTCTTATACTCCTCTTTTTAAGAATCTATTTTTCCAAATATTCATTTAGTGACTTGTGCTGTGTATATTAACAGTTTATGTTAACAGTATTTATAAGAAAGTTCCCATGTCATTATGTAAGCTAGCAATAAATTGCATAGTTTTTTCCATTTTTTGATTTCATTTTACATTCCAATCACAGTTCTCCCTCCCACTCCTCCCCCTACCTCCCTGTGCCTCCTCCCACCCCCTCACCTCCTCCCACTCTCCACTAACTCCTCCCCATCCCACCCGTAGTCCACTCCTCCTCATGGGTAAGGGCTCCCGTGAGGAGTCAACATAGTTTGGCTCAATTAAGTGGGTAAGGACCTGGTCCCTCTCCCATGCACTAAGATTAAGCATGGCATCCCACCATAGGGAATGGGCTCCAGCAAGCTAGCTCATGTACTGGGATTCTATCGTGGTCCTACTGCCACTGAGCATGGCATCTCACTCTAAGGAATGGGTTCCAACAAACTAGCTCATGGACCAGATTCGTATCATGGTCCTACTGCCAGGGGTCCCTCTGATAGTCCAAGATTCACACCTGTCTCCTACATGTGGAGGGCCTCGTTCAGTCCCCTGGAGTCTCCACAGTTGTGGTATAGCGTTAATGAGTTTCCACAAGCTTGGTTCAGCTGTCTCTGTAGATTTCTCCATCATGTTCCCGACCTCCCTTGATCATATGTTCTCTCCTCCGTCTCTTTGCCTGTATTCCCAGAGCTCAGTCTGGTTCTTGGTTGTGGATCTCTGCATCTGGTTCCAATTGCTGGATGAGGGATCTATGAGGACAGTTGGGGTATTCATCAGTCTGATTACAGGGGAAGGCCAGTTCAGGCATCCTCTCTACTATTGCTAGGAGTCTTAGTTGGGGTCTTCCTTGTGGAGTCTTGGGAGTTACCCTAGAATCAGGTTTCTCCCTATGTGCATAGTAGCTCTCTCTATTAAGATATCTTTTTCATGGCTCTTCCACCGCAACCCTCCCCACCTAGGACATCTCTTTCCCTCCTGTTCTCATACCCCCTTCCCTCACCTCCCCCTTACCACACCCCTGTCCCCAGTTTGTCCTGTAGATACCATATAATTTCACTTCCCAGGGTGATTCGTGTATCCCTCTTAGGGTCCTCCTTGTTACGTAGCTTCTCTGGAGCTGTAGACTTTAATCTGATTATCCTTTGCTTTACTTCTAATATCCACTTATGAGTGAGCACATACTGTGCTTCTCTTTCTGAGTCTGTGTTACCTCATCCAGGGTGGTTTCTTTTTTTCTGGTTTCATCCATTTGCCTTAAAATATTCATGAGGTCATCAGTTTTTTTCACTGCTGCGTAAGTACTCCATTGTATAAATGTACCACATACTCCTCATCCATTCTTCAGTTGAGGGGCATCTAGGTTGTTTCTAGGTTATGGCTATTACAAATAATGCTGCTATGAACATTGTTGAGCAAATGTCCCTGTGGTATGATTGAGCATCCTTTGGGTAATTGCCCAAGAATGGTATCAATGAGTCTTGAGGTAGATTGAGTCCCAGTTTTCTTAGAAACAGCCATACTGATTTCCAAAGTGGCTGTACAAGTCTTCACTCCCACCAGCAGTTCTTCTGACTCCCCATCCTTGCCAACATAAGCTGTCCCCAGTATTTTTTATCCTAGTCATTCTGACAGGTGTAAGATAGTATCTCACAGTCATTTGAATTTGGGTTTCCCTAATGATTAAGGATGTTGAACACTTCCTTAAGTGTCTTTTGGTCATGCAATTTGAGATTCTTTTGGTGAGAAATCTCTGTTTACCTCTGTACCCCACTTTTCAGTTGGGTTATTTTTTTTTTAATTTTGATGTCTAGCTTCTTGAGTTCTTTACAAATTTTGGAGATCAGCCCTCTGTCAGATGTGGGGTTGGTGAAGATCTTTTCCCATCCTGTATGCTAGTGTTTTGTCTTATTGACAGTGTCCTTTGCCTTACAGAAGCATTTCCATTTCAGGAGGCCCCATTTATTGATTTTTGTTTTCTGTGTCTGTGCTACTCATGTTATATTTAGGAAGTGGTCTCCTCTGCCAGTATGTTCCAGGCCACTTCCCACTTTCAGTTCTATCGGGTTCAATGTATCTGGATTTATGTTGAGGCCTTTTATCCATTTGGATTTGAGTTCTGTGCATGGCAATAGATACAGATCTATTTGCAATCTTCTGCAATCCTACCGAAAGCAATCTACAGATCCATTGCAATCCCCATCAAAATCCCAACACAATTTTTCAGACTTGAAAGAACAATACTCAAGTTTAAATTGAAAAACCCAAAACCCAGAATAGCTAAAACAACCCTGTACAATAAAGGAACTTCCAGAGGCATCACCATCCCTGACTTCAAGCTCTACTCTAGAGCTATAGTAATGAAAAACATCTTGGGTGTTGGCATAAAAACAGACAGGTAGGCCAATGGAATTGAATTGAAGATGCTGAAATCAATCTGCACACCTATGAACACCTGATTTTTGACAAAGAAGCCAAAATGATACAGTGGAAAAGAAAAAAAAACCTCTTTACCAAACGATGATGGCATAACTGGATGTTAAAATCGCGTGGTTTCTTAAGCCAACCCCTTGTTGTTAGTGTTTTCCATTGTCCCAACAGTTTCCTCTTTTAAGCAATCCTGTGATAGACACCCAAGTACACATAGTTCTGTGTACACCTTTATCATTTATAAAAAAAGTACCGTTCCACTTGAAAGACCTGTTGATCTTTTCATTTATTTTCATAATTTGTGCATGTTACTAGCTTCTTGTCAACTATTCCAAATTTTATACATACCTGTTGCTTATGAATATTCCTTCCTCCTTTCCCTCAAAAGTACAGGTGCTTCTTAAGATTTTTATGATATCATCCAGTAGAAAAATGCAGAATTCAGAATAATAATCAACTTAAACAAAAGTTCATATATCTGTTAAGTTTTCATTTAAATTGCATATGTAGATATTTTTGTAATTTTGCTAGGACATTTTCCTTTAGTATTCAATTCTAAAAGATATCTCTACCATAAGTTAGTTTTCCACTTATCTCATATATTTTGACTTAGCATCACTGTTACATTTTGTTCTGAGAAATTATATATATGAAAGAATTAAGTGCATTTAGTTTATCAAGTTTTACTTTAAGTCACAATCATTCCTAAAGCATAGAGCATACTGTGCTTGCAATGAGCAAGGAGGATTGCAGTCAATTGAGAAAACAAATATAAATAAATGTGCTCGTTCAGATTGCCTAACAATAGCTGCTGCTCTCAACCTGTACAGTTCTTAGGGTCTTCAGGGATTGTCAGTCCTTAAATTTTCCTGCTCCTGGGCTGAAAATATATGTCTCCCTCCAGTTGGAGACTGGGCAATGAGAAGCCAAAACGAGATACCTGGGAAGACAGGTCAGCCCAATGGGCAGTGCCCTGGTCATGGAGAGTTACAACCTTGACCCCAGCAAGGCTTGACCTTGAGAGAACAGAATACATAGTAATCATTATCTGGAACCATATAGTTCTTTCACAGGGATAGTTTCATCTAACTCTAAACATGGCAATGTTATCTCACTAAGTAGTGAGCTAGTGACATGGTCAGCAATATGCAGGCTGTGAGTGAGAAGGTATGACTCATGTCTGACACCTTGGATCTGATGCTTCTGTTGCAGGATTACCTTGTATGTACCAAAAGATTTTAAATGCTTCAAGCTCTGTCTCCTTCTCTAGGTCAACAAGAGTGACTGAGAAGCAAAAGATTCTGATATAAGTAAAATGTAAAACTTGGGACCATATTAATTGACAGAGATATTGTCAAGTGCATCTTTGATCTGAAAAGTACAGTTATTCCTCAGAACTCTCAAGAGATCCTCCAAATATTAAAACCCTTAAATCCTTTGTATGCAATTAAGAAGTATTTGGATACAACTTGCAGACATCTTCCCCTGTGCTTTAAGTCACCTAGATGACTAACAAGTAACCAAATAAATACATCATTTGTGAAAAGTGTTGTACAGCAAACAGGCAGTAAGTATTAAGAGTTGAAAGACAAGCACTAAGCATATGAAGAAATGCCCCCTAGAAATTAAAGCTAGCATCAACATGTTTGCATATCAGAAAGAAGAGAAGCTTTATATGGTCCCACAACCTAAACAGACACAATTCAAAACCAGAACTTCGTAAAGGTCTTTGGAAGAGTAAAAATGGATGCTTTTAAAATAATAACAGTTATTATTTCATACATACCTCTGAATAGACTTAGCATCAATAAACTTCATAGTAAACCGCTGATACAAGCACCCCCATTAGCAGCACAAGCAAGATGATAGCAGCCATTAATACCTCCATTATGTATATCCATTATGTATGTTGTTCTGGAAATATTGGCAAAGGCCAATACACATTAGGAAGAAGTGAGATATAAGCACCAGATGGAATGAGAAAATTACTGTGCACAGATATTAAAATTCTGCACTTGGAAGAGTAGCTAGAGAAAAACAACTAGAGAACTCAATAAAAGGAATGGCAAAAATTTCTGTAAATTTTTCATATTCCCTATGTGAAATGGTGACATAAGTGTAAAATGTAGCAACAGAGGAAAACCAGGTTTAGAATAACACTGGAGATCAACTTTGTAACATATGACTAGGAGGTTTAGCTAACCTAGAAAATGCTGTCAGGAAGTTTAAACAGAATCATTATGTAACTTAGGAATATTAGGATTAGATCAACTAGGGGTTGTTCTCTGAAAGTCAGCTACCATCAATGATTGCTGATACCCTAGGGAGTAGAAGGGAAAGAATAAATAATTAAATCATCAAATGGAATAACCTGGCATGAATTTGGACTCACTAGGTCTGCTCTGGAAAACCTAAACATTCTTTGGAAAATAGTACACTTAAAAGTTCCTAGGAATTCCCTGCACCCACCCACCATGAGAATGTTTTCTCGGGAGAAGCAGTTGATTCTTTCCAGTCTGAAGACAGCTTTATTCTCGCTTTGGTTAGAAACCAAGCAATAAAGTTGTCTAAAGATGTTTTGCCATGGGAAGCAAATTCTGCCTTAGTGTCAACATTTTGGAATTGCCCATACTCGGGTAACTAGAATTGGATCTCACATGCTTCACTAGGGTAACATATCTTAAGAGAAAAGATATACCAGAGAAGAAATTATGTAATTGTGACAGCCTTTCTTTAGCAAAAATATGTGGGATACAATATAACATAAAACCACACAAGTTTCATAATTGAAGATCAGTACATCACTCCACCCTCGCTAGAGAGGCTTCGTCTTGCCGTAAACGGTAACTAACACAGAAACCCTCAACTGGGCACATTTGGAGAACAGGAGACTTTGGAGCACTCACCCCTAAACGGGCTTTCTTTATCAAACCCTCCTCCCTTCAATGCTGGGGACGAATCCAAGGAAACACACTTTGCAGACACAACAGGGCGATGCATATACCCACTCACAGGGACTGCAACAGCATCCACAGAACCTGCATGAGCTCAAGGCAGACAACATCCCAACAGAGAGAGGGGAGGTGGGCATAAGTCCTCCCCCTACCAAGTTAATACCTGTTGAGAAAAGGAAAAATCAGTTTTGTTTTTTTTTTTTTACAATGGAATGACACTAGCTATGTTAACCACAATGCAGAGCAGACCTCAGGCCTAAGAGTAGTTTGGCCAGCACAAAATGGAATCATTGTTCTTTGCTTGCTTTAAAAATTGTTTTGTTTTTGATTTGGTATTTTTTAAATCTTTTTTTATTAAATTTTGTTTGTTGTGATTTGGGGAGGGGCTTGGGGGCGGTTGGAGAGAGAGAGAAAGGATGAATGGGAAATTGGGCTGGTAGGGAGTTGGTGATAAGCTGGAAGGAGCTGGGGGAGGGGGTAAGGATACAGGACTACATTGTATGAAAAGAATTCAAAGCCAGTAAACACAAAAACAAAACTGAAAAGCAGAACCCACAACATTGCCAAAGCACAGGAAAAGCATGTCCAATTTACACGAAGGACTTTGCAGTCTGGAATTCATCTTGGCAACTTTGAGCAGCAGCAATCGCCAGTTGACTGACATGATCCACACCAAACGAAGGTGGCGTTAGAGCAATCCTTACAAGAACCTTAGATGCCTGTGTGTCACACGAAGCCGTGCCCGATGGCGTCTCGAGCCCGGTCCCCAGATGGGCTTGGGGGGGAATTCATGTGTCCAGGATGAACAAGCTGATGAAGAAACCACCGAAGTGCTTAGAAAGTATAAACTGATCAGAACTCGGGCTGGAGAAGGCAGATACACTACGGGGGGGGGGGAACGGGGGGACAGAATCTTACAACAGCAGGTTGGGGTGTGGATACCACAGCTGCCACTGAGCCGAAGCGGTCCTCAGACGGTTTGACCTCGTGGATAATCACAGAGTTTCCTGTGGACTTGGACCACAGAAATCATCTGGTGAGCAGCCATTCTGGTACACCTT
This sequence comes from Mesocricetus auratus, assembly GCF_017639785.1. Taxonomy (NCBI): domain Eukaryota; kingdom Metazoa; phylum Chordata; class Mammalia; order Rodentia; family Cricetidae; genus Mesocricetus; species Mesocricetus auratus. The sequence goes on from NW_024429195.1 coordinate 5,362,579, forward strand.
GGCGCCTGAGATCATCAGTTAGTCCTCGGCAGTGCGGAAGACTCGGAGTTACAGGGGTCAGAGACATTTACACACTTTTAGGGAGAACAACTCAGACCCCAGGCCCACAGGCTGTTCTGTAAAGTCCCTTTCTCCCTTCCCAAAATCTTAAACCCTAGAGTCAATGATAGGCCTCAAGGGGGGAAGGTATGTGACCCCAAACCCGACAACCTGAGTTCTGGGGATAATAACTGGACTTTCTTAAGTTGTCCTCTGACTTCCCACAGACGCACAGTGTCCCACAAGCTCCACATACATTCACTCTATAAACATATATTATATATGGATTTGAGAGGTATTCCTATTTAGCATGGAAGTTCTTTCTTAGATAAGCACTTTGCAAATAATTTCTCTAAGTTTATGGATTTTGTTTCTAAATAGTTATTTGAAGAGACTATTTCAATTTTAGTTATCAGTTTAACTTATTCATTAATTTTATGTTCCAAGAAGTCCGACTAATACAGATGTTCTGTATTTCCCCAGAGATTTCAGTTTTCTGTTTATGTTTTCCCTACAACCCAATTTTTGATCAAACGCTTATGGACAGGGAGATATCTCATTGTTCAACCCTTTAATTGCAAATTACTTAGTTTGTCTTTGTTTATTTCTTTGTTTGTATAAAAAAAATTTTGCAAGCCGGGCGTTGGTGACGCACGCCTTTAATCCCAGTACTCGGGAGACAGAGGCAGGCAGATCTCTGTGAGTTCAAGACCAGCCTGGTCTACCGAGTGAGTTCCAGGACAGGCTCCAAAACAATACAGAGAAACCCTGTCTCAAAAAAAAAAAAGAAAATTTGCACAAAAATATTTCAGTTGCCTCGAACTATTCAGATCATTACCTCAGAACCATTCAATTATTTTTCATTTCCTGTGTGCTAACAGCCACAAACTCTTTTTAAAAAAACACTACAAAATGAAATAGAATGAGATAAAACAAAAACTATAACATTGGAGTTGGACAAGACAAACAAACAGGAGATGAACCCAATAGGGGGTATATGAATCCGCGAACCACTGTTGGTACACTCAAGAATCCCATGGATACACTAAACTAAAAACTATAGTAGATACAAAAAGGACCTGGTGCAGACCCATGCGGGCCCTCTGGATGACACCTCACTCTCTGTGAGCATATTTGAACTGTGTTGATGCTGGTTTAGAGGGCCTTGTATTCTTGGTGCCCTCCATCCCCTCTGTCTCTTACACCCTACACCTCTCCTTCCACGGGATTCCCTGAGTTCCCAGTGGAGACATCGGATAGAGACATCCCATTGAGAGCTGAGTGTTGAAAGTCTCTCACTCCCTACATAATGTCTGGCTGTGGGTCTCTGCATTTGCATTTCATCTCCTGAAGAAGGACGCTTCTCTGATGATGGCTGAGCAAGGCACTAACCTATGAACATAGCAGAATGTCATTAGGAGTCATTTTATTGCTACGTTTTTTAAACCAATGCTTTTTGGTTTTTACCCTTGGTCCCTGGGATATCTAGTCTCTGGTCCTTGGCCACCCAAAGTTCGCAGTATCAGGTGTGGGATCCATCTCATGGAGTGGGCCTTTACTCACATCAGATCCTGAAGGGTTACTCTCACAAGTTTTTTGTTCCGCCATTACCCTGGGATATATTGCAGGAAGGACGCCATTGTGCATCAAAGAGTTTGTGATTTGGCTGGTAGTTTCATGTTACTTTTAGTAGTGTGCAGAATACCTCTCTGTAGCAAGGAAGCCAGAATGTAGCGTTAAGGACTCTATCTGGAAGTTTTAAAGTACACGCTGAGGCAAAAGCATATGCATAGGTTATAGCTATATATACAGTTAGGAAGCCCAAATGTAAACACCAGGCAGATAGCCTTTGCAAATCCAGTGACAGATAGGGTGTAAGCTGGAACCGACCCAGAGTGGGATCAGTAGGTTCCTGTGTCTGTTGTACACAAATATATACATGCACACACATATATACACATATACATTTACACAAATGCGTATACACATGCACATGCATACACATATACACATACGCATTGCATACATATATACACACCAAAGTAAACGCCCATATACTCATAGGCATACACACATTCATATACATATATACATATACTCACACCCATACACACATGTACACACATTCATAACACATATACACACATGCAAACACACACACACAAGCACAACCACAGGCACATATACACACATATTTACAAACACACGAGCACATACACAAATACTTCAGGAAACTATGCAAGAGACAGATAGCATTGGGTACTATTAAGAAGGGTGATGACATGTGATGGAGAAGGCTTTTAAAGTTACTTTATAGGTGTTCATCGTCCCATGTTTTCTAGGGTGAGAGACTTATGGTGAATAGAGACACAGTCTAAAATGCGTGCAATAGCTTTGAGCTTGATGTTAAAAGGAGAGAGATATTTTCAAGACTGCTTCACAGACAGATCCAGAGGAAGACTAGTGACAGTCTTGGAAAGGAAGCAATTTCTTTGTAGGTCATACAGAATGTTTTGGATCTGGTCCTAGGAGTGATGGGAAATCAGTTAGAGCCTTAAGCATAGGCATAATGTGTCCGTGCTAATGTCCTTGAATTTGTCATTGAGGTCAGTTCTGTCAATAATAGATTAGGAGAATGGTAACTGTAAATACCAGGGGCTGGTTGTAAGGGAAGTCAAGTCATGCAGGGAAGCACATGCTGGTGACTAGAGCGTGACAGCAATGGGAAAAGGAGAAAAACGGGTGGAGCCCACAGCTCCCAGGTGGGCAGTGGATCTGTCTCAGGTTGTTTTCTGTGGCTGTCATAAAATAACCATGGCCAAAAACAACCTGGAGAGGAATGTGTTAATTTCAGCTTACAAGTTATACTCCATCATGAAGGCAAGTTGGGACAGTAACTCAAGGCACAGACTTGGAGTATAAGGTGAAACAGAAGTTGTGCAGGGATGTGTTAGAGGCAGTAATTAGAAAAGTGGGTAAAGATATTGACTAGAAAATGGGCGTGTGGTTCTGGTGCTCACAGAAGAGATCTCTGTTGGACACACTGTCGGCCTAGGTAGACCCTGTCTCCAAAAAAAAAAAATCTAATCCAGGTATGATGGCATATACTTATAACCTCAGCACTCATGAGACACAGTCAGGAGGATCACTGTGAGTATGAGGCAGCCTACAAAGTGAATTCCAGACCAACCAAGGCTGAATGACACCCTTTCTCAATAAAACAAAAGATCAGTAAAATGGCTTTGTGGGTAGAAGTTCCTACTGCCAAACCAAGCTTTGATGGGGAATGGACTTCTGTGTATGTATATGTTTGTCCGATTGGTTGATGAATAAAGCACTGTTGGCCAATAGGGAAGCAGGATAAGTGGGACTAGGAAAAGTGGAGGATTCTTGGAAATGGAGGCACAGTCAGTCACCACGTAGGACGTGAGAGGAGTAAGAGATCCAGACCCTTTCTCAGGTAAGAGAAGACCACATGGAAATACTCAGATTAGCAGTTATGGGTTAATAGTTAAGTCAGAGCTAGCCAACAAGAAACCATAGCAAAAGGCTAACAACTTCATAATTAACATAGCATCCTGTGTCTTATTTGGGGGCTGATGAGGCTCTGGGACCAGGCTGTCAGGAAGAATGCTCATTACAAACTCTGACTACCTGAGAATGAGACCCACAAGGCAGAAGGAGAGAATAACTCCCTCAGATTATTGTCTGGCAGCAACACCTATGCTATGACATATATATGCCCACACACAAAATAAACAAATGCAACCAAAGTTTTAAGAAGGAAAAGAAAAAATACTCAAATGATTTTCTCAAATATAGTATATACAAATAACAATATTAATTATGATATTGCTGGCATAGTGAAACGTACACTTTCAAATAAACATTCTATTCAGCCCAAAAATACCATTGGAAAATGTAGGCTCACTTAATGCTGGAAAATTCTGACTTATTAAAATTTTAAAATAGATGGTTCAATCCTCAAAACAAGTAACTTAATAAAGGAGATTTTGGTTGAACTTCAATACAATGAATATAATTTCTTTCCATCAGGTCAAATGTGAGTCTTATAAATGCATTAGAGTCAAATCTTGACATGTATATAAGAAACGATGACAACTATGATTGACTGAATTTGGTATTTTTATTCTTGATTTGTCTTTCTGGTGTTTCTAGAATGATAGCACTGAACAAACAGCAATTTAGTATGTTGGACACTCCCAGTTATTTAATCAAGAGGATCTCATCACAGAATGGGCAAGTACATGATAAAAATGATCATTTTTTCACATTCAGTTAGGGGGTGCTGGTACATGCCTGTCATTCCAGCACTCAGGGGCAGAGAGGCAGGAGAATCTCAGAGTTTGAGGCTAGCCTCATCTGCAGAGTGAGTTCCAGGACAGCCAGGGAAACTCTGTTTTGAAAAACCAAGCGTGTCTATTACTGAAGAAGTAAAGAACCTGTTAGAGAGACTTCCTGAGGGATGTAATAAATAAATTTAAGGTCAGATAACCAATCAAAAGAGGTAACTCCATCAGAGAAGCAGAATTACCTATCTTTATTATGGGGTGGGGGTGGGAGTTAGCTTCAGCCATTCAGCTATTGGGAAGGATAAGCTAAGCGGCCCTGCCTAGCTCCAGGCAACAGCATGCTAGACTTCCAGGGCTAACCAGACCAAGTAGAGCAGCAATAGCATGGAATCGGGAACGCCTAACTAGCAAAGAACTTGAAGGGCAATAACTGCAACTAAGGAGCCGGACTAAGACACCAAGAAAAATTCGGCGTGTGCAAGACAACCCAGCATGGAAAACTCAATGTGGTAAAAGAGCCAGTATCTCTGACTTTGACTCTGAAAGATGAGAAAAGGAAGCAATTTTCAAAAACAGTGTTGCAAAAAAAAAAAAATGCTCTGCAGAAGGTCAGACAGCTGACAGCACAGCCCTGCGTCATCTTCTACCAATCATTGTCGGTCTTTGGTTGAACCTGTACCGGTTATCAGGAATGGCTGTGTCTACCACGTTCCTACTTGTGGGAGGTTGCTGGTTCTCAGGTGATGGGATGCCACATGCGCTGCTGATTCTTGGGTGACTGGATGCCGCGCCTTTGAGAGAATAAGAAGATTATGTCACACATGCTGCTTCAGGCTTTTCCCAGCCAAGGCACCATATTCCAAACACAGCAGGACTTGCAGAAGGCAGCCGAGGCCAAGGGAGCCATAGTGCACTCGGGTTAGAAGGAATGGAAAGCGGAGGTTCCGGGAGGACTCCAGCCATTTCTGCCTAGGAGACCTTCAGTGCGAACCACGTTCGCATTGAAAAAGAAATGTCTGGGGGTTAAAGGTACGGTGCGTTTTCTGGGGCCGGCAGGAGTCACAGAGAGGTGGAACCCAGAGTTCGTTGCCTGCTAACCCTCCTTCTTTGGAGCGTCAGCTGACTGCCCCCTGCTTTAAAGAAGGACGCTTCCTGCAAGAAACTAAGACTCTGTCTGCTGCTCTTCCATCCGTGACAGATGGGCCTCTAGGCAAGATGAGATGACGTCAACTCGGTGTCATAGACTGGTCTGAAGTCTCCTTCCGGGCTGATGTGAGACAGAATGACCAGTGACAAAACCAACTGGAGAACAAAGGACTGCCTCAAATGGACCATGCACCCCATGGCTTTCCATCCCTTAGGACACGCGAGAACAGATTCTCAGAACCTAATGCACCTTGTCGTTACCTTAACAGCAGGGTGGATTCCTGCTTTCCATCCACTGGACGGTGAGAAAACTAAGATCTACAGATGTTAAAGTTGTGTCTACACTGGGGTGGCAGGGAAGGGTCTGAGGCAGAAGAAGATGAATCTTCCAATATCCCAACAAATGCTCTTTCTACTGTTGTGTATCTCTCTTCCAATAAAACAATGACTCCCGCCCCTTTAACCTTCATTACCTATAATACCTGCCACTAATGTTCTGGTTTAAATAAAAACAGTCCCCATAGACCCACAGGGAGGGGCATTCTTAGGGGGTGTGGCCTCGTTGGAGTAGGTGTGGCCTGGTTGGAGGAAGTGTATTACTGGGTGTTGGCGTTGAGGTTTCAAAGGTTCAAGCCAGGCCCAGCAGCTCATTTGCTCTCCCTGCTGCCTGCTGATGCAGATATAGAACTGTCAGCTACCTCTCCAGCACCATGTTGACCTGCATAGAACCATGCTTCCTGCCATGATGGAAATGAACTAAACTTTGAAGTGCCAACCAGCCCCAATTAAATGTTTTCCTAAGACCAATGGAATCGAATAATAAGCCCTGATATGGACCCACACACCTACGAACACCTGATTTTTGACAAAGCTAAAATTATACAATAGAAAAAAGAAAGCATCTTCAACAAATGGTGCTGGCATAACTGGAGGCTGACATAACTGGAAGACTGCAGATAGATCCATGTCTATCGCCATGCACAAAACTTAAGTCCAAATGGATCAAAGACCTCAACATAAATCCAGCCACACTTAGAAGAGAAAGTGGGAGGTACCCTTGAACAAATTGGTACAGGAGACAACTTCCTGAACATAACACCAGTAGTATAGACACTGAGGTCGACAATTAATAAATAAGACCTCCTGAAACAGGGAAGTTTCTGTAAGGCAAAGGGCACAGTTAACAAGACAAAATGGCAGCCCACAGAATGAGAAAAGATATTCACCAAGCCCACATCTAGCAGAGGGATGATTTCCAAAATATATGAAGAACTCAAAAAGCTAGTCACCAAAACACCCAATAATCCAATTAAAAAGTGGGGTACAGAACTAAATAGAGAATTCTCAATATAGGAATCTAAAATGGCTGATAGACACTTAAGAAAGTCCCCAACTACCCTAGCAATCAGAAATGCAAATGAAAACAACTCTGAGATATAATCTCACTCCTGTCAGAAGGCTAAAATAAAAAATGCCAATGACAGTTTATGCTGAAGAAGATGTGGAGAAAGAGGAACACTCCTCCACTGCTGGTGGGAGTGAAAACTTGTATAGACACTATGGAAATTAGTATGGCGGTTCCTCAGGAAAATGGAAATCAGTCTACCACAAGATCCAGCAATTCCACTCTTAGCCACATACCCAAAAGATGCCCATTCATACAACAAGGACATCTACTCAGCTATGTTCATAGCAACATTATTTGTAATAGCCAGAACCTGGAAACAACCTAGATGCCCCTCAACTGAAGAGTGGATAGAGAAAATGTTGTGCATTTACACAATTGAGTACTACTCAGTGAAAAAAAAAAAAACAATGGAATCTTGAAATTTGCAGGCAAATAGATGGAACTAGAAGAAACCATCCTGAGTGAGGTAACCCTGTCACAAAAAGACAAACATGGTATGTACTCATTCATATATGGATGTTAGACATAGAGCAAAGGATTACCAGCCTACAATCCACACCACTAGAAAAGCTAGGAAACAAGGAGGACCCTAAGAGAGACAGACGTGGTCCCCCAGAGAAGGGGAAAGCGACAAGATGTCAGAGCTAATTGGGTGCATGAGGGGAGGGGAAAGGGAGTTAGGAGAAAGAGAAGGGGAGAAGAGGAGGGGAGAGGAAGACATGAGGGAGCAGGAAAATTGTCAGGCGAAGAATAGAGGAGAACAAGAAAAGAGATACCATAATAGAGAAGTCATTATAGGTTTAAAGAGAAATCTGGCACTAGGGAAATGTCCAGAGATCTATAAGGATGACAGCAACTAACAATCTAAACAATAGTGGAGAGGCTTCCTTAAACACCCTTCACCAAAATGACATTGATGACTACCTTATATGCCATCCTAGAACCTTCATCCAGTAGCTAATGGAAGCAGAGGCAGAGACCCACAGCTAAACACTCACCTGAACTCCTGGAATCCAGTTGCAGAGAGGCAGGAGTGATGAACAAAGGGGTCAAGACCAGGCTGGAGAAACCCACAGAAACAGCTGACCTGAACAAGGGGAGCTCATGGAACCCAGACGGATACCTGGGAAACCAGCATAGGTTTCAGACCCCCTGAACATAGATGCCAGTTTGGAGGTCTGGGCAATCCATGGGGCCTCTGGTAGTAGATCAGTATTTATTCCTAGTACATGAATAGACTTTGGGAGCCACTCTACATAGAGGGATACTCTCTCAGCCTAGACACACAGGGGAGGGCCTAGGCCCTGCTCCAAATGATATGACAGACTTCGAAGATCCCCCATAAAAGGGGATGGGATAGAGGGTCGGTGGGGGCCAGGGAAAGAGGGGAGGGAGAGGGAACTGGGATTGACATGTAAAACATTTCAATCCAATTAAAAGAAAAAGTCTGTTGTGGTCATGGTGTGGTCATGGTTACTATTCACATAAAATTGCAAACATCAGTAGTACACTGATAGTCGTCTGCCCTATAAATATAGATTACTTATACCAATCTAGTTCAAGCAATGAAGCTTAAATTAAAGACCACTCTGATGTGATTGACACAGCTGTCCAAGACTTTCTACAGTTACCGACATTGTCACTGAACGGCCAAGGAACTCTAGTCCCTAGCCTCTTGATGCCTGTGTAGAAGCTCAGCCCCTACTTCTTCTGAACTTCAGTGTCTCTCCTAGGCAGTGGGCCTTGCCATGCCTTTCTGGTGAGATTGTTACCAGAATTAACCAGAGGGCTTGCATGAAAGCACATTGATCTAGGGCACGTGGTAAAAGTTAACCTGTATTTCTATTTCAGAACTCTGTCAACATTTTTAAAGGATAATATTCAGGATCTGAAGTGAAAATGCTTCTGTTTTTAGGTGTAGGTCTCAGCATCAGGAAAGCCAAAGCTGAGAAATACAGACTTTAACCTGGAGATAGAAGGAACTTTGAAGGCGTTTCATAGGCCACTGTGCTGTTTGCCTATAGCCAGCTGGTGCTGTTCTTTTGGAAACTGTGGTGATATTCTGTTTATGATCTAATAAAGCTTACGTGAAGATCAGAGTGCAGAGCTAGCCACAGCCACAGAAGGCAGGCAGTGGTGGTACACACACCTTTAATCCTGGTACTCAGGAGACAGACACAGATGGATCTCTGTGAGTTCAAGGCCACCCTGGATTACGTGAGAGCCAATCAGTCTAAACGAGAAACAAAGCTGACACCTTTAATCCCAGCACTAAGGAGGTAGAGACAGGAGTGATGTGGTTGGGCAGAGAGAGGAATATGAGGCAGAAGGAGACAGATGCAGTCTAGACAGAAGGCAGTCTGAGGTTTGATGGAGACAGAGGCAGTCTGGAGATGCAGTCTATGGACAGGTTCGGCCCTTTCGGTCTGAGCATTGATAGAGGTGAGAACTCTCTAGCGGGTGGCCGCTATATCTGTCTGTGTATTTTTTATTATTCATGATCAGGGAAGTTCTGGAAACTTGAGGGGGTGGCTTCCAAATGGAGGAAGCAGTTCCCTCGCGAGCGTGGCCTTGAAGGTGGTACTCGGTGAAAGGCCTCTCCTTCCTCCTCTGTTCCCTGTCTGTTTTGAGATGAACAGCCTTTGCCATATGGCCCTGTGATTGGGATTCAGAACCGACAGGCCAAGGACTACAGAGTGAGGTCCATGAAACCATGAATTGATAGTTAATCTCTATGTTGTTCTGTCAGGCATTTTGTCACTGTGACAGGAAAAAGAGCTAAAAAGATGGTTATTGATCGTATACTTGTCCTCATTCCTCTTATGGAATCAAACCTTTGTGTGGACAGCATTATTAGAAAGGACAGGGCTCGGAGAGAGGCAGAATAGAGTGATTCAGAAAACTTGGAAAAGAAAATCAACAGAAGTGGGAGGGGGATTGGAGAAGGTAGAATGGATATTTCTCCTGGGTAGCATCCCTTCTCTGATTCATCGGATAAAACCCTCTTTGCTTTGTGAGTAGATCCACAACCACCCCATGTCAACAGTGTAGTGCTGATGGAGCTGCTGTGTGCGCCCATGAACTCAGCCTATCTTCCTCTCCCGAGCTCTTATCCTCTCCCTCAACCATTGTCTCTGGGACAAGCAGTAGAGATATGATGCCCGTGGAGACAAACAAAGAATTTCCGAGGGTGGGCTGATCAAGGGGTGGGCTCTGTTCACTCCATGGAGCTGCAAATAGAGAATGCAAAGACCAGAACCTCTAAAGCACAGAGTGTAGTTAGTGCAGGTGGTACAGGGGAGAGATGAAGGGATTCAGAGAAAACCTATGGCGTCGGTTCCCTTATTTCTCAGTCTTGTTTCTATATAGCTTTTCCTGTGCCCATGGGATACGGAAGCTGAATTTCTTTTCAGTAGTTTGGACTTCAAAGTGCCGTCATTTATAAAGGACTCAGGGGCATCTAGGAAGTTAGATACTGTTTTGAAAATCTGCAGCACAAGAGATGAGGAAATGAAGAATAGTGTCAGCGACGAGTAAAACATGATACTTGGCGCTGGTTAGATTTCCATCAGCTTGATACAAGATCATCTGGGAGGAACCCTCACCTGAGAAAATGCCTCTGTCAGTTGAGGGTTTGGGGATATCTGCGGGGTGTACTATTGATTAGTGGTTGATGTGGGAGTAATCAGCCCATTGTTGATGCTGTCACCTGTGGGCAGGTGGTCCTGGGTTTCAGAAGAGAGCAGCAGGAGTGAGCCATGGAGAGCAATCCAGTTAGCAGAACCTCCCAGCGTGTTCTCTGATTCAGTTCCTGCCTCCAGATACTTGCCTTGATTTCCTGGCCTAACTTCCCTGGGCGATGAATCATGGTCTGAGAGTTACAGTTTGAAATAAATCCTGCCTCCCCAGATGGCTTTTGGTCACAACGTTTATCACAGTAATGTAAATCGAGCCAGGAGAGTCTGGTTAGTGAACATGAGTTACACAAGGAGCAACTGAGTCTTGAGGGGATATTAGTGCTAGGCTTTGCTCCTATTAAACAGAGTGCCTGTCAGTTCTCCAGAAGGAGGTCAGCTCACAGGTGAGTCCTCTCAAAGCTCAGCTCGCCCGTATCTAGCTGCAGAAAGTAATTAGGCTGAAGATCTATCACACGGACATGATAGATGGCCTTTTAAAATAGTTTTAGAGTGGGAGAATATGCAGGGAGAGAGAAAACACCAGAAGACAAAAGATAATTTGGAAAACAGTAATTGCTTAAGGCTCAAGTCAACAAATTCATCAAGCATAAAAAATGGCATAAAATATAAAAGAATCGAGGGTGCTCTTTGTCATAGGAACTAAAAGGTGACAAACACCCTAGAAGGACTTGCTGACTGCCAGGGAAACTCCAAAGAAGCCCAGTTGGAAGGTATGGGTGCCAACCTCATGGAAAACCACATCTGCCGAATAGTTGGGGGAAAGCTGCAGTTCAGCTGGAGAACCCTGTGATGTGGGAAACTCAGCTTCCATTGGTGCAGTCCTTAAACATTTGTGAACATGGGGAGAGGGGATAGGTCACAGCAGGCTTAGCAGTTTGTGTGTGGGAGATGGTGAAACTATGGCATGCAAGATTGCTCATTGAGTAAAAGTGCTCGTCATGCTAGCCTGGAAGCCCGAGTTTGATTCCTAGAACTGACAGGAGTGTCAGAGAAAGCCAACCACACAACGCTGTCCTCTGATCTCCGTATGTGTAAGATAGCACACCACCAACCACACACATCACATACACACACACACACACACACACACACAGAGAGAGAGAGAGCCAACCACACAACGCTGTCCTCTGATCTCCGTATGTGTAAGATAGCATACCATCAACCACACACACACACACACACACACACACACACACACACACACACACACAGAATTACAACATTTTTAATGGGGAAACTACACAAATATACCACACACGATGAACTATATATATCTTTACTAGATATGTTCACTCATCTGCATATATGTGTATCCAGACTGTATTTATGAATAAGCACACATGTAATACAGACATTGCTCTGGGACCAGATTCCGGCTTTAAATCTTTTAAACATATACTATGACTCCTCTGTGTGTGAGAGAGGTTGGGGGGAGAGAGACAGAGAGAGAGAGCTATTGCACAAATGCCACTGTGTGTTCAGAGGTCGGAGGACAGCTTTCAGGAATCATTCCGCTCTCTACAGTTGTTGGAACTTAGGCTGTCAGCCTGATGGGACATTCTGCTAAAAGCCATTCTGCAGACCCCGCTGGCTTTAAGTCTTACTGGGATTTCTCCTCCTCTGTGCTGTCTATAATAATGGACATACTGGAATGATAACGGAAGGTATTTACTGGGAGTATTGTGAGGATTCACTGGGCCGTTGGCTGCAGGAAGCACAGAAGATGCTGGTGTACAGGAAGTAAGTCCTTGGCGAACATGGGTTGCCCTTCCAACAATGGTGGCCCACTTTCTACAGCTCCCCAGTAACGAGGAAATGTGTAGTCAGGGAGCTGCCCGCACTCACACATCATTACCTCTGCTCCTTAATAATGAACAAAACTCTCCCAGCCAAAAATACTTTCGACTGGCTGACAGGACACTATGTATTGATTTCTGGCTTTCCCTGTCAGTCTTTTCCCTCATAAGTTATTCATTTTCTTTTAAGCTCTGGGCCTGCAGGTGTACATTTTATCTGATCACTCTGATGGGCGTTCTTTCTGGGCTTTCCGGTGCCGTGGGAAGCACGGGCGGTTTCCACCAAGGAACACGACTCTTTGAAGCACAGGCCGTTTCAACTGAGGAACGTAACTCTCCTTCTGGAAGCACCCACCACTCAGAGCTCCCGCTCAGGACTCTTCAGCTCTACGCCACACCAAATTCCATTTTCATTAATATTGGATACATACTTTACATGAAACGCAGTACTTTAAAATTTATGAAGAATTATTATGGCTAGAACATTTATAACACACTAGAGTAAAAAGCAGGATGTTAGAAGGCCTTCTACTTTATAATGGTATTTGTGAAGTACATGCAGGTGTGTATCCTCTGCTAAAGCATAGTTTAGAATTTTAAAAAACCATCAGATTGAGGGGCTGAAGAGATCGCTCAGTGGTTAAGAACACTTGTGCTGCTTTTGCAGAAGACCTGATTTTGGTTCCCAGAACCCGCGTGTCACTCACGTTGTCCATATCTGTACACAGAAAATAAACCTAAAATAAAACAAAAAAAATAGAGCACCCTGAAACTGTAGACCCAAATGTGTGGTTTTATTTTCTATATACTTTTCGAGGTATTTGCAAAAGTCTTTGGCTACTCTGTATTTAAAAGAAACTTTGTATTTTGTGGGGCTGGATAGAGAGAAGAGTAATTGGTGGTCAAAACCTGTGGCCATGTCCAGACCCCACACAGTCTGCAGGTCACATTAATGTCTTCACAGCACAGGTTTATGAATAGTTGCAGCGGTGACCCAGATCCTAGGTAAGTTTAACAGCTCGGTGCATTTCTCAGGGTCCTCCTTCAAGTGGTTCTTATACGGGTTGTAACATAGTTTCATACCTCAAACATTCATGGCCCTGTTACTCACTAGGCTTTGTTCTCTGTACCAAACAGTGAGGGGCACAGACCTTAAGTCCTGTCTTCTTCAGTCATCATGGGGAAGTTAGGTCTGAATCATCTCAGGGTGCTGATGGGATGCTAGGGGAAGCGATCCTCCTCATTTGTTCTCACATGCTGGACACCCGCGATGCCCCTTAGCACACCTCTGTCGTAACTGCCTTCTTGACCCTGTCATATCCTGCCCAAGGACCGCCCTCAGGTCTCCGATTTCCTGCTGACTCTAACTGCCACAATTGTTTGTACAAGTGCGAGTTTGTCTTGGGATCCGGAAAGGGAGATATACAGAAACAAACAAGGCCCAGGCACATCATCTCAGGTAATCAATAAAAAGATGGCCACGAGCTGCTGAAGATAAATGAGAAAACAGGCTTTGTAATGTTTAATCACTGCAGCTTGCACGGGGCTACTAAGTGGCAGAGCAGGAATTAAGGCCAGGGCTACCCTCCTGCACATGTGCGGGGCAGAGAAGGCATGGACTGGGAGACATGGGCAAACTCTCCACTCAGGATATCTGCTCCGTTATGTGGTTTCAATCATTCTGTCACCCAGTGGCCCTTATGTGTTAACTTTCTTCTTGGTGCCGAGTGCAGGTACCTTACTGTGACATTCTTTGGTCCTGAGAAAAGGCTTTTTAACAAGGAACAACAAGAAAGAAAGAGGCTTCCTTCCAGCTCTACCGGATCTTGACATGCCTTGCTATAAATGCCTCAGCCAACTCCCTTTGACTCTCTCTCCCTCCTCCCTTCCTTCTCTCGTTCCTGCTCTTCTTACTTCCATTATTATTTGTTGTTTGTTTGTTTATTTAATGTGTTAATCTATTAACTGACCCATAACGTTGTGATTTCTTCAGGCCTGCATTTAACCAGCTCCTAGCGTAACCTATCTATGGTTGACTGCGATGCTATGGCTTTTTCTAAATCTCTGGCTCATCACTCTTTCTCAGGCTGGGAATTACTATACTTGGTTTTAAGTGTAGATAGAGCCCTCATAGCCGCTGAGCCCCAGAACAGAACCTGTTCCATAGCCCTGGCTTCTGGGTGTTTAAGTGGATGGGTTAATATGTCTCCCCACCTCTCGTTTTTGGGAACTAAATGATAGTTGCTCTGGTACAAGGGAATAATTCCTTCTCCTGTGTCTAGCATCCTGCTGGATACTGAGTGCTTCCCTTAACTTCCTTGCATAGAAATATTTAGAAGTATTTTTAACATTTAGAAAACTGATGTATTCAGTGTGGGGAGTATCATTCATGTTAATAGAAATCTGAAAGTATCTGTAATTGGTATATAAAATACATTTGCTATTTTAAAAAACCCTCAGGTTACTGCTAGTTGATAATAATAGGCAAAAATACACGTTTATCAACTGATAATAGAGATATCAGGAATTCTTAACATAATTTTCTACTCTACAAAAGGTTTATGATTCATGTCTGCCTCATCTAATAGTCCCTTTTTGGGAAGTTGGCCAGACACTGTGCATCTTCTGAGGTAAATGGGGGAGTACATTATATAAGGCTTGCAAGATTGTATTACTTCTACTCAGCACTTGAACCTGTTCCTTTATAAAAATATATGTGAGCCCCAAATTACAGGACCAAGATACAGATTACTGATAGAACCTTTGTTTCACATGTTCAATGCCCTGATTTCAATATGCAGCAAAATGAAAAATATCACTAAGTAATTTTTTAATAAATAAACCTGGAGATATTTTTATTTTTAGTTTGCTCCACTAACAAGTCTAGAAAAGAAATCTGACCATAACTTTTTTTTTCTAGTATGGAAAACAATAAACCCCTATTCACAAATGCTAGCCAGTATTTGTAAGCCTTTATTATGATGACAAAATTAAAATAATGAGAAAGCCAGGACGTTACCAATTCTGTATTTGATTTGCAAGAAGACAGAGATTCTGTATTTCTGGCCAAACTTGAAAAGAACACCGAAAACGTCTCTAAGGACATTACAAATAAAATCAGAAAAGAGGAAAGAATGAAGCAAAAGAAAAGCAAAGGAACACAGAAAACTCTCCAGTCTTCACAGGATCCACACGCTCTACCTTCTGAGACACACTGGATCCTTAGGATGCTGTATCATGGTTATTCCAGGCAGAGGAGGACATTCTTCGGCTGGTTTGGGTATGGCCTCAGCCTTACCACTCGGGACCTGGCTCGGTGTTTTCTTCCATTTTGTAATTTTTGTTACAATTCATTTTAAATTGATGACAGAGAATTGCCAAGGTGTTCTGATTATACACCATGGTGCTGTCATTCCTCAGTGTTATGTTAGGCACCCTCCATGCATCAGCCTTGCACCAAGTATTAGTATACATTAAAAGCAAGATGGCAGTATTCTAGGGACTTTCTTACATGATATAAGAAAAGATAATTATCAAAAAAAGAAAAACAGTCATTGCTTATTTTAGTTCTTAGTGTGTAATAAAATGACAGTTTTACAAACTATAAATAATGCTTTGGTTAATCACTAGTTGGCTATAGCTATGTAGGCTGATTTCTGAATCTTCTCTTCAATTGCGTTCGCCTATGTGTCTGTTTCCATTTCAATACCACATTTATTTGTTTACTTTGGCTCTGTGTATAACTGGATATCTACTATGGTGATGCCTCCATCATTGTTCAATTTAGAATCACTTGCGTATTTCAAGTCATCTGTGCTTCCTTCTGAATTTCAGGAGGTTTTTTTTTTAAGTTTGTGAAGAACATTATTGGAATTTTCATGGGGATTGTGTTGAATCTATAGATCACTTTTGGTAATACAGCCAATTTCACAGCATTAACTCAGCCAACACATTGACATGGAAAATCTTTTCAACTTTGAATACGTTCTAGTTGCTTCCTATTACTGTGATAAGACAGCATAACCAAAAAAAATGTGCTTAGGAGGAAAGACTTTGTTACCTTATGTGTTGCAGTCCTGCTGTGGAATAAATGTTCTGTATACTATGAATATGTATTACACTCATTCACTAATAAACAGCTGATCAGTCAGTAGTCAGGCAGGAAGTATAGGTGGGATGGCCAGAGACACAGAGAATTCTGGGAAGGAGGGAAGAAGAGACATGGGAGAGTCACCAGCCAGTCAGAGAACAACTTGAAAGAACGTACAAAATGGGATAGAGGTAAAGGCCACAAGCTTTGGTACAATAAATAGATGAACAGAAACGGGTTACGTAGTAAGAACTAGTTAGTAATAAGCCTGAACTACTGGCTGAGCATTTACAAATTCATATAAGCCTCTGTGTGATTACTTTGGAAGCTTCTGCAGGACAGGGGGGCACAGAAAAACTTTCACCTACACAGTCCATCGTGAAGGAGAGTGGGGGCAGGGACTCGACAGGAACTGAAGCAGAGGGGGATGCTGGGTTGTCACACGTGGCTGCTCAGCCTGCTTTCTGTACAACCCAGGACCACCTGCCTGGGGGTGGTCCAACCAACAGTGGTCTAGGCCCTCCCACACCAATAGTTATCAATAAAATGCCCCTAAATGGTTACTTAGAGGCCAATCTAACGGAGGCATTTCTCAACTGAAGTTTCCTCTACATATGCCAAGCTGCCAAAGGCTAACCAGTACACAGGGTTGCCTTCAGTTTCTTTCCCT
Source organism: Mesocricetus auratus (assembly GCF_017639785.1). Lineage (NCBI taxonomy): Eukaryota > Metazoa > Chordata > Mammalia > Rodentia > Cricetidae > Mesocricetus > Mesocricetus auratus. The sequence continues at coordinate 5,379,739 of NW_024429195.1, forward strand.
GGTGTCTTAAAGATTTTGTTGTAAATGTCTTCATTAACCTTAGCGACGCTCATTCATTTGTTTTGTTTTTTAGACTCTTATGAATCAATTTGTTTTTCCTGATTTCTTTCTGGACAAGGTGTTTTTGATATATAGAGAGAAGCTAATGAGTTTTTCGTGTTAGTTTTTACTTTTTTATTCCTGCTATTTTGATGGAAGTATTTAACCACATCTAAAGATTTTCTAGTTGATTCGGTGGAGACTTTTGGGTGTTGAATTATGGCATATGCAAGTAAAGATAACTCGACGTCTTTTTCTGCTCTTTAAACTCTTATTTCTTCCTCTTGTCTTACAGCACCTGCTAAGATGTTAGAGCTCTCCTGAACAACAGCAGAAAGAACTAGCTACTTTGTTTCCTTCTAGAAGTTAGAAGAAAGTCAGTATAATGCTGGTTATAGGTGTGTCATATAGGAATGTTCCTTCTGTTCCTGTGTTAGAGCCATTATCATGCAGGAACTGTGAACTTTGTCAAAGGTTTTTTTTTTTAATCTGTTGAGGTAATGATGTGGCATCTGTCCTCAATTGTATTTGTGTGTACTTTTATCTTTATCGACTTGCATATATTGAACTGACTGCATCCCTGGAATGAAGCCTACCTTGTTAGTGGTATATAATAACTTCAATGTGTTCTTAAGCACAGTGTATCATTATTTGATTTTTTAAAAACCTGTGTATTAGTTCATTTTCCATTACTTAAACTATGATACTACATGTTTCCTTAAAGAAAAGTGGTTTCTTTAACTCACAGTATTAGACGTGGAGATTACAAACCACACGTGCTAACATGATGAAGGGCCAGTTGGCTATGACACCTCATGGTGATCACACGACAAGGTAAGTAGCCAAAATGAAGGCAGGTGTCAGTCTTGCTCTTTTTTTTTTAACAATCCATTCTTGCAAGAACTAACTTGGATTCCACTAAAAGTTTCATCACTTCTGTCTCAAAGCAGAGTCATAAGTGACCTAAGGCTTTGCAGTAGGCTTAAAGGTCTATAAAACCTGCCAGTCCTATCTCTGTGACTTCCAAGAAATAAACACAGGAAGCACTAGGAGATGATACACTGTCAAACCAGAGGGGTCTATTATGAAGATAGCCAGACACAAGAAGGCCCCCTAGAGAATGTGTACCACTTAAGCTAGGCTACTAACTACCTTTATCTGAGTTTACCGTCAATACTAGAAACCAACTTGAGCTACAGCTTTAAAAGCAGAGTTCATTAAACAAGTCAGGAACAAGAATAATAACTAGGACGGTCAGAGGACATAAGGGGCAGAAGAGAGTAACTGCCTGTGTGGCTGAATCTCAGCCTTGCTGGTCTTAATCACCACCCGAGGAACATTGAGAAGTTACGTAATACCCCTGTGGCTCAAGGTTTTTAACTGAATCACAGTGTGTTAAGCGATCACAACAGGACCGGGTACACAGGCGTGTGTCCCAGTGTTAGAGCTGGGTCTGTGGAGCCAGCAAGGCCGTGGCCTCTTTTCTTTGCCTCTTAGCTTTGCCTCTCTCTTCTGACTTTCTGCTTCTTTGCTGCCTTTCCCTTCACAGACCGTAAATCGCGTGGATTTGGGAGGAAAGCGGGCAGGAAACAAACTGCAAAATGTTTTGTCTAGAAGGCTAAGAGGTTTAGATTTACCGTTGGATTACAAAGAGCAAAATAGTTTTGAAATACTGCAATAGCATGCTCATTTGCAGGTCTCCTATTGTTTAAGACAGATCCTATACAGACTACAGAGAATGATAAGTAGACTGATATCCTGGTTTATACCTCAAATGTCTAATATGCATATTAACTAATGAAGAAATAAAAATATGACAGATGTTAGATAAATGGAGGGAAAATTGATAAGAGGTGGCACACTGCCTTATTACGAAATACTGGGAAATCTTTCCAACAAAGCATATTAATTTTCTAGAGCAGCCATAACAAAACACCACAGACTTTGTGGTTTAAATAAATTGATTTTTCTACAGTTCTGGGAGGTGAAAGTCCAAGTTTTAAGTGCTGCAAGTCTGACTTTTCATGGGGCCTCTTTCCTAGACTTTCAGGTGGTAGCTGCCTGTCATCTTGTCATATGGACTTTACTCTGTGAACACATCTATGGTGCTTTTCTACGTGTCTAACTTTCCTTTGCTTCGAGGGGCAGCAGTCACATTGGGTTGGCCTCATTCTAGGTTCATTATCTCTTGTTTAAAGGAACTATCTGCAAAGACAGTCACATCCTGAGGTATTCGAAGTTAGAATTTTTTAGCATGCATATTTTAGGGACAATACAATTCAGTATAATGCCTTTGTTAGGAAAGGCAAGATGATACAGTCATAGTTGTAAAAGGTAGAACTGTATTGTAGAAACTTTTCTTCCATGGAATTCAGTGTTTAATGGCTGCTTAGACGTAGAAGATGAACTATAGGGAGAGCCAAGACCGCCTCCCTGTTTCCTGCCTGAGTCAGCTGGAGCCGCAGCAGCACAGGTAAGTGAAATCAAAACACACAGGATAGAATGCAGACGTGGAGAAAGGAAGGTAATAGCTCCTCGATCCAGCAAACAGCGATAAATGCATACCTAGCCCTTTCAAAGAAACACACTGGGATTCTCTGAAGGTCTATTAAACATTAACGTGAATACATACATTAAGTTGCGATGCCCTGTCAGCATTTGCACACATAAGCCTGAAGCTCCAAAGGTTGCAGAAATGAATCTAAAAATGTATTGGCTCACAGAGCCACAGCTTAGGGACAAAGGGCTTGCCTTCCTTGTGTGGAGCCCTGGGGCTGAGCCCGACACAGCAAAAGACAAGTAACAACAAAATGTTCTTTAAAACCATGAATTCGGGCAAATGTTCGTAGGGAGTAAGGAGCAACTGATAAGCGTGCAGGAGATGGCTCTCTTGGCTAAGAGCGTGTGGCCTGCATAACCCAAAGCACGTCCTCGAAAGCCTGGATCGGAGTCAGGGAGCTCCAGGGTTAGCGCGATACCCTGTCTCAAAAAACAGGGTGAGAGGAAATGGAGGGAAAAGACACCCGTCGATGACCTCTGGTCTCCATATAGGTGTGTACATAAACACACACACACACACACATACACACTCACACACACACCCTGTGAAGGAATAATAAAGAGATGGAAAAACAAATCATCCAGTAAAGTAGGAGAAAAATAGTGACCTCAGTTTTGACTACGTGCAGCTGGTATTGCGTGTGAGATTTTCACAATAAGTGATTTTAAAGTGAATATTATAGAATACTAGCTTTAAAACACACACACACTATATATATATATATATATATGTATGTATGTATGTATGTATGTATGTATGTCCTAGGAACAAAGCTAACCTACCTAGTACTCTAAACTTAGTCCCAAGACAAGGCCATGACTGCGGTCTCTGCTTTAATCTGTAGTCAACAGGAAGCAGCTCAGCCCTTTGGTCTGTTCTCTTTCCGAGACATTCTCATGCATCTGGCGGTCTTGTCACAAATACTAATTTGCTAAGCATAGACTGGGCAGAGGTGAGCTCCAGCCGATTGACTCGAGTGGGCACTAACTTTAAACGTCTCGCACAGTATCCACAGACTCCCTTGATCTTTGGCTCGCCTGTCTCAATTTCCCCCTTTCCCCATTAGTCTCGCTGAGAGGGTCCCTACCCTGCCGTAAGAGCCTCTCTTCCCCGTTTAAAGCCTGTGATTGCTCTCCCAGACATCCCTTCCCAGTACGGCAGTGGAGAAGAAGAAGAAGAAGAAAAGAGGCTTTGGGGAGAGGTTTTCTAGAATTAAACAAACAGATTGCATCAGTGTTTTCCTGTTCTTTTAAGAATTAGGGCAAATTGTATCCTTGTCATGTGGGATTGGGCCAGTGAGAAGGTCACCAACTGTTCCACGGGGAGGATGTTGAGCGGCCCTCGCCATCAGTCACAGCTGATGATGTTGGCTTCTGTGATCCGACATCCCTTTCCTCTCAGCTGCAGGCCCGGCATCACCGTCGCTGTGGTCCTGCTGTGGGTGATTGAGGATACCCGCAAGCTTGCCAGCATCCTCCCCGGTCCAGGCCGTCCCCAAGGTCATCCATCCCATTCTGCTTGGTCCCCATCTTTCCTAAATCTCTCCAAGTTTTGTTTTTTTCTCAAAACGCATACAAAACGATATTTTCTCTAAAGCATACCAGTGTAACTTGAGGTTTGCATTTTCTTCCTTCTCCAAGTCCTTATAGCAACATTTGGCGGAAGGCTCATATTTCAGAAACTTCTCCTGAACGAGCCTTACCTGATAAGTTAAATGCACCCCTAAATCGGTTGTTTAGGCAGGATGGCAGAAAAGCCAAATATCCGGCTCACTTCTGTATGTCTCTCCTCAGTCCCTTGGTTTCCGTTGCTTGTTAGAGGCCTCCTCCTTTCTTTCTCCCTCTTCCTCCTCCTCCTCTTTCTCTGTGGCCTCCTAGGCTTGGGGATAATAGCAATGTAGTCTCTTCACCCATGTTGCAGGCCCAAGTCGGGAGGCATGACATAGTCTTGGTCTCTTCTTGGTGAGGTGAGGTACGGGATGGGAGCAGAAGCAAGCCTGGCGGCAGGCACTGTGTCCCGCAGAGGTGCTGTGTGTCATCGAGGAAGTAATACACGGATTGCTTCGGGGCCACATTCCTAACTCCTGATGCTACTGTTACCAGTGTGCTGTATCTGCAAATGGAGTGTTTTGTTTTGTGCAAGTGTCATTATCCTGCGTCAGGTCCCCGAGTTTAAAAGCTTCTCCTCTGACTAGACCAGAATGAGTGCCAAGAGTTCAAGAAGCAGGAAACTGCTCTGTGAGACTCTGCCACTGAGCGTTGAGAGATGAAGCCAGTGAAGGCAGGATAGCTGGTTTCCATACTTAGACCTTGTGTTTTATTTTGCCTAATAAAGGGAGCCATGAGAATTGCAGGGAAGTCGTCTGCCCCTTGTGGTTGATGGGAGAGATTCTAGAACCTCCATGAGAGAGCCTAAAAGGAGACCAGCACCTTCCCGTGGGCTGGAAGAAAAGGAAAGCTCCAGAAGGGTGGGTTTCTACAATCTGTGAAGTTTTCAAAAGACAGTCTCTAACTTTGATGCCTCTGTGTAGAGAAAAGGACTGACTCTTAGTGAGTAACAAAGCTGGAGGTGTGCCCACATCTTGCGTTTTTTGGTTTTTGTGTGTGTGTGTGTGTGTTTTGATTGCACTTTTTTTCTCGATATATATTTTTTATTTAAATAAGATACATGAATTCTTCACATGTCAGTTCCAGCTCCCTCTCCCACCCCTCCTCCCTTGTCCCTCTACCAGGCCCCCAGCCCCCATCCAATCCTCACATCATTCCCCAGGGAGGGTGAGGCCCTTCATGAGGGATCTCTGGAGTCTGTCATTTTATCCAGGGCAGGACCTAGGCCCTTCCCCATGTGTCCAGGCTGAGAGAGCATCCCTCTATTTGGAATGGGCTCCCAAAGATCATTCATAAACCATGGTGAACACTGATCTACTACCTAAGGCCCCAGTGATTTCTGTGGCATCCTCCCTGGCACTACATTCATGGAGTCTGGATCAGTCCCCTGTTGGCCTCTCAGCCATCAGTCTGGGATTCAAGAGCTCCCCCTTATCCAGTCAGCTGTCTTTGTGGGTTTCACCAGCACGGTCTTGACCCCTTTGCTCATCACTCCTCCATTTCTGTCACTAGGTTCCAGGAGTGCAGTTCAGTGTTGAGCTATGGGTATCTGTCTCTGCTTCCATCAATCACTGGATGAAGGTTCTAGGATGGCATATAAGGTAGTCATCAACCTTACCATCAAGGAGGGGCATTTAATGTAGTCTCTCCACTATTGCTTAGTTTGCCAGTTGGTGTTATCCTTGTAGATCCCTGGAAATCTCACTAGTGTCAGCTCTATCCTCAAACCTAAAATGACTCCATCTATTATGGTGTCTCTCATGCTGTTCTCCACTATTCTTACCCCAACTCAATCTTCCTATGTCCCCATGTCTTCTCCCCTCCTCGTCTCCCCCTCTCTTTGTCTTGGTCCCCTCTCCCCTCCCCTGATGTTCCCAATCTGCTCAGGAGGTCTTGCCTCATTCCACTTCTCTGGAGTATCATGCATCTCTCTTGGGAACCTCCTTTTTCCCAGACTCACTGGCACTGGGATTGTAGGCTGACACTCCCCTGATCCATATCTAAAATCCATAGATGAGTGAGTACATTCCTTTTTAACACCACAGCCATTATACAACCTTGTGAACGCTGGCTAAAGAAAACACACAGTAGCCAATGTGAACTTGAATAGAGGTAGTGCTCCTTAATGACAGCAATTCCACCGTGCATACCTCAGGGACTTTGTACTGACACTGAAAACCAGCCCACCTTATATTTACTTAACCTTTGGTTTAACTGTTTCGAAACATTAACCCCTGCAGCGTTCATATACATTGTATGTACCATCCATTAGTATACTATAGTCACAAATAAAATCTTCGTTCACCCTGATCGGAGATAACACAGCGATAAACGAACGAGACCACACACACACAAGCATCAGCACAGGTGCCTTCCCAGGCTCCCTTGCAGCTACGCACTGTCATATTTTGGGAACACACTTGATGACAGCAAAAAGTTCCACAAGCACGATTTTAAATCAGAGGCTGTAAATTGTATGCATACAGTTAGCCTGATTTTTAAATCATGTATGTTCCGTATAAATATTTTATGTGCCTTATGTATTATAATGCATGAGAAAATGTTAATAGTAGCTACTTCTTGATCATAAGTTGATTTGTCTTTCTTATCAATTATCCCCCATACTTTTAGAACTTTTGCTTCACTTTGCAATGTAAGCAATTATGAAAATATGTTAACATCTCTCTTAAAGTCTGTGTTCAAAATGCTTACTGGTGACATTCTCGGGGCTCACCTCTTGCCCACTCCTTGAGGTTCTGAAAGGCCACCCCGAACAAGAGAGCAGAGGAGTGCTGCAGATGTTCCAGGCCCTCAAGCAGCCTCTGTTACAAGGACCAAATGTTCTCCTGGCTCATGAGCTTGCTGTAGTGACTGTGTTCCCATGCTCCGGGTGCCTTGAGCAAAGAAAGAAGAAACATATGCTCTCACCCACTCCTGATTTGAAACTTCAGACACTCACCTTTCATAGTGGATCTTCTTAATTTTTACTTTTCTATTGTTTATTTTTGTTACTTTTTAATTTCATGTATGGGTCCTGTATTTGTGTATTTTCCCTCCTCTTTCTCCTCTCCCCAAATCTCCTGGTATCCTCTCCACTCTTTCACTCTTTAAATTCACAACCTCTTTTTCCTTCATTGCCATTGTTACATACATACACGCACATGTACATATGTACATACACATACATGTATAATACAACCTGCTGAGTCCCTTTAATACTGCCCGTGTGTGTGTGTGTGTGTGTGTGTGTCTGTGTGTGTCTGTCTGTCTGTCTGTCTGTCTGTGTGTCTGTCCGACCACTTGGGATAGGACAACTCTTCAGGGAATTCATCCCTGAAGAAGACTGATTGATTATCCTTTTCTCGGCATCCGGTAAGTCCATGTAACACTTTGTCTGCTTGTGGGGCCTTGTGTGAATTTCCTCACCCATGATGGCATGTCAACTGGCTTTGTCACGTTCCAGGTCTTGTTAGTTTAGGCACTGGGGGAGGGTACAGCTTCCCTGTCATGTGAAGAAGACACTATCTACAGGAGATATCCCTGTCCTCTGTCTGGCTCTTACAAGTCTTTTCCCCCTTCTCAATGCTTACAAGAAGTCTGCTGCATTATTGTGGAGACGTTTTCCTTTTCCTACCCAAGCTTCACAAGACAGGCAAATGCATACACTGCTCATGCAGCGTGCCAGCTCTTGCTCAGTTCTAGGAAACAGATAAACATGTGTTGAACAAATGAAAGGGGAGTGAATCAGATAAAGCCCGGTTTGTGGGGAGCCAGGGAGAGGATGGCGTGTCACCACAGAGGGAGATGTTTTTAGGCCAGAGCTCAGACAAAACACGAATGTGTGATGGTGCTTAGCCTGTCAGAATGAAGGATGTCCCAGCTGAACAGAACTTTTGTTTTTTCGTCACTGTGTCAGGAGCTTCTAATTTCTCATATGCGTGGTTCTAGACCAAAAGCAGGAAAATAGAGGCCTGGGGAAGCTTTCAGGAACTGGCATCCTGCCAACACAACCGCACAGCCCATAATATACAAAGGGCACATATTGTGGTGAAGAAAATTAAGTGAAAAAATGATACTACCCAAATTGCCCTACAATTACTTTTCCATACCCCCCAAGTTGAAAAACAATTGTATTTTACAGTCCAATTATTAGCAAGGGTCTTAAAATGCTCACATGGTTAGTGCAGTAACTCCGCTTCAAGCATAGAAGCTACAAAAAAAATAATAACTTCAATGCAATATCCAGATGCACTCAACTGAATGTAATAAAACTAACCGTCACAACACCTACCGTGCACAGTCAGGTGAACCCTTCAGAAGTTAACTTCCTAAGCTTGATGGCAAGCTAACCACTGGAGGTTTTGCTTATGTTAACGTAAATCTTTTGAGTTTACAAAATGCCTTTGAGGGTCCTAGAGGCAGAAAATAACAAAAACTCCATTCTGCCAACTTTTAGTACAGGGCCTTGCTCCCCAAGTGATGCAACTCATCATTCGGGGGTGCAGTTTCTGACTCACTCTGCGCAGCAGAGGTTGGGAGCGAGCTTGTGATCTCCCACCACCCCTGCTCGCTTAGCACATTTAAGCTGGAGACTTGCTGGCAAGGGGCACAGTCAGAGAATTTAGTTTCCTCTTTCATTGTTGTCTGTAAAACAGTAACATGAACTGAAAGTCTCTTACAGCAGGTGAGCCATGACTGCTAGGAAGAGGGCAGTCTAGAGAGGACTGACAAGGGAGGGTTCTCATGAACGGAGTGGAATTTGAAGAGTGAGTGTGACCCGTGGAATCGGGAGAGATGGGTGATCACATGCAGGGAAAGAAATCCTGGTCACCGCACTGAGCAGGAAAATGGTGAGAGAAGCCACGGACAAGCCCGCAAAGGTTCCAGCACTTGAACCTTAACGCACTTAGGGTGTTGACGACATCTTCTGAATCAGAGTGCAAAATAAAATGTTATCTTATGAAGGAGAAAGCCATTCAGGCTGTATGGAAGCTTCCCTTTTAAAAATAATCGATTTGATTTGTTCCAAATGTCTCCCATCCTCCTAACGCTTTTTGAAATCACAGAAAAATAACCCCAGCTCACATACAAGCTTTACAGCATTAACCTGCAAATCCATGTCCCAACAAAACAGCTTAGAGTGAATTTTATCATAAACTTATTTCAATGAAGATGTCACGGCTAATATCTGCTATTGCATCTGTACGCCATCAACTCTTAGAGAAAACATTTAAACAGGAAAATGTGGGCTGAGGAAAACCTCAGTAAAGCCAACAACAAATGGAAAAACTGAATTAAAAAATAAGGAAGAGGACACTCAGATGGTACCAGCTGTCACAAGATTCCAGCGAGAAAGTTGGGACCAGATTTTTGTAATTTATCTTAAGCTGTGAAATAAATCACTTTTCTTCTTAAACATGTGTATTGTTTTGTTTCAAATTGACATGAAATTATTAGACATGATTATGAAGTATGGTGTTATTCATATCTTTAGCCTATTATACATAATAGTGTACTTAGCATATTGATCACTTCAAATGCTTATAACTATTTTTTTTCAAATTTTCCTCTTCTGACAATTTTGAAAGGCAGGAACAATGCGATCTATTTCAGTCGTTCTACTCTCCCTTTGTACTCCAGACGGTAGTCTTATCTAGCGGTAACTTGATGCCCATTGACCTATCTCCTCCTCTTGTTTCCCTTCCACACTATAGTAGAGGCTTTAGCCATTGCTATTGTAGTCTTTATTTCAATATGTCCAACATTTTTTTGATTCTACATATGCAGTGTTTGCCTTACTGTAACGGTCTGGTGTCATTTAGCACACTATCCTACAGTTTCATCCATGTTGCCGTCTAAACAAATTGAAGATTTTACAAATAAATGGAAATTACAAGCTGCAGTTTTGGGGTTGAAGGATTCATATTGAATTGATAGAACAGAAATCCCATAGCGTTGTGGGATATTTGTACATTTGTGTGAAGATGTGTCGCTGTGATTGGTGTAATAAAAAGCTGAGTGACAAATTGTAATGTGTACTCTTCCCGCCAGCCGCCTGCATCCCCCCACTGTCTCTGCCCCCGAATAACACACAGGGTGCTGTATTAATTATGAAGCTGTCGGCCGTTTGCTATGGTTTCTTAATGGCTAGCTCTGACTTAATTACTAACCCATAACTACACACACACACACACACACACACACACACACACACACATATATATATATATATATATATGTATATATATATATGGTCTTATCCTACCGGGGACACAGCCTCATGCGCTCTCTCTTCCCGGGATCACATGCCGACCCTCTTTTCTTGACTACATTTCCCAGAATCCTCCTAGACTCCTAGTCCCACATTTCTTGCTTCCCTATTGGCCAACAGTGCTTTATTTATCAACAGTTAGGACAAACATATACACAGAAGGATGTCCCCCCCATCAACAAATAGCTAAGCAGGAGAGATAGGTGGGACTCCTGGGCGCAGAAAGACAAGGGGATAATTGAGGCTCACAGGACACACCATCCGGACAAGGAACGAGTTGGGCACACACAATGGGAGAGAGTCATTTGGTAGAACATAAAGTCTAAAAAAATGTGGGTTAATTCAAGTTATAAGATCTATTGGGATGAGTCTAAGCTGATGGCCAAGGTTTTATAATTAATAAGTCTCTGTGGCCCAAAGAAAAGTTCGGCCGCATACTTCCACAGAAAAATTGCATTGCTTCATATTGAATGTAATGCCTTTCAAATTGCCCATGAAATCCTTCGTAGAAATAGAAAATCAATTCTAAAATCTATGTAGGACCACCAAAGAAACATGAATGACTGAAGAAATCATGTTTGAAAAGAACATATCACAGGCTTTCAAAATTCACAGCAATGCTGCAATACCAGAAGCATGGAGACCATTGAGACAGAGCAGGGAAAACAAATGAAATCTATAGTCAGTTGATTTCTTTTAAACACCGGGTCCACACATTGGGAAGGGAAGGTCGTTTCAACAGATGACGAGGAGAACTGGCTGTTGGTGTGCTGAAGAGTGACACTGGATTGCTGTTCCTCCCCATTTACAAAGATCGACTTGACGAGGGTTGAAGTTTCAGACATGTGGCTGTGAACTGTGAAACTTCTGAAAGAAACTGTGGAAATGCTAATGGCACAGGTGTGGTGAAGGGTTTTACGAATGCACGTGCGAAAGTGTGGGTCACAGAGTCAGAAATGGACAAGTGGAATTTATCCAACTAAGAACGTGCTGCACGGACAAACCAGGAGTCAGCAGAAGGAAGAGAACATCTCCAGGACACAAGAAAAAGCCCGCAAGGGAGTCATCTTCTGAGGGATGAATAGGCAGGCAATGTAAGGTGCTCAAATAACACGGTAGTGAAAACAATCTAAAAAATATGTATGAAAGACCCAAACAGACATTTCTCATAAAGAGACATGTAAATAGCCAACAGGTACATGGAAAAAGGTTCTATGACACTGATTCTTATGAAAATGTCAATCAATGCCCCAATGAGAATGTCATCTCACCCTAATAATGGATGCTACCAAAATGACAAAATGTAATGAACCCTTTGATTTCTGCTAAAAAGAGTGAACTTTTGCATGTGGTTTGTAGGAATGTAAATTAGTAAGGCATTGTGGAAAGCATGGGCAGTGCACATGTTATATATAGAACACCATATGGCCCAGCCATCACTCCATTGGGTGCCTATCTAAAGGAAGTTAAATAAGCATGTCAAGTAGATAGCTGCATGAGTGCATTTATTGCATCATTGCTCACAAGAGGAAAGATCTGAAATCACCCTGTCCTGTTCATCATCTGGATGAGCTGACAGTGACAATTCATTGTACTCATAATGGAATACTAATCATCTCTAAGAAAGAACAGATTGACTTTTCGGTATATGAGGGAATGTGATTGGTATTCTGATAATAAAGAGTGTTACAGGGGGTTAGTGACAGGATCAGCTCCAGAGGCTGGAGCTCATTTCAGCCACTGTCTAACTTGGTGACTGACAAGGTTCTCTGATATGCTACAGAATTATATTCTTTGATAGGCTGAACACTATGATGAGTCATTATGCCTATCAATTTAGCAAATCTTTCGAGAACATAAGACCATAGTAATAAACTCATTAACCATTTTTTCTGTCCCCTGGCATGTAACGTGTAGTCTTCCCACCAGCTGCATGAGTCCCATCGCCGCTTTAGCCTCCAAATAACACACAAGACACTATATTAACTATAAATCTGTTGGCTGTTTGTTATGGCTTCTTAATGGCTAGCTCTAACTTATTTATTAACCCATAATTACTAACATCTATTCTTATAAGGACTTATCTTACCAAGGACACAGCCTCATGCTTCCTCTCCCAGCGATCACATGGAGACCACTCTCTTCACTACATTTCCCAGAATCCTCTGTGACTCCTAGTCCCACCTATCTTGCTTCCCCATTGGGCAACAGTGCTTTATTCATCAACATATACACAGAAGGGTGTCCCCATCACTGGCATTTTCCCTTGTAGAGTTAGATAACACCACAAAGCTCAGTGCGGGCCTGTGAGGAAACTATGTGACAACTGTGAGGCTCTTGTTGAACCAGGACACCCACACATTCTATAACACCTTGTAGTAGAAAAGGTTGCTCACATTTCATGAGTCTGCTTTGCCCATTGTTATCTCAGCTTTCATATTCCTTTTATATCTGTCTGCTATTTTCTTTAGACTTCTAAAATGAGCAGAACTCCAGGATTCGATGGAGTTCTTAATTGCATAAAAACAAACAAAATTCTCCTTCAGTTCTGTAAGGAAATTAAAATATTAGTGTTTTTATTGAGTGCTTACCTGACATTCCTGAAAGTATTGGTGTGTATTAAATCAACCAATGTTCAATGAGTTGTGAGATACACGTGTGTGTGTGTGCATGTGTGTGTGTGTGTGTTCATCATCTTTGCCCTCAAGTAATTCCAATGACATGCTATATACCATTATATGTGTGTGTGTGTTGCTATATATAGAGAATTGATAAAGTATGCTTGAGGCTACCACAAGCACAACCAAGACTAAAATAATAATGTCATGAACTTCTTGGTACATAGAACAAAAAGAAATAATATCCAAAATTATGATAAGTTATTTTTCAAAATGGCTACACAATTCCCACAAGCAACCTGAGTGTTTCACTCTCTCAATAACTTTGCCAATAGGCACTGTTTTGTGTCCTTTAATTAGAGGTTGTCTGGTGAATGTGAAGTGGTATTTCACTTGCATTTCCTTGCAAGCCAGAGAAGGAAACAAGCAACAGTATTCCTCTATGATTCCTGCCTTCAGTTTCCTGCTTTGAGATCCTGATTTCCCTCAATGATGGATTGTAACTGGAAATATAAGGCAAATAAACTCCCCTTTCATCTAAAAAGGTTACATTTCCTTACTCACTGAGTGTTGATGGAGGGTGTCCTGTTGTATATATGTTTCTCTTATTGGTTGATAAATAAAACACTGTTTGGCCAATATCCAGTAGAGACAGGAAGATAGGTGGGACTAGGAAACAAGGAGAATTCTGGGAAAGGTAGGCAGTGAGAGGTCACAAAGAGGACACCATGTATAGACTTGGCGGATAGGACATGCCAGGCATTCTCTGGTAAGATAAGGCCATGTAGAAATACATAGATTTATAGAAAAGGGTTAATAAATAAGACAGTGCTAGCCAATAAGAAGCCCTAGCCACTGTCCAACAGTTTAAGAATTAACATAGTGTCTCTGTGTGTTCATTTGGGGCTGAAGTAGAGGGACCTGGAGAGACAAGAAACAACAGCTACAGAGGACAATTGAGAAGTTTTTCCTGTTTTACATTTTATAATTTTTTGTTAAGTATCCATTCAAATCATTTACACATCTCATGTTTTGTTATTCAATTATAGGTATATTTAGAATATTATATACAAATATGTTATTTTCAATACTTTATTTCTGTCTATTGATTTCATTTTCACATTCTTGATGATGGTTACTGAAGCCATAAAGAATTTTGTTCCTTTTTTAAATTTAAATTTTAAATATTCTTAGAGTTTCATTTCTGAACACACTGTGTTTACATCATCTTCACTAACCCTGTCTATACCCAACTCCTCCTGTGCCCCTCAACTGTCTCTTGAATTAATAGACTCTTCTACTATTCACTCACACACACACACACACATACACACACACACACTCCTGAATCCATTCCATTTAGTGCTGCTCATATGTATACATATGTTTAGTCTGACACCTTGCACTGGATAACCCATCAGGTGTTACATCCCTGGAGCAAACTGACCCTCCCTCCCTAAGCACCCACTGACTGCCTGTAACCCTTCATCTAGGACTGGGACGTTGTGCAATTGTGGCACTGTACGTGTATGAGCTGGAGCTGAGCACCCCATGGTCACTTAGCCTATATATTTGACTAGTTGTGGATCTCGCAAAAAGAAGCGTATTGGCGAGAGGTGAGAAGTACACTTAACTGCAGGTGTAAGTATTTAGAATACAGTTAAAAGATAGAATGGTTTAGGTACATGGCAGTTCTCCTCTAGGATCTATGGTCTCTTCAGCGTTGGGTAATTTGCTAGATTTATAGTACAAAGCATGAGTTCCCTCTTTGCACCGGCCTTAACACCAACCGTAGAGCTATTGGTTACCTCTAAGATGTAAGTGTCACGATCACACCAGTGGGATGTTATTGTTGTTGTTCATAGTAAATATTAATTTTTTTGTTTTTTTATGAGACAGGGTTTCTCTGTATTGTTTTGGAGGCTGTCGGTCCAGCCTGGCCTTGAACTCACAGAGATCCACCTGCCTCTGCCTCCCGAGTGCTGGGATTAAAGGCGTGCGCCACCACCGCCCAGCAAATATTAATTTTTTAATCCCTTGGCAGTTTGTGTAGCACTTCCCAATACTACAAGAGCTGGTCCTCAGGAAAGAGGCTACCTGGTCTGCACCAGCTCTATCTTCTATACTTAGAAGTCCTATATCTTCAGCAACACTACCTTACATTCCAGTTGTAGGAGACAGCCAAACACAATGTTTCTATTTTTTTGTTCACCTACAATTTGTCAATTTACATTGCTTTTTGTGTATATGCATTTGGTGGTGTGTCTACAAAATTATTACATGACCCCAAGTCACCAAAATTTGCTCTTGTCTTACCTTTTATTTTATAGGCTATATTTACTAATAAATAATTTAGGAGCAAAGATTGTGGAAAATTTGTATGGAGTGGGAGTAAACTTACCGGCACAAGACTGGAGTTCAGCATGATCAGACCAAAGGGGCTAATAAAATGGAAACTAATTGATGAGGCATATTCAGTCACTACTCAGACTACAGTGAGAAGTCTACCTGCCATCATGCTAAGGAATAATATGTAGAGTAGCCAGGGAGAGGAGGTAAAATGTTCAACTTGTAGAGGACTCAAAAGATGGTGGGAGTGGAAGCAGTAAATTTACCTGAAACAAAACAAAACAGCAGTTTAAATGTTGCCTACTTAACCCATATAAAGTTAAGGCGTTGATTTATAATTCTCATCTTAATATGAACCAGAGTATGGTCATAGGTTCTGACAAATGGGGTGCACTTATACAATTACGCAGCTGTTAAAAAAAATGGCATCATTAAACTTTGAGACATATCGAGGTAACTCAGACCAAGAAAGAAAAACGTGGTATAGACTCAGGAATATGTGGGTATTAGATGTGAAATAAAGGATAATTATGCTACAATCCACAGACCCAGAGAGACTAGGTAACAAAGAAGTTTCAAGGGTGAGCATCCGGATGTCTCTGGGAAGGGGAAATAGAAGAGATTTCGTAAGTGGACTGTAGGCATGTGAAGATGGGAACATGAGTGTAGGTGATGGAGAGGGAGAGTACTGAAAGAGACTACTGGGAAGGGGGGCATTTCAGGATCAAGAAAAACCTGGCACAAGGGAATCTCCCACGGATCTACAAGGATGACCCTAACTAAGTCTCCTAGCAATAGCAGATACGTAGCATGAACTGGCCATCCCCTGTGATCAGGCAAGACTTCAAGTGGGGGTTAGTGGGAAACCAAACCAGCTATATAACCTTCAATCTACAGTCTGTCCTTCCTATGGGATATGCTGGGGAAAGGGTGCCCCAGAGATTGAGGGAGTGGCCAACTGATGACAGGTCTAGCCTAAAACTCATGCCAGGAGAGTAAACCCACCCCTGACACTGCCTGGAGCACCAGGACCCTCAGGCTGGATGACCCAGAGACCTAGGATAAAACCAAACATGAATGGAGGAAAACGATGTCAATGTAATGATGCTTAGTGATATTCTGCGATGCTCATAGATCGGTGCCTAGGCCAATTGCCATCAGAGAGGCTTCATCCAGCGTTGCTGTAACAATAAACGGCACACTGAGGGTATAGGTAACTGTTTATTGTAGAAGTTACTTACAAGAGAAAATGGACAACCAAGATGAGTCAAGTAGCTTTCCGCCACCGAACCGGAAGCCAAAAAGAGTGCGAGTAGGGCTCTGCCGCAGTCTTTTATAAGAACCTCTGCACACACCTCTAGCCACACCCAAAAGTGGGCCTGGCTGGGGCGTAGTTCACTGCCCTATCTCTAGTCACGCCCAAAGTGGGTGTGGTTAGCACCGCCCTATCATTACTTCATCCGAATGCGCCTCTAGTGCGCCACGTGGCTAATGGCACAGTCCTAAGTCTCCTCCTACAATCCAGCAACTGATGGAAACAGATGCAGACCCACACAGCCAAACATTAGGAAGAGCTTGGGGAATCCTGGAAAAGAAGGAGCTGAATGATTATAGCACCCAGAGGGGTCAAGGACACTACCAGATAACCCACAGAATCAACTAACCTGGGCTCATAGGGACTCACAGAGACTGAACAGACAACCAGGGAGCCTTGATGGGACTGACCTAGGCTCTCCGTGTATATGTTACAGTTACGTAACATGGCCCTCTTGTGGGACAGCTAATGAGATCAGGGACTGTCTCTGACTCTTTTCCTAGCTCTTGGGACCGTACTTCTCATATTGGGTCACCTTGCCCATCCTTAATACATGGGGCGGTGCTTAGTCTTACTGCAACTGGTGTTGTGTTATGTTGATACCCATGGGAGACCTGCTCTTTCCTGAGAAATAAATGAGGAGTGGATTCGGGTCTGGGAGACAGACAGAGGAGGGTTGAGGGGAAGGACTGGGAGGAGAGGATGGAAGGGAAACTTCAATAGGGCTGTAAATTAATTAATTAATTTAAAATGTAATAAATGAAACATGAAACCCCAAAAATAATGGAAAAGAAGAGAATTGGGGTATGAAATATACAGTGCAAAGTCAGTTTGCAAATGTTTAGGCACCTTTATTCTTCCCCCCAACCCTAAACTAAATTCAATGTCTCAGGTTTTTAAAAATCATTTGTAAAGACGATTCAAGCATAGTCTTCCAATTAACAGTTGCAATTTTCTGACATATTAGATTCCTTTCTTGATCATGTGATAAATAATGAAGAGAATCCACATAGGGGGAGACATGCTCATCTGTGCTGTGGTTTCAAAGGATTCGGTCAGTCCATCATAGTGGGGAAAGGATGCAGAGGAAGCAGCTCTGTTCTTTGTGTCAGGAGTCAGTACGAAGACTCTGCTCACGCCACAGCCTGGGAGAGGATGCCCACACAGGGGTTAAGTATCATCACCAAAGGTCCACCCTTGGCAAACTACTCAGCTAGAGGCTGAGCTTAGCTCTTTCAGGCTCCCATCCCACAGACTGGGAAGCAAGCATTCAAATGAGAAGCCGGTGGAGGAACACTTGAGATTCAGACAATAGCAGCTAGCAGTTGCGTAGTGAATGCACTATCCAACTGGACACTCCTACATCCGTGGATAAGAAAAATGCCCTTAACGGGTTTGCCTATAGCTGGATCTTATGGAGGCATTTCCTCAGGGGAGGCTCCCATCTATCAAATGACTCTAGCCTGTGTCAAGGTGGCAAAGGCAACCATCACACAAGTGTACTTGAACTTGTCCCTCTTACGGAGCAGACTCAGCAGCTGCAGAACTCTGCTTGGACAGGATTGTGACAGAGAAACACCAGCTGCTTTACCATTAGAATCGTGGGCATAGACTCGGGTCCTTCCTCCTTTCCTGCCAAACATACTTGAAAATTAAATATGAATACAAAAATACTTCCCTAGGGCAATTTCAACTGCAGTCGGTGGCTTGCAGGCCGTGCACTGAAACTGCTGCTCCCTTCCCAACAAGGGCTCTCCAAAAAAATTTTCTTACATATGCACTTGTAATCTCAGAATCGATTTAAAGTTACCTTTTCCACCTTGACCAACAATGATGTGAAATTTAAAACAATGTGGGAAGACTAAGAGCTCTTTGCCCCTCCCCTTACTGCAGTCGTTTCCAACCCAGAGACTAGCTAGTGTCCAGTATCACTTAAACCAACAAAAATAAAAACAGGAAACAACACTTCTGATTATATTTGGAAGAAATACTTTTATCCAATTTGCTAGAAAATGGCCTAGATTAAAAAACCTATATACAGTTATGTTTGATATTACCTTCTGGGGCCTAGACTCTAGACCATTATTTGAGTGGCAGATTCAACTTTCCCAAAACATCACAAGAGGAAATGGTTTATTTTCCTGATTTTGTCCTCATCTGGGGTAAGGAACAGGTGGTTTTTGCATCCTTGTTCCTGGGGTTGTCTATGGCTTCATCTATCCACCTCCTTCTCTGAACAAAGACTCATTTTCACGTGAAAAGAGCCCTGGATGCTTTCACTAGCCCGGGGGCGGCTTTCCCCAGGGAAGATGAGCTTGGGGACTGCTTAGGTTTTCATCACAGAAATGTCTTCAGTGAACCATAGGAACATTGTAGTAAGTCTGCTCCCTGCTTTTATGAAGAGGAGAGCAGAATTAGTTTTCAGAAACGACAACAGCAAATGCTTGTTAGCTAACAAGCCCAGATTTCTAGTAATTAAGATACAGGGTTTTTTTTTATGGTGCACACTAATCATACCTCTTCCGTCTTTGTTTGACTCAGGTTTGAACATTCATTGGTGGCTTGGGTTTCCCTGGGTACAGCTGATAGCATCAAATATCCAAGCAAAGCAGTTGAGAGCAGCTCTGAGCCGGTTGAGTGATGTTATCAGTTAGTAGGAGAGTAACAGAATTCCTGGGCTTGGGCTCTGTCTTGGCATGGTGAGGTGTCTTTCAGTGCTACCTAGCTGTCTTTAGGGTGAAAGTAGCTCCGGATTGGTTCTATCCTAAACCCTGGGAATTTCATTTCCAAGGGGAGCAAAGGATTTTGATACAGTGAAGACAGATTGTCAAAGGCAGGGGCTTAAATGAATAACAGCGGAATATAGCCTCTGGCTGGAACATACACTTGCACCAAATCCCAGGCATTCCGAACAATTCTGGAGGACCCATCGGTGTTTTCAACCCACCCCTAATTAATGCAGCAGTTTGCCCAGCCCAGCTGAATAAAATTGGTTCCTTCTAGAGTGCAGAAAGGATTGCGGAGGAAGGAGGGGAGACTTAGAGCTTTTACTCATGAGTGCCTGGGTGATTCTTCTTTGAGGATGTCTAAGAAATTCGGGTGTCTAAGAAATTTGGGTATAACGGGAACAGCTGAGTATACAAATTTAGGGCTCAGAACCTATGTCCAGGTCCACCTCCCCAGCAAAATGACCCAACTTCCAGCAAGCGATAGAGCATTTTGCATAGTGACAAGGAGAGAACCAGCGAGCTATGAGGCAGCCTGAAAAGAAGAGTCAGAGATCGATGCCAGTGACACCTAAGTTTCGCTGGACAAGCGCAACTCTGAAGTTAGTACTCGAATGCGTTATTTAAAACTTCGGTGACAAGATGAACTTTCAGTCACAAGTATGCATGCATGTCAGAGTTTATTTGCGAAAGGAAAAGAGAGCTCCTCTTGAAAAAACCAACAACAACAACAACAACAAAACCTTTCACTTTAAAATGCTAGTCTATAAAATTAGTATGGGAAAGCCCTGCTGAGGGCCACCACCCACCATCCCCAACTGGTCCACTCTTGGCACTTCCATTGACCCCCAGACTGTGCACCCAAATATCTCACCAAATCCAAGAATAGATGCTTCACCTCAATATAGAGTGTAAGCAAATTTAAGGCAAAAACTGGAATCCGATGCTGTTGGCTGATTTCAGCAAAAATGAAGCTCACTATATCTTTCAGTATACAGAGCATGTATTTCTATTGACATGGTCAGTCAACTAACGCTGAGTGCTTGAGAACATCTGGAGGTGAAAAACAACTCTTCATTTTCATTCTTAAGGTTTTCAGGTTTTTAGAAACAATAAGTTAGAGCACACCAATTTGCAATGTAACAAACACAAAAACAAGAAAGCTAGTGGATAAATTCATTTCAATGTCAAAGTCGCTTTACGCCATTTGCCAGCAGGAGGACAGAGTTCAGATTGGAAAGAGATCATTTACAAATAGCAGTTGTCTTGAATCTCAAGCAGGTCTGGAGAGCCCATAGCTCTATATTCTTCCAATTGAGACATTGCTAACTGCATAGTGGCTTCGTCAGCTTTCCATACTCCCAGAAAGACTTTAAAGAAGTCAGTCACAAGAATTATTAAACAGTGTTTGTATACTATAGCATGTTAGATAGATAGAAGAATTAGATGATTTTAAAAATCATGCAAAGCAGGCAAAAATCTATGTTACTGTCTCAACTAATAAGAACCACCTACGGACCTCATCTCCGTAACTTCGCCATATTCATGCTCCAGAAATGGTTCCCAGAGAAGTCTGTCTAAAGTGGCTTCTGTCTGAATAAAAACCTAAAGAAGAACTTTTCAGTCTTACAGCGTCCTGTCTGCTCTCCCCTTGGCCTGGGGCAGAGTCTAAGCGGGGATGTTTATCCTCTGTACTTGGTTCTCCATTGTCTCCATCAGTTCAGGACACAGACACGTCAATCATTCTATGTCCAGCTGACCCGCCTTCCTCTTCCGTGGCCAGTTTGGTCCCTCGTGTTTGAATTGTTCTTTCTCCTTGTTCTTTCCTAACTTCATCCAACTTGTCTAACCCCGACTTTAAACTAATACGGTATCCCAGGTCTTGCTTTCTGATAGAGGAAACACATGATGGGGCCAAGGATAGCGGGTTCACAATGGTGAGCTCTGTCGCTTGGAGCTATTATGATGGACAGTGGCTGCTCTCTCAGTATCTTACTATTCTCACCTCAGTGAAAGTAAAGAGATAAACAAGATCTTAACCTGAGAAATCATGTAGGCCATTGTCTCTCAGCCTTCTTGTAGTACTCTGTACACTGAGAAGATTCCATTCTTTCTCTAAGAACAAGGAATCTTGCTGCCTTAAGTAAAAATAGTAGTAACTGAGCAGAGCTCTTTTCATTTTCGTTGCATATAATTTCAATTCTAGCATGCTCCTTTAGAGAACGAACTAATTATTATTCCATTTGTAATCAGACCCACTAGGCAAGGCTTTTACAAATAAAGGCAAATAAAGGTAATCTACTTAAATGTGAAAAAACAAAACCAAAACAAAAAAAAACCCTCCAAGTGAAAACACAAATAGGGGACTCAACAGTAGAATTTCAATCTGGTGATGTCTAAACTCACTTAAATGTCTATAAGCCAATCCTATACACACACACACACACACACACACACACACACACACACAGTGTATTTTATGGGTGTGTGTCCCTTAGCTGTGTTTTTGTTCTGTTTTGTTTTTCTTTTTTCTGAGACAGGGTTTCTCCGTGTTGTTTTGGAGCCTGTCCTGGAACTCACTCTGTAGATCACGCTGGCCTCATTAAACAAACCATAATTCAAAACTATGCTACAAGAATGTGTGAAAATAATTTATAGATTTTAAATTGTGTACTACTGGAATAACTTGAAGAAATATCATGTGCTTCTCCTGCGTCCTATTTGGAACGTGAACCATATCTATTCCCACCACCATCTACTTGGTATATGCTAGCAGCCGATTGGTTACTGAGTAGTCCTTTAAGATACCAGGTACCCGGTACCCGGTACCAGGGTTACCATGGCAGGATAACAGGTAAGCCTTTAATTTAGTTCAAGTTCCCAGAGAACAAGATTGGTCACACTGATAATTTGCTGTGTCAAAGAGAAGTCGTCTTTCCCTTTAAGTGAAAAAGTGAATGTTTCTAAATAAGTAAAGTGGGTGTCCACTTGACACACACCTAGAGTCACCTAGAAACTGTCTCTATCTCATTGGCCTGCGGCTATGTCTGTGGGGCATTTTTTTTTCTTAACTGTTAGCCTATTGTGGGCAGTGCCATCCATCCCTAGGCAGTGGAGCTGGGCTGTATAAGAAAGCTGACTGGGAAAACCAGAAGAAATATTCCTCCTAAGTCCCTACTTCAATTCCTGCACTGGCTTCTTCCAATAGTGGAGCAAACTTGTAAACTGAAATAAACCCTTTTCTCCTCCAGGAGGTTTTGGGCATGGTATGTCACCATAGCATAAGACAAACACGCTGGGAAAGGGAGGAAAGTGTGTTGAGACTGATAAGCACAGCACAGGAAAAAGCAGCAGGAAAAGAAATAGAATGTACATCGGGCTTGGCGCTACTCAGTGCTCCCGCGAGTCTTAGAACGTATCCCGAACATAAACAGCAGGGCTCCACCGCACTGCTGATGTTAGATTTTGCAGGTACTCATTTCATTAAAAGATAAGCATCTATGTATTTAATTGACAGAAAATAAATACTGAATATACACTGATTGTGCAAGCATGTACACATACCTACATATATATACACACACCCAAACACATGTACACACATAACAAGCCAAGCCAGACAAAAGATCTTAACATTCTGTTGTTGAATTTCAGAGAAGTACTGATAATGAGGCCAAGTGTCGACTTCAAGCCTTCAGTCACTACCAAGTGACTCGCAGCTTATACTTTTCAATAATCCCAAATGCAGTTTTGACATCTTTCTCGCTAATTCTTTCCATTTACAGTAACAGGTGACATGTGATGAAAGCTCAGTGCATGCTGGGCTCTGGGCTCTTTTGTATGCAATAGCTATTTGTAACCCTTAAAATAGTTTTGAGAGGCAAGTATTATTATTTTTATCTCCCAGCTCTTATTATCCAGGCCTTTTCATGGGTAAAGAAGTCTGGGGGTCTGGCAGATCCACGGGGGCAACCTTTGATTCTGTTTGCTATGAGGCTTCAAAACTGTACAGTTAGAAAGATGAGATTCTGAGGCTCAAATAATCTTCACTTGGAGCCATGCTTCTCAACCTTCCTAATGCCGGGACCCCTCAGTACGGCTCATCGGGCTCTGGTGACCCCACGACAGTGAAATTATTTTGCTACTACTTCATAACAGCAGCTTTTAACTTTTATGACTCATAATGTAAATATCTGATATGTGAGCCCACAGGTTGTGAACCACTGAGTTAGAATGTCTCTTAAGCTCTAGAGCAGTCCTGTTTTTGCTTATGGCTCGAATTTGCACACTATATTTGTATGTGTGGTGTCTGTGTGTATCTGTGTGTATGTGTGTCTGTGTGTGTGGTGTCTGTGTGTGTCTGTGTATATGTGTGTCTGTGTTTGTGTCTGTGTGTCTGTGTGTCTATGTGTATGTGTGTCTGTGTGTGTGTGTCTGTGTGTCTGTGTGTCTGTGTGTATGTGTGTCTGTGTGTATGTGTGTCTGTGTGTATGTGTGTCTGTGTCTGTGTGTGAGTGAGTGTGTGTGTGGTGTCTGTGTGTGTGTGTGTCTGTGTGTCTGTGTCTGTGTCTGTGTGTGTGTGTCCGTGTGTATCTTTGCTGAGGATTATTCTACCTCTAAGCAGTATGCTCAGCCTCAGAGATTTAAATGTTATTCTTTTTAGCAAAAAAAAAAAAAAAAGAAAGTAAATTATTTTCCTCATAACATCTGATGTCTTTTCCAGGCTCCCTTTGTTCCTCACACCAAGGCAAAGCTTCAGAGGAGGCATCTCTCAGCTCTTCTCTCTCCCCACACAACCTATTGTCACTTGTCTCTTCACAGCAACCACCCTGCCCCTCTCGTCTTCGTTCAGCAGGAACCCGATTAGACCACAGGACGATAAACAACAAGGGTCCAAGGACTGTGCTGTGCAGAGATACTGACTTCTCAGAGCAGTTTGCTCCTGGTGCTGAGGTCACAGGTCCAGTGCTCAGAGAGTCCCGGGTGGCCGGGAAGAAACCCTGTTGCTACCCCAAACACAAAACGGCAGGATTTGCAGCTTGGAAGAGCCAAATCCTCAGCTCATCTCTGCCTCAACGCGTACTTCTTAGGGCTCATGGAGGCAGTAGACTCTTTCCCCCGTAGCCTGTGGAAGGTGAGCATTTCTCACAGTGGTCGGGTCTCCGACCAGAGAATGGAGCCTCGTCACCATCTGCCTGTCTTTCACCGATTAGAGAGCAGCGCTCTGGCAAAACCGCCCTTATCAGCGAGCACATGGGAGGGACCCTCCCACGGGTCTGGTCACTTCGTGTGATTGCGCACATTTCACGCTGTCAGAGCTTGTGGCTTCTGTAAAAACCGCACGAATGAACGTGGACATGCATGCGCAGACACATGCGCGCGCGCGCACACACACACACACACACACACACACATACACACACACACACACTCCATGACTTTTACTCCTTTTACTTTTCTGTTGTTCCATAAGCTGGGCAGCAGGCTGAGTTCATGGTGGGCTCCAAAAGGGAAACTGGCCATGACTTTCAAAATAAAAAGCAATGCGTGTGATGTTTGTGAAGCGTCGAGTAATTACGAGCTGGGGAAATTCAGGCAACCTGATGGAGAGCAGAGAAAGTCATCCTGATTTTGGAGACCTGGGCGGCTGCCTAGACAATACCAGTCATGCAGTTGAGTCTTCCCAGCACTGACTAGCACTAGCTGTGAGGACCAGTACAATGGAAAGTGAGTTAATGGGTGCTAAAATATTCAATACGTTTCTCTCCTCCATGACCTTTATATCTTCATTTATTCTACATCCAATATTTAACATCATAGGCTCTCAGCACCAGGATGCAAGAGCTAACACAGCCACTGTGTCGGGGACACACCCAAATCCGTACATACACTGGCTTCACACAACAGCATGATGCATTTCTCCAGGCAAGAGGAGCCCATCTGACCAGGGATCCCTATCTTTCCATGGTGCCCCACCCCAAATTGCAGTGGACAACTGACCACCGGGAGCCTGGGACCTCTGGGATGGGTTCCGTCTATTGCCTAGGTTAGAAGTTGGCAAGAACCTCGCATGGAACAGAGTTGTCTGCAGATCAAGCCATGGCATTACAGCTAAGGGTAGTGACAGTCACTGTCCTTTCTGGCCCCAGCAGACCCTGGATTATTTTAACATAGCCTTTCCTTACCTTCCTTCCCGCTAGCCACTTCCCCAACACATGGGGGTTGAGTACAAAGGAGATGAATGAAGGGTGTTGCTCAAGAAAGAAGAGCCTCTGAGAATCTGAAGACCTCAGAGAGACTGGGGGCAAGGAAAGTACAGGGTTGATGGGGCTCAAAGTCCCAACACAGGCTCTTTCCGCTCCGAGTTAAAATTCTCATTTCACACATCAAGACGGCAGGCACGAGAAGCCTCTTAGAGGACCACCCGAGTTCAGTGCTCAGGGGCTGTGCTGATATCATGCCCATGAAGGCAGTGGGGCTCCTTCCCTTCCCTGCAGTTCCCAACCCCAGGGTCTCATGATCACTCACTGCAATGTAAAAGAAACTCACTCACTGCACATTGTCTTAGCCAGCAGCGCACTTGGCCTAAGGGGACTTACAGAGTGCCTTCAGGCAGCATAAACAAAGCTTAACAGCATCACCTGAGGCCTTTTCTTTCTCTCCTGCCTCCTCCTGCATCGTTATTCTGTCTCCCATAACTGTTTGCAGCCAGCACCAAATTCCCAAGCAGGAATTGTGCTTCTGTGGTTACCTGCTCTTTAACTGGGAGAAGTCCCCAAGTCGTGTCCATTAAACCATTTGACAGCTTACACTGAGGAGTGTGTCTTCCTACTCCTCTCGGGGCCGTCAGTCTCATTGTCTTCTCACTGGTACCCCTGTGTGTCCTGTTCACGTCTGCACATTTCTCCACACCCCTCGAATGTTCCCAAAATGCTCCCCACAGGAAAAGCCCAGAAAATGTTAAGCTTGTGCCAAATTAAAAGGCAATCATCTTGCATTAAAGCGTATTGCCAACTTTTCTGGCATTTTTCCTCTTTACACATAGGGTTAGGCTAGAAAGAGCAGCAGAAATGGTGCCACTGATTGAAAGTAGGACCATGTACCATGTACCACGTACCATAGACTATGGACTATGTAATGATTACGTATTGTGACAAGGAATTCAGAGTAGCCATGAGTGGATCTGGAATTTGCGCTTCCTTCACCAGAACTCAAGGTCAATAGGTCTTGGAACAGTTCAAGGTTACAGTTAAGCGTAAGAGAGGCAAACAGAAAAAAGAAGAAGGGATATAGGGAACTGGACATCCTGGCTGGGTCCTGGACGGTTAGATGGGTAGAAAAGACAATGGCAGCTTCCGTGACACCAAGATCAGTGATAAATAAAGTGTTTGGAACCTTGCAGAAATAAGATTCTTTCTGAAACCAAGGAGAAGTACATATATATACATATATATACATATATATGTATGTATATATATATATATTTTATCAGATTTTAAAAAACGATTTTTAAAATTTAGAGAATCAAAATTACCTTAAGAAGCTTACAAGTAACCTCAGTGTGAATCTGATTGACCCAGGGAGGCTGAACCTCTCTGTATTTCCTCCATGGATGTGCGCTCACCTCTGACATCACCGCCAGCACCCAGCAGACACATTCCGTCAACACAGCGGCGTGTTCCTGGGACTGATTTGTCATGTTCGCTACCGCCAATGATGTCAAAGCGCCTGGCGGGCTTGCTTGCCATCCACGCGTCCTCCTCGAGAAGCCATTGTTTAGTCTTTGTCCCACTTGAAATAAGCTCTGTTTTCAATGCAGCACAATGAAATTTTCTGCACATATTCTGCTGTATAAGTACCACGCGCTAACCGATTGAGCCACTGGAGCATGCTCTGCACATATGCTGAATGAGTTCTTTCGATCAGAAACACTCTGAGAGTGTGGCTGTTGTTTTTTTTTTTTTTCTTTCGCAGTATCCTTTGGATAGGAGAGCTGCTCAATTCTGACACCTGTACTAGCTATTTTTCTGTTGCCGTGATAAAATAGCATGAACCATTTTGGTTTACGGTTCCAGAAAGTTGGAGTCCATAATGGTGGGGACAGTCCGACCTCACGTGACCTGCAGGACAGCTGGGACAGGCTCACACTCTCGAACGGAAAGCACGAAGAAGAGAGCAAACTAGAATTAGTTTGGGCAGTGTCTTGTTTTCTTTTCTTTTGTCTTGTTTTGTTTTCATATCAAAGCCTGCCCCCTAGTGGTGTACTTACTGCCCAGAAAGGTTGAACCACTTAAACCTTTCCAAATAGCACCACCAATAGGACCAGGAGATCAAATACCTGAGACCATGGGGGACATTTCTCGTTTAAAACACCACACTGCAGCACAACTTACCCATTTGTTCTTTGGGGACTACGTGTTTAGTGTTAGATCTTAGAAAGAATTGCCACCTAGTTCAAATCCATAGCACTTTCTCCTAAAAAAAACTTATAGATTTAGGTTTACATCTAGACTTATTTTGCATTTTAGTTTAATTTCATACACATTACAAGAAAGTTGATATAAGATTGGGAAAACATTTTTTTTTTTGCAGATTGGTACTACTGAAGTTGTTTTCCTTTTACCTCTGTGCTGTCTTTAAACCTTTGTTCAGAACCAGTGCTGACATACCCATGAGTCTATTTCTGGACTGTCCTGTTTTCCTATTGCCATTTGTCAATCCTGATGCAAATAGCATGGTGTGCTCCAAGTCTATGGACTTATTTCCACTTGCAGTTAACCTCAGAACGAGATAAGCCCTCTAACTTCTTGTTTTAGTTATTCAATGTGTTCTTATTCTCCACTTGAAATTTAAAGTTACCTTGTCAATTTCTATTAAGGTTTTATTGATATTTTAATGATGGTTGTATTGATTATTGAACCACTTGCGTAGTAGGACTTAGAGGTTAACGATGTTGAGTATTTTAATGTCTCTCAGTGTGTTATAGGTTGTAAATTCTCAAAGGACACAAATAATTTTGAAAGTTCTGGATCTTTGTCAATGTATAGGCCTGTCCCTGAGTATTTTATATTTGTGAAGCTATTTTTAAGACATATTGCTTTTGAATCTATAATTTTCAGAGACATTTAATACTCAATCACATCACTCCCTTGATATTTCTACAGTGCTATAGGCAACTCTTCGTTAATTCAAAATTCCCACTAAATTTTCAAGAGTTAACACATCTGGTTCCCCTCTCAGCATAGTTCTTGTCCTTCGGCTGGACTCGTTGCACTGAAAGTGTACGCAGATGCTTAATAAGAAAGAAACCAAATAGGCTGTGTACTTAGCCGAAAAGATCACCTCAGCAACATCACCTTTCTGCAACCACAAAGAGGAGGCCGTGAGTAGGCGCTGGGTTTCTTTAAAGGACAGAAAAGAAATAAGAGTATTTCAGTTGTGCTTTCTTGGAACTAGAACAGATAAAAAAATAATCTCCAGAGAATGAATGTTGACTGATCTCTAGCATGGCCATGGCTGATGAGCCAGAGCATGCTAAGGAAGCTTTTTCTGCAGAGCATTGGTGTTTGGGGCTCTAATGGGATTAATGTAACTAAGAGAGCTAATAGAATCAATCCATTCCCCCAGGGCAGCTCTTCCTGGCCTTCCTTTTCCACTGGATTAAGGAGGCTGCATTTTCTTCCCCTTTGGTAGATCTACATTTAGCGCTGGTGACGCAGCAAAACTGAAATGACAGAATGGCTCAAGGAAAAGGCTCCGTGTGGACTTGGGCAGAAGTTTTAAAGTTGTTTGTGGAAACCATGGAGTACAATTTATTTCTAAAATCATAGGTAAGTGTGATCTTCTCTTAAGATGCACGAAGGCATAATCTAAAACACCAGCTTGAAAAGCAAACCTCTAATGAACTTGCTGGTTTGTTGGAGTCGTGCGAACCGGGAACCTGAAAGTAGATCTATTTTGTTTGAATATTGACATGTGGTTGCCATGTTCCTGTATTCACTGTCAGAGAAAATGACACTGGCCAATTACACAGCACACTAAAATACCTTTTGTAGTGCTTTCTCTGATTCTTATAGCAGAGGTGACATAGTTTGGTGATTGTGTTGGACTCAGTACGAAGACTAGACAGTGTATTATTCTGATATGTGGATTTGAGTATAGCTTCGTTGTTAGGTCGTGAAACTTTGCATTTATCTGTTGTCTCAACTCCATAGGCACCCAGAAATACTGGGTGTCCAGCAGCAGAATGCTGAGGTCTATAGACTGGAAGCTGGAAATGGAGGTTCATACAGGGTTGGTTTCTTTTCAGGCCTTCAAATGGTTGCCTTCTGGCCATAGGTTTGCCAGGTCATTTCTCTGTGTCTACTGTCTAATGTCTAACATCTCTAATGTCTCCTCTGTTTCCTACTCTCATTTACTTAAGAAAACATCAATCATTGTGGAGCAAAACCCCTTATCATTTAAGAATCATATTTACCTCCTTCTGGATCTTATATCCAAATAATATCATATCTTGAAGAATCAGGATTAGAGCTTCCAGGACATGAATTTTTAGAAAGAATACAATTCTATTCTAAAAATCCTTCCAGGTTTTGCTTATTTGATCAAAGTGTTGTATTACTATTAGTATATCAAATATTGATTGACACCTGAGATGTTAACATTACTTTGAAAGAATAACCATTATGTTTTCTATAAATAAACCCCATGTCTTTAGTCAATCTTAATTATAACCATCTCACAAAGTCATCCCTACTCCCTCCTACTTAAGAAAAGAATTGGCATATCCTGGGGTTTGGAGAGTAAGAAGACCCATGAGGCTTCAGCCAGCACAAAGGGGAGACCAGAGAAGAAGCAGAAAACAATGGACAAGGCCATTTATCGGTTCTTCCTTTGCAGCGTGGGGGACTGACACGTGAGATGTTTTGGTGACAGGCTCAGATCAAGCCCCCACCCCACCCCACACACAAGAAACATGCGATGAGTGAATCTACAGATTCCTGAAATGACAGTGAAGGATACTAGCCAAATCGAATGGGTGGTACAAGAGACTTCTTCCACAAGATGTCGGATGCTAATTAACCGTAACCCTACTCTCAAGGCTCAAGGATCATTGTGGAAGCGGAGGCAAGAAGAGTGTAATTGCCAGAGACAGTAGATGGTTATAAAGGATACCTCTGGACGTTCCAGGGAAGCTGTGCATATGAACTCATGGCATTCAAGGTGGCACGCACAAGTCCAAGCCAAGTTAAATCCAAGCATTCAGAGGGGAGTTGGACATATAACTCCACCCCTAACCACGGAGTGATTGGCAATTCTTAGCTGCTGGGAAATGAAACGTGACTTTTCTTTAAGAGTGTGACTCCTGGGAATTGTACATATTGCGGGCAAAACTAAGAAACCAAGAATATTTGGGCAGCACAAATTTTCTTGATTGGTTAAGAAGATGGGCAGGGGAGACACAACATTGCACGGATAGGGGAGTAAGAATCTGGGAAGAGTTGGCCATGAATGTGATCAAAGCGTGTTATTTAAAAAAAGCTTGTAACTCTCAACTAACAGGAAAAAGCAATTGCAAAAATACCCCAACTCACAAAAACGAAAATTAACAATCCAACTAAACAACAATACACTCCCCACACCAAGTCCCCAAGTGTCTAAGTATTTATCTCAGGAAAGGACACTGAGCCCTGATAATTGAGTCTTGGGTTCCTACTCATTGTCGTCAGTTCCATTTTGATCCATTAGTGATAAACGCATTCTCCCATTCGATATTCATCCCCTCCACAGGAGTGTGCTTGGCACGTCAGTGTCAGCTATGGGTCAGGGGTTGAAGCTGTGATGATGGTTAAATTTCCTGAGATTTTATTATTTTAAACATAGCTTTAAAAAATTAAGTTACACGAACTTACAATAAATAAGCTTCATTAGCACAGAAGACCACTTCTAAAGCAGGTTTCTCATTCTAATGTTATTGTGCTCACAAGGTAATCCATATTTTCATATGTGAATGATGAAAATACTGCACAATGATGAGTTACTTGTATTTGTTCTTAGTTCAAAATTCAGGGTTATCATATTGGTTCTTGAAAAGAATCAGTGGGCAAATATTTACACATCAGTAGTTAGCAAGCACACCTTGTCATTCATTATAGAATCTAAATAACTGGGGTAAATATTTAAGCAGCAGCATGCCTTTGGCAATATTGGCTTGTTTGTTCCTCATTTATTTTGCAATTTATATACCTTGTTTAGCATTTTAAATAAAATAAATATATTTGCTAATTTATAAAGGGGTGTGGGCAATATTGTGGGCTCACCTCTACAATTCCGCTTTTAGTTTAAATAAAAGATTTAAACTTGATACAAAACTCAAAAATATGCAACATATATACATAGAAGGTGATAAACAAGCTATAATCTATTTATATCCTAAGGTAAACATATCCATCCCATCTAAATCCTAAACTTATCTGAAAGAGATGCCCAAGTCTGAACACCTCCTTCCAATCCCAATCCTAAAATAATTGAAAACTAATATTAACAGGTGTAAACTATCTTGTAATATCAACAGTAGGGAAAGGGGCATAGAATTCTTGAAATTACTTCTTGCTGAAATGGGACGATGACAATCTCATGGGGACCTGTGGGAAGAAAATGTTAGTGTAACAAGAGTCTTAAGTAGGTTAAATAGTCTCTTCTATTCGGCAGGAGATGCTTGATTGAATTTCTTGACTGAAGTTGTAATGTTGATTGAAGCTCTTGTCTGAAGCTCTGGCCAGATTGTAGAAGATGCACTGTATCAGTTCATTGGTCCGGAGTTGTGTTGAGCGATGTAGTTCCAAACCAGTTTCAGGATGGTACTAGTCAGGTGGAGTCAATGATGTGGGGCAGTTCAGATGCATCCAGTCGAATCAGGTGGAGTTGATGAAGTAGGGTCCCATCTTCTTTTCTTTGAAGATTATTGTTAGGAAATTCATTGTTCTCTGGAAAACTGACACATTAAAGTTAACAGAGAATCAACTTTTATATGTATGCACACCAGGAAAAGCAACAATAAGGAAGATAGTAAACATGAAGGAGATTAGACTTTCAGAAAAGGAACCGAGTATACACACATGACAGTCCCTAGTTTTGTCTTTTTGTCTTATATCAATGGCTCTTTGATAGAATACAGAAATTCTGAATTTTATTTTAACAACATGCTTGGATTTAGACTAGGAGAGCCAATCCGACTCCAAAGCCAGCTTCAGTTAAATGAATGGGGACTAAAGCATATTAAGAAGCAAGGAGAAGTGGATATTATAAGAACAAGATAGAGAGATTTAGACATTGATACCACACAGTGGACTATTGTTTGTTTGATGGTCCTCAGGGATTGGGGCTGTATTGTGGGCTCACCCCTACATACAGAAGCTGGAATATGAGGTCGTTTTATTTTCTTTCATAACAACAAAAAAAGTCAGGCAAGAAGCTTTGCAGAGCTTTAAGTCCAACTTGTAAAGATGTGATCACAATCTGATAGTCTACCCATCTGCTTGAGACTGCATGGCTGCTGCCAGCAGCGACTGTTACATGCTCAGAGCGATGGCATGGGAGACCTGATGGTTGTCTTGGCGTTTGAGCCCTTTCTCAGATAACTTATGCTTTTATAGGAAGGAACAAGCACGAGACCAAAGTTAGAAAGAAGGAAAGACGAAAACTAGAGGCAGGAGGGGAGGCAGAGAAAGAGAGAAGGAAAGGGAGGGAGGGAGGAAGGAAGAGAGGAAGGAAGGAAGGAAGGGAGGGAGGGAGGGAGGGAGGGAGGGAGGGAAGGAGGGAGAGGAAGGAACTTTTCAATCAATTCACATTTATTGAAATTTCACCCAGAAAGCTATGTAATGTCTTCAGTGTGGTTCCAAAACTCACTATGGCACTCTGGTCCTTTGCAACCCTGTTTCTGCGGTGAAATACTGAAACTAAAGGACGTTGAGGCACCTGTGTGCCTTTCCTCTGCTCCTGCTGTTCCCTTGCCGGAACCTCCACAGCCCGTCAGCCCTACCTGGCAAAGCTTCACCCATCCCTGTAGCTTTTCTCAGACAGACACACTCCGTAGAGCCTTCCTTCTCGCGTGCATGCTATCTTCTTTCATGTTTTTTTCTCTTTTCATTTAAATTAGAAACAAGCTTCTTTCACCTGTCAATCCCAGCTCCCTCTCCCTCCCCTCCTCCCCCAAAGCCCCCAAACCAGGCCCCCCAGCCTCCCACTCAATCCCCATTCCATTACCCAGGAAGGGTGAGGCCCTCCATGGGAGATCTCCTGAGTCTGTCATTTAGTTCAGGGCAGGACCCAGTCCCCTCCCCTAAGAGTCCAGGCGGAGAGAGCATCCCTCATTGTGGGATGGGCACCCAAAATCCATTTGTGTGCTAGGGATTAATACTGATTTTGTTGTTAAAATGTCAAGGTTTATCCAGCAACTAAACGTAAACCGTGAGTCAACGGTCCCACGTGGAGTTTTATTGGTGGACAGGGAAGGAAAGGGGGGAGGGGTAACCAAGCGGTGCAGAGCTGAGAGAGAGGGGAGAGAGAGAGATGATGATGATGATGATGAGAGTAAGAGAGTAGTAAGAGAGAGCATAAGCAGGCAGGGGTCAGTCCTTTAAAGGGGTCCTTTGCACCTGCATGGCTCTCACAGAACTCTGGGCTGGCCAGAGTGCTGCATGAGTACATCCTGCCAGGTAACAGGACAAGCCAGCATAATGCCTGAACCTTTCAGATCTACTATCCAAGGCCCCATAGATTGCCTAGGCCTGCTCACTGACACCCACATTCAGGGGGTCTGAGTCAGTCCCATGCTGGACTCTCAGCCATCAGTCTGGGGTCCAAGAGCTCCCCCTTGTTCAGGTCAGCTGTCTCTGTGGGTTTCACCAGCCCAGTCTTAATCCTTTTGCTCATCAGTCCTCCCTCTCTGTCACTGGATTCCAGGAGTTCAGTTCAGTGTTTAGCTGTGGGTGTCTGTCTCTGCTTCCATCAGTCATTGGATGAAGGTTCTGTTTCCCAGACACTCTGGCCGTGGGATTGTAGGCTGCCACTCCCCAGATCTAGGTCTAAAATCCATATATGAGACAGTACATACCATGTTTGTCTTTTTGTGACTGGATTACCTTACTCAAGATGGTTTCTTCTAATGCTGTCCATTTGCCTGCAAATTTCAAGATT
The DNA here is from genome assembly GCF_017639785.1 of Mesocricetus auratus. Classification (NCBI taxonomy): domain Eukaryota; kingdom Metazoa; phylum Chordata; class Mammalia; order Rodentia; family Cricetidae; genus Mesocricetus; species Mesocricetus auratus. The sequence continues at coordinate 5,414,422 of NW_024429195.1, forward strand.
CCATTGTTTTTTTCCACTGAATAGCACTCCATTGTGTAAATGTACCACATTTTCTCTATCCATTCTTCAGTTGATGGGCATCTAGGTTGCTTCCAGGTTCTGGCTATTACAAATAATACTGCTATGAACATAGTGGAACAGATGTCCTTGTTGTATGAATGTACATCCTTTGGGTATATGCCTAAGAGTGGAATCGCTGGGTCTTGTGGTAGACTGATTCCCATTTTCCTGAGGAATCTCCATACTGATTTCCAAAGTGGCTGTACGAGTTGGCACTCCCACCAGTGGCTGTGGAGTGTTCCCCTTTCTCCACATTCTCTCCAGCATAAACTGTCATTGGTGTTTTTTATTTTAGCCATTCTCACAGGAGTGAGATGGTATCTCAGAGTTGTTTTGATTTGCATTTCCCTGATGGCTAGCTAGAGATGCTGAGAACTTTCTTGTCTCTCAGCCATTTTAGACTCCTCTATTGAGAATTAACTATTTAGTTCTATACCTCACTTTTTAATTGGATCCTTTGGTGTTTTGGAGAGCAGCTTCTTGAGTTCTTTGTAAATTTTATTGATCAGCCCTGTCAGAAAGTGGGCTTAATGAATATCTTTTCCCATTCTGTGGGCTGCCGTTTTGTCTTGTTGACTGTGTCCTTTGCCTTACAGAAGCTTCTCAGTGTCAGGAGGTCCCATTTGTTAATTGTCGATCTCAGTGTCTGAGCTACTGGTGTCATGATCAGGAAGTGGTCTCCTCCAGGAAAGGAGAGGAGGCTGGGAGCCCAGGGAAGCAGCTGTTCCTCGGGCAGCATCAGGTAAACAGGCCGGCTTCCCGGCCTGTGCTCCAGTGCCTGCAGATCGCCTGGGACCTGCACAGAGCTCCCAATCCCGGCGGGAGCCAAGCACCCAGACCCCAAGTCTTCTCTCCCACCAACGAGACCAGGAAACCAGAGGACCCAGGGAGACCAGGACCAGCATTCGGACAAGGAATAGAAGAACCACCAGATTATTGGACTTGCTAGCACCCACCAAAAGGGAACTCTGGTCCCCAGACCAGTAAGGGGCTCTTTCTGCACCCACTAGAAGAAGAGATGGGAAAGAGACAATACAAAAACACAGTCAGCAACCGAAAAACAAATATGACACCGCCAGATTCTAGAGACTCCACACCAGCAAGACCCCAACATTCCAATGCGGACGAAGCAGAAGAGAACGACCTTAAAAGCACTTTCATGAAAATGATAGAGGCCCTAAAAGAGGATATTGGAAAATCCCTCAAAGAAATGGAAGAAAAAACAAACCAAAAAATGCAAGAAATGGAAGAAAAAACAAACCAAAAAATGCAAGAATTGGAAGAAAAAACAAACCAAAAAAGGCAGGAAATGGAAGAAGAAATGAAGCAAAAAATGCAAGAAATGGAAGAAAAAACAAAGCAAAAAATGCAAGAATTGGAAGAAGAATCATACCAAAAAAGGCAGGAAATGGAAGAAGAAACAAAGCAAAAAATGCAAGAAATGGTAGAAAAAACAAAGCAAAAAATGAAAAAAATGGAAGAAGAAACAAACCAAAAAAGGCAGGAAATGGAAGAAGAAACAAAGCACAAAATGCGAGAAATGGAACAAAAAGCAAACCAAAAAATGCAAGAAATGGAAGAAAGAACAAACCAAAAAATTCATGAAAGGCAACAAACAGACGAACAGATAAACAGAAAATTGCAAGAAGCAATGCAAACACTGCAAGGGTTGAAAACTGAAATAGAGTCATTAAAAAAACACAATCTGAAGAAAGGCAGAAAATAGAAAAGCTGGACAAACAGTCAGGCACTACCAATACAAGCATTACCAACAGAATAGAAGAGATGGAAGAGAGAATCTCAAGTGTTGAAGATACGCTAGGAGAAATGGATTTATCAACCAAAGAAAACCTTAAATCCAACAAATCCTTAACACAAAACATCCAGGAAATATGGGACACCATGAAAAGACCAAACCTAAGAATAATAGGTATAGAAGAAGGAGAAGAAATCCACCTCAAAGGGGCAGAAGGCATATTCAACAAAATCATAGAAGAAAACTTCCCCAACCTTAAGAAAGACATGCCAATGAAGGTACAAGAAGCCTACAGAACACCAAATAGAGTGGACCACAAAAAAAATCCCTCGCCACATAATCATCAAGACCCCAAACATACAGAATAAAGAAAGAATATTAAGAGCAGCTAAGGAAAAAGGTCAAGTAACATATAAAGGCAGACCTATCAGAATTACACCTGATTTCTCCATGGAAACTCTGAAAGCCAGAAGGTCCTGGATAGATATTCTACCTGCACTAAGAGACCATGGATGCCAGCCCAGACTACTATACCCGGCAAAGCTCTCAATCACTATAGACGGAGAAAACAAGATATTCCATGACAAAACTAGATTCAAGCAATATGTGTCCACTAACCCAGCCCTACAGAAAATTTTGGAAGGAAAACTCCAACCCAAGGAAGCTAACTACAACCAGAAAAACATAAGCATTAGAGAATCCCTCTCTACCAACAGCCAAAAGAACAAAGGTGTGAAATTCCACACATAATTCCACCAACAACAACCATCGCAAATCGAAGAAGGATGAGCAATCATTGGTCATTAATATCCCTCAATGTTAATGGCCTTAACTCACCCATAAAAAGACACAGACTGGCAGATTGGATTCGAAGACAGAACCCTTCCTTCTGCTGCATACAAGAAACACACCTCACCCTTAAAGACAGACATTACCTGAGAGTTAAAGGTTGGGAAAAATTTTTCAATCAAATGGACCCAAGAAACAAGCAGGGGTAGCAATCCTAATATCTAACAAACTAGACTTTAAAATAAAATCAATCAAAAGAGATGAAGGAGGTCATTACATACTCATCACAGGTGAAACCCACCAAGATGAAGTGTCTATCCTGAACATCTATGCCCCAAATACAAAGGCATCCACATTCGTTAAAGAAACATTATTAGAACTTAAATCTCATCTAAAGCCCCACACAGTTATAGTGGGAGATTTCAACACACCACTCTCACCACTAGACAGGAATACCAAACAGAAACTCAACAAAGAAGCAAAAGGTCTAATAGAAGTAATGACCCAACTGGGATTAACAGATATCTATAGAACATTTCATCCACATAAAAAAGAATATACCTTCTTCTCACCACCACATGGAACCTTCTCAAAAATCGACCACATACTTGGCAACATATCAAACCTCAGCAGCTACAAAAAATTGGAATAACTCCATGCATCTTATCAGACCACCATGCTTTAAAATTAGAATTCAACAACAACACAAATTGCAGAAAACCTACAAACTCATGGAAATTGAATAATGCTCAACTGCACCATCCCTGGGTCAAAGAGGAAATAAAAAAAGAAATTAAAGACTTCCTCGAATTCAATGAGAATGAAGACACAACATACCCAAACCTATGGGACACGTTGAAAGCAGTGCTACGGGGGGAAGTTCATAGCGCTAAGTGCTCACATGAAGAAACAGGAGAACAGCTATACCAGAGAATTAACATCACAGCTGAAAGCTCTAGAACACAAAGAAGCACACTCCCCCAGGAGGAGTAGACGCCAGGAAATAATCAAATTGAGGGCTGAAATCAATAAAATAGAAACCAGGAAAACAATACAAAGAATCAATGCAACGAAGAGTTGGTTTTTTGAGAAAATCAACAAGATAGACAAACCTTTGTCCAAACGTACCAAACGGCAGAGAGTGAACACGCAAATTAACAAAATTAGAAATGAAAAGGGGGACATAACAACAGACTCCGAGGAAATCCAGAGAATCATTAGGTCATACTTTGAAAACCTGTACTCCACAAAATTCGAAAATTTAAAGGAAATGGATGACTTCCTGGACAGCTATCAATTGCCAAAATTAAATCAAGAACAGATAAGCAATTTAAATAGACCTATAACCCCTATGGAAATAGAAGCTGTCATCAAAAGTCTCCCAACCAAAAAAAGCCCAGGTCCAGATGGCCTCACTGCAGAATTCTACCAGAAATTCAAAGAACAGCTTATACCAATTCTTCTCAAAGTGTTCCACACAATAGAAGCAGAAGGGTCTTTGCCAAACTCTTTCTATGAGGCTTCAATAACCTTGATCCCCAAGCCACACAAAGATACAACTAAGAAAGAGAACTTCAGACCAATATCCCTCATGAACATTGATGCAAAAATACTCAATAAAATACTAGCAAATCGGATCCAAGAACACATCAAAACAATCATTCACCACGATCAAGTAGGTTTCATCCCAGGGATGCAGGGATGGTTCAACATACGAAAATCCATCAACGTAATCCACCATATAAACAAGCTGAAAAACAAAAATCACATGATCATCTCACTAGATGCTGAAAAAGCCTTTGACAAAATCCAACACCCCTTCATGATAAAGGTCTTGGAGAGATCTGGGATAACAGGGACATACTTAAACATAATAAAAGCTATATACAGTAAACCAACAGCCAACATCAAACTAAATGGACAGAAACTCAACGCAATTCCTCTAAAATCAGGAACAAAACAAGGCTGTCCACTCTCTCCATACCTTTTCAACATGGTACTTGAAGTTCTAGCTATTGCCATACGACAACAAAGGGGGATCAAGGGGATACAAATTGGGAAGGAAGAGGTCAAACTTTCACTGTTTGCAGACGATATGATAGTTTACATCAATGACCCAAAGAACTCTACCAGGGAACTCTTACAGCTGATTAACACCTTCAGCAAAGTGGCAGGCTACAAGATCAACTCAAGAAAATCAGTAGCCCTACTATATACAGATGATAAAAGGGCTGAAAGAGAAATCAGAGAAACATCACCCTTTACAATTGCCACGAACAACATAAAATACCTTGGGGTAACGCTAACCAAACAAGTGAAAGACCTGTATCGTAAGAACTTTGAATCTTTAAAGAAAGAAATTAAAGAAGCCCTCAGAAAATGGAAAGATCTCCCATGCTCTTGGATAGGTAGGATCAATGTAGTAAAAATGGCAATCCTGCCAAAAGCAATCTACAGATTAAATGCAATCCCCATTAAAATCCCAGCACAATTCTTCACAGACCTTGAAAGAACAATAATCAATTTTGTATGGAAAAACAAAAGACCCAGGATAGCCAAAACAACCCTGTTCAACAAGGCAACGTCCGGAGGCATCACCATCCCTGACCTCAAGCTCTATTATAGAGCTATAGTCCTGAAAACAGCTTGGTATTGGCACAAAAATAGACAGGTAGACCAATGGAATGGAATTGAAAATCCGGGTATTAACCCACACACGTACGAACATCTGATCTTTGACAAAGAAGCTAAAAATATACAATGGAATAAAGAAAGCATCTTCAACAAATGGTGCTGGCATAATTGGAGACTGGCATGTAGAAGAATGCAGATCGATCCATGTTTATCGCCATGCACAAAACTTAAGTCCAAATGGATCAAAGACCTCAACATAAATCCAGCCACACTGAACCTCTTAGAAGAGAAAGTGGGTGGTACCCTTGAACGAATTGGTACAGGAGACAGCTTCCTGAACATAACACCAGTAGCACAGACAGTGAGATCAACAATTAATAAATGGGACCTACTGAAACTGAGAAGCTTCTGTAAAGCAAAGGACACAGTCAGCAAGACAAAAAGGCAGCCCACAGAATGGGAAAAAATATTCACTAATCCCACATCTGACAGAGGGTTGATCTCCAAAATTTACAAAGAACTCAAGAAGCAAGTCTCCAAAACACCAAAGGACCCTATTAAAAAGTGGGCTGCAGAACTAAATAGAGAGTTTTCAATAGAGGAGTCTAAAATGGCTGAGAGGCACTTGAGAAAGTGCTCAACATCCTTAGCCATCCGGGAAATGCAAATCAAAACAACTCTCAGATACCATCTCACTCCTGTCAGAATGGCTAAAATCAAAAACACCAACGACAATTTATGCTGGAGAGGATGTGGTGAAAGGGGGACACTCCTCCATTGCTGGTGGGAGTGCCAACTGGTTCAGCCACTTTGGAAATCAGTATGGAGATTCCTCAGAAAAATGGGAATAAACCTACCACAAGACCCAGCAACTCCACTCTTAGGCATATATCCAAAAGATGCCCATTCATACAACAAAGATGTCTGTTCCACTATGTTCATAGCAGCTTTATTTGTGATTGCCAGAACTTGGAAGCAACCTAGATGTCCCTCACCTGAAGAGTGGATAGAGAAAATGTGGTACATCTACACAATGGAGTACTATTCAGCAGAAAAAAATAATGGAATCATGAGATTCGCAGGCAAATGGACGACACTAGAAGAAACCATCCTGAGTGAGGTAACCCAGTCACAAAAAGAGAAACATGGCATGTACTCTCTCATATATGGATTTTAGACATAGATCTGGGGAGTGCCAGCCTTCAATCCTATGGCCAGAGAGTCTCGGAAACAGAAACTTTATTTAGTGGCTGATCGAAGAAGAGGCAGACTCCCTTGGTTAAGTACTGAGCTGAACTCAAGAAAGCCAGTAACAGAGAGGGAGGACTGATGATCAAAGGGATTAAGACTGGGCTGGTTTAACCCCCAGAAACAGCTGACCAGACAAAGGTTAACTCTTGAATCCCAGGCATTAGCCTGGGAAGCCAGCATGGGACTGATCAAGACCCCCTGAATCTGGGTGTCAGTGAGGAGGCCTAGGGAATCTATTGAGCCTTGGGCAGCAGATCAGTACCCATCCCAAGTATACACACAGACTTTGGACTCCCATAGAACAATGTGAGGTGCACTCTCACCCGAACTCTTGGGGAAGGGTCTAGGCCCTGCCCTATATGAAATGACAGACTATGCACACCCCCATGGAGGGCCTCACCCTCCCTGGGGAATTGAGGGGATAACGGGGGGGGGAGGGCTCGGGAGGAAGGGAGGGAATGGGAGAGGGACCTGGAACTGACTTGTGAAGCAACCTTGTTTCTTATCCAAATTTAAACTGGAAAATAAAATTTAAAAAAAAAGGAAGTGGTCTCCTGTACCAATTTGTTTAAGGGTGCCTCCCACTTTCTGTTCTAAGAGGTTCAGTGTGGCTGGATTTATATGGAGGTCCTTGATGCATTTGGACTTAAGTTTTGTGCATGGTGATAGACATGGTTCTATCTGTAGTCTTCTACATGCCAGCATCCAGTTGTGCCAGCACCATTTGTTGAAGATGCTTTCTTTTTTCCATTGTATAATTTTAGTTTCTTTGTCAAAGATCAGGTGTTCATACGTGTATGGGTTAATATTGGGATGTTCAATTCAATTCCATTGGTCTACCTGTCTATTTTTGTGCCAATACCAAGCTGTTTTCAGGACTATAGCTCTGTAATAGAACTTGGAGTCAGGGATGGTGATGCCTCCAGAAGTTGCTTTGTTGAACAGGTTTGTTTTGGCTATACTGGATCTTTTGTTTTTCCATATAAAGTTGAGAATTGTTCATTCAAAGTCAGTGAAGAATTGTGCTGGGATTTTAATGGGGATTGCATTGAATCTGTAGATTGCTTTTGACAAGATTGCAATTTTTACTACATTGATCTTACCTATCCAAGAGCATAGGAGATCTTTCAATTTTCTGGTGTCTTCTTTAATTTCTTTCTTTAAAGAATCAAAGTTCTTGCGATACAGGTTTTATCCCAGGGATGCAGGGATGGTTCAGCATACGAAAATCCGTCAATGTAATCTACCATATAAACAAGCTGAGAAACAAAACCACATGATCATCTCACTAGATGTTGAAAAAGCCTTTGACAAAATCCAACACCACTTCATGATAAAGGTCTTGGAGAGATTTGGAATAACAGAAACATACCTAAACATAATAAAAGCAATATACAGCAAACCAGCAGCCAGCATCAAACTAAATGGGCAGAAACTCAATGCGATTCCTCTAAAATCAGGATCAAGACAAGGCTGTCCACTCTCTCCATACCTATTCAATATTTGAAGTTCTAGCTGGAGCAATACAATAACAAAAGGACATCAAGGGGATACAAATTGGAAAGGAAGAGGTCAAACTTTCACTATTTGCAGATGATATGATAGTTTACATAGGTGACCCGAAAAACTACCGGGGAACTCCTGCAGCTGATAAATACCTTCAGCAAAGTGGCAGGATACAAGATCATCTCAAGAAAATCAGTAGCCCTACTATATACAGATGATAAAAGGGCTGAGAAAGAAATCAGAGAAACATCACCCTTTACAATTGCCACAAACAACATAAAATACCTTGGGGGAAACGCTAACCAAACGAGTGAGAGACCTCTATGGCAAGAACCTTGCATGATGTCCTTCTCTCTCTTCTCACCTGAATGTTTTCAGCTGTAGTTGATGTGTTTGCGTATTTCCTTCTGTGCCTGTAAGATACACTGTCCTCTCTTCTGTTGTCCAATCTCACTTTGCAGCCAGCCTCACATAGGACAGGCATTAATTAATAACTTCATTGAATGCTTCCTCCAAAGATGCATGAACCTCAGTGGGCTGTTCCCACCAAAATGACCTTTATTTTTTTCCTAGATCAAAGCTCTTTTCTGCAGTCCTTTTCTCAGTCCTTGAACAATCTTGTACTTTCCTCCCAAGATCTCTATGATTTTTCCCAACTGCTTTTCGGTTCCTTTTATTCTGAAAACAAACAACAGGAAAGTTATTGAAACTGGCAACATTTACAGGACACAGCGAGGTGCCACTGCAAGATTGAAAGGCGTCCACGGTGACATATTTGACTGAGCTCTATAGCTGAGGATCTAAGAAACGTTAAACATCCAACACGAGACTGTGGGCCCATGGAAAGGGCAGTGTCTGCCTGTGTTTGCTCACAGAATCATTTGTCATTGCTTGTCATTGCTTTTCAGAACTGCAACACAGGAGAGCGCTCAAAATGTCACTTTACCTTTGTCTGACAGTCTGCTTCTACAGAACAGTCACTGCAACGGACTCTGTAAGTTTTCACCGGAAATTAACGTTTTGGGAAAGAAAGGGAAAGAAGCAGGATGGGACAGAGAAGCCAGTCTTTAGGGAGATCTTGGGAGTGGAGAACAAACACCAGGGATTCACAAGCTGAAATGTCTGAGCCTTTTGTCTCTATTGCCCATGAAATGCACTCTGACCGGAATGATGCTTTGAGGGGCTGCTGGCAAAACACTACACCTGAAATACCCAGGGCAGAGCCTCCCGCTTAAAGTGTGACTCCTGGTTTTTTGCTGGTTTTTGCTTTTCCGTAATCGAGGTCCTAAAAACACAGACACACGATTAAATCACCAAACATGTCTGCCCAGCTACACTTCCATTGATGACCCAGGAAGCTGCTGAGGAGCTCATTTCCCTGTCATTCTCCCTGCTGATTTCACAGCATGATGCTCCTAACTCCACAGCTCTGCCCAGTGAGTCCTGATGTCACATGACACCGGTTATGCAAGAATTCCCGGGCTCCAAATGCCAGAGTGCCAGGCTTTCTGGAGATGACAGAGCAGAGATAAGCAGAACAGGCTAAGTAGTCAGTCATTGGGGAGTTTGCTCCAGTTTTCTGAGCCTGTGGGCTGTTTTCAGGTCCTGGGGATTTGGATCATTTTCTTTGCAGTGCGGCAGTTATGACAATGAGAAATGAATGATGAAAAATTATCATGATAAAGCATTTCAGAGAAACTGCGAATCCATCTGTTTTGTAGCGGACTGGTCCCTAATGATATAATCTGTTTCTTGATCCATGTTTGGGTACCGTCAGATGCCTGAGCTAAAATTAGAAAATTTTACAATACAACAACCTAAATAACTCTGTATTATTAATTAGTATCTTTTTAAAAAAAAAAAACCCTGTTCCAAAGTTTCTCTTTAACCCTGGTTTACCACATGTAACAGTTCCTAGCTTTAACTTTAGCATGTATGTCCAGCTAAACTCTTCTAGTGAATTCCTTCAAAACAAAACAATCGTTCTGTTGATCAAGAGTTTTGGAGTCTCATTTTTGAATACCTAAAACGTGTAGGCTTGAGGATTTCTGCTGATGAAAGCTCCTTAGCCTGAGAGGTTTTCTCATGAAGAGGGCGTGATGTGGTCTCTGGAATGGCCAGCAGGCAAAGCAAGAAGTGTCTCCTGAAGGCTGGGCTCAGCAGCTGTGTTTCTCCTGTAGCTCATCCTTTGAAGTGAGCCTGGAAATCGATTAGGGGTAAATGGTACATCTTTCTTTCTCCAGTTATGGGTATTTATTTGTTTGGGGCTGTAGATTCTCTTTCCTCTCAAAAGAAAATTTTAAAAATGCATTTTAAAGAGCAGAATTTGAAGTGCGTGTTGACGATGTATTCCACTCATTCTCGAAGCCTAACAAAGCGATTATTCATGTTCTGTTACTTTTAACACTTAAAATCTTTTTTAAAAGTGAATACAATTACAAATAAACAAATGAGAGAATGGATAGACATATCCTGGTTATCCCACTGGCTATGATAAAGTTCTACCACCCTAACAATACGTTTTTCACTGAGATACAGCATGCTCTCCAAGAAAGTGTGAAATTAATTACCAACACAGATTCATGGTGATGGTCAGACAATCACCCTGCCTCATCTACAAGATCGACATTCTTGATCTTGTGGATTTCAAATAAATTTCTTTTGATTTTCCAATATGCAAGAGCATTCCAAAGAATAGTGAAGCAACAGTTTTTGAATTAAAATTCCAGTTTCTGCTGTCCCATCATGTCTTGATGCCTGTAAACTTGGAAATTACTCTCACCATATGGTTCCTGTCTTTATTGGTCTGGAAACATCATGCCACAAGTGTTTTTACAAGTGAGCAGCATTTTCAGTATGGTTATGGATACGTCGTTCTGCCTGCGGGGACGGTTTCTGACATCTGCATGTGGTTATTCTGCCTTTTTAAAGAAATAGAAGTGAAACACGGCAGAACGCGGTGACTCACCGACTTCCAGAAAACCTTCAAAGGAACACTGCGACTGTTCCACACACATACACACAAAGTCAGGCCCGTTTGAGGTGTTGACAAACGGTGATGACCAGATAGATGGGCTCCTGTGTCCATGGCCTGCACGGCCCCGTTGAGCGAGACAAGAGTGACAGACGCAGATTTGCCGGGAATCTTTGAGCTGATGCTTCTTTGTCCTTCAGCTGTCTGGCTGCAGAATTTATCATTTGAGAGCAGCAGAAGTTTGGCAAGGAAATTGGTAGGAAATAGCAAATAAATGGGAGAGAAAAACTTTCAGAAAACTGGTAGGCTGAGAAATGCAGTGGGAGGGACTAAAGACAGGGGGAGGAGCTAAAGGAGAAGGAGGGCCTAAAGACAGGGGGAGGAGCTAAAGGAGAAGGAGGGCCTAAAGACAGGGGGAGGAGCTAAAGGAGAAGGAGGGACCAAAGACAGGGGGAGGAGCTAAAGGAGAAGGAGAGACTAAAGACGGGGGAGGAGCTAAAGGAGAAGGAGGGCCTAAAGACGGGGGAGGAGCTAAAGGAGAAGGAGGGCCTAAAGATGGGGGAGGAGCTAAAGGAGAAGGAGGGACTAAAGACAGGGGGAGGAGCTAAAGGAGAAGGAGGGACTAAAGACGGGGAAGGAGCTAAAGGAGGAGGGACTAAAGACAGGGGGAGGAGCTAAAGGAGTAGGGACAAAGCTGGAGAGATCCAAAGAGGCCTCTATGTAAGGAGACAGAGGTAGAGAAAGGCTGCTGCATAGAACAAATTCTTCTCAGCATGACGGAAGGATGACATGAAGCAAGAGGTTGTCCTGATTCTCTGAAAGGGGGTAGAAAAAAAGAAAGACGTGCTTAAAAACCAAGATAATGTTAATAACAACAGAAGGTTGACTGTCAGCAGAGCACATATATACTGTGCCTCTCCCATAATTCCATACATTTTATACATACATGCTTAAAATATATACATGATCTCCCTGATAAAAGTAGTCTGTGAAGAGACCAGCAGAAGGAGCTTCAATTATACCTTAAAGGGAAAGGGAAGGGAAGCATACTGAGATGGTGTTAAAGTCATGCAGATGCTTAAGTTCAAAACTTAAGCTGCATGTCAGGGACACCTTCACCATCAGCACCTCCCTCCTTCCTTAAACTGTTCCTATCTGAGTGAACAAATGCTTCACATATCGTTCTGGGCAGAAAGTAGAAGCCTTCTATCAAGAGAATGAGAGGAGCAGATGGAAGAGAAATAAATGAAAGAGAGAAAATACTTATTATCAGAAGCCAAACTTTGTGTGCCAGCGTCAAGACCCCCTCCATGAGGAGCTAATGGCCATCACTCTTGCTTGAAGTCAACTCTGCCAATCACAGGAAAGGTGCCTGTTTCATTCAGACTTCCCTGGACTAAGGACCTGCAACCCAAAACACATCTCCTCATGAAAGACAGGGAACTGTGTTGAAAAGTGAGTCTGTGGCTTCAGACATAAGCATAGTGTGCAACCCAGAAGACCACTGGAACAAAATAGGAGCCTACAATGAGCATGCTGAAGACAAAGATAAAGCGTAGTAAGAATCCAGGAGAGTCTGGGGAAAGTTTCACAAGAATTTATGCAGGTAAACACTCATGGATACAGGACAGGTTAGATGCCACCGTGGTTGTTCTGCCCAAGGGGAAAGAGCTCCAACAGCAGGTCACCTGCTCTGCTGATATCATCCAAGAGAGCTCAAGCTCTGCTGATACCATCCAAGAGAGCTCAAGAGCAAGAGCTTGAGGGGCCCCTCAGCTTCTCATTGTCGCACAGCAGACAAGACCAGGTCCTAGAGTTTGCTGCCCCGTCATTGGCTAAGAGGATCAAAATCCTAGGACACCTCCCCTTTTTTTTTCTAAATAAGAAAGTTTTAACCCAATTTGAAATAACTATACACAAATAGAGCAAGTATTGCCTAAGAGAAAGAAAGGGTAATAGCTTACAAAAATTCAACTACAACCAACAAGAACATCAAGCAAGAAACATAGACTAAAGGTCCAAGCTGTAGATAACTGGAAAATAACAGAGATTATTCCAATAGCCTTCCTATCCCGAGGGGGTCTAGGTGTTGTAACTAAGATGTCTTAACTAAGATGGGATATGGTAGTAACTGTAACTCTAGTCTTCAACCCCATCAAAGACCTGAGAAAGGAAATAATATTACTTTACTAAGCAGGAAGTACAAGCAAGTGACTTCCAAAAGATGCTAGAGATGACAGAAACAGCTGGCTGCCTGGACAGTCACCCAAAGTCTCTCTGCAATGTTGGGGCAGCCAACTTTGGCTATAGGCCTAGAATATCTGATAACCCGTTTTTCAGAAGCAGGAAAATTAGAAAGACTGTCCTACACTGTCTTGGGAAGATTCAACATTTGCTTTTCCTTGTATTGTGCTTGTTCACACTGGACAGCGTGCTTACTGTCAGCAGTCAAGGCAAGGGCAATCCTTTGCCCAGTAGGCCGGTTTTGCCAAGAAGAAAACAAGCTCCCTACGTGGTGTCTTCAGTGTCCATCATTCTCTTGGGAGTGAATAGGTGCTGCCAGGGGGCTGTTGTGCCTCATGTCAGCAGAATTCTAAATTATTGAAACATTCCCATGCCCTATTCTGTGGGTCTTTGGTGTGTTTGAAGATCACCTATCTAGGCAGAGTACATTTCTGTGCATCTAGAAAAACCTAGCTGACATAACTATAACAGACGTGGGTGATTATTAACCTGTAATTCTTAATAACCTATACAGCATAAAGACTAAAGTTTCACATTATAAAAAAAATAGCAAGTGGGAGCTCACTGACTCTGTACTGACAGCTGGGGAACCTGCATGAGACCAAACGAGGCACTCTGAATGTGAGTCACCCTTGGGCAGTTTGTGGGGCCACTAGCAATAGAACCAGTATTATCCCTAGTGCATGAACTGGCTTTTTGGAGCCATTTCCCTATGGAGGTATATCTTGCTCAGCATAGATACAGGAGGGAGGGCCTTGGTCCTGCCTCAAGGGATGTAAGAGACTCTGATGGTTCCCCATGGGAGGCCTCCCTCTATCTGAAGAGTGGATGGGGGATAGGGTGGGGAGTAGGTGGGGGGAAATGGGAGTACTAGAGGGAGAGGGATCTGGGATTGGTATGTAAAACAAGATTGTTATTAAAATAAAAAGAGAAAAATTAAATATTCTTGAAACGTGTACAGCATAAAGGACAATGATCTCAAAATTGTAAGAATATATAAAAGTATCTTACTCAGAGGTAGAAATGTATAATACAATATGAAAAATATTCTTAACTTGTATTAATGTACAAACTATGTTAAGCAAAAGTAGAAACAAGCTTACAATATGACAAAAGCAATTTCTCATTTGTATATAAAATATTGTAAACAGAAATAGGAATACATACAATATGATAAACATAATTTTGAATTTGTATCAATCAATATATAAATTATCTTAGGATACAAAAATACTTTTACAAATATATAGCAGATTGGGAGCATGGGGGAGGGGAGAGGGAGCAGGGGAAAAAGAGAGGGGATGAAGAGGAGGGGAGAGGAGGACATGGGGCAACAGGAAGGAAGAGTCAGGGGAAGAATAGAGGAGAGCAGGATGATAGATACCATAATAAAGGGATGTAGGAGGAAGTCTATGCCGCCATTAAACATGTGACTTACTAGAGGCACATACAGATGAGGTGATAAAAGGGCAGTTTACCACACCACTAACCACACCCACTTTAGGCAGGACTAAAGACGTATACGGCTGGACATAAAGACGTATACGTACGTAGGCAGAACTATGTCACTAGCCAGGCCCACTTTTGGGCATGGCTAGGGGGCGTTACGGGGGAAGGTATAAAAGACAGCACACAGGAAGTCTCGCTCTCTTTTCCTGGAGTTCGGCTTCTGGTTCTGCAGCTGCAAACTGCTTGGCTTGTCTGGGTTACTTGTTTGGTATCGTGTGAGTAATTTCTACAGTAAATACTTAGTTTTACTTTCAGTAATTGTGTGTCGCCTATCGTTACAGCGTCCTTTGGAGCCTACAAAGGGAGCCATTGTGGGTCTGAGGAGAGATCTGACACTAGTGAGATTTCCAGAGATCTACAAGGATGACACCAACTGGCAAACTAAGCAATAGTGGGGAGACTACCTTAAATGTCCATTTCTAATAATGAGTTTGACGACTACCTTATATGCCATTCTAGAGCCTTCATCCAGTGACTGATGGAAGCAGAGGCAGACACCTACAGCTAAACATTGAAATGAACTCCTGGGACCTAGTGACAGAGAGGGAGGAGCAATGAGCAAATGGGTCAAGACTGGGTTGGTAAAAACCACAGAAACAGCTGACCTGAACAAGAGGGAGATCTTGGACCCCGACTGATGGCTGGGAATCCAGCATGGAACTGATCCAGACCCCCTGAATGTGGGTGTCAGTGAGGAGGCCTAGGCAATCTATGGGGCCTTGGGCAGTGTAGATCAGTATTCATCCCTGGCATAGAAATGGTGGCATAGAAATGGACTTTGGGTGCCCATCCCTCAAGGAGGGATGCTCTCTCAGCCTGGACTCTTGGGGAAGGGCCTAGGCCCTGCCCTGAATGAAATGGCAAACTCTGGATATCCCCATGAAGGGCCTCACCCTCCCTGGGGAATGGAGTGGGGATTGGATGGGGACTAGGAGGTGAGTAGGTGGGGCAGAGGAGGAGAGGAGGAAGAGGGAGCTGGGATTGACAAGTGAAGCAAGCTTGTTGTTAATTTAAATAAAAAATAATTTAAAAAGAATATACACCAATGTAAATTGTACAGAACTAATAGTTTCTAAAACAGTTTATAAGTGGATACACTAATCTACATTATTATCCTATACTATCTATTCCCATTTTTTTCTATTATTCCTCCCCCAACCCTATAATGACTTATAGCCAGCCCTGAGAAAAACCAAAACCGTCCATCCCCATCTGTAGTGAGAGAGGAGACATTGTTTTCTTACAATTGCTTCCAACTGTCTTGGGTGTGACGATATCTCTATGGCACCCTGTAAAAAAACCTAAAATAATGGTTACATTGCAAGAGGACTAGCCAGTCTCTGAGTAGTGGGTAAGGCTTATCTGAAGTTCTGGCTACAGTGTTGTAAGAAGGTGGACCATCTCAGCAATTTGAATTCCAAAGCTGATCTTAGAGTGGTGTTTATCAGCTCAGTGGCATCATTATGAACCAGGTAGAATTATTGTCATAGGGCCCCATCTCCTTTCAGGAGACTTCAGAGATTGCTGTTAGGAAAATTTATTGTTCACCGTGTCACACTGTTAATACCAAAATTGAAAGTTTTAATTTTAAGATAGATATTTATTCAAAGAAATGTACTAAAGAGTCAAAATAAGTATGGGGAAAAATAGAATTTTGCAGAGAAAACAGAGTTTTGACAATTGTCCTCGATTTTTGGTTTTCTTCCATCCCACACCAGGTGGTTCTTCTGATACAAGAGAGAAACTCTGAATTTTTCTTTTAACAACATGCTTGGATTTAGAGAAGGAGAGATCCATGCTCCAACTCCAAAGCCAGCTTTGATTTTTAATTGAGTTGGGACTACAACTTTCCTGAGATGTAAAGAGGTACAGATGTTTAGGTAGTGATTTTTTGCCATGCAGGGAATATTAGTTCCACAGGTCAGATTTTTCTTTGTTTGGCAATTTTTTTCTGGATAGCTTTCCCTTTTTCTTTAGACATCTAGATGTCCAATGTCTTTTGATTTCTTAAAGGTGGGTATCTCTGTTTTCCTGTAAAGACAAAAAAAAAAAAGAAGCAAAAGCAAAAAGCAAAATACCCAACAAATCCAGAATCCCAGCCCGACCCTTATTTATTGTGTTTTCCTTTTGACATGTCACATCTGTTGATAAAGCATCACTTTTCCATAGTAGGAGGTCTCTCCTGTTCAATTTGAATCTTTATTAATTTTTACAGTATTCATAGCTTTTCTTCTCCTGTGGAAACAAAAGTGAAACCCCTTCCCCGATGTAACACATATCCTGGTTTCCATTCTGTAGTCAACACATCATTAAAGTGCACAGGCAGATTTAACTTAGTAGTTATTTCTGTTGTCCAAAGTTTCTTCACAGCTATCATTCCTTTCTTATTAGCATTAAGAAAATTCAAGGTTATTATGTTCTTATGCAATCTATCTCTGTGGGTCTTAGTTCCTCCTACCTCTTTATTAAACATTTCTTTTAAAATAAGATTAAATCTTTCTACAAACACTTATACTGGAGGCGTTTGTGGTATACCTGTAATATGTTTTATATTATAACATGCAAAAACTGTTTCATTGTGTTAGACAATATGCTAGAGTTTATGTCCTAAGTCATTCACTAAATGGATTGAAATCCCATGATAATGAAGACAAAACCTGGTCATGTATTTAGATGCTAGAAATTATTGATTCTCAATATTCATAAA
Source organism: Mesocricetus auratus (assembly GCF_017639785.1). Taxonomy (NCBI): domain Eukaryota; kingdom Metazoa; phylum Chordata; class Mammalia; order Rodentia; family Cricetidae; genus Mesocricetus; species Mesocricetus auratus. The sequence goes on from NW_024429195.1 coordinate 5,431,852, forward strand.
TAACCTAAATATACATCAACAGATAAATGGAAAAGAAAATGTATTGTACTGGTAAAAATAATGATATAACATGAATAATAGAATGCTATTTAGCCTTTAAAATCAAACAAATATTGCCTTTTGTGTCAATATGGATAAGCCTTGAGCACATTATTCTAAGTGAAATAAATCCATCACAGAGACATCAATACTGCCTGAAAACACTGCCCTACACAACATGGTCAAATACACAGTTTCAAAGAGCACAGTCAGTAGATAGAGGAGAAAATGAGAAGTCCTTAATAAATGGTGCCTAAAGACCCGTGTACAACAATAACATATACTCAAAAATTTAAGAGGCTTAATCTCACAGTAAATGTTCTTAGTATGTCAAAGTAAAAGAAGATAATTACAACTTCTAATAAGTAGTATAGTCACAGTTGTTTACAATGATTTGTTATAAAACCCATTAGCGTTCACTGTAAGTGCAGAAGTCAGACAAGGAGGGTCATCAGATATGGTCAAAGACCTTCAGCAGGCTGGCATAGCTTAAATTAATCTTATTAGTGGGAATATGAATGGCTGTTGTATTACTGGTTGTATGTTTATATTCATTTTATTGATTTTACAATTTTAAAAAATTCCTGGAATCTGTGGGTTCCTTTAATGGATTTTAAACACTACAAACACAAGAGTGTTTGAGTTCTACAAACCTGAACACTCAATACCCCGGCAGCTTTCTATATTGACTTTTTTGCAGTGCGTGACCAATATGTTGATCCCAACCATCTTGTTTATTTCAAATACACAGAGGTTTTAAGTAGCAGCTCTATTTACTAAGATTAAGTAACCTCACTTCTCTTCAGCCACAATCATCTGAATTTCTCTTTATTTGGCAGCTGGCAGCTGTCCTAAGAGCCCACACTGTCCTTTTTGTCTCAAGGGAAGAAAATGAGAACCTGTCATAAGACATTCAAGTACTAGATTAACTGAAAGATTAAATACAGGCTACAAGTTCAAGTAATATCAGAACATGGTAAATAACCTTACATTAGAACCTACATGTTGAAAGTCTGTAGTAACCCACTTTAAACTCCTAAGAGAAATTTTAGGCATATTAGAAAGTATCAAGCACCATGAAAACGTTTTTTCCCCCAGTTTTTTCTTATTTCGTTGCTGCCTCTTGTTTATATAGCGTTTGGGACTGAACAGAATCACTCTACTTGAGGAACCATGGATTTAACTTGAATCCTGCTGTTGCAAATTAACGCTAGCTTTGTAGATAAAACAGTGATGTCCAGGGGGCACCTTAAAATGTGTGATGGATAATACACCTTTAACCTTGGCTGTGCAATGGTGATTTTAGAAGCAGTTATCACATTGGTACCCAAAGAAAGCTGAGTTTTGTCTCCTGTAATTCATCCATTCAAAGACATTTGATCTTTGGTCTCTGGAGAATTCAGACGACAAACTTAGAAAATTCTGCAGCACTCATGGGCAATTTCCTCAAAGCACAGGAGCTGGAGAAGTTCTCCATGGGACACTTGGTTGATCTAGATAGGAACATTTGAGGCAGAGTGCATGTTCTGTAACAGAATATGATGCTTTTTCAGCTTTTTCCACGCTGGTCCTGAATTTTTCCACTCTCTAATTCTCAGTGTTTACTATCCTTCACTCTCTCTCTCTCTCTCTCTCTCTCTCTCTCTCTCTCTCTCTCTCTCTCTCTCTCTCTCTCTCTATCTCTCTCTCTCTCTCTCTCTGTGTGTGTGTGTGTGTGTGTGGTGTGTGGTGTGTGTGTGTGTAAATCTTACAGCTTGAAGATTAAAATACTCGGCAGCATTTTCCATGAGCTTCTTTGTCAAGTTCTTCTCAGGCTTCCGTGTGAGTGAATTTTAATGAGCTGCTCCTCAGTCCCTGAGTGCTTTTGCTATCTCCATGTCAGAGATAAACACATCGAACTGCAATGAGATTAAGGAATTTGTGTATGTCATGAACCCCATGAGGTGTAGAGCTGAAACGTGACCTGAATATGGTGGTCTCTGAGACAACAGATATCAATCACTTCACCAAAATCTGGGATCAGATATACCCTTGAGTTACTGCAGGGTTTCTAGAATGGCTTTGCATAGTCTTGCATTCTGCCAGTGATGAGATTAGCTCACCGTGAACAGCTGACAACCCCTATGATGGGGGAAGTCCTGTACATTTGTTAATAAAGCACTGTTGGCCAATAGGAATCTAGATGGGTGGGACTAGGAGTCCAGGAGGATTCTGGGAAGGAGAAACACAGGAGAGTTCGAGATGTAACGCCATGGGGTAGGAGCCCGGAATTATTCTCCGGTAAGAGACATACTTAGATTAACAATTATGGGGTAATTACTTAAGTCAGAGCTAGCCAGTAAGAAACAAGCAAGGCCAACAGCTTCATAATTAATATAGCCTCCTGTGTGTTTATTTGGGGACTACAATGCGGCAGAGCCCAGGCGGCTGGCGGGGGATAAACCGAAGTGGCTAGCAAAGAAAAAGCTTTTCTTAACACCCCTACATCACAAGGCAGAGCTGAGAGTCAACTTGGGTATCTGGTTCTGGTTCTATCACAGCTACCAAGAAATTGTGGCCATCTTTGGTGTGCCTCAAGGTCCCCTGTCTCGGTGGAGGCATGCCGAGACACTGGGTCATTGCAAGTAGGTTATGGTTTAGTGTCACAACCTGTAGAGACAACATTTTTGGAAAGCATTTTTTACTCTAACAGGTACTTACAAAATTGTATATATTTATGGTGCCCCATGTGATGTTTCAATACACACACTGGGTAATGTTTAGACCATTTTAAACATCAACTTATTTACCTTACAAAACATTTTCATACAGTCAGACTTAAAGAATCCTTTCTTGCACATCATGGAAGATTGTCCTCTACAGTCACCCCTCTGAGCAAAATCACAGCAGAGCCTCATACTGCTTCCTGTGTAATTGCAACTTAGTGCCGCTGATCAACCTTACCCCTCCTCCCCCTGAATGTAAGCCAAGAATTACAAAGAACACTCCTTTGCATAGATCCAAACTAGCAAACAAATCTAAATTGCTCACAGACAGATAATACATTCCAAAGACAGAAGAAAAGAGATACTAAATGAGATTCAGCATTAGAGCACCAGTTGATAACCACTGCCAAAGATGCAGTTGCTTCTCCGGGGTGTTTGCAGTGTATGAAGACATGTCATTCCTGTCAAAAAGCTGTGATGACAGCCCCTTGGGTATTACAATTTACATAAATCTACTCTTGCCTTTACTTTTATTTTCCCAAAGGGCTTACGAGATAAGCACCGTCATTATCACAACTTTCAGACTGACAAAGATGCCCGTATAGGTTAAGCAATGTGCCTGAGATTATACAGCTGATCTGGCTCCAGAGTCCGTATTCTCTCCTCGCGTTTTCATAATCATGCCTCAGCCTGCTGTGTTCTAATTCTCACCACAGCATCAGCATCACAAAGTGGATATATATATATCCAGTCCCACACCACTGTGGAATACAAAGGTCAGTTATTTGCCCAACATCACGAAGCAGCTAATATGTAAACTGAAAACAGAGCTCTTTTCATTTTTACAGCGCGCCTCTTCTCCTGCTCAATGCAAAAGCATGACAACACAGTGATGGCTGTCCCCACTTGGCAAAGGCTGTTCAAATCGTTGATTTCATGGAGGTGGCACTTCAACCTTAATCATCCCTTTCCTATAAAACAACAGGAGGCTAAACAGCCAGTTTGTGTTTAGAAATGTGGGGATTGGATATTTCTCGGAGGAAAACATGTTATGGTCATAGATTTGGGAAAAACTAAAATCCTCGCGGTAAGAACTGCCAAGAATATGACAGAGTCGTGGAGCCCGAAGGGTGAGAACAACCATGCCCCGTTATTTTTTCCAGTAGTGCAAAACTTGACACACACTTCGTTGGTCCTGGCATGAGCTGACCTTCAGTGCACTTCGGTGATTCGGGCAAGACGAGACAACAGCAGAACCAAGAGAGTATCAGACCCCAACACTGCTCCATGTTTGCTGCAGTTCCGACGTCTGACATTGATAACACCAAGCAACTGTATTGAGGGAAAGGGAATGTATTGCATGCTACTAAGGTGGCCAGACTTTGCTGCCGAAGTCAGATTCATGGTCTGGCTGCATCATGCTTTAAAGCTGAAGGGAAATGTTAGGTCAGTGTAATTTTATCAGTTTTAACAAACCGTACCAGTTTGACAAAGAATATTAATCATGGAAGGAGGGGGAGTTGTGCACGCATTTGGGTAGAATTGCATCAAATCTCTATCCATCTGTTGAGTTTTCCCATAAAGCTGAAACTATGGCAGAATGAATTAAGCCTATTTAAAAAAATAAAGAAATAAGGGAGGTTATAGTGCTGTGCCCAAATTATGAACCCCAAAATCACCAAGAGGCCCATTTTGATGCACTAGCAAAGAGTCTTTTATTGTAGATGTTTAACGAGCTAACCTCATTAGCTGGGTCCCTTCACCCCGCCACCATGGCGAATGGCTGGAGAAAGAGCCCAAGCAACATCGAGGCAGGTATCTTAAAGGGCAGCATAAGGGGAGTAAGGGGAGTGTCTAGGGATATGAAACAGTCTCAGCATTGGTATGCTTTCAAGTTTGGACGACCTGCCCTGTGTCGATTGGTCAACTGGTTGTTATGGCCCATAGGCCCTCCCAGGGCGGTTGCTATGCTCTGCATGTCACTGTTGTGCAATTGTCCATAGAGCACACCCAGAGCTGTAAAGGACAATCCTGCCAGCTAACTTCTGATTGGTTCCTTGCCACGAGGAGGGCTTGAAGAAACAGAGGGTTTTTGGTTTTTTGCTTGAGGACCTGCCCTGGGACGTTACTCCCTAATACTCTGCGTTATGCTTTGTACTTAGGCTGTTTCCTGAAGCTCAGGTGTTTGAGCATTAGCTTCCAAACTAAGGGCATTGTTTGGGGAAGTTGGGGAGCCTTTGGGTCATGGGGACCTTCTGACAGATACCTGCAGGACTTTAACACTGTCACCTCCTCCAGGTCCCAACTAGCCCTCTGCTTCCAGATCAGCTGAGACAGGATAGCCTACAGCTGCAAAAGCTCCCAGCACCAAGATCTTCACCACACCTTCTCTACCATCGTGGGTCCAAGCTAGAAGAGAACTTTCCCTTTCATAATCCCTTCTGTCAGGCCTGCTGTCACATCAAAGAGAAAGGTAGCTAACATACGTTGGAAATGATAGTCTTCCTTTTAAAGAAAATTCCCAATTAGGGCACGGAAGCAAAGCCATCATTATCCTTATGCAAGCCAACTCTGTCTTCAGGATGTGTTAACTGAATAAGAAAAAAAGTATGTATTGCTGGTGAAATGATCATTGGAGGGAGTTGAGGCTATAGCTCGGTGACACAGCACTTGACGAGGGCATGAGCAAGGGAATAGAGTCAGCACATCCAGCTAGTAAGTGAAAGGAAGGAGGGGGGAGAGAGGGAGGGAGGGAGGGTAGAAGGGAGGGAGGGAAGGAAAGGGGAAGGAACAGAACACTTTGATCATTGTTTATCTAGAGTTGAGGGTGGTGGGTTGGATGGAATAACCATGCCAGAGCTCTGTACACGGCTACAGAGGTTCATAATTCCAGGGAGATAACAGCTGTCTTTCCTATGGCCTCTTTTCTTTTCTTTTCCTTCTTTCTTTTCTTTTCTTTTCTTTTTTTTTTTTTTTTTTTTTTTGGTGCCTTGCTCTCCTGGAGTCGAGTTTTGCCACTGCTTTACTCTTCCTTCTGATTTGTTCTGTTGGTTCTGGCCTGACCTTCAACTCCTACCTCAGCAAAACCAGAGTGAACTTTTTCTGCTCTCTCGTTCTAACTCTAGTTCAGATACACTTTCAAACTCTAAAACAGAAAAGTGGGTGGTTAACAAAAGATGAACATTGGGGCTTAACTGGTTTTGTCTAAAACCACGAGAACCGGGAGCTGCTGCCAACCCCTCAACTGCCAGCTCTCACACATGCATCCTTCAATTCTTCCAGTCATCTAAACTTTCCAGAACCTTACAATTTCCTGAAATAACCAGTGTGCCTGGAGCCTACCACATGCACACGGTGGCTTCAGGGAGCCCCTGCCCTGCAAATGCCCAGCAACCCTCTCTAGTGTTGAGCAGTGGTTTTTCGTTCGTGATCCTACCCATCAAAGACAACGTCACCACACATGGGTGACTTGAAGGTTTCAGCTAAACAAGCCTTACGGAGATTTGTACAGCACCTGGTCTCTCTGCCTGCGTGTGTTTAAATAATGTCTGCCATGTGTCTGCTTGGTGTCAGACCTGGTCCCCTTGAATGGAAGCTATCAAAGAAATGGTTATAAGCAATCATGTAGGTACTGGGAATTGAACCCTGTTCCTCTGAAGGAGCAGAAAATGCTCTTAGTTGCTATGCCATCCACCTAGCTACCTAGGTTTCTGTTCTTGCTGGCAAAATTGTTTATAAATGTAAACTGACATTTTAAAATTACCTTTGACTTTTCTATTTATTTAATTCATCAGTATTTTTTCCCAATTTGCCATGAGCATCTATGTCTCTGGGTATTTTCCATGTAGTTGAAAGGCAGGTCCTGTGACATTAACAGTGGGCATTAACAGATATCCATTCTGAGAGGGAGACCCAGAGAGTTGATGTCAAATCATTCACATTCACGGAGTGGTGTGTCTTGACTTACTCAAGGCCTGTTCTCCTTAATTGTAAGTGACAGAAATCAAACCAATGAGACCAATTGATGTGTTTACTGGAAAGAATGGATTTCCTAATATCAGCATTCATTCAACAAGTGCCTAAGACAAGAGGTTTTATGAAGGCCCAGGTACAGGGAGTATAACAGGCAAGACAAAAAGGAACTGCGGTCATGTGGGACTGAGATCCCCAACCCCCACCCTGCCAGTAGGTCCCTTAATCCACCCTTGGCTGGGCACCAGATGCAAAGCACCCGTGGGGAACATCTTCCTAGAAACCAGGTAGACAGTATCCAGAGCAGGCAGCCCTATGATTGGCTAGGATTTTCTGTGTGCTTTCTCACCTTGGACTCTGTCCTGACCCATAGTGTTGGCATCTGGCACTGGGTATAAAGCACCCGCACCCGTGACATCCCTACGAAACAGTTAAACGCATAGTTTGGGAAAGAACACGGGTGTCTCAGAGACTAGAGGAGTCTGGAGTACTAGGGCTGGTTTAGCTGCAAGCTCATGGAACACTAGTCATTTCACCTAGGCTTTGTAGATCTATCTTTAGGGATTAACTCTCCCCCCACCCACCCCTCCAAGTCCTGGCGGTGCAAGGTACTACACACACACACACACACACACACACATACACACATACACACACACACACACACACACACACACACACACACACGCATGGACAGACAGGCGCCGGAGTACCTGACGCAGAGGACAAAGTAGCAGATGAGGTTCCTGTGCTTGAAAAGCAGACAGACAGAAAAGACAGGTATGTGGGAAATAACAAGAAGCTGGTTGAGCACAGCATGAGCCAGGACAAGAGAAAGTACAGCCAGTACGCTCATAACCTGTCCAGTGCGGCACCACGCTGGTCACTGAGATTTTTTGCTGGGTGTCCTGAGTCATCGAAGCTCCCAGTTGATTGGTAATAGTACAACGCATGTGGGCTGTACAGACGGAGCACAGTTAGCTGTTGAAACTTGTTACAGAAACAAACCACTGCCCGGCGACACTAATCCGCTTTGAACATGATAAGGCATGAAGATTGTTGACACCCAGCAACCCCACTCAGTTCCAGTCAAACATAGCCTAGAGCCCCACAGCCAGTCAGCAAGTGAGATGCCTATGCAAGGCCCTCTTCCGCCCAAGACCCACACTTGCCTTAGTTCACACAGACACTTGGGTAAGCAGACATTAGTTTTCTGCCTTTCCTGCCTCCTGCCTTTTGCCTGGTTCCTTTCTCCAAGTCAGGGAATGGCACCTGTGCTTTCTGGAGACGAGTTAAGGACTTTTATACAAAGGTTGAAAAGCTGGCTTGTTTGTAGACTTCATCTGGGGACTGATACTTTCTGTATACTTGGACGGCACTTGGGCAGTGAATGGTCTTATTGTTTCTCCAAGGAGAACGGCTCTGAGATGTGTGGGTGTCTCGCTGAAAGACTGGAGTGCCTAAGAGCCAGCCTGATAGGGTGCTGCTCCCAACAGAGTGGGTTATCTGGTAACCCCGTTCAGTTCAGCAGGGCTGGCAAAAAAGTGTAACAAAGCAGGCGTTTCGCATGCACGAAAGGTCACTTGTCAGAAGTCCTCATGAAACTCAAGTTAAGTTAGACTTGATAAACTCTCTTTTCTTTGGGCCACCAGTGTTCTAAGCTAGCTGGCCACGCATTAAGAGTCCTAATTTGCTCAGTCGGACACGTTTTCCTCCTGTCCTCAAGGCAAGTCAACACTGTCCGTACTGGAGGGCACATGTACCCTGTTAACATCAGCTTGTTTCAAAAGTCGTTCTACGTGACCAACTTCCTAGGAAGCACCCTGTCCTGTCAACTGACACAGAGTGAGCACAGTTAATATCGGGGGTGGGGAGGGCTAACCCAGTTACTAAAACTGACATTCCTACAAACAGTGCCTGGAGGAGAGTGGGACTTACCAGACATCCCAACAGGAGGGACAGGGACAACTCTGCCCCTGCCAGGCCTAAAACAGGCTGCACAGACTCTTGGCACGGCCTCTGAATAACAATAGTACAGCCTGGGCTGAGTCAACTCCCTCAGAAGATGCTGATTGCTCAAGCAGGGGAAGGCAGAGACAAACCCAACGCTGTCCTGAAGTTTTCTCTGGTTATACTTAAAAAATAAACTCTGCGAGCTCAACCCACCACAGCACTCTGCCATGAGCCCTACCAAGTTAGCTTTAAAGTGATCTTTCATGAGAGCCCGAGTTCCTCCATCCAAGGTAGGCATTTCAACGGGGATCAATACTGTGTGTGAGTAGCCATGCTTGGTAAGTGTTGCCTATTCCCTTTCCTACCTGTTCCTTCGCTCTATCCTACGTAGTCTTTTGACCCTTGCGCTCCCCCAAGACCTCTTCTCCTCCAAATTGTGTGTGAGCATTTCAGAAACTTGCATTGTCTGGTTTCTCAGACGCACTGGAGCGTTTCCCCCACCCCTCCTCGGCGCTCCCTCTTTCCTGAGTTTCTGCGGCTCGGGGCTCTTCTCAGTGGCCCCTTTCCTTTCCTCGGGCTTAACTATCTCTTTGGTCTCTCACTAGGTCTCCTGTTTCCTCGGCTCCTTACTGGCATTGACTTGCACTTTTCTGGCTGGTGTGACTGTGCCCAGTGTATCTAGAGAGCGCAGCGGTTTCCAGCAGGCACCATGGTGCCCACCGTGAGGTCTTGGGGAAGCGGTGGAGCCCATAATCCTCTAGGCCCATCGCTAAAGTCTACTCCCCAGAGTTCCCATGACCAACCAAACCAAGGGATACCGACTAGGGGCTGGGTAACTAACTGAATATGCGGCACTTCAAGGAACACTTCATACTCAAGCAAACCCAGCCAGGAAAGAGAAGTCTGAGCTTACTTGTAGACGGCCACCCTTCCTCGTTTAACACTTCGTAAGTAAAGACCACAGTGTGGGTGAACGGGAATCTGCACCAACTCCAGGGGAAGAGTTTGCCTTACTCTGTGTGCAGGCGAGGTCAAGAGCCCTTTATCCCTCACCTCCATCCTCCACCCCTCTCAGAATCCATCTCCCCCCTTCTCAGCCCGTCGGTTGCCAAGTGCATGAGATGGTTTCAGCAGGCTTCTGCAGTCCAGCCCTCTCTCCTGGGCTCGATGCCCACACACACCACTGTCTCTGGTAATAACCACATGCACGCCTGGCGGACATCTCCAGCTGCATGGGCTCTGGGAACTTCTTCCTCCTAGGCACACCCGCCGCTGCCTGATCCTTCCTGTTGTCCTGCGTGGTGTCCTTACCGGGGGTCATCTCTCCTTCTCTTTTTCTGTCCCTCCCCTATTTAGGTCATGTGGATACTTAGCGAATTTTGTTTTCCTAATCTCACCACAATCTGTTTCTCCTCTGTCACTGGATATCACTTAAGTTGTGAATCTCCCAAACTTACTAATTTTATTGCATTTTCAAATCAGTCATCCAGTCTGCACTACACAAGATGATTCCCACTTAAACTGGTGAGGAATTTAATCCTTAAATCCTAGCCATGCTGTCAATTTAGAGTTCAATATTGTCTTCTCTTCAGGACCATTGGTAGCCTGGATTTTTGTTGTCTGTAATAAGACCTTGTGGGCGTCTCTGACAGTCTTCTCTAGTGAAGAGAACTTTACCACTATAGGTCCTTTGAGACATAAATTCCAATGCCCCCTACCAATTGTTGTAGTTTTTTTCTAAAAGTCTTTTAAACAATTGCTTTCTGTCAAAACACTACAAATTCAGTAAGAGAAGGTTCTAATTTATCACAATATCTCTGAGTAACTGGGAGCAGGAAATCTCAATATATGTAACTGAAAGAATTAATGAATTTTGTATTTATTTTTATGAAAGGGTAATCATAAATCATAAACAGTTTTAAACACTTTGTATAGCTTTAGGTTAGGAAATGAAGTGCACTTTTGTTTTATTCTTAGGAGAAAACATTTGTGTGGTGATTGATATTTTAAAAAGATAATAATAAGGTATTATTTCTTCTGATCCTCCTGCCTTCACCACTTGAATATATCCTACTGATGCTTGCCAGCACAACCAACAATATTGTCATATTTCTATCAGCCTTTTAATATAGAAGTCATCTATTTTCTGTAAACATGTTTTTGTGGGGGAAAAACTAAACCCAAATGAGTATATTGTGATATAATTTGAAAATTATATGTCATTTTTCCTCTTTTCCAAGATACTCATTTTGTTCCTTTCCTACTGGGTAAGAGTCAGGAGATAGATGCATGAAACTGAGAAGCAGGGACATCTAAATTGAGGTTAAAGTTGAGCGCTACAATCGTACACAACAGCTCAGAGGATGCTGGAGCACAGGCAGAGCCTGCTCTTCCGACTGCAGGCTCCAGCAGAGGCTCTCTTTTCACCCAGACACCACAATGGGGAGAAGGAACGGAAGATTTCTGGAGAGGGTCTGCTCTTTTTGTAAGTTTGAACTTCTTTTTAACTGATCAGTTGCAATCCTGAATTGACTGAATGATCACCTGAGAGAGACTACTATCGGCAAAGAGAGAATGAGTTGACCACACATACTGAGTACCATTACAGGATAAAAAGGAAGGTTTGTGAGCAAATGAGTTTTCTTTTGGGGGAAGCCAAAGAACATGACGTTTCTAATCATTTCAGCCATAGTAGATATATTTAAAAGTGAAAAGAAATCCTTCATTTTCCTCAATACAGTATTCAGAAGTATTCCTGGATCCTGAGTATAATAGGTCACAGACAACCGCAGCCAATGGTCTAGTGACTTTTCTCATTGCTGCCACAGAAGAGCTGACAGACAGAAGTATTTATTCTGACTCACAGTTTTAAGATGCACAGTCCTTCAGGCGGGGCCAGCGTGGCAGCTGGGATGGCTGGTGTGACTCTGCCCACTGTATCAGGAGAGCACAGCAGTTTCCGGCACCGTAGTGCCCGCCATGAAGCAGAGAGCTCTTGGGGAAGCGGTGGAGCCCATAATCCTCTAGGCCCATCGCTAAACTCTACTCCCCAGAGTTCCCATGACCAACAAAAACCCTGCTACCGACTAGGGGCCGGGTAACTAAACATGCGGCGCTGCGCTGCGAGGAACACTTCATACTCAAGCAAACCCAGCCTGGAAAGAGAAGTCTGAGCTTACTTGTAGACGGCCACCCTTCCTCGTTTAACATTTGTAAGTAAAGACCACAGTGTGGCTGAACAGGGATCTGCACCAACTCCAGGGGAAGAGTTTGCCTTACTCTGTGTCCAGGCGAGGTCAAGGGCCCTTTATCCCTCACCTCCACACTCCACCCCTCTCAGAATCCATCTCCCCCGTTCTCACTAAAATAAAACAAATGCAAATCAAAACACACATGTTAAGAGTTCCCGTTCTCTGACTTTCTGTTCCAGTCGCATTGGGGTGTGTTTTATGCACTGATTAGGAATGTAGATCAGCAGATGGGAAAGGAAAGGATGAGGATACAACACCATGAGCCGGGTAGAGGTTTGGTAGTTTATGTAAATTTAATGAGCCATCTCCTGAAAAAGTAAAAGCAGTGTGGACATTATAGCAAAATCTTGACTCAAAAATAACAAACAGGAAACCAGTAAATAATTTTTACCATGAGCAAGGTTACTCTAAAAGTTCAGGCTAAAACAATGTGTTTATTTTACACTGAAAATGGAAGGCAGGAATTCTGGTTTTTTTTTTTTTTTTTTTTTTCGAGACAGGGTTTCTCTGTGGCTTTGGAGGCTGTCTTGGAACTCACTTGGTAGTCCAGGCTGGTCTCAAACTTACAGAGATCCACCTGCCTCTGCCTCCCGAGTGCTGGGATTAAAGGCGTGCGCCACCAAAGCCCGGCTAGGAATTCTGTTTCTTAAGCATTTAAAATCTATGAATGTTATCTTTTATAAAATGATTCATTTTTTTCTGGAAACAATTTCCAAGACAATATATCATAGAGTACCAGTGACTAAAATGGTATGGGACTTTTTTGAGGCTTAAACCATTTTGAATTCTAACTCATGGATTACAGGTTTCATTCTAAAATCAATTTTCATCATCACCTTTTTCTCACAATTAAGCTCCATAAGAGCATCAGTACTGATTTCCAAGAAATAATATTGACTACATGCATACCCCTACCACAGTTTCTCAAAAGATGATGGCAAGTATCTCCTTGATGACTTCAGAAGTCACTGAAAAAGCCTAATGAACTTTAATATGCTAAAGACAATTGTAATAACATTGGCTATTTGTGTGTGGGAGGGTGAGTGGGTAGGTGAGTGGTTGTATGTGTGGCTACATACATGTCATGGCATGCACATGGAGGTCAGAAGACAATAGGTATCAGCTCTTTTTCTTCTAACATTGGTTCCAGGAACTGGGCTGGACTAAGGTAGTCAAGCCCCAAACGAATAGTTCCGAACCCATGGTTCTACAGATATCTCTAGTTAAACTCAGTGGATCACAAAATAAAACAAAAAAGAAAGGGACATGTGGAGAGGAGGGGAGTTGACAGAGTGGGTCAGTGTCTCAGCTATAGCAATTATTTCTGTATTGAAACATATTATCAAAAGTAACTTGGGGGGAAAGGAGCTTGTTTGGCATGAGATTATAAAATAGCATTTAATTTTTAAAATAAAACAATAAACAAATAAATAAAAAATATTGTTAAGAAGTAGTGCGCCAGCCGTGTGGCGGTGGTGCACACCTTTAATCCCAGCAGTCGGGAGGCAGAGGCAGGCGGATCTCTGTGAGTTCGAGGCCAGGCTGGACTGACAGCCTCCAAAACAATACAGAGAAGCCCTGTCTTGTAAAACCAAAAAAAAAAAAAAAAAGTAGTGTGCCTTCAGAAAAGGATTATAGCTTTTAAAATGTAGAGTGCTTTCTCCCCTGAAAGGAGTAACAGTTATATCGTTCAAGGAAAGTTTACACTTAAAGCAAGTAATGACAAGGAAAAGCAAAAATTTTGGCAGTGGATTTCTCTACTTAACGTTTTTTAATGAAGGACCGCAAAGCCACGAGTGCTTGTCTAAGAAGGGTAAGAAAACTAATTTCCATAGTTATCACAACCCTCAAACGCATCGGAAGACCAGCTTTCTTGGCCTTCTCCAAACCACCCGCTCCCACCAGGTTCCATCAGACAGCGGCGATAGCCCATCTGGGCAGACTCTTGCTCCACCACTCTGCCACAGAAACATCTGGAAGTGGATGAAAGAATCAGAGTCGGCAAAATTATTTCTGACTTTAGAAACTGACTGTGAGATTAAATCAAGTGAAACACGAAGGGTCAGCTGAGGGATCAGAAACAGAAGTTGAATTATCCCTCGCACTCGTTAACAACGTGGCTTGGCCATTTAGAAGACATTAAGTAGTTCCAACGGAGCAGCGTAGATGTTCCTTGCCATTCTTCCCCTTTCATTTGCAAGAAACACTCAGCAGCTACTCAGTAAATATTTATGGAGTAAATGAGTATGGAGGTCAAAGATGACTGCAGCATGACCAAAAGATGGAAACTATATTCAGCTAAAAATCCATCTCCCAATATTTTTCTTCAGGTAAAAAATTAAAGCATTGTGTTTTGGGTCCTAATTCAGATAATAGGTTTAATGCCAGGCAGTAACGATAGAAGCAGGAGGGTAATTTGGATCCTGGAGTCTGGCATTAATATAGGCAACAAATTACTATCAACAGACAGCACCAATGTTACCTGCTAAATGCTTCCTGGAAGTGTACAAGAAGAGAAACCAGGGGAAAGCTATTGCTGGTTAATACTCAGACCCATAAATTCCTACTGCACAGTCACGCTGTGAAAAAAAAAATGTTCTCTCTGGCTTCAGGCACATGCCAACTTAGTATGAGGGGTGATACTCTGAAACTTCACCAACAACCCTCACAGTTAGGATGGGGAGGATGAGGAGGACATGTGGAAGGTCCTTTCCACTACCAATCAAATGCTGAGATTCAGAGCAAGACCAAATGGCTTCATGCATCTTTCAGACATCTGCCATTTAAGAGCGTGCTTTGTAACAGGGAAGTTGCACTGGCACAGGCACCAAGCTCTATCTGTAAGAAATGCTGGCAGCCTCCTCCCATCTGCATTTCTTACTGCGACCTTTGTCTTATTCAAACTACAACACTTCATTAGAATTCTCACTATTAATTCAGGCATATGTTTGCAAATACCGTTATAAAAGTATGTTACGCTAGCCCATATTCTTAATAATTAATATCTATTGAAACCCTGTCTCGGTTAGGTTGCTGTTGTTCTTGTTGTTGTTGCTATGAAGAGACACCATGACCACGGCAATGCTTGCAAAGAAGGCATTCCGGGTGGCGGCTTACAGTTTCAGAGGCTGGGTCCGTTATCATCGTGACTAGGGGCATGGCAGTGGGCAGGCAGATGACGTGGCGCTGTCTACACCTTGACCAGGAGGCAACAGAAAGAAAGTGGACCATCACACCAAGTGAAGCTTGAGAAAAGGCTCCTCAAAGCTCATCCTCACAGTGACACACTTCCCCCAACAAGGCCGCACCTCCTAATAGTGACACTCCCTTCGGGGGCCATTTCCTTTCAAACCACCACAACTCCCTTTCTCTGTTAACTTTGGTTTTTATTAGTGTTTTCTTTCTGATGTTGCTGTTTAAGCACTTTAAGATATAGCACACCTATGAAACCTCCCCCTAAAGACATCCACATTTTTAAAAAAGAGAATACTTTTAAAACGTACTTAAGTGAACTTCAAAGATAATTTTTTACATTTTCTTTTTTAATTTAAATTAAAAACAAGCTTTTTTTTACATGTCAATCCAAGTTCCCTTTCCCTCTCCTCTTCCCCTGCCCCCCACTGACCCCCTATCCCATCCCCATTTTGCTCCCCAGGGAGGGTGAGGCCTTCCATGGGGGATCTTCAAAGTCTGTCATATCATTTGGAGCAGGGCCTAGACATTCCCCCATGTGTCTAGGCTGAGAGAGTGTCCCTCTATGTGGAATGGGCTCCCAAAGACCACTCATGTACTAGGGATAAATACTGATCCACTACTAGAGGCCCCATAGATTAACCAGACCTCCAAAGTGACACCCATGTTTAGGGGGTCTGGAACAGTCCTATGCTGGTTTCTCAGCTGTCAGTCCAGGGTCCATGAGCTCCCCTTGTTCAGGTCAGCTGTTTCTGTGGGTTTCACCAGCCTGGTCTTGACCCCTTTGCTCCTCACTCCTTCCTCTCCGCAACTGGATTCCAGGAGTTCAGTTCAGTGTTTAGCTGTGTCTGTTTCTGCTTCCATCAGCTACTGGATGAGGGCTCTAGGATGGTTTATACAGTAGCCATCAATCTTATTATCGGGAAAGGGCGTTTAAGGCAGCCCCTCCACTATTGCTTAGATAATTTTTGAAGGTACTCTTTCAGCATCTTCAAAATAATGTCACACCAAGAAATATAACAATAATCCTCCAACACTAGCTAATATAAAAGCTATATTTGAATATTCCTATTTGACAACACAAAGCTTGTGTTGTTGCTGAACTCCCAACCACAAACATAGGCATACACACAGATACACGCACCCACATACCCACGTGCACACACACCCATGCGCCCTCTGCCTCCCCCCCCCCCACACATACATTCTTTCTTGGCAGTAGGCTATGACGTATAATGGAGTCTGACCCTCCACTCGAATGCTCTCCTGGGCCTTTTGCCCTGAACCCCAGTTTTCCTCAGCTTCCCCAGAGCAACGGAACAGATGCAGGTGGTCAGTCTCACAATTAAGAACATCTCTGAACGCGCTGTTCCAGAACACTGCTCTGCTCCAGACCCAGGCTTAGGACTTGGACGGTTTCAGGGATTTTTAACGACTCTCAAAGAAGCACTTGTACAGTTCAGAAGAAAGCTTCCCGGGGATTTGGCCCAGATTTGCACTCAAGGAAGCACACAGGAAGGATGAACGGCTCTCACTGCTCCTGGCACAGATGACAAAAAGCTGAACGAGTGTCCCCGGAAAACCCTGGCCTGATTTTGCCCCTAACTTTCTGCACCCCTCCGCTCCCCATCCTAATTCCAGCTTTAGAGCACCCCAGAGATTTAGCCAGCTTCCTTGCATATTCCCGGCCGTTGATGGCGTCTCCGAAAGTGGAAATGGGGTACTCAACACATGAGAACATTCTGGCACAGACACACATGTCCTGATGCACAGGTACGTGTTTCTAAGGCACGTACCTGTACACACTCATTCTGCGCCCAGAAACCGTCACGAGCTCTGGATAATCGAACAACAGATTTATGGCGAGGTGCAAGGAGCATTTGCTCATTTGCAGGGAGGCGTTCTTTGAGTTTAGCGTAATCATGGAAGGCCCTGTTTATTTTTTTTTTAAAGCTGCATATGAGCCTCGGCTCCTGCCGAGCCCATGTGTTTCAGGGTCCAATGCACCTCTCTGCCCAGTGGCACACAGATCCTGCATATCCTGCATGAGGTGGAGCGGTGAAACCCCCCTGTGGAGCAGGGGCAGGCAGGTGGGAGCTCACAGAATGGGATATTTGCTGGCACACAGCTGGATGCCACACAGACAGCTCCACCCCTGGAGAACTACAAACACTGAGTTTTCATACACTAACCGTCCTGTTCTTTTCTTGAAGCAACACAAGGTTTACAAATATCTTTTTCCACCCAAGCATACACTTTCGTGTGTTCCTCAGCGGCGCCCTCTGAGGATGTGTGCCATCGGTGGTGTTATTCAGTGATTGAGAGGAGTTCTGCCTGTTTGAGGTACTTCCAGCCTACAGGTCAAGGTTGCTTAAATTTTTCTCACTTACAACCTCTTCATTTTTAGAATCTTTTTAAAAATTTATTTATTTATCTATTTATTATGTACAGTGTTCCACATGCATGTATGCCTCCAGGCCAGAAGAGGGCACCAGATCTCATTATGGATGGTTGTGAGCCACCATGTGGTTCCTGGAAATGGAACTCAGGACTTCTGGAAGAGCAGCCAGTACCCTTAACCACTGAGCAATCTCTCCAGTCCTATGACCTCTTTTCAATTAAGAAAATTTTACACCAAGCTAGGGTATAGTATAGCTCAATAAAATACCAAACATTTACTGATACTTCGTTTAGAAAGTTACTTTAAAGCAATTGTTTGGTATACACACACACACCACACCATACACACACACACACACACGTGCACGTGCACACGCACACAATTATATATATATACAATTAACATTCTGATTGTATAACTTTCATGATTGAAAAATGCCCCTTTGTGTAAGTATGTACTACTAAGTGGGAAAAGTATGCTTAGGGGCATTTCAGAAATGGTTTGCTATGGTTGGTTTCAATGCCAACTTGATATAAATTGGAATCACCCGAGCAGGATAGCTGGCCTGAAGACCTGTCCTGATGGCCTAGACTGAAATAGAAGGACCTGTCCCAGGCATGGTGGCACCTTCTGGTAGCAGCCCTATAAAACGCGCATTTCAGGAGTAAGATCGTCTTGCCTTTTGCTTGCTTGGCTTTTCCTCTTGCTGCAGAGTTGATCTGTTCTGTGGCTGCTGATGATTCCTTCACTGACACCAGAACCAGGGTCCCCAAGCTTAGACCAAAAACCAGCAGCACTCCAGGAACCTTACAATTTCTACAGGAGACAGGGACTACGGAGGTAGCTGGGCTTATAATGGGCTGAGTACCAACCAGTGGTCAACTTGCAAGCAAAGACAGCTTTCCTGGAACAGTTTTGATCTCTGAGGCCGAATGCTTCAAGGACCAAGTGACTACAGTGCTCTCAGCTCTCTGGTGTAACTCTGCTGTTGCGATCATTCTGAGCTGATTTATTAAATTCTGATATAGCTATATCCCCAAGAGAACCTTACCAAAAACATCGTTGGAATTTCTGTCCTAATACCAGTCAAAATTCTTTTGTTCCTTATTTTAAGGAGCTCATATCTGCAACTCCAATAACAATTTTTTAGAGGTAACATGATTCAATGCAGCAATAGGCTAATTTGATACTTACTTACTGAATAATGACAGTAGGAGGGGATTACAACACTTGATTTTCCATAATTAAACCATCTTGTTTCTCTGAGGGCAGAAGATGAGAGCACAGTTCGTAGAGTACAACAGCTTCAATGTTCCAGCGGTGAACTGCATCAGGCAGAGGGATAGCACAGGCAGGGTAAACTGCTTGCTCTGAGTTTGGAATCAAGACTGAGATGAAGTTGGGGGTGCAACGTGGTCTAGCAGAGCCAGAGCATCTTAGACTCTTTCCACATTTGATTTCGTAATTCATGCTGGGGCACAGTGTTCAGAAACCTTTCCCAGAAGGTCAGATTGTCAGAGCCCCACGTTCAGTAGTAACCACATGTCGCTCATGTTGTAAGAAGCTGGGCTGTAGAGCACTATCTTGCAATGCAGAAAGAGATATTTCTCACTCCTCCATTGCTGGTGGAAATGAAAACTTGTTCAGCCACTTTAGAAATCAGTATGGCAGGGAATAGGGATCAGTCTACTTCAAGATCCAGCAATGCCACACTTCAGCATATACTCAAAGGACGAACATTCATACCACAAGGACATCTGTTCAACTATGTTCATAGCAGCATCATTTGTAATAGCCAGAACCTGGAAGCAACCTAGATGCCCCTCAACTGAAGAATGGATAAAGAAAATGTGGTACATTTACACAATGAGTACTACCCAGAGGATCAAAACAATGGAATCTTGAAATTTACAGGCAAATGGATGGAGCTAGGAGAAACCATCCCGAGTGAGCTAACCCAGACACAGAAAGACAAACATGGTATGTACTCACTCATAAGTGGATATTAGACATAGAACAAAGGTTTACCAGCCTACATTCCACAACCCCATAGAAGCTAGAAAACAAGGAGGAACCTAAGAGAGACATACATGGACCTCTACAAAAGGGGAAAGGGACAAGATCTCCTGAGTAAATTGGGAGCACGGGAGGGGGGGAGGAGAAAGAGGGTAGAAGAGGGGGAAGGAGAACGTGAGGGATCAGGGAGGTCGAGTGGGAGGAAGAACAGAGAAGGAGAACAAGGAAAAAGACACCTTAATAGAGGGAGCCATTATTGGTGTAATGAGAAATCTGGCACTAGGGAAATGTCCAGGGACCCTCATGGATGACCCCAACTAAGAAGCTAAGCAATAGTGGAGAGACTACCTTAAATGCCCTTCCCCTATAATGAGATTGATGACTACCTTAAATGCCATCCTAGAGCCTTCATTCAGTAGATGATAGAAGCAGAATCAGAGATTCAGAGCTAAGCACTGAGCTGAACTCCTGGAATCCAGTTGTAGAGATGGGGGGGGGGTGAGTAAAGGGGTCAAGATCAGGCTGGAAAAACCCACATAAGCAGCTGACTTGAGCAAAGACTTGAGCACAGACTCCAGTCTGACAGCTGGGGAACCAGCATAGGACAGAACCAGGCCCCCTGAACATGGGTGTCAGTTGGGGGCACCTGGGCAGTCTATGAGGTCTCTGGCAGTGGAGCCAGTGTTTATCCCTAGGGCATGAATGGGCCTTGGGAGCCCATTCCCTATGGAGGGAGGGCCCAGGTCTTGCCTCAAATGACTTGACAGGCTTTGATGATTCCCCATGGGAGGCTTCAACCTCCCTTAGGAGTTGGGGGGGGGCATGGAGTGGGTGGGAATGGGAAGATGGGAGGGAGAGGGAACAGGATTGGAATGCAAAATAAGATTGTTTGCAATTTAAATAAACATTAATTATAAAAGAAAGAGGTGTTTCTCGGCTAGAGGGCTGGATGAGAAAACATGCCCCCTTTGTCAATAAACAGGCTCTCCCCACAAAAGCTAAGCAAACTATACCACCCATTGTGCAGAGGTAGAAAGGAGCCCTTACTGGGAATGGCTATGTGGAGATTACCTGTATTCCAGGCTGTAAACTCAACAGTGTATGTACCGTAGTTATTGCAACACACTTAAAAATTGCACCTTCCTGACATAAGACAAAAACAAAAAACAAACAAACAAACAAAAGCTCTCCCCAAACACACACATTTTAGCAAGGGAAACTGAGCCTTTGAGAAGTTGTCAGAGGACCTGAGAAGGGAGATGCCATTTTGACATTGAACCCAGCCCTTGGTGAATACAGCAGTGGATCTCTGGCAGAGTGTATTTTCTTGCCCCTTTAAATGTGGTACCCAGAGCAGATGATAACAGCACAGACAGAAAGCAACAGAGCTAGCGAAATCTGAGTTTACCTTTTAAGTGCCATTCCAAAACCCCACTGTTTAGGTCTTGTGTTATTTGGATTTAGAAAACTCAAATTCATTAAAACAGTGTAGGGTTCTGTGACTGGGAATACAAGGGACAAGAAGAAACTCAAAACCTTTTCAAAAATGGAGTACCCTGCCTACAGTGACATTTTATACCTGCTGACAACGTATCTGATTGTAGACATTCTAAGACACTGTGGGCATCTGAGGATAAAACACAGTCAACACTACAAAAACCCTGACTCAGTTTCAAACCAAATGCTTTCAAAGTCCACACGGAAATGTGAGTGGATTGCAAGACCATCCCTGTTCAACACCTGGAATGAAGTGTGTTTCTCTGGAAAAGCCCTTTCTACCCTTCTTGAAATCTGTTATTTTGTTGCTCCGTCTTGGCTTTTTATTACCCCGCTACCGACTGAGACCTGCTCGGTGGAGAAACACTCACCACAAATAAAAGAAAAGAAAAGAACAACACAGTGCTGGTTTGAGGGAAAGCTATGGAGTCTGTTGTCAGCCAGCCTCTGGTTCCAGTACCAAAGGAGGTAATGGGTCCGCAGCATCCTAGACAGCCCATACCTCCATCACTGAATGGAAGCTGACTTTTTTTATTAGACACATCCGAGTGGTCTAGTTCTTCTGGTACTGGAACCACCCAAGAGTGGTTCACCACCTTCTTGATGTCGTGACCCTTTAATAAAGTTCCTCATGTGGTAGTGACCCCCAACCATAAAATTACTTTCATTGCTACTTCGTAACTGTAATTTTGTTACTATTATGAACTGTAACACAGATGTCTGTGTTTTCAGATGGTCCTAGGTGACCCCTGTGAAAAGGTCGTTCAACCCTGAAGGGTTGCATCCTGCATTTGAGAACCTCTGGCTATGTGCTTCTGTTCTAGGCTGGTGCCTGGACCTATGGATCCCCAATGGCTGCAATACCCCTCCAGGGGATTAAGAAGTCTGCCTGCATTGTAAACGGTTGTCATACATTCCTAAAAGATGGGAAAGATGCAGTTAATAAACAGGAATGCGCCAATTGTCAGACAGTCTACGTGCTGGCTAGTTTTTGCCAATGTGACACAAGCACAGGTCATCAAAGAAGAAGAGGAAACCTCTTTTGAGAAGATCACCCCATCGGATTGACATGAAGACAAGCCCATGCAGCATTTTCTTAATCAATGATTGGCGTAGGAAGGCCCAGTCCATTGGAAACAGTGCCACCCCTAGGCAAGTGGTCCCCAGTGCATAAAAAAGCCTAATAAGAATGTCTGGGTCAAGCCAGCAGTAAACATCATTCCTCAAAGACCTCTGCCTTCATTCTTGCCTCTAGGCTATTATCTTGAGCTGCTGCCCTTGGCTTGGCTTCCTGATGGACTGCAAACTATTAAGATGAAATAAATTCTCCCTCCCCCCCAAACAGTGTTTGGCCGTCCCATTTAACACAGCAAGGGGGGGGGGACTAGGATAGCTTGTGCACTTATTCTAGATACGGTCACAGGAGACACCAAACAGGCTGTTCTTCTACAGTCTACGTGGGATTTTCAGATGCTGAACTCACAGAGGCAGAGAGAAGAATGGTAGGTATGGGGACTGTGGGCTGGAAGGCCAGGGGCAGGAGCATCAGCAGTCAAGAAGCTTGGAGACCACTGTGACACAGGACAGATACATTCTGGAGCTCTGTGATATGACATGATGATTATTGCTAACACTGATGGAATGTATGTTTGAATATTCCCAAATGATCATAATTTGCTTATCACATAAAATGATATGTGTAAGAAATCTGTTAACCTCTTGATTTAATATTTCATGATACATATATGTCAAGGCATCATATTGTATGCCATAAATATAGCTATTTTTCCCTTAATAAAATAAGAAAAAAAGAATATGTTCCAAATACACATGGAATTTCAGTGTGATCTTTCAGTACAAGTCAGTTCTCAGTCTCCTACCCTCAGTAGACAGACTAGACATCTTGGGAAATAATAAAGATCCCTTTAATGAAGAGTTCCAAACCCAGCAGAGGCTACATTCAGTGCTAGGCACTGCCTTTCCTAGGCCAAGAAATAAATCTCCCTGGACCATACCTAATTACCCCAGCTGTGTGAAAACAAAAAACCCAGAGATTGAATATAAAAAAAACCATCTTCCTCAAGGCTTGGCTTGACTCTAGTGAACAATAAATCCCTCCCTACATTGTTAACACTCTCTCTGATCCTACTTGAACTTTTGGGGAAAGCAGAATAGCTTTCAGATCACAGTTTTGAAATATCTATCTGTGCATTAATATATTCTCTCTCTCTCTCTCTCTCTCTCTCTCTCTCTCTCTCTCTCTCTCTCTCTCTCTCTCTCTCTCTCTCTCTCTCTCTCTCTCTCTCTCTCTCTCCAGGTAATTCTCAAACACATCTGCCAGCCGAGAGACGATCATGGTTTCTCGAGACCACTTTACGGTGACTTGGTATATCAAAAGACAGTTAACTCATTTGTGTTGACAGAGTAGACACGGTGCCAAGGGAGACATTCTTACACAACTTGGCCTCAGGGCTGATGTGCACATCTTGGAACCAGGCACGATATGCAGCTTAAGATACTTGGAGCTGAGAAATGAAAACAAAGGATGTGGTCTCCCTGTGGCTCCCTGACCTCAGCGATCTGTGTGGTTTCCATGATTGTAAATTATCTTGAAAGAAGCAGGATTTTTAGGGGGCAGAGAAACTGGCCTGAGCAGGAGGAAAACAGTGACTAAATTAGTGAGGCAAAAACGAAGACAGGCTCGCTGCGTGTCACTCCTTAAATTTGGTTATGTTATTTTTCTTTCCTTCTACATGTCGCCTGCTGGCACGGCAAAAGTCAGCTGCAGGCTGCGGAAACCATAGGGAACTGAAAGCTGCAAGGCCCAGCTGTGCTGCAACAAACCATTCCATTACAGCGCCAAAGGGCCCCTTGTGTAGTAGGGCAGGGAAGCATTTGCTCCCAGCCAGTGACTTTGTAGAAAGAACCATCTCTGATGAGGACAATAGGTAAGTAAGCTTCCTGAATCTCTTTAGAGAAAAGAAACCAAACGTTTAGCCAGCACCAAAAGCCTGACACCTCCACTTCCTAATTTGAGACATAGGTACTCTTGAGACAAAGGATGCTTTGGTTTCTTTGGTCTCTGTGTAGAAACAAAAGGAAAGTGGTCATCGGCCTCCATCTCTTTCCAACACCATAAGATACCCTTGAATTATTGGAACTGAGACACGTTATGTCATTCAGTTAAGTCTAGATTTTTATGAGTGTTTTAACAGTAATATGCTTTTGCCACAAACAAACGCACCACCAAACGCCATCTATTAGTCTTACGTTATAATAAATACTATTTTCTTCCAGTGCCATTCTTGAGTCTTCGTGTGTGAGAAACTTCCCACCTCATGGTTACTGAGGGAAGTAACGACCTTCTCCCATAAATGAAAGCAGACTCCTGAATGTTCCTGGAGCCAGGCCACAGGCAGCAAGCCGTCTTGGGCTTTGCCAGTAAAATGCTATCTTGGGATACGCTGGTTTGAAAGCGGAGGATGAGAGCTCTGTGAGGTTACTCTAACAAGAGTCAGTGTCAGAAATGTCACACATAGGATCTGAGCGAAGTGGGGGTCATGACACTGACCTAAAACCACTTCTGATTGGCTGGATATTGGACGAACAAAGCTAACTGAAGATCTAGCACACGCCTCCAAATGAATCCCGTATCTGCTAATGAAGCTCACGCTGTTGTTTCTAGAGTCCAACCTTGACTAAGCCTAGACTTTTTAAGTGTGGGTGTGGAAACCCCTTCCTAGGCTCCCCTTCTTGCTCCCCCAATCTCTCCCCTTCTTCCTCCTCATCTCTGCTCTCCTCCCTCCCTCTTACCCTCGTCCTCTGCCCCTGACCACTAGTCTCAAGCCCTGTGCTCTTCCATTGATCCTTCCTTCCTGACGTCTTCTCTCTGTACTATGTATCCCCCTACACCCACGTTTCCCCTGCCCCAATCCTCTTCTCCCGAATGCCACTCCCCTTTACTCTTCTAGTTCTTCAGTGTCTTACCTTACTTTCTAGTCAGTTTTAGTGGTCTTATCATGAAGTGACAGAAGAAAAATTCTACTCATATTTTTGAGAAAACTGAGACTGGACAGTTTTAACTTTTTAAAATTACTTTTAATTCATTGTGTAGTGTCTCTCTCTGTCTCTCTGTCTGTCTGTCATTCTGTGTGTGTGTGTGTGCGTGTGTGTGTGTGTGCGTGTGTGTGTGTGTGTGTGTGTGTGTGTGAGTGTGTGTGTGTGTGTAAATGGAGGTTATGGGGCAGCGTGATAGAACTGGTTCTTTTCAACCCACTTGATCCCAGGAATCTAATTCAGGTAGTTGAACTTGGTGACAAATGCCTTTACCTGCAGAGACATCCCACCTGCCCAGTACTGGACCATTTTAGACAAATTATTCAAAGTAGCCACAAGTTCTTAGAGTACCTTGCCATTATTAACCAGTCCCAGAACAGTTACATCATGTCAGTGGAATAGTAACCTGGTATGTCGCATGGAGATAAATGGGGTGGGTAATAAACTCTAGCCAGAAATAAGAAGAGTGTATATAACATATTTCTGATTTCCCATTCTTGTGGTTGTTGTTTATTGGTATCTTCTATGCTCATTCGACTTGTGCACTTATAAAGCAATACAGAAATCAAGTAGCGACATGGGAAATCACCTCATGCCTCAGTATGGTAAGAGAACTTGTTTGACAATTCGATGTTCAGTTTTCTATAATTACCTAGAAAAAGAGTTTTCTAATTCTTCTGTTGAGTGAGCAGACAAGTGTGTAAGTCTATGATAAAAACATCAAATGGATAAGAATCTTTCCTCCAAATATCATTAAATTCATTAATTTAAAAATCTTTTTATTAAGTATATTTGATCATTGTAATTTTTTTCCTTTTCTACACCTGAGTTCTCTCAAATTTGACCAAGGAGATGCCATCAAGTTTACTGCTGTTTTTTTTTATGTCGCCCAATTTCCTTTAATAATTTCTCCACATTCAGTAACAACATGTTCCAAATTAATCTTGTACGTTTCCTTCTTCCAGACCTGAAATCAGCAGTTTCCCAAGGAGTCTTGGACACTTTTAATGGGTAATATATTTCGTTTAAACCACAGCCTGGTTAGCAAGACTATTCATTGTTTTTTGGTATTCATTGCTTCGAGGTTTTTAGTGAAATAAGTGAGAAAAAATGTATTTTTTAAAAGTAAATATTATTCCTAAGATCATGCTGGTATTTTCACCGATTCAAACAAAGAGCCCAGTGTTTCTACTGCCTTGGCTTCTGTATTTTATTAACTCCTTTCCATTTTTTCTGAAAATATCTTAGTTCATGAAAATATTAACATAAATCACGTATATATGCATATATATATATATATATGTCTCAAACTGCCAGTATTAATAATTCCAAAGATTAAAAAAAAACCTACTGAATTGTTTGGAAGTCTCTGTGGTTTACCATTTTATCCTTAGACTGTACAGTCAAAATGCTGTGGTTTAAAGTCAATTGACATTAATCCTCCCTGTGCCATGCCCCTCACACACACGCGCGCGCACACACACACACACACACACACATGCACACACACACACACACGCACACACACGCACACACACACACAGTTAGTATAGTTCACTTTTCTAGGATTGAGTGTTATATAAGCTTTGTGTCATACCTAAAGTATGCCTAGAATACAGTCCAAATGATAAGGTACATTTGACTCTAGAGGAGTCTCTTCCATCCAGATCCTTTCATGTCCCTTCCCTCTGTTATGGATAACATGACTGTTAGGTTTTAAGTCCATATTAAAGAAAAAAATTAGTAAATGTATGACTATGGGTCAAAGAAATGGCTCCATGGGGGAAGGGCTCTTGGTGCTGAGCCCAACAGCCTGAGCTAAATCTTTGAACCAGACTGTGGAAGGAGAGAACCAGTTCCCACAAGCTGTTGTGGCTTCTGCCCCTCTTGTCAGCACAATCATGCTCTGCCTCACCACAGACCCTGGAGCAAAGGAGCAGGCTGTGACGGACCAAATTCCCTGAATTAACAAGCCAAAGTGTATCTGTAACTTCAACGGGAATGTGTCAGGTCTTCTGTCTTAGTGACAAGCAAATTAGTTAATACAGGTCCAGTCTTCCCAGGTGAAAGAAGAGACTTTGTGTGTATGTGAGACAGAGAGAGAGAGAGAGAGAGAGAGAGAGAGAGAGAGAGAGAGAGAGAGAGAGAGCAAGAACAACTTTTGGACTTGGTTTCCCCTTCTACCATGTGGTTGGGTCTCAGGGATTAAACTCAGGCAATCAGGGTTAGCAGCACATGTTTCAACCTGCTGAGTCATCTCACCAGCCCTAAAGAATATTTTAAAATTAATGTTAACAGATTCACAAAAATCATAAAAATTCTACATGTAAATTAGTGCCATGGGATGCTTTGATATTAATATACATGCACATATATAAGAATATATATTACATAATGCTTAGATTAAATTAAACATAGAGTTATCATCAGATATTTGTATTTTTCTTTGTGGTGAAGATTCTCAGAAAATAGAAAATATTTTTAAGCATAAAGTTCAGCAGACAAATAAATATAGGTGTGTAGGGTATTGTGCAAACATTACTAGTAAAGCTAGTATCTTTGTCATCTATTAAAGGGTCAATGAGAATCTGAAAATCCAGGATTTGGTGTCAGTTGGTTTTTGTTTAAATACTAATTCTGCCAACTCCTTTCATGACTAGATCTGGACTAATAGCATTCATTTCCCTCTGGGTCTTTGATAGACGTGAGATTGTGCCAAAGACAACATCTGACTCAGACTAAGCACATAATAGGTATTGATTTACATCTCTATCCTGCTCTAAAATTCTGAACATAAAAACTTAAATTGCACTTGAGATTCTGACAACATACCAGGTGTAGCCATTTTACATGAGCTGCTGAGCAAAAGGCTTACAGCAAAGCACAAAGGACTACGGAATTCTTCCTTGGAAAGCCTCATAGCCAGAGTACGCCTTAGTTTATCTTATTTCTCTCTGCAGAGATGTTATCTCCTCCAATCCTGCTGCTCTGCCCAGTACTCAAATGCAGAACATACATTGCCCACCCAGAAACTAAAACTTTGTGGCCAAGTTAATAAGAAAATTGACAAGGTAAGATGGGCTTCAACCAGTCCTTTGTAAGTGGATTTTTTTCTGTCCTCCCTGCCAACTCCCAAATAACCACACAGAGACTTCTTATTAATTACGAAAGCTCAGCTGGTAGCTTAGGCTTGTTCCTCTTACAACTTAAATTATCCCATATTTTTATTTATCTACATTCTACTACATGGCTTTTACCTCTATCCCATTTTGTATGTCCAACTTTTTCTGCATCTGTCTTCTTCCCAGCATTCTCTCTGCCCAGAGAATACTGCCTAGCTATTGGTCATTTAGCTTTTTATTAAACCAGTCTGAGTGACACATATTCACAGTGTACAAAAATGTTGTTCAGCAATAGTCATTTGTATACTCAGTCTTAGAAAAATGCAAGATACAGGCAGTGACATACCAGGCCACAGTGGAGGTCACATGATATCTACAACACTGAAACCCTGGCCATTTAAATTTGGGAAGCAGGTTGACTATAGGAAGACAAGCTCAGCTCAGGAGAGATAACACTCGATGAAAGGTCAAATCATCATTCATAGAGAGTCATGGTTCTCCCCTTCATGTGGAGCCAAATATCTTGCCCAATTCTCAATAATCTACTCATCTCTGTATCTTCACAAGAAATAAATTCTTTGTCCAGAACATCCTGTGGTGGTTAATATTCATGGTGAACTTGATTGGGATCAGAATCACCTGGGAGACATAACTTTGGGTTGTGTCTGGGAAAGTGTTTCCGGAGAGGTTTAACTGAATGTGAATCTGTCTATCCCAACAACTGGGACCCCAGACTGAATATAAAAGAAAAAGGTGAAAGCCAGATGGGTACTACATTCATCTTCTCTTTGTATGGACATAGCAAGCCACCCCATTCTCCTGTAACTGTGCCTTCTCACCATGAAGGACCTGTATCCCCTCTTAAACTGTGAGCCCCAATAAATTACCTTTCTTTGGTTTTTTTTCTCTCAAATAGTTTGTTGCAGTAACGGGAAAAAAAGACCGTCACTAAATAATTTCAACTCTGAAGATGTCAATGAACATTTTCACATTATCTTGGCTATGCTATACCTCTAAGTCTTTTTGATGTTCCATGAAAGAAAGACCAAGAGGCAAGGTCTCCAAAACCAGCAGAAAAGTCATAAAATCAATCATTATCTCTTGCTCCTTGAAATGTATTGAAAGTAATATAATGTGAAAAAACAGAAAGAAAGAAAGAAAGAAAGAAAGAAAGAAAGAAAGAAAGAAAGAAAGAAAGGAGGAAAAGAAAAGAAAACCAGTGGGTTACATACAGTGAGAAATTACTCAGATAGTAAATACTATTTAACTGCTTATGGTAATTTATAAGAAAATACCATTTTATCATTTTATAGATGGAAGAAATGAATTACAGTTTTGTGGTCAAATGGTGCAGTTCCATATCCTGACTTACTTACTACCAGCCTTTATGTAGGAATCTTAGCCCAAGTTTCTTTTCTTATCTGGGTTGCCAGTACCATTTTCAAGTTATGTTTTAAGGAAAGTTATAAAATCAAGCTTGGACTCCTTTTTATTATATTTCTTTTATTTTTAAGACACAATCTTTAACTTTAAATGTATTTTGATCATAATCTTCCTCTTCCCCAAGTCCTTCTAGAATCCATCCTCCATCCACCCAACTGTAACATGAAAAAATAAAAGGTCCAAAGATAGATACTAGGGTTCAAGCCTCAAGCTGAAGATCAGAGAAGCAAAGCAGCCAAGCCAGCAGATCTTACCTCCACCCAGCTGAAATGGCAATCCTGAGTCCACAAATCCTCAGAGGGAAAAGCTCTCCGCTCCTTTCTCTTCATCGTTTCATTCCTTTCTCCGCTCAGCCACACCACCATTGTCTCCACTTTCCTAGTGCAGGGATTGAAGGCATGAGTTCTGGTAACTCTTCTGGACTGATTCAATCTTGTGTGTCTCTGGGTGGCCTTGAACTCAGAGAGATCCATCTGCCTTTGCTCCTGAGTCCTAGGATTAAAGGTGTGTGCCACCACTGCCTGGCTTCTACAGCTAACTAGTATGGCTGCTTTGCTATTTTGATCTCCAGTGGTTCTAATAAATCATAAACAATATGCCACCACACTCAACTTAAAGTTCCTTTTCAACAAGCAAACAGAAACCCAGTGAAAATATAATGTCTCCCCCCAAACAAAATAAATACACATACATACATACATACATACATACATACATACATACATACAATCACACCCAAAAAGAAAAATAATAAAGCTATAATTTTAATTAAAAATAAAAAAAACACACACAAACCATGGAGTCCATTACATGTTGATCAATTAATATTGAACATGAGGCCTGTCCTGGAATAGTTGATATACCCAATGTCACACTATTAGAGAAAACTGACTTTCCCTTTCCTACCAGGTATAAGTGACAGTTCAGTTGTTGACTTTTACCATAGTGTCTGGGTTTCATCCATTGATTCATTAATTCATTCATTTTTCAATACAACAAAATAAAATATAAGACAAAACCTATCACATTGAAATTGGACAAGACAAACCAACAGAAGAAGAACCCAAGAGAAGGCACAAGAATTAGAGACCCACTCATTTGCACACTCAAGAATCCCACAGAAACACAAAACTGGAAGCCATAATATATACTCCAAGGACCTGGTGTAAACCGTGCAGGCCCCGTGCATGGGGCTTCAGCCTCTGTGGGTTCCTAGAAGCTTTGCTCACGTTGATTTAGAGGGTTTGGTTTACTTGGTGTCCTCCATCCCTTCTGGCTCTTACATTATTTCTGCCTCCTCTTCCTTAAGGATTCCCTAAGCTCTAAAGGGAGGGATTTGATGTAAACATCCCTCTTAGGGCTGAGTGTTCCAAGGTCTAATGTCTATCTGTGGGTCTCTATATTTGTTCATGCCTGCTGCAGGAGGAAGCTTCTCTGATGATAACTGAACACAGCACTGATTTATGAGTATGACAAAGTATGATTAAGAGTCATTTTATCAATACATTTTTTCTTTTTTTTTTCTTTTAGATCAGAATTACTTGGTTTTACTCTAGGACCCTGGAATATCTGGTCTCAGGTGCTTGATCACTCAAGCAGTGTCGGGTGCTGTTTAATCCCATGGAGTGGGCCTTACGCCTAATTGGATATTGGGTAGTTATTCCCATGAGCTTTCTGCCGCCGCTAATTACCCTAGCATGCCTTGCAAACAGTACACCAATGTAGATAACGTGTTTGTAGCTGGCTTGGTATTCACATTTCTTTTTCGGAGAGAGAAGAGAGACATTTCCTATGCCAAAGATGCTTGACTATAGGGGTGAAGGTTTTATATATATAGGCACCAACTCAACTTCTTTATGTTCACTGAGTTGTATGGATGTTGGTGCCTTATTGTCAGTTTGTGGAAAGCAACCTATAGTCTTGGCAACACTGTGGGTTGTTTGGAGACTCCAGTGAGGACCATTTGGTCAGTAATTCATTTAGATGTCATGAAATTCCAGTACTGGAAGTTTGGTTTGGTGACAAGACATAGCCAGATGGGAGACTCTGTCTCCCCCATTATTTGGAAATTTCATTTAGATGACCTTCACATATGCATATATTTTAAGAGTATATATACACATATAATATTTCTACTGTATTGCTTCCATACTACCCTTGAAGCACCCCTGAATTTTAGCTCTCTCCATGAATTCCCTCCTACAAGTTCCTCTGCTCTACCCTCCCCACTTTGTCCTCCAATCCTAGCCCCTCCAACAAACTATCTATTCTATTTTCCCCTTTTTTAACGAGACCTATCTCTTCCCTCCGGTACCTTATTCTACGCCTACCCTCTGTGGTTCTATCAATTATAGCTTGGTTATCATCAATTTCAAAGATAATATTCACATATAAGACATACCATATTTGTCTTTCTGGGTCTGGGATACCTCAGTAAGAATTTTTTTCCTGATTCTATCTATTTGCCTACAATTTCATGATGCCATTTTTAGTGGCTGAGTATTACTCTAGCCTACCACATTTTCTTTATCCATCCTTCTGTTGAGGGACAACTAGGATGTTTATAATTTCTGGCTATTATGAACAGCAGCAATGATGGCTGTTGCATTGTGGTTGAGCAAGTGTCTCTGTGGTAGGATGGAGTATTGTTTGGGTATATGCCAAAGAGCAGCAAGCCGAGTCTTGAGGTAGACTGATTCCAATCTTACTGAGGAACTGCCACACTGATTTATGTCCATAGTGACTGTACAGGTTTGCACTTCCACCAGGAATGAATAAAGTAGTGTTCTTAGTCCACATCTGTAGCATGAATAATGAAAACCTAGAGACAGATACTGTGGTTCAAGGCGAAGATCAGAAAAAAACAAAGCGGCCAGTCACTAGAGGGTTCTCACCTCTACCAATGCTCAGACCCGAGGGGTGATCTGTTCTCTTGACTGCACTTCCAAACTGCACTGCTCCCCAGACTGCATAGACTGCAATGCTCTCCACCAAAATCCAGACCACCCTTGACTGCACTGCTGCTCAAACTCGCTGAGACTTCCCTGTATCCCTGTCTTCTCCTCCTTATATTCCTCTCCCTGCCCAGCCACAGCACTCCTGTCTCCACCTCCCTAGTCCTGGGATTAAAGGCGTGAGCTCTGTTTCTCTTTTAAACTGGTTCACTCTTGTGTAGCCCATGGTGCCCTTGAACTCACAGAGATCCATTTGCCTTTGACTCATGAGTCCTGGGATTAAAGTTGTGTGCCACCACTGCCTGGCCTCTATGGCTGTAGCTAGTTTTGAACTCTGAACTTCAGGCAAGCTTTATCAGATCACAAACAAGATATCATCGCATACATCCTCATCGCCATAAATTGTCACTTGTTCTTTTGACATTAGCTATTCTTACAGGTGTAAGATGAAATCTCAAAGTAGTTTTGATGTGCATTTCTCTAATGACTATTTGAGTTTCTTTCATTAAGAAGTCTCTGTTTAGATCACTACCAATTTTTAGATTAGTCATTTGTTTTCTTGATATCTAGTTTCTTCTGTTTCTAATGCATTTTGGATATTGACTCTCTATTAGATGTGTAATTGATGAAAATCTTTTCTCATTGTACAGGAGGCTACTTTGTTGAATAACAGTATACTTTGCCACACAGGAACTTCTCAGTTTCACGTGGTCCCAATTATTAGTTTTTAAATCTTAGTTCCTGTGCTAATAGTGTTCTGTTCAGAAAGTCTTACCCTGTTCAAATGAGTTCAAGATTATTCCCCATTCTCTCTTCAATCACTTTCAGTGTATCCAGTTTTATACTGAGATCCTCAGTCTTTTTGGAGTTTAGTTTTGTGCAGGGTGACAAGTATAGATTTGTGGGAATTCTTCTACTTGCAGCCATCTAGTTTGGCCATTTGCTGAAGACTCTGTCTTATTTCCAATGTGTATTTCTGCCCTCCTCAAAAATCAGGTGTCCATGCATATATGAATTTATTTCTAGGTCTTCAATTCAATTCCATTGATCAATTTGGCTATTTTTGTGTGATCTCCATGCTGATTTTATTACTATTCCTTTGCAGCACAACTTGAAATCAGAGATGGTAACACCCCTGGTGATTCTTTTACTATTCAGGGTTGTTTCAGCTTTCCTGGGTTTTTTTATATTTCCATATGAAGCTAAAAGTTGTCTTTTCAGTATCTACGAAGAACTATGTTGGAATTTCAATGAGGATTGCATTTAATTTGTAGATTGTTTGGGATAGAATAGGCATTTTTACTGTATTAATCCTACTAATCCATGAGCATGGGCGATGTTTTCCATCTTCTGATATCTTCTTCAATTTCTTTCTTCAAAAACTTGAAGCTTTTATCATACAAGTCTTTCATTTGCCTAGTCAGAGATACTCCAAAGCCTTTTCTAATTTGCATAGTCATATAATAAGGTTGTACCAGCTAGTCTCAGCCCAGCATGATCTATAACATTTGGTTAAATCTTTGCAAGGACTTAGGTAAATAAACATGAACTAGTGTTTTGAAAGCATGTATTAATATCTTTTGCTCTTTGTTCTCTTCCATATCTCCATGATAGATTTTCCTTCAACAGAGTCTATTAACTGCTAGTAGCAAAGAGTACTCAGGTTAATCTTGTCAGTTTTCTATTCTCTCCTAGCGGAGATACTCATATCCAGAGCTCAGTGTTAAGTAGAGAATCTGAGAAATATTCTGTTAGCAGAGGATGTCAGAGCATGTCTCCCTCCTCTTCTGACCAGAGTACATGTTACTCCTACTCAGAACTTTCTGGGTAAGATGGTGTTTTCACTTGAAACTGAAAACCACTATTATAACTAACCTCAAAGCTCTAGCCTACATCCTTATGTACTAAAGTCCATCTTTGCTGTCTGTCAAAATAATTCTGTCCGAGTTCATTCCGTAAAACCCTATGTGGCCTAAATAATTTGTGTTAGCACAGTCTGTCATGTAAGTATCATCATCATTTACTTTGATGTCAGTCTACTTTGTACACCTTGTGGTGGGTTTAGCAGACTCAGAGCACATTTTTTTGCCGCCTGCCCTTAGCAAGTGCTTTATCAGGAGAATCATAGTGATGATGGATTTGATCCCATCGCAAAGGATATGCTGGGAAGGACCTGTTTCCTTTTCAATCTAATAAAAGTTCGGAAATCTTCCTACTCATTTTCACAGTCATGAATAGAATCATTAACACGCTGTAACATAAATTACATTTTCTTACCACCTATCCAACAGTGTAGCAAATGAAGCCACAAGACATCAAGCCTCCTGTGTGCTGAGGGAAAAAAAGAAAAATTAAAGTATCTGCAGTAATGGCAGAGGCAAAGGGAAGCTGAAGATCTCTGGCCACGTGGTAAAGCTAGGTTAAGCCAGGGTGGGTTTCCCTTAAGGGAATGCGGCAAAGGCTACAGCGACTGTGTCTAATGCTGGGCATTCCAAACCCAGGAAGGGCTGTGTAAAAGCTGTGCTCTGCCTCGCTTTCTGGGAATTTCTCGTCCTACCAGAGAACCTCTCATTTGAGGTTCTCCTCAGTCAGGCCACAGGCACGCCCTCATTCCTGTCACCCACGCTGTACCTAACTCGCATGATGAAGAAAAATCTCAGACGAGGCATTGCTTGCTTTGTTGTGCTGCTTTACACGCTAGCTTCCCCAGATGAAGGGTCTCCTTTCAGCTCACAATTTCCACAATTTGAGGTCTAGTTATGTGGGCCGCACGGGCGTGCTAGGCACTTCAAATGAGTATCTGCGGCAGAGAACAGAACTCCTGCCCTCTGGAAGCCTAGAAACTTCTCATGCCCTGTGAGAAATTACCGCCTCGATTCTGCCTCCTATCACTAGTTTGCAGCAAACGCAAGGACAGAAGATTGATTCCTTCAGTCCCGGGGGCCACTTGTAAGTGACAGCGCTAAGTTATTGTTTGAATAAGTGCCAGGTCGGATCAAAAGATAATTCAGATGGACAAACGAAAAGAGAACGAAAGCACAGAAATTAGATACAGGGCAGTGGGGGAAATCGGATGCAGGCAGCTGGATCTAGCCAGTAATGCTGGGAAGCTGAGAAGGAGCTAGGACTTGAGTCTAACGAATAGTACACGGCGGGGACTAGGTTCCATCGGAGAAACTGATGGTTTCCGTTCCTCATCAGGGAAATCGCCCCAGGTTAGCTTGATGTGCTATGTGGAATGGGGAGTGATGTGTCGGTCCTTGCTTTTTTTTTTTGGTAGCAAAGGGTAGCAGAAACCGTGATGTATCGCTGCAGGTGGCAGGCTAATGATGTCAGTCAGTTCCCCTGCTAGTAGGGGTGGGGTGGGGTTTGGGGACTCATTTTATAGGCTCTCTATCTTTGAGAACTTTTACTGCCATACCGAGTCACAACCAGTTATTATAACTGGAGCATCTTCGACCAAGAGTCAGGATTAAAGTGTTAGGAACTAAGAAGTTCAAAACACCGTGCTAAGGGGAAAAAAAAAGCATTACTAAGAATTAAATTTGCTCTTTAATTTATTCTTTGAAAGCTCCATACATGCATGAGTTGTATTTTGAGCTTATCCACCTTGATGCCTTCCAACCCCTGCCAGACTCCCCTACTGCCTGCTTCTCCCAACTTCATCTCCTCTTTAGTTGTTGTTTCTATAGCCCATTGAGTCAGGAATAGGACCACCATGAGAGCATTGGCAGCCTACCGGGGGCTATCCCCCTAAAGAAAACTGACTCTCCTCCCTTACCACTCTTCCCCCAGAGGTCATCACTACTAGGAGGGCTTCAGCTAGTCTTGCATTTGTCCAAAACAGAACTCAAAAGCAAGTACACAAATCAAATCTGATTCAATTGAAAGGATATGAGAGAGAAAAAGGAAACATGTTTTAATAATATCTAGGATTTAATAGGTAGTCATTATTGTTTACTGAGTCATTGCATTATCCCTGTAGGTTAGGTATGGTTGTGATCTTAATAGCTTCATTTTAAATATTGGAGACCAGAGATTACATAATTTACATGAATTTCCCCATGTCAACCAGCTGAGTTTGGATTCTGATTTCTCTAAACCCAGAGTAAACTCCTGGTGACTCAGGCTAAGGCCTTTGAGAGTATCCTACTGGGGCAAGATGTCTCAGATTCGCATGTTCAGAAACGACATTTTTTTTTCTCTACAGAAACTAGAATAATCAAATGTGGGCAGACTGTCTATGATTTCCATTTACTCTGCAGTAATCCAGTGTGGGAAGACGATCTCAGCCTAGATAAACTTGCAATTTGCAGCTTTGAAAAGTCACGCCACCCCTAGTTCTCAATTTGCAGATCTATGAGAGAGAGGGAACTTAAATGCTCTTAAAGTTTCTTTCCTCTATAAACATTTATGCTCTTTAGATTTGAGTGAACCAACTCACATTCACAAAGACTTGCCACGGGCTTAGAGTCTTCATTCTGTTCGCCTTCTACAAAGAAGAACCCATGGGCACTGGAAACCAGTCTCTCAGAGACTGTAGCCACAGTAAAAGGAATAATTACATTTTAGTGAAAATGTCATCCCCTTATAGTATGCAGTGTTCCCTAAAACAATCACCTTGAAATGCAGATCCATGAAAGACAGAAGTGCTTTGTACACCCTTATCCTTCTGTTCTGCCATCTAACGATACTGTAGACCAAAAATTATCCGGTATTTTCTTACTTGAAGTTTGAAAGCAGGGAGACACTGTTGCCCTGTCATAAGAAATTCCACATTCAAACAAGCCTAGAAGCTGGAATGGTTCTCTCCCTGATGACCTGGATCAGTAGCAAAAGCAGACACTTTCCTGTTCCTCATTGCCAACTTTTTTGGTGACACCCTGTCTGGAAACTGCAGACCGTACGTATAGACAAAAGGGGACTTTGTATAAAGATTCAGACTTTTCCTTCCCAGCAGGCCAGAGAGGACAGCACAGGAAGTGTGTCTTTGCATGCCTCATGTTTATGAAGTAACCGCTCATTGTAAAAAACAGATTTACAATGAGTGTAACCTGTGTGGTTGAGGTCTGGTGACCATCACGGTGATAATCACCAATAAAACTGCAAGGCAGAACCATAAACTTAAGGGGCAAATATGACCTCAAACAACTACATTCCCCATTTAAAAAGCTCAGATGTTTATGGTTATTTTTAATATTTATATTTTCATTTTACGTGGATGGGTGTTTTGTTTCTATTTAAGTATACACAGCACATGTGTGCCAGGCACTCAGGGAAAATTTGACGACCTGGAGCTGAAGTTACAGACAACTGTGAGCTGCCTTCTGGGTTCTGGGAACTAAACCCAGGTCTGCTCCAAGAGCAGCGTGAGCTCTTGATGGCTCAGCTAGCTCTCCATCAAATTTTCATATTGTTTTTAAATATATTTGTATTTATTCTCTGAGAACTCCGTATGTGGATTTAATGCATTTTGATCATATCTACTTCCACTTTTGTTTTTATGTTCTACGAATTGTATCTAGGGCTTTACACATGGTAGACAAGGGATCTACCATTGAGCATGTCCTCAGTTAAAGATTTGATTTTTATTTCTACGATGTTTATTCTTTAATTTCATTTATTCTTTGTGTATTATATAGGAGACAGACACGCGTATTATAGGGGTATACAGATCATGGTGTGTGTGTGTGTGTGTGTGTGTGTGTGTGTGTGTGTGTGTGTGACTTGCAGGAGTCATTTTCTTTCTGCCACTCTGTGGGTCCTGAATAGCAGACTAAGGTCTTCTGGCTTGATAACAAATGTTTTGTTCTTTTTTCTCCTAGGCCATCTTGCCAGGTCCCCGATTCATTTATTTATTCATTCATAACATCCATATGTTTTGCTATACCAAAGAAGAGCACTTGTAACAAGCTTAATATGGCGAAGGCTCTGGAACAGTATGTGTGAAGGATAGGAGAATAGTATGATGGGTTCAGCACGTAAACATTTGCTGATACTCTGGAAATGGCTAGAGATAGTTTAGCATACAGTATCTACATCAGAAAACTGAAATGCTATGAAATGTAAGTAGAATAGAATCTCTTAAGCATAGAAAATCACTATGCTGCAAAATTTTTGCTTTAATTGTGTGTATGCACGTTCATGTATGTGTTTTCCATGTCTGTGATGGAAAGTATATTTCCTATCACAATCATTTTTAATGCTAGTGTGTTATTAGACAGTCTAATGTTCTTTATACAATAAAATGGGAAGTAGTTATAGACTGCATGCATTGGAGTTCACCAATGTCTGTAAACATTACAAGGATGCATTTACAATAAAATACTACAGTTATATAGACTGAGCAGAGAATATTTGTATAATACTTTATATAACAATGAGTATAAGACATATTCCATGGTTTCCAAAATGACAACCCCATGTAATATGGTCTCAGTGACCGTTTGTATTTTATGGTGCAGACAACTTTCTCGAACACTATTCTCGATCCACTTGCTGAGCAGGACCATCCAGACATGGTGAGACCAACAACAGAGCCAGGGAAAAGCTAAACCCCATAATCAGAACAAGTAAGAGCGCTGAAGTCCAGGGGGTGAGATGGTCACCTCAGCCAAACTCGAGGGTGGAGAAAGATCCAAAGGAAGGAGTATTCAAGCTACCATTCAAGTGTGAAATTGTGCTCACTTGAAGAATAGCAAGCAAAGACCAGTTTATCGTTTCCTCTTGGTTATGTGAAGACAAAGGATGAGCAAACTTACACAGACAACTCACGATTTCAATAAAAGAAGTCATTTGGAAATGTATCTTTTCTACAACATCAGTGGCAACACACTTAGTTTTGACCCCGTGACAGATAGTTTTGGGTAAGGTTTGTGGTTTAAATTGTTTTTAAGATATATACTCTCACTATTTTATTTATTATAGAAGGGAAGGGAATCAAGATTCAGCGTGACCAAATGCCAAAGTTATAAGCAAGGGCTTTAATAACTAGGAAGTCTCGTTTTGACATATGAAATTCTTTGTTTTCTTTATTCTTAAGGATTTCATAAACGTATCATGTGAAGTGTGACCATATCCATCCCTGCCCCCCTCCAATTGCCCTGCTGAACGCAACATCCTCTGAACTTCATGCCCTCCCTTTTTAAAATAACCTGCTAAGTTTAATTAGTGCCGCCCAAATATGTATGGGTGTGAGGCTACTCACTAGAGCATGAGAAATCATGCGGCCACTCATTGAAATAGAAGAAAGCCTCCTTCCCCCAGCAGCCATCAGCTAGCAACCGTCAATATCTCTTCAGTGGAAGATGGTGCCCAGGGTACCTCCCTCATCTGCACTGGAATTCTGCCTTACTAGATCCATGTGCTGGTAAACATGGCTGACAGGAGTTCCTGAGTGTGTAGCCCATCAGTACAGATGCCTGTCACAGCAGGACTCCTCCCCATAATCTGGCTACTGCATTCTTTCTGACTTTTCCTCAGTGTTCCCCAAGAAACACTGGTTTGGGGTGGGGAACGAAAAAGATGTCCTTAGGTCTCAGTACTTTGTCTCTGTTCTCTGAAGCTCCAACAGTAAGAAACTGGGTGCTCAGGCCTAAAGACATCTTAGATAGCCCAGGACCAGGGTTACAACCAAACACTGCTGGTCTAAAACAACAACAAAAAGATCAATAACATGACCCCTAGTAATATTCTGCTGTGCTCATAGATGGGTGCCTTACCCAGTCATCATTAAAGAGGCTTCCTTGGCAGCAGATGGGAGAAGATACGGAGACCCACAGTAGAGAGAGAGGAGGTCTCCATCAAATCCCTCCTCTCAGAGCTCAGGGAATCCCATGGAAGAGGAAGCAGAAAGATTGTAAGAGCCAGAGAGGATGGAGGACACCAGGATTACAAGGTCTCCTGACTCAAATAAGCAAGGCCCATTTGAGCTCACAGAGACTGAGGCAGCAGTCATGGGGCCTGCTTGGGTCTGCACTAGGTCCTATGAGTATGTATTATAAATTTCAGCTTAGTGTTTTTGTAAGACTCCAGACTATAAAAATGAGTAGATCTCTGACTCTTGTACCTGGTCTTGAGGATCTTTTCCTCCTGTTTGTTTGCTTTGCTTTGTTTTATTATGTTTGTTATTATCTCTTGGAAGCCTCTTGTTCTCTAATGAGATACTGACAAAGATTGGATCTAAAAGGGAGGGAAGATAGGGAGAACCTGGGAAGCATAGAAGGGAGGAGACTATGATCAGAATATATTGTATGCTCAATAAAGAGAAAAATAAAAAGTATATTTTCAATTTTAAAATTACTTATAAAACAGCCTTAGTCATGTCTTAATGAGATATCCTAAAGAAGGCACTGCGTATTATAGACCTCAAAGACCTCAAAAAATAAAGGAAAGAAAGAAAAGAAAAGAAGAAGAAACAAACAAAGAAAAATTAAACTTCTCTGGAGCAGTCCTCAAATCTAATCAGAATTTAGTTAGTTATTCCATAAAAATTATGCTGCAACTATATTCAGGATCACATATTACCTCATATGGCAGTACTGTAGCATGTAGGATCTGGTGCCAGGTAAGACCATTGATGTCTTTTCTCCCCAGATGCCTGTACAACACCTCCCCACACCACAAAAGCTAGCCAGCTCATTGTCTGAAGACTTACGTCCTTATGCCCTGTAGCTAAAGTGTGTGTTGTCTAGAAATAGGGGCTGTATAGTTATGGTGAATAACCAAAGCAATGGCGATAACAGTGATGTTTTGGCAATAACCAATTATATGTGTTGGAGACTGCTGGAGTCTCCCTAACAATAACCACCAAGGAGGTAACCCATACCTTGCACTATGGTTTTCATTGAGTAACTCACGACTTCTGACAAAAGCGATGTCCACCAACGCAGAGTAATTCTGTTTGAACTCCCATTTTTTAAAGTTGCATATTGAAATTAGCTCAGTAACTAATGGGTGTCCACCAGGCTTCTATGCCTACTTGGTTGTTTTGGTCAATCCGCCAGTCACTTGCTTCTCTCCCTCATCACTCTGCCCCCACCTCCACTTAACCCTTTAGCCTCAGCAACCCCCACTTCTTTCATAGCTCATGCATTTGAGTCTCTTCCTAATTACATTTTTTCCCTATTAAGTTGTGATGCTGTAGGCTACCATATGACTTTCCAAACTCTTGGTTTGGGTTAGTCCTCCATCTCATTGTTTTTCACCCTTCCTGACTTTAGCCTTTCCAACCCCACTGTCCCAATTCTCTACTTTCCTTTTGTCTACCTCCCTCTCTTAGAATGTCAGGGTCCCCTTTCCATCCCCTGGCTTCCACTTGTCAACACAAAAACTTTCAAACAGCAGATACAGTGCATTTCCCAAAACTGTTTTCCAGATAAATATGCATGCTGAAGAATATTAACAACATGTTTTTCCCAAACTAAATTGCAATTTTGAGATTTTTTTACCAGTGTGTAAATACCGCGTAACCTTAAATATAGTAAAAGTCACCGAAAAGCTTTCAAGCCAAAGTTTACATGTGCACATACATTTGTCTATGAATATATACGAACAGATTTTTGCGTAGATGTGTATGAATACATGCAAACTCCTTTCAGCATCCATGAACTAATAAAGCATGCAGAGTTAACTGTTCTTAAAGTATAGTCATAAAGGAACAGGTTTATATCCGTACAAGTACAGTTGAGGCCTGTATCAACTTACATTCTGTTGTCATCCAGAAACCATCTGACCATTCTATATTAAAGTCACAGAGTAAAAAGAGAACATTTTCATCACACATAGTTTTCTTACCTTCTCTGGTGGTTTGAAAGAAAGTGTCTCTCCAAAGAATTGGCACCAATGGGAGGTGTAGCTTTGTTTGAGTAGATGTGGTCTTATTGGAGGAAGTGGAGACAGGCTGTGAGGTGTCACATATGCTCAAGTCACACTCAGTGAGACAGTTCACTTCCTATTGCCTGCAAGATGCTGATCTCTCAGCTACCCCTCCAGCACCATGTCTACCTGCAAACTACCAGGTCCTGCCATGAAGATAATGGACTGAACCTCTGAACTGTAAGTGAGACTTCACAATTAAATTTTTTCCTTTATAAGAGTTGTCATGTTCATGATTTCTCTTCACAACAATAGAACTAACTGAGACACCATCTATAGGATGCAACACTCCTGTTTCTTTAGTGATGACAAAATAGTCATCTTACAAGAGCGTGAGAAATACAACACCATTGCACACATCTGCTAGTCCATCCTCTGCTTCCAATGAGTCCATAGATGTTATAAGGACACATTGTTAAATTAATAGAAATTATCAGTATGAAAAGTTATGTCCTTTTAAACTCTTTCTTGAGGTATACTGACCTGCCACATAAAAGGAGAGCTTAAACTGGGTGGTGGTGGCACACGCTTTTAATCCCAGAACTTGAGAGGCAGAGGCAGGTGGATCTCTGTGAGTTTGAGACCAGCCTAGTCTACAAGAGCTAGTTCCAGGAAAGCCTCCAAAGCTAGACAGGGAAACCCTGTCTTGAAAAACCAAAAAAGGAGAGCTTAGTTAAAGCTTCTTTTTTTTTTCTCTACTTATGTGGTTAATACAATGTTTCAGGGCCCTGTCTTCGTATACGGGCAGGAGATTTAATTGTAGTTCTAGTAGACCTACAATTAATTATCAAATTTATTTTTAACTGATACATAAAAGTATAAATGCTGAATATTAATGGAGAAGTGTGTAAGACCCTATGTGTTTCCATTTTGTTTAAATTGCATCAAGTATATCAATCTTGTGGTGAAAAAGATTAATTGGTTATTCACCATAACTACACAGTCCCTATTTCTAGACAACACACACTTTAGCTACAGGACATAAGGACGTAAGTCTCCAGACAATGGCTAGCTTTTGTGGTGTGGGGAGGTGTTGTACAGGCATCTGGGGAGAAAAGACATCAATGGTCTTACCTGGTACCAGATCCTACATGCTACAGTACTGCCATATATTTATTCAAAATCTACAACATTCAGCTGCTGTGTCTAGTTTGTTTCTCTGCAAAAAGCACATGAGAACCTCTTGCTCCCGTCT
Organism: Mesocricetus auratus; assembly: GCF_017639785.1. Classification (NCBI taxonomy): domain Eukaryota; kingdom Metazoa; phylum Chordata; class Mammalia; order Rodentia; family Cricetidae; genus Mesocricetus; species Mesocricetus auratus. Next base: position 5,475,524 of record NW_024429195.1, read on the forward strand.
GACAGGAGTTTAATATCCACCACCTTCTCCTCACGTCTCCGCTCTTCCCAGCTCTGCTAATGCACCGTTCTGTTCTCAAGCTCCGTGAGACCGCAATTTTGGATCCCATGAGAAGGCACAGTGCATGCCTTTGTATGGCCCTCTTATTATCCCTCTGTGTGATCTACAGCTCTGGTTGGATTTCGCAAGTGAGGGGCCCACATCCTTCTCATGAATGAATAACATCCTAATAGTAACAAGTTACCATACTGTCTTCATTCATTTTTCATGTCATAGACAAGTTGGTTATTTCTTGTCTATCGTGACTAGTGTGTTACAAGAACGTAGGAGTCTGGATATCTTGATAACTGACTGACTCTCGCTGAGACTGTTTGTGCGTTTAATGGTACAAAGGATGGATCTTGCAGCAGTTCCAATGTCGATTGTTTGAGGAATATTCTTTCCACTTTCTGTAGTGGCTGTTTTAATTCTCATTCCCACCAACAGTGTTCAAGAATCCCCTTCACCCACCCCCCAGTACTATGACTATCTTTAGTCTTCTTGGCAATTGCTTTTCTTACTGGGGTGAGATGCTATGTTTCCTTGCATTTATCTGATAACTAGTGAGATTGAATATTGCTTCATGTACCTACCATGTGTCTTTTTTTTTTTAGAGGAATTGGTATCTCCCTTTGTAGCTAATGCCTATTCTTAGCTGGCTATGTTTTTCACTTTGTTTGGTTTGGGGCTGGTTTGTTCTGGGGTGTTTGCTACTAAGATTTTGGAGCCCATGTTTTGTTGTTCTGGGTGTCAATACTTGTTTTGTGGACATTGTAAACACTTTCTACATTCTGTAGGTTGTTTCTGCCCCCTACTGCTTGGTTCCTTTGTTTTCTAGGCTTTGGGGTTGGGTATAATTCCATTTGTCTATTTTTTTTTAATTTTCTTCCTGGTGCTTTTGGTTTCTTGTCTGAAAAAATACGTTCATTTTAATATCCTGAAACATTTCCAACTCCTTCCAATGCTCAAATTTAAGCCTTTAATTTATTGTGAATTGATCTCTGCAACTAGGGAGAAGTACAGATTAGAAAAGCCTTTTTTTATGCTTTTTCAGAGAGAGTCTTGCTTTGTAGCCTAGACTGGCCTGCAACTGTGTTCTCACACCCTGAGCCTCTGAGTGTTAGAGTAACAGGCATACATCACAACACTCATGCTCTGCTAAAGTCATTGTTATAACAGATATGCAGAGATTTTTGTACAGGACTTAATAATAATAAAAAGAACCTGTATCAAATTGCATAATCTGCATGGCACAGTGCTATGTACGTATAGACACACATGCACAGAGGTATAATCTTACACCTGAGCAGTTGCCTGATGAATGAGATAGAAAATTTAGTGTCAAAAACCACCTACCTCCCACAGTTGCCTCCTTTAATTATGGTTTATGCTCATGTTACATCTTTTTAAAAACATTAAGGATTTGGGAGAATTGCGCTATAGTTTGAAGCTATTAGAAACTATTAAGGTGATGTATTTTGACAACTTATGTACTTTATCCATGTCTAAGTTTACTCAGCTATAAAGTTAGGTTAAATTATACAGGGTCATGATTCCATTGCTCTGAGTATCAAAGTGCACTATGTATGTGAAGTTATTTTGATTCCTTTTCTGCCTGTGTTTTATTACTGTGACTACTTTTTAAAATGATTTTTTTTTTCAGGGCCAACAATCAGTTCCGTGGCCTTGTTGATGCTAGGCAAACACTCTACCCCAAACTGCACCACACACCCCGACTTGTCCACTTGTTGTGTGTGGATCTTATCTCCTGCTCCTTGTCACGCCCAGTAATTTTTGAGTGCACACTGGGCATTTTGTGTGTTGCATTGTTGAGTATCTGGACCTTCTTGTCTTCTTTTAAAGAGCATTTTGTCACGCTGTTGAGCTAAGGACCGCTTTGACCATTTGGAGTCTTGTTTTCAAATAATGCTTTTGAGTTAATTGCTCAGACATAGTTTTATGAAGACACATTCCTTTGGAGTTTACAATGAATGTCTTCAAATTAAAACAAACTACCTGAAAACACCTTGATTTCATACGTTCTAGCAATATTCCGTTTATATGTCCTTGTTGACTCTTTCCCTATGTCCTGGCATTTTATTTATACAATCTGTCTACTGCTCAGCGAAGACTTGGGGTTACTCTGATGCCAATCTCTGAGACGGGTTCGTGTTTGTCGATATTCAACAGTTTTCTATTTTCCTTTTGTCGATTACAGATTACCGCCGTTGGTTCAGGGCAGAGAGGCCGTGATGACCCCTTCAAACACAGCTGGGAAGGTGTGAATGGGCACATTTCTGACAGAAAGAGGGCGAGGGTCACACTGAAGTCATGGGTCACTTTTCCTTTTGTTTTCTCTGTGCTGTATTCAGCGGCCAGGGTTCAGGAAGGATACATCATGGGATGTTCACTTGGGGATCTCTTATAGAGTAGTGGAAGAACCGAGTGTGAACACAGAAACTTGCACTGTGTGGTTCCAGGAGCTCACTTCCGCTGTCAGAAGACAGTGCTGCTTTGAGGTTGCTTGCTTCCCCAAAAGCATTGCCGGTAATGACAAGCTAGTTTTCTGCATAAGATTAATACTGGGAATGAAAGCAAAGAGATAGCCTGTTACAATCCGTACATGCAAACTCTTTAAATCTGGAGTTGTGTTAAGTTCAAAGGTTTTGATGGCAAAGACAGCAAAAACTGAAGTTGCAGGAAACTCCAGAGTGCTCTTTTTCTGTCTGTCCTTATTCTATCTGTCCTTCCGAGTGTGGCTTCTCCGGGTAATGGGACTGTCGAATCACAAACCTGACCCTTTTAGCATTCGGAACTTCCGAGAAAACATTTCTCAGCATAAATAACACTTGAGGTGGGTGGGATTCTGTCGGGTGAAAACATATGAAGAAAAACTGAGTGGTTTTCTTCATGGGATTGCCATCTCACTATTGAAATAAAATTTTAAAAAGTGATCTTTCTAAAGAGCTTTGCACTTGGAAGCACAGAATTCAATTTTTAGGAGATAAACTCTTATTCTCTTCTTACTGAGAAAAATCCAGAGAAGCTGCCTTGCAGGAGGTCTTGAGAGAAGCAGTGACTTCATTGTTTGGGTGTCCTCCCCCAAATTAATTAGAACCATCTCCCAACAGAAGCCAAGACAGGAATTGATACTGGCCACCAGGTGGCAGCCACACCTCAATAACGTGCAGAGCAAGAGGGCGCAGCCTGCCTGCCCTACTGTCTCCTCTAGCCTCCGTGGTCTTTACAGATGCTGCCTGTGTACTCATGAATTATGCACAAAACTCACTTTCTTCCTTCCCTTTTAAGAAAATGCACTCCCCACTTAACGGACTTTGACTTCTACGACGCTGTTATCTGTCACTTCTAAAATTTTTCTTCTTGGCACGATTTTTTTTTTCTTACCTTTCATTCTGTTCTCACCTGCACAGCAGAAACGGTCCTAGAATTGACTCCGCTGGGCATTCGGGTCAGTCTTCGACATTACTGCTGGCCTGGCTTTCTCATTTCATCCTTTTCCCTGGGCAACAGGAAGATTTTCTCAGAAAAGAAAAGTGAGCTGTCTCCTTTCAGTAGCCGGCTCCTGCATCTGCTCTATCAGGGCATCTTCCTGGACCCACCCCAGAAACAGAAGAAGGAAAGCTGCTGTGGAGCAGAGCCTCCTGAGATGCTGTCTCCTCTTAGCATACATTTCTGCCAAACTTGGGGAATTTCTTCCTCTAGTTCCGACCTGACATGCAAAGTTCAAGCTTGGGTCTTTCATGGGATGGTGGGTCTAATGATTTACTTGGTTAAAGCAAATGTGTTTTAATAGAGAGTTTGCTCAAGATTATAGAAATAAAGCAGAAATCTGATTTAGAGATGATCGTTCTCGGTGGTTCTGTACGATTTTCAAGGGAAGGATCCACATACATACTCTTCAGAGCCTTCAGGAGAAATCAGAGCTCGCCGTGGCTGGAGACGAGACATAACTGAAAATTATTATCTCTCCCAGGCAGGGAGTCTGCACAATACAGCAGGTGGACTCTGGAGAAGAGCGCTTTATAGAATGCCGGAGAATGTAGAAGTTTAATAAAATACCTAAGTCATCATCACTAAACGCACATTCACTTGAAATGTGAGTTCTTGGAATCTACCATGCATATATGATACAAGGTGGAGAATAAATTCATATAATCCCATTTTATAAGATCTGGTAGCTGATGGAAGCAGAAGCAGGCACCCACAGTTAAGCACTGAGCCATACTCCTGGAATCCAGTTGTAGAGAGGGAAGAGGGATGAGCAAAGCAGTCAAGACCATGCTGGAGAAACCCACAGAGATGAGCTGACCTGACTCATTGGGAGCCCACGGACTCCAGTTGTAAAGCTGGAGAACCAGCATTGGACTGAACCAAGCCCTCTGAATGTGGGTGACAGTTAGGAGACCTTGGCAGTCTATTTGACCTCTAACAGTGGAACCAGTATTTCTCCCTAGTGCACAAATGGGCTTTGGGAGCCCATTCCCTATGGAGGGATACCATTGCAGCCCAGATACACAGAGGAGGGCCTAGGTCCTCCCCCAAATGATGTGACAGACTCTGATGATCACACATGGAAGGCCTCACCATCCTTGGAGATAACCACAACTAAGCTTAAGCTTTGGTGGATCTACTTTATAGTCTGTCATTGCTGGACTATCTGACATGAATACACATTTAGTCACCTGTCACCAAAAAAAAATTATAAACACCTTTGGGTCATACACTAACTGAATATTTAGATTTTGAGGAAACCCCCATATTGACTTGTATAATGCCTGCTTCATCATGCACACAGTGTGATACTACAGTATGTAAGTGGAGAATTTTAATTCAGTCCATTTATCTCAAGGCTGAGAGTGGGATTTGAAACTTCCTGTTCGTTTTAGACCTTGATCTATGTGACTTATCTGATTCTGTTTGACAAAGACCCCCCAATATTAGGGACACGTGTACTTAAAACCCTTGTGTTTTCTTGATAGATTATCTTCTTTATTAGAGTGAAGTGGCCCCTTTTTAATGTTTTCTGGTAAATTTTGGTTTGAAGTGTGCTTTAGCACAATTTTACAGTAGTTATGCCAACTTCTTTTGAATAAGTAGGTTGACACCCATCCTTTGACTCTCAGTCTCTGGGTGTCTTTACTGAACAACAGGGAGTTGGCTGCATCTTGATTTTTAATCCTTTCAGCCATTTTTACTTAAGGCTATTATTGAGAAATGTTTACTGAATCCTGTGATTTTATTTGTTGCCTTAGCTGGCTACTTGAATCATTGCTTGTTCTTTGCATTCTTCCTGGTTTGCTCGGGGATTTGTCTATTCTTCTTGTTGAGTACAATGTAATCCTTTTTAGAGATCATCTCTTCATCTACGCCTCTCATGAATTTTATTTCACAAGTTCTCTAATAACGGAAATATCTCCCATCAGGTCCAATCAGGGGCAAGCATCAAGCATACAACCTGACATCTCTAACCTACGTCCAATCAGTGGACGTAGGTTACATCCTGATGCTGATGCGTTTCCTGCCTGTGAACCGCCTGCCCACAAGAGAAATCACACACACATACACATCAGGCTCATATGGGTCAAACAAACTTGTTTAGGGAAGTGAAAAAGGATGAGGCTTGTTATCTCCCATAAACAATAGCCTCCAGCATTTCAGGAGCTTGTTGGGAGGACAGATAGGACAGTGTTGGGAGCGATCATTGTTATTTAGAACCTCTTATAAATATTGCCAGCCTTTTTAAATAATAATAACGCATCCCATCCCCAGCTCCCTATGAATAAAAACCTGGGCTCACAGGACTAGCTGATAGCAATCTACAGTTAGGTTACTCAGCCCTCCTCCTTGCAATCAGGTTATTTAGCACTAACACCTCTTATCTTCGTTCCTGCTGCTCAGCCTCCGTGGTGGTCTGCAGCTACCAACACCCCTCAGTAAGTGACCAAAAACACACTCCTTGGTATGTGACCAGGCAACCACTCCCGCCCCCGAATCCCCACACCTTAACTACTGTATAACACGCCTAAGGAAAATAAAAACACACAGCTTGATCGGGAAGTCCGCCTTGCTGTCCGTCTCTCGCGTGACTCTTGTCTCGCTCGTTCATTCCAGGTTCCCGTGGGCTCAACCCCCGCTGTGCCCTGCTGGTCAGGGCACTCGAGCAAGAGGTTTGCAGACCGCAGGCACTTTTTGTTTCATGGATATCTAAAGCACAGCAATTAACACTTAAACTGTAACTTTGGCTCTCGTGCTCTCTCTCTCTCTCTCTCTCTTTGACAAAAAAAAGTTAAAAGCAAACAAACAAAACGTAAAAGACACGTGGAGTACCTTTGTGTTGTCCTGAGCACAAGAGCCGCTCGCTCGGGAGTGTTGCTGATACCCAGTGCACTTCCGCTAGAGCACACTGATTTATTTTTCCTCTCGCAGCAGCAGGAACCCATTGCAAATAGCTTCTTGTTCCCCCTTCCCCTTCTCGGCACTGACATCTTGTCTGGCTTGAGCTGGTCTTTCTGTGCTGCCACTGCCCCTGTCCGTTCATACGTGCATCAGCTCTGTGGCTCCTGGATGATGCTGTTTCCCTGGGGTCATCCCTATCCCTGGCTCTTACAGCCTTCCCGCCCCCTTTTCCCATAAATCCCTGAGCCTCGAGCATACCATCGTGAGAAAGGCAACCTACGTTGTTTTCACTCTCTGCGCATGGAATTACGGCCATTTTTTTTAATTCGCGGGTGTGTTTTCATTAAGACAAGCACATTCATTCAGTTTACTTAGAGGAAATGATTAACAAAATTCACAAATGAAGTATTTGCTGCGTAAAAATGAGCCAAAGTATCCTTATCAGTAATATCTTGTTGATAAGTTTATTGGGAAAAAATTGTTTAATTCGTGATAGAAAGCATAGTGACGCCATAGCAGTTTAACCTGAGGCCAAGGAGAGTTCCCAGAGAGAGGCTGTGACTACAAAGGCTGACTGATTAGAATTTTAATGATATGGAGAGGTCGGACTCTGGTAAATCTCAATAACTGTTTATTACCCAGCTCTGCCCTTGGCCTAACATCTTCATGACTACTAAGCAAATCCTTTGGAATGTCCAGACCCCAGACTTCCACCAGCTAGATGGCTGGCTGCCCTTAGATGACATAAAACTGAAACCTCCCCATTTTTTTCTGCAGCCTGCCCACCTGGTATTTCCAACAACGGAAAGTGTCTTGAATTACAATTTACTTTATTCTGGTGCCGCAAAAGAAACTTAATGAAACCGTTACCATGTTGTAAGGCAGAATTTGGGGCAAACTTAAACTGTTTCCAGGCCATAACCACTAATATTTTCTTTTAGAATAAACTATGTCTTATCCCCGTTGAGTTCTATTACTTATGTTGACAACAATGCCATCCAAACAGCGACTTATGGAAATGAAGAAAGATTTTTCTTTGAAGTCATAGAAGTAATCCTTTAAAATGAAATAGAATTTTAAACCCAGTACTCTCTGTCAAGATATAAACTGAGTGCTTTTCCCAAGATGGCAGTCACCAAGATGTATTTCCATTACCCCATTATGCTGAGAGCATTTGTATATGTGTTAAATTGGTTAAACAGGAAAGTAAGGACAAATAAACCATTCATTGTATCTGAGAACAAATACGCAGGTAATTGAACCTATACATCATACTTTCTGCAACTGCTTCTTGGGATGAGATTTTCAAAAAGAATGAATTCAGAACTAAAATGTAACTATATCTGCCACAGCTGGTTAACTTTCAAAATGAGCTCAGCAGCTCTATCCTCAAAGCCCTCCAAAAGCTTCAGGGATGGATATAGAGCGGGGTGTGACAGAAACGTGCTCTGGGGACAATCCAGTCTTTCCCTTTCTGCCTAGTCATTTTGTGTTCCTGAATAAACTGAGGGTGGCATTCGAGCATCTATTATTTCTCCCAGACTGCATGAACACGACTGGTATTTTATTGCTGTTCTGAAGATTGCCTCTTCCTACCATTTCCTCATTAGTCAGCGTAAGCTGCCTGTAAGTATTAGTCCCTTCACCCACTTCCGAGAGACCCTCACGTATGGATTAATGTACAAGGGTTTTTCTTTGGGCCTCCGGCTTGCAAAAAATGACAGGACATTTACTATTAATTATGAAACCTCGGCCCATGGCTTAGGCTTGTCACACTAGCTCTTAGAACTTAAATCAGTCCATTTATATTAATCTGCCCACTTTTCCTCGTGGTTGGGGTTTTTTTTCCACTTTTCCGTTGTCTTGCACTTCCAGTTTCCTCTTCATGGTCTCTGGTGTCTCTCCAGAACTTAGTTGCATCTTCTTCTCCTCTCTGCCCAAAAGTCCTGCCTAATCTCTGCCTACCTAGCTATTGGCCATTCAGCTCTTTATTAAACCAATCAAAAGGTGCCTTGGCAAAGAAGCATCTTCACAGTGTACAGAAAGATTATTCTAAAACAGATTAGTAGTTTCATGTAAAAGTATATAAAAATCAGAAATCATTCCCATATACATATTGATGGGCAAACAGTTGTGCTCAGATAGTCATATTTTCTATAGTTTTCTGTTTGTTTAATAACCTAATAGCTCCATTAGCCTCTAAAATTGAACCTTCTTCAAATTTGTTTGATTTAGCTTAGTTCTATTTTTCAATAATGTAAATAATACAATAGAATTTTACTTATTTCTTCTATTTTTAATATGGTATAAAATCTGGAGTGTCTGGGTTCAGCTAGCTACGATGTTACTGCATTGCCATTGCAGATTCTATGAATGATCTGATTAAGCCAAGTGTTATGTGTTGACCCAGATCCGTGAGAGCTGTCAAGAATGAGTTAAGAACTATGAATGCCATTGGAAGGGTGGCATTCCAGAGTAGAAGTCATTAGCCATGACTCAGGAGTCTTGTCTACATAATCTATAAGAAAGCTTCTGCTTGATTCCTCTTTAAATATCAGGAAAAACTGTGGAAAAATTGTCCACATTGAGGGATATACCTCACCTGTCCTGTAAAAATCATTTTTAGGATTAATATAGAGACTATAAGAAAATTAAATGAGATAATTAAATGTTGCAAGAGAAGATCTTAAGGATTTGATTTAATATGATCAGTGTTAATACACATAAATTCTGGACTATGTCAAAGAATGAAATGGAGAAATAAAGATGGGTATAAATACACAAAAGTTTATATAGTTCTTTTATGTATAAATACTGCAAGTTTTCAGGGGTCTTTAACTCATGGGTCTCTGAGGGAATCTATATATTCTGTGATATCTTTGCTTTAGCATAATTGTAGTAGTTGTCTTAAACAACAAGCTGGGAAATCTCCAGGAAGCTTCTGCCTCCAAAAATAATTTCTTTGTTTGATAGTATTTGCCAGTGATTTATGTGAGTCTGAACTTCATTTTGTTGAAAGGTTGTGAATGGTCAGATCAATTTTATTTTAACTAAAATATTATTTTTTCTTTTTATGTTTTCAACAATTTGTATATATAAAAACTCATATATTTAAGTTGTATAGTTTATTGACATAAATCATTTCAATTTCTTCTTATTAGCTCTTCTTTTTTACTTAAAAATTAGTTTTTCGTTTTATGTACCAACCCCAGATCCCCTTCTATAACCTTCTCCTGCCCCCCCTCGACTCCCACTCTTCCTACCCCCATACATTCCTCAGAGGGGATAAGGCTTTCCTTGGGGAGTCAACAAAGTCTGGCATACCAAGTTTAGGCAGGACCAACCCCCCCCACTCCACCTCCTACCCTCCCCTCCACTCCCGTTTGTGTCAAGTTTGAGAGAGGTGTGAACGGTGGAAGATAAACCATAGGATTAAAGATCCTGCCTCCAGCTGGGACCTTCTATCCACTGGTTGACGGCAGAGTGCCACTGCCTCCTCTTCAGAGGACTATCCTCGTCTATCTGCTGCCAGAGCCACAGTGCCACACCTTGAGGGACCTCTCATTGCTCGGCATCCACTTCATGTCTCCCAGTTGTGTAGCTGAGCCTTGTACTTATTCAGTAAACACCATAGACCTGTGTAATAATTTAGCTGTACCAACCACATTTCTTCTTTTAAAGCCTAACTAGCGTGTATGCCTTTTAAACTTGCTGCAGTGACTTTGCTGAAATATTAACACACTAGCAAAACTTTTCTTAAATAGAAAAAGTTACAAGTCCAAATAACATATGAAGGTATACTTGTTAGAATTACACCTGACTTCCCGGTGGAGACTCTAAAGGTTAGAGAGGCCAGGATAGATGTACTTCAAGGTCTAAGAGACCTTGGATGCCAGCCCAGACTACTATACCCATCAAGACTCTCTTTCACCGTAGACAGAGAAAATAAGAGATTCCATGATAAAGGCAAAGCTAAGCAATCTCTATTGACAAATACAGTCACACAGAAGGTTAACTATAACCATGAAAACACAAGAAATAAATAATTTTACAACACTAAAACCAAAAAACATGGAAGAACACACACACACACACACACACACACACACACACCACACACCAGACCATCACTGCAACTACCAACAGCAACAACAAAAAACCACATGATTATCTCATTAGATGAATAAACAGCCTTTCACAAATTACATACCCCCTCGTGACAATAGTCTTGGAGAGATTAGGGATGCAAAGGACAAATATAAATATAACAAAGACATTTACAGCAAGCCTATAGCCAACATCAAATTAAAATCAGGAACAATGCAATGTTGTCCACTTTCTCAATACTTGAAATTTTAGCCAGAACAATAAGACAACTGATTAAGGGGAATTAAATTAGAAAAGAAGAAGTCAAATTATTGTTATTTGCAAATGGTATGGTAGCATACACAAATGACCCCAAATATTCCGTCAGGGAACTCCTACAGCTAATAAACACTTTCAGTGAGGTGGCTGGATACAAGGTTAACTCAGAAAAAAATCGGTAGCCTCCCTATATACAAATGAAAAATCAACTGAGACAGAAATCAGAGAAACAACACTTTCCACAATAGCCTCAAATAATATAAAATATAACCAAACACGTGAAAGACTTGTGTGATAAAAACTTCATATCCTTGAAGAAAGACGTTTAAGAAGATGAAAAATTTTCCTATGATTGTGAAATTTCCAGGCAAAAGGATGTAAGTACAAAAATAATCATCCTAAGGGAATCCATACAAAAACAAATGTGGTACGCATTCACTTGTAAGTGGATACTAACTGTTAAGTAAATAATAACTAAGATACAATTCACAGACCCAGAGAAGTTATATAAGAAGGAAGGGTCGAGGGCGGGGTATGGGGGGTGGCTGTGGGGGTGGGGCATGGACCTTCCCAGGAAGGTGAAATAGAATAGGTTTTGTGGGTGGACTAGGAGTGGGTGGGGAAGAGATGTGGGAGGGATGACATAGGGTGGATGATGGGATGGAGGGAGAGAATGTGGGGACTGGAATCAGGGGTATTGGGAGGCTATGGAAACCTAGCACAGGGGAGACTTCCTGGAACCCATGAAGGTGATTCTAAGGAGATCTTCTAGTAATGACCTTGTAGCCAGAAAAGTTTTCGGTGGTGAGTCTAGGTTGTATTCAATTGAGAGTTTTTGGCCAAAGGGGTAGCATGGAAATCCCCAAACAACCCAGATTAATGCTGAGACAAAGGGTTGCTCTTTACCAACTCATCGTGGGGCCCTGTAGCTGAGAATACCATCCACAGTGCTCACTGAACATGGAGAAACCCTGCTGGTGCCTATATGAAGTCTTCGTTTGTACATTCTAATTTCTTTGATGTAAGAAGGTGCTCTGCAGGTTACTGAAAGAGAAACATGGGCACAAATACAACCACAAAACCTTTGACCTACAGTCTGTTCTTGAAAAATAGGTTAGGGCAATGGTGGCATAGAACTTGTGGGAACAATATCTGCCCCGACTTGAGCCCACTCCATGAAAATGAACCTATGTCTGACATGGCTTGGTTAACCGAGAACCAGAGATTTTCTGGTTCTAGATATTGCAACGGCCTAGGGTAAAACCAAACACAGCTGGTCTTAAAAAACACTAATAAAATAAAATGATTCTAAGGTTACTCAATTATATTCATAGATCAGTGCTCTACCCAGTCATCATCAGAGAGGCTTCCTATTGCAGCAGTCCCTTAGAGCTCAGGGAATCCCACGGAAGAGGAGGTAGAAAGATCGTAAGAGTCAGAAGGGACAACAGAAAGCTTTGTATGAGGTCCATGGGAACAAATGGAGGGAGGCCTCTGGGAGACAGATTTCAGTGATTCAGCTCGACTTTATTCCAGACTATAAGGAATATGCAGGGGACAAACCCCAATTTGTATTAAGTGGTACACTCCTCTCACCAGGCTTAGTATGTGGCAGTAGGTGCCTATAGCTGATCTCCCAGTACAAGTCTTCTTAGCAGGGATCTGTGCCAAGGGTGAGACTAAAGATGGGTTGGGCATCTGGTTTAGAGACAGCCTAAAGGTCTGTCCTCTAGGCCCAGGGATATTCTCCAGATAAGGACAGGTAGAGAGCAGGAAACTTTTCTGGGGAGGGTAGAAGTTCCACGTTGCCAAGCTATTGAGATAAGTTACCAGGCCATGGGGAGACTGCGACCTCTAACCAGGTATTCCAACGTCTGCTTAGTGTTTTTTATGGGACTCTTGAGTGTGAGAACTCTGAAGCTCATGCCTTCCCTTGAGGCTTTTTCCCCTGCTGTAGGGTTGCGTGTCCAACTTCTATAGGAAGCTTTAGCTTCATCTGATTGTATTTTATCTTGCCATCTCCAATCATTATCTCATCAAGGCCTGTTCTGTTTGTAGTGGAGACAGAAAGGGAGCGGATTCAAAGGGAATGGGAAGTGAGGAGGCACTTGGAGGAATGGGAGAGGGGAAACTGTAACCAGGGTATAGCATATGAGAAAAGAATTTACTTTCAATAAAAAAGATTATTCCAATATAAAAAAATTAATGAAGGACAAAGATCCACATCCTGGTCCCAGGCTCTACAGTGGGCAGATGGTTCCATTATGATGAGCAAACATATAGCAGGGTATGGAAAAAAATAGAGACGGAATGGTTCGTGTCCTGTGGAGAGAAACAGAACAGATCTGAAGAGGCAAAGGCAGTGAGGAGTGGGCTGAGGTGGAGGGCCTGCTTGACACCCAAGGACATGGTGCTGTCCGTGCCTGAGTTGCAGCCCTGTCTGTATCCGTGGGCCCTGCCACAGTTGTGGTCTGTATTGCTGCTGTGGCTACTGTTACCACTAAAGACTGAAAGTGTAAGAGACTGTGCAGAGTAGGACCAACTCCTCACCGGCTACAACACTAGGGGGAGCTGGCCCTACCCCTGACCCGTTGCCGCCATCCAGTGAGTGGGTCGTGCGCCTTGCTTGGGCAGCGTTTCAGAGCTGACCCTGTTGGAAGTAGTGGAGCTGTCTCTGAGGGTGTAAGAATGGAATGACCGGTCCAGTCTCCCTCCCCATCTCGCCTCTCCCTATCTGTGGCAGGCGGGAGGGCTGACCCTCCAACTGTAGCACTGGGGAGAAGGTGCCCTGTACCCTGACTGGACATCATGGTGGAGCGGACGCTGCTGATAGGGGTGAGCTGGCCCGGAGAATGTGAGCACAGGAGATCGGGCCCCACCTCTCATCTGCAGTATGGTAACTGAGGGGGAGATGTCCTCCTCCCCATTGCACCTCTCACTACCTGTGGAAGGCAGGAGATCACGGGAACTGAACCAATGCACCAGCTGCTGCACTGGGGAGAGCAGGCCCTGCACCTCACCTAAGCAACACAGGGAAGCTGACCCTGCTGGAAATGGCATGGGTGAAGGGCATGAGCATGGGAGAGCTAACCCTACACCATTCATCTGTCACCAACGGCAGCCCTTGGCAGAGTGGCCCCTACACCTCACCTGGCAACACAGTAGAGTTGGCCCTGGTGGTGTGGGTGTGGGCAGGCTGGCCTGAGAACACAGGAAGAGAAGATCTGGCCCTGCCCCTTGCTGCATAGCAACATAGCTACATAGAGTAAGCTAACCAAAGCAGCGCAGGAGAACTCCACCCGGTGTTGAGGATGAGGAAGACCAACCCAGACCCAGCGCTATGAGCGGTCCCATCCCATCATCCACCCCACCTATGATCTGCTGGAGCACATAAAAGGGGCCAGTCCTGCAGACCCAATGTTGCAGGATCTCCAAGACACAGGACAATAATGGGACATCCAAGAGGAGCACCAGTGAGGGCCCAGTATTGACGATGTAGCAAACATCTGAGGCCTCAAGCCAGACCAATGATCCATTGCAATGAAAGCTTACAAACAATGGCATATGGACGGAAGGGTTTTAAATTTTATTTTGCTTTTATACTGTGAGTGGGATCACGGTGCATGATACAAAATCCATGGAGAATCAATAAAAAGTTAAATTGGAAAAAATAATAAAAGCAATAAAAAGCCAAACATCAAATTAGATTTAAAATATAGATTAGATTGGGGCAAAGTGTGTTGGCATTACGGTCTCATGCTTAGCTAGCTACTTGAATCTTGGGCTTTATCTTAAATTGTCCAGAAAAGAAATTAACTGTCATAGCACTCTATTGGAATCAACATATTTATGACTCATGCTTGCTTGTTTCATTTTTGTAGGCTACATTTGGTTTAACCGAGAAGTCACAAGAGACCAGAAATATGGCTGAAGTGCAAAATGAACATTTAGAATAATATGGATGATTCTGAGTAGCTAGAAATCATATAAAATGTTTAGATTCACAACATTAGTGTGAGCCTAATGGAGAGTATGAGGGAAAGTCTGAGACCAAAAACAATAAAAAGAACTCGCCTGAAACAGCACACATTATTTGAGAGGAAGGGCAGGCTACCATGAGTCTCACATTAGCCTTAAGAGAAAATCATTGGACTTCTTCTGGTTCAAGAAGTCATGAAGATACCAAGTTTCTTCCCACAAAAGAGGTTCACTGCTGAACACCCAGCATCGGTCCCAGAATGCTCAGAGAAGGTCAGAGGCAGGCCTGCATGTAGGTGTTGATCTGTGGGGTAAGACTTCATACAGAAAGTGCAGAGCTCCTGACTCAATTTCATTCTGCTCATAAAAAAATTCACCAAAACATGCTAAACAATTTTTGGCAGCCATTTCTGGTAGATGTTTTTAAATGGTCCTGATTTTCAAGACCAATGACACCCTTGGGATGAATCACAGATACTGGAACCTGGATCATTTTCACCACTAGGGATATGAGACTTTCCTCTGCCCGGCCTTCTGAGTGATATTAAACTTAAGATCACTCGTCCTTCCTCAGTGTACCATCTGCTCAGACTCAGCCTTTCTGCTGGGGTTGGTAGACAATGTAACTAGAGCAAGGGACAAGGCTAGGGCTAAGTGCAGAGGAAGCCCTGGGGAGTTTGGGAATAAGGCTTGATTTTAGTTGTCTCTTTTTTTTCCTCCAGTTTCCTCTACTGCTAGTGTGTCATCATGCTAGAGAAGTTATAGGAGCTCCTGCCACTCATATGTGAGTGATGGACAATGACCAGAATGTGGTACAAACTCACCAGGAATTCCAGAATCAGTGAGATGAGTACAAGAGCATCCTGTTGTCTTAGAAAGTGGTGACCCCAGAAGGCTCAGAATGTTAGTGAGATGTCTGGTGTGTACAGTCTGCGTGTGCCCACACCCTCTGGCAGGGTGTGCTCGGAGGTGGATGTCCTGCTCAAGTCACTAATCTCCCTTCTTCTTATTGACAAGTGTACCCCGTCATCTCATTGTTATTTACAGGAATGTACAGCATCCTCCAATCTAACGAGCTTGCCTTACTATCTAGGTGTCTGGGTTGTATGTCGCTTTCTTCCTTAAGTTCTGCTGCCTGATTTGGAGCCACAGCTATACAAACGCATGAATAGATACAAGTACTCCAGCTGTGTTACTCACAAAGCCAAATCTGAAAGCAATTCAAAGTCCAGCAACTGGTGAGTGCATTTTTTAGACGAGGTATGTGCCTCCCTGCAGCACATGAGCAAATGTCAGATGTTTTATGCTAAATGAGCAGCGTCTGATGCAAAAGTCCACTTCTTTTTGTGATTCCACATGATGCAAAATATCCATGAAAGAGAACACAACGGAAACACATCAGAGCTTGTGCAGGCCTGGGAGAGCGGAATGACAGGCTATCAAGAGATACCGTGGAACGTTCTGCAGTGACAGAAATGGTGTGAAGCAGGACAGTAAGGACTCTTGACACAAATTGCCAAATTCCTTGGTATCGGTGATTTGGCACTTACGGTAAGTGTTATGCTATGAAAACTGTGTGTTGATGAAGCTGCCTTGAGAAAACATGGTGGTACAGAAAGTGAGAGACTTTAGGATGCTCAGTCCTAAACAAGGCGTCTTCATCAAACCCCAGCTCTCAAGGTTTGGAGATGGTGGTGGTTTGAACAGGAAGGACTCCCTCCGTAGACTATGTGTTGGCCCGTAGAGAGTGGCATTATTGAGGGGCGTGGCCTTGTGTCTCTATGTGGGTGGGCTTTGAGATCTCACAGGCTCAAGCTGTGCCTTGTGTGCCGCAATTTCCTCCTTCTGCTGCCTGCAGATCGAGATGTAGAGCTCTCAGCTCCTTCTCCAGCAGCCTGCCCACCACTATGGTCCCACCTTGATGACAATGGACTGCACTTCTGAAACTGTAAGCCGTTACATTAAACTAGACTCCCATAAAAGAGTTGTCATTTTCATGATGTGCCACCACAACGGTAGAAGCCCTAACTGAGTCAGATAACAAGCCGTTGCAGGAAAGACGGGCATAGCAGCAGGATCCCGAGGAAGCTGGTCACACCGCAACCGTAGTCACAAAGAGGACCGGAAGTGGAAGCGAGTTAGAAAGCATCAAAGCTCACCACCCGTAACCCCGTAACCTCCTCAGACGTCTACGTCCCAAAGACTTTACAGCCTTCTCGATGAGTGCTGCCAGCTAGAGCTAACATTTGAAACACGGGAATCTTGGACACCAAAGGCGTGGGCGCTCGCCTTCGCAAACCGTGTGCCGTGTAGGTATCAAACCTTTGCAGCAATTTGACACAGCTGTTCTCTTACCGCCTCCTCCAAGGCTACCTATACATCATGGGCCACATGTATGTGGCCCCTCCAATGTCTTGTGTTGAACTCCGAGGCATAAAAGCAATGTGTTTAGAGGCGTGACCATCGGAATGTCACCAAGTCACAGGGTGGAGTTCCCATGTCGGTTCTGAAGCATTCACAAGAAGGTAACAGCGAAAGCTCGTCTGTTCTCCACTGCTCTCTGACGAGTGAGGATGAAACAGAAGTAGCTGTCTGCACAGCAGAAAGAAAATCCACAAACCGAGTCTGCTCACACCCTAACCTACCAAACCACCAGGACTGTGGTTAAGAACGGTTTGTTGTTCAAAGCACTCAGGCTGAGCAATATTCTGAGGGAACCCTTCCATGGGCTTCTCTTAATGTTGGAAATGCACTCTCAATTTCCTGCTTGAATAGCGAGATGAAAGGAAAATTCATATTTTGAGAGATGGGTTGTGGTGACATATTATTTATGATTTAATAAAGCTTGCCTGAGGGTTGAGGATGCAAAGCCAGCCACACCAGACACCTATAGAAGCTAGGCAGTGACAGTACACACCTTTAATGCCAGGAATTAAGATTAAGAGGTAGACCTATCTCTGTTAGTCCAAGGCCACACTGACTGCACGAAATTGATGAAGTCCTAAAAGAAACAGCTCACACAAAGGTGATCTCAGCACCTGGGAATCACACACCTTTAATCCCAGCACTAGGGAGGTGGAGACAATGATATGGCTGGATGGAGAAAGGAATAAAAGGTGAGAGGGGACAGGAACTGAGAGCTTTTCCCTCTGAGGATTTGTGGGGACAGGATTGCCATTTCAGCTGAGTAGAGTTAAGATCTACTGGCTTGGCTTCTTTGCTTCTCTGATCTTCAGCTTGAAGCTTAAAACCCAATATCAGTCCCTGGGTCTTTATTTTTCATGCTACAATTGATAATAGGTTAAGACCTCAAGATATTAATCCACAGAGTAGCACTGTTTTGGGTGTCTGATTACAGCATTTGAATAAAAAAACCCTCATGAGTTGTTAATAATATATTCCATGTTTTATTTAGAGTCAAAACAATCTGCTGAGTGACTTATAGTTTCTGAATATGTGGTAATAACATGTCTGGTGTGTTAGTGCCACAAGAGTGTGTAATTATTCTGGGAAAAAATGCCAAGGTCTCCTTCAACACAGAGAGGTGTATCAGTGGGGATCTTGACCAGAAACTAGTTCACCCCACCAGGATGAGCCAAGGCACTGTGTAACCCTGTCTAAACTAGGCATGCCTGGGAGAGAACAGACTAGAAGCAAGGGAAAACTATGAAAAGAGAATCCAGGCAGGGAATGTCTGTGCCTCGTGGATGTTCTTATGCCGGAGAACAGCAAGAAGACAGGGAAATTATTTTCTCACGGTCCACAGCCCGAGCTCCAGAACACTGGCGGACGGTGAGAACCAGTAGACGCTGGGCGGACTTTGAGCGTTCACAGATGGGAAGCAGGGGCTGCACATGAACAGCTCTGAAGGTCCCAAAACAAAGGCGCTCCTTCCAAGTACAAAATGTCACCAGGTCACAGGAAGGAATCTTCTGGGATGAAAGTGCAAAACAGGAATCCCAGGCCAGAGTGGAGATGGCCCCTTAGCCTTTGGCTAGGCTTGCTGCAAGGACCAGGGGAGTCAGGGGCTGGGAGTTACGGAAACTCATGAAGTGAGTTCATATCTCTTACTTCTGGGTTTGCTTCGGTGGTTCTACCTAAGTCCTTTTATAAACTGTACACATTTTCATTAGTGAACGAATTTGTTAAGCATCTTCTCAGCAGCTGGGGAAGACTTTCACTCTGATTGAGAACCTTTCTTGGAATCCTTCTCCCTTTGGAAACGCTGCAAATGACACATGGCAGAAACCAGAGTGCCAGCCTTTGCTGAGTTCTTCAATCGTGTTTTCTTCAGATTAGCATCATTTCTACAAAATCTGGGCAACAGCAAGATGCTGCTCAGAAATTAGCATATTAATTAGGCCTTTCTTTGGCTAACAAGTGGCATTATTTTCACTTGAGTAATTAACATGGAATGAAACAATAATATCATTTTTTCACTTACGTTTTCATTTTATTGAAAACAGATTTTCCCCCCTCACTTAATATATCCTGATTAATGTTTCTCCTCCATCTACTCCTCCCAGTTCCTCCCAACCTCTCCTTCCATCTGGGTCCACTCCCTTTCTGAGCCTAATGAGAAAAACATTAAAAACAATCTTCTAAGGGATAATAATTAAATACAGCAAGATTAGTGGCAATAAGACAAAACAAAGTCTGTCACATCGAGTGGTACAAAACAAACCAACAAAATGGAAAAGACCCAAGAGAAGGTACGAGAATCAGAGGCCCACTCCTTTGCACACTTAGTATTTCTATAAAAATACTAAACTGGAAGCCATAATGTGTACCTGCTGCAGACTGGTGCAGGCTTTGCACACGCTACTTCATCTTCTGTGAGTTCATGTGAACTTTACTCATGCTAATTGAGAGGTTCTTGATTTGTGTGTGTGTGTGTGTGTGTCTGTGTGTGTGTGTCTGTGTGTTTGTGTGTGCATGTGTGTGGTGTCTTCCATCCCCTCTATCACTCTTTCAACCTACTCTGCCATGGGGTTTCCCCTGAGCCCTAGAGTTAGGAACTTGATAGAGACATCCTATTTGAAGCTGAGTGTTCCAATGTCTCTCTCTGCGTTGTGTTGGGTCTGTGGGTCTCTATTCTTTGTTCCTATCTGCTGCGGAGGTAGCTTCTCTGACGGTGGCTGAGCAAGAGACTGGTTTATAAATATAGCATAATGTCATTGTATGAGTCATCGGAGGGGGAAGGGCTATAGTCCAGTCTTACTTAGCTTCCTTCCAGGTCCTTGGTAAAGGCTCTATGTAGTCACCAGTGTAACTTCTTCATGTTCAGTGTGTTGTATAGACGCTGTCTTCATCAGTGGGGCCTTGCTGTCAGTTTGTGGAGAGCAACCCACAGACCTGAAAACAGCCTGAGCTGTTTGGAGATTCCCATGGGACCCTTTGACCAATAACTCAATTAGATGTATCCTAAACCTAGTACAGGAGGCTTCATTCTATGACCATAAATGGCAAGCTGGGATGCCGACTCCCCATTTCTTTGGCAACTTCATTTAGATTGCCTTCATGTATGCATGTATTCTTAGAGAGCTTATACTGTGTTAGGTTCCCACCCTGCCACTCCAACGGCCCTTGGTGTTAGCTGTCTCTCACCACCTCCCTTCCCTGTCCCCTTATCTCTCCTTCTCCATTTGATACTCCCATTCCAGTGCCCCCTCCACTCACCATGGTTACCTATTCTGTTTCCCTTTTCTAATGAGATCTACCTGTAACCTCTAACCCTTTACTCTACACCTGCCTCCCGTGGTTCTGCGGATTTTTGTAGCTTGATTATCAAAGGCTTAACTGCAGTTATCCACATATAAGCAACCACATTTGTATTTCTGGATCTGGATTAACCCAGGATGGTATGTATGTTTCTAGTTCATTTGCCTACAAATTTCATGATCTCACTTTGTTTTTTCCTAATGGTTAAATAATGCTCCAGTGTGCAAATGTGCCACATTTTCTTTATCTACTCTGCTGTTGAGGGGACATCTAGGTTTGCTTCCAGTTTCTGGGTGTTATGAATATAAAGCCGCAATGAACATAACTAAATGGGTTTCTTTGTAGATAGAAGGAAGCATGCATGGGCATACCCCCAAGAGTAGTATGTGGAAAGTCACGGAATTGACTCCATTCCATTTTAACTTAAGGTCAGAGAGCTTTCATATGTCCTTACTCTTTCAAGATGAAACAACAAAGATGTCTGGCTTAAGATGCAAATGCAACATGGCTCTTGGCCTGAGGCGTGGCTGCCACATTCTCTGCCTAAACAACAGAATACTTAACTCAGGATATAGTTACTTGATGTTTTGGGTATTGAAAAGGTAACTACTCTGTTTGTTCCTTGTATCATCGGAAAGGAAGTCTGTTGTTCCCTCCCCCTTTTAATGGGGGTATAAAAAAAACTTTAAACATTAGAACTTGGCTGGGTTCCATGGTGACATGTTGTTTATGATGTAATAAAGTCACCAGGGATCAAAATGCAAAATTAGGCACAGCCATAGAGCCAGGCAGTGGTGACACACACCTTTAATTCCAGCAGCTGGCCATAGAGGCCAGGCAGAGGTGGCACACACTTTTAATCCCAGGACTCAGGAGACAGGCAGATGGATCTCTGTGAGTTCCCTGGGCTATACAAGAGTGAATAATTCTAAAAGATTAACAGAGCTCATAATCCCAGCAATAGGGAGGTAGAAATGGAAAAAGCCAAGGGTGTCATGTGAGATATTTACCTCTGAGGATTTGTGGAGAGTTCTGTCTGTGAGGATTCATGGAGACAGGATTGCCATTTCAGCAGGGCAGAGGTAAGAGCTCCTGGTTTGGCTGCTTTGATTTTCTGATCTTCAGCTTGAACCCCAATATCTGTCGGTAGGTTTTTATTATTTGTGTTACAGGATTCCGTATTTGCTGAATGCTCTCCAAACTCTATCTCTTTCTTCTTGCTTGTTTCTTTCCTCAATTCGCACTCCCCTTCTCAGGTACGAACTCAGATAAGCTGGTGGGCCCAGACAGATGGCTATCAATGTGGGGATCCCACAGATGCCCCAGAAATGCGGGGGCAGAGAAGAGTACAGCTGTATCTTGAGGTAGATCAATTCTCACATTCCCAAGGAACTGCCACAGTGATTTCTATAGCGCCGTTTGCACTCTCATCAGCAATGACAGAGCACTCTCTAACCCCACACCCTTGACAACCTGAACCGAAGTCATTTGTTTTATTGAACTTAGCCATTCTGACAGGTGCAAGGTGAAGTCTCTAAGTAGTTTCAATTTACATTTTTCTGATAGCTAAAGATATTGAACATCCCTTTAAGTTTTTCTCAGCCATTTGAGTTCCCTCTCTTGAGCATTCTGTTTAGATCTGCACTCCATTTTTATTTAGATTATTTGTTTTCTTGATATCTACTTTTTTGAGTTCTTTTTGTATTTTGGTTATTAGCCTTCTATCAGATGAGTAGTTGGTAAAAATCTTTTTCCGTTCTGTGGGCTGCCAGTTTGTTCAAATGACAGTGTTCTTTGCCCTGCAGAACCTCCTCAATTTCATAAGGTCCCATTAATTGTTTGTTGACTCTGTGATTGGGCTACTGGTGTTCTGTTCAAGAAGTTGTGTCCTGTGCCAATGTGTCCAAGGCTATTTCCTGCCTTCCCTCCTATCAGGTTTCAGTGTATCTGGGTCCATGTTGATGTCTTTGATCCACTTGGACTTGAGTTTTGTGCAGGATGATAAATGCAGGTCTATTTGTGCTCTTGTACCTTCTTCTATCTAGTTGACCGGCGTCATTTGTTGAAACTGCTATCTTTTTGCTGTGTGTATTTCTGGCTTCTTTAACCAAAACCCAGACGTCTACAATTATGTGGATTTATGGATGGGTCTTCAGTTTGATTTCACTGATCATTTTATCTCTTTTGTTCCTAGGTTATGACTCGTTGAGCATGAGACATATTTCCATAATCTGGCATCTTTAGTTTCTTTCTTCAGGGTCTTAACATTTTTACCATTCAAGTCTTTCCCTTTATTGGTTAGAGTAATGCCAAGATATTTTATACTGTTGTTTAAAGATACACTCCTACTCTCAATATCAGAGTGTGCGGGTCATCACATGATTTAAGCTGTAGTTTTATTTCTTTTATGAACTTGAGTCCGCTTGTGTTTGAGGCATAGAAGAATTACACTGACCTCTTGGTGAATTTTTCATTTGTTGGTTATGTATTGTCCTCCCCTATTTTTCCTGATTATTTTTTATTTGAAGTCTACTTTTTCAGATATAAAAATGGCTACATCAGTTTGTGTCTCAGGTCCATTTGTTTGGAATATCTTTTTCTATTCTTTAACCCCAAGTTGCTGTCTATCCTTAATATGAAGGCATTTCTTAGATGCAGAAGATGGATGGATCCTATTTTACCATCAGTTGTGATAGTATGTGTCTTTTTATTGGGAAATTGAGATGATTGATGTAGAGACATAGCAATGACCAATTATTGTTGATTCCTCTTATTTTGTTGTTGTGTTGTAGTTGGGGTGGTGGGAGAGACAGAGAGACAGAGACAGAGACAGAGAGAGACATACACAGAGAGAGAGAGGATGTCTCACTTCTCTAATTATGCTCATCTGGGATTATTTATTCCATGTGGGATTTGGGGGTTTAGTTAGCTTTTTTAGGTTGGATTTTCCTTCTAGCACCTTTTTCTGGGCTTGACCTATAGATAAGTCTTGTTTAAGTTTGGCTTTATCATAAAATGGAGTATTTTCTCCATCTATGGCAACTGCAAGTCTTGCTGGGTATGGTCTCTGAGAGTCCAGGCCCTTCAGACTTTCACAGTTTCCATTGGGAAGTCAGGTGTAATCCTAGTAGGTCTGCCTTTATATGTTACTTGGTTTTTTTCCTTTGCAGTTTTTATTATTCTTTGTCCTATACATTTAATAGTTTGATTATTATGTGCCAAGAGTACTTTCATTTTTGGTCCAGTCTATTTTGGTGTTCTGTATACTTCTTTTACTTCGATAGGCAAGTCTTTATTTAGGTGAGGGAAAATTTCTTCTGTGGATTTTGTTGAAAGTATTTTCTGTGACTTTGAGCTCAGATTCTTCTCCTTTTTCTATTCCTATTTATTATTCTTAGGTTTGGTCTTTGTGTAGTGTTCCAGATTTCCTGTAGGTTTTGTGCCTGGAGTTCTTTTGTTGTTATTGTTTTGGTTTTTTTTTAGATTTATCATTTTATTTGGCTGAACTAAATTTCTTCTACTGTGTCTCCAATGCTGGAGATTCTCTCTTCCATCTCTTATAGTCTGTTGATGAAATTTGCCTCTGTGGTTTCTGTTCAAGTTCCTAAAGTTTTCATTTCTAGAATTCCCTCCATTTGGGTTTTCTTTATCGATTCTATTTCCTTGTTCAGGTATTGAACTGTCTTATTGATTTCCTTCCACTGTTTGTGTTTTCATAGATTTAAGGGATTCGTCCATCACTCTTTAAGAACCCGTATCATATTCATGAAGGCTGCTTTAAAGTTTGTTTCTTGTGTTTCATCTGCTGTGGTAGGGTTGGTGGGCTTTAGTGGAGACATATTGTCCTGTCTGTTATTGAAAGTGTTTATGTGTTTATATGCTGCCATATAGACATCTGGAAGATTGTAATTCTAGGTGCTGATATCTTGTCTTTGTTGGCTAGGTGTTTTGTTTCTTGGCTTATGTTGCATTGTCTGGTTCTTAGGTAAGTGTGGTAACTGTGTGCTGCCTGGTAGAACAGTCTTTTGGTGTCCTGATAGGTGTAGTCAGTGGGTATTGGGAATGGAGATGTCTGGGGGATGAGGGTGGGAGAGGCTGGGGGAGCCAGAGAAAGGAGGAAAGCTGGTTGTTCCACTCAAATCTGCTTAGTCCTCTAAGAATGGGCACAGAAAATGAGGAGAAGCCAGAGCAGTACGTCTGCTTTAGAGCTGGGACTAGAACTGGTTGGATTCCTAAGAGCAGAGGGAGAGATAAAGATCTGCAGTTAGCATGCCTGTTTCCCTGGCGTAAGTACTTCTGAGTTCCCAGTGTTTAGGATAAAGCAATGGATGGGGGTAAGGAAGTTTCAAGGTGAAGATCCATGCCAGTCACTGGGTGCAGGGGAGGAAGGGAGGCTCTGGTAGGCGATCTGTTGCAGAGCTTGCGATGAGGGTGATTGGATTTGGAGGAGCAGTGGGAGTGAAGACCTGTAGTCGTTTCTGTTTGCCTGGTAGGTTCTCAGAGAGTGTCTGCTGGTGTTGGAGGCTGCCTCCCTGGCACCCAAAGATTTGCTTTTATTTTATGTGCATGGGTGCTTTGGCAGCCTATGTCTCTGCAGCACATGCCCTGTTACTCTTGGAAGACAGAAGGGGGAGCTAGAACTGTAATTCTAGATCCTTGTGCACTAGAATGTGAGTGCCAGACCTGGCTCCTATGGATGAGCAGCCAATGCTTTTAACTGCTGAATTATCCCCCAGTACTTACAAAGAAAGGATAATGTAAGTGTGTGTGTGTGTGTGTGTGTGTGTGTGTGTGTTTGAGTGTGGTTTGTGCAACAATGAGTGCAGGTGCCTGAGGAATCCAGAAGACAATGTTTGATCCTGGAATTACAGTTAAGGATAGTTGTGAGATGTGCAACATGGATTCTAGGAGCGGAACTTGGTTTCTCGGAAAGTGCAGTATGGCTTCTTAACTTCTAAAATGTCTCTGTGACTCTTGAATTCTTGTTTCTTCCTTTCTTTTCTTCCTTTCTTCGTCCCCTTTTGCTCCCTCCCTCCCATCTGTTTTGTCTGTCTGTCTGTCTATCTACCTATCTATCATCTATCTCTCTTCTTGAGACAAAATCTTGCTAAGCTCCAATCGGCCTGAAACTCATGATAATGTCTCAGCCTTCCAAGCAGTGGGATATATATTTTGTGTGCTAGACTTACCCTCAAAACTCCCTAAGTCCGGCTCTTTTGAGAGACTCAGTTCATTATCATCTTGATAGGCAGGCAACAGGAAGTTGATTGGCTATCATACTGAATGAGGCTTGAGAAAAAGACCTCAAAGCCTGCCCCCACAGTGACACACTTCCTCCAAAAGGAGCACATCTACTCCAACAAGGCCACACCTCCTAGTAGTGCCACTCCCTTTAGGGGTCATTTTCTTTCAAACCATCACAGGTACATAATCTCTCCCAGGCCCACTTCAACAATGACCACCTTATTATTTGTCCCCAAAGAAATAATGTATAAGTCTAACTCTTAAAATGAATTCAGTCTTCCATAAAGCGTTAAGCCAATTGAGATACAATTCATGCTGCCAAAAGTGATCCTGGGTCCATCGGGTGTCTATCGTCTCTTCCTCCACCACCATTCTGCACTTTTTTATTTTGGCAAGCACTTGGGATGTATGCATTGTGTAATGATTGAAATAAGTTAGCTACCCACCCCAATTTGCCTGAGACTGAGGTGACCTATCTTCAGGAAACAAGACCATTTTAAGGTTGTGTTTCCTCAAGCAGAAGTTGGTCCTGGAGTGGAGGATTTCCAGTTCTATCACAGTCAGCCTTCAGGAAGAGTGGCCTCAGGTGCCATCTCCCTTAGCATGACTCAAATGGTCAACTCCAAAGTGTCTAAACCCTAACTTGCTATGGTGGTTGTTATGAGAGCCAATTGGCTAGGTTGAGACATGCCTAGGACATTACAAAATTACCACCTGGGTGACCTGGGAGGTTGTTTCTGTCCAATATGCTGCCAAAGTGATAAGAACAGTTGCCAACACCCTCTGGTTGCTCTTGGGCATAGCTGTTGACTCACAGATGTAACCCAACCTTCTGTCCCTCCAGGCATAGGCTTTCCTTTCCCCACTGCTGGAATTCCTTTGTTTGAAGATGGGGCCCTTATTCTGAATCACTGTTGTATGAGGCATCACATTAAATTCAAGTGGCCAGGCTGGAGAGGTGGCTCAGCTCTTAAGAGCACTAGTTGCTCCTCCAGGGAACTCTGGTTTGATTGGCAACACCCACGTGGCGATTCACAAGTGTCTGTAACTCCAATTTCAGAGAATATGACATCCTCTCTCTGGTCTCTGAGGACACTCCACACACCCGGTACACAGACATATATTCAGGCAAAACGCTCATACACATAAAATACAAAATAAACCTAATGAAAACCACCTCAGGTGGTCTGAATTCTTTGGAAGGTTTTGCTGGAGGAGCTATTGATGGGCAGAAGTCTTCTAAAGTGTGTATGAAAGGCTTCCAGCAGGAAGTGATCACTTCCCTCTGGGGCTCAATTGGTCTCCATTGATTTACTGGAAGTGTCTACACCACTGCAGGTGTTCCTGAAGTGTGTCTCTCCACAGAGGCTGGGCATTCGTCTCTGTGCTGGCTAGTGACCGCATAGTTAATAAGAACAGCAAGGTCACCTCTCCGTGCTGTTGAGGTCACAGGTGATTCCTATCCAAAATGAAGCTGATTCTAAGGCCTGAGTGTAAATTCCCAGCTGACCAATAGACTGGGTGCCATGGGAGAGCCTAGTCACACTGGCCCTGTGTTTGCTAAGAGTATCAACAGCTTCTGTCCTGCGGTGAATGCTGATTGAGAGACACTAATATCTGCATGCTTTCCTCAGTCAATACAATAGCAATCTAGATTTAGTTAAGGAGAGATTTCAGGCAAGAAAAGATCCCTGACCAGAAGAATGTTCTGACCACAGGATCAGCCAGAAAACCCACAAGAATCTTGAGTTTCAGAACAGAAAATGTTTTCTTTAGTGGGGAAGTGAAAATAGGTATGGAAAAATAACTTGTCCTGAAGGGCTGGAATGGGAGGTGGCATCCCAGAAAGTTGACCAGTGAATGCTTCCCTCTGAGGTCAGCCTGTCCTTAGAGGGGTAGTTCAGAAAGTCACTCTTGTGCTAATGCTAAGTTTATTTTTCGGGGACTGGTTATAACTTGCTTAGAGACCTGTGGGAGATGGGGAAGTTGGTTAAATTTTGGTGAAGTTACCCAGTGACAATCAATAGTTCCTTTAATAATGTATGAGAAGACACGGAGTGTGGAGGTTCTGTGTGCGTTCTTGTGGTTGTAAGGAGTGTCCTGGGTCCTGGCCTCTCACCCCTGGGACATGGGTGGCTCTTCACAGTGAGCTGCTTACTGGGTGGGAATTTGCTGGACACGTTAGGATCAAGTGAAGTTCTGCATCCCCTTCTTTTTGTTAAAACTACTGCCTTAGTAGCCAAGGTTGTGCGAAAGGACATGTCCATCAAGAAGCCGTGGAAGTGAGGGTATGTCCTTTGTGTGTGGATCCCTCAAGTAAAGGTCTGTGCGATTAAAAAAAGAAAGCCCTGCCTTGATTCAAGGCAAAATCCACAAAGCCACATAGAGAGGAGATGCTGAAGGTCATTTATTGGTTAGGCAGCCTGAGGCCTAACATGAGGGAGAAAAACTTATCACGAAAGGTTCTTCTGAAACAGACCCAGAAAGTTGAGCCTGGCATACATGGTCCAACAGAATCTTAGAGGTCAGTGGCCACCAGCTTGTCCTGTATGCAGCTCTGTGAGTTACTGTAGACTATGAGGTCTGTTTTCTTGGCCATGATGGTCTCAATGCAGTTGCCATTGAGGTGTGTGGTATGACAGACAACAACTTGTCTCTGGGGAAGTTTGGCCGGGCTCCCGGCACTTCTTCAGACCTAGGTAGGAGCCCAGAATACTGATGAGGATCTCGGCAGCTGGATTCTAGTGTTGATACGACAGTAAGAGCGGCGGGAGAAAAAATGGAAATGAAATCGTGGAGGTTTATGGGAGATACAGAAGGAAACCCAGAGAACTGAAACTTTGTGAAGGGTTAACAGTTGGAAGCCACAGATGCCCCTCAGCTTCTGAGCAGGTGCTGTTAGCATTCAGGCATTTATACAGGCTTGCCCTCGGGGACAGTGACAGCAACAGTCAAGATGTGACACTGTGGCCACTGCCACCACTGAGTCCCTGAAGTCTCCATATTTGCATGTGCTGTATCCCTTTTAAAAAGTGTGTTTCTCTCTCTCTCTCTCTCTCTCTCTCTCTCTCTCTCTCTCTCTCTCTCTCTCTCTCTCTCTCTCTCTCTCTCTGAGAGGCCATCTCTGTACCCACCTCCACAGTGTCGCACAGTGTGACTTTGTGGCATCTCTTGGCTCCAAGCCACCAAGGTACTTGCCACAGTTAAGTCATTGCGTTGGTGGCATGGCTCTTACAGGCTCTCCGGGTGGCTCTCCTGCCTGCTAGCAATCTGAGATGCACCAGGACCCTGTAGCAACCCCACCTTCTACAAGCTCACTTTCTGGATAACCTATGGCCACGCACCCCATCCAGTAACAGTGGCAACTGCTAAGTCTCCCCTGTGCTGATCAGTGTAAACACGTCCCTGGATATGTAGGAGTGACCACTGAGCCATCCAGGACCCCTCTGGTTATCTTGTAAACGGAGAAACCTTTGACACAGTCTTTAAGGCTACGGCTGACCGTCTTCACTGCCACCCACTTCTGCCACTTCCCATGCGTGAAGGGTTCATCTTTTGAGTGTGGTCCTCTCCCCCTGGCTTCATTCAGCCCTGGTACCGGCAATCACATCTCCTCTGCTTTTAGCCCTTGAACCCTGCTCAGTGAGTTCCTACTAACTGGACAGCTTGCACCCACTTAATCTGGTCCTCCCTGGTCCTCCTGGGATGCCAGGACTTGCAGACCATGCTTAAAGCCTCGCCTCTCCCCATGACTACAAGAACTGACTACTGCTGTTCCCACCAGACTGACAATTCTGTCGGCTCTAAAGGAAATAAGGAGCTGACAAGGTGGCCAAAGCGGAGGCCCAGGGAGCCCCAGACCCATCTCACCCACCTCGGGAAACCCTTGCGTTACAGCCCCCACACCCTCTGTCACACAAATTCTGTCCTATCTGCACCAGCTCCTTCATCCCAGTAGCCAAGCCCTGTCTCACTCCATCAAGGCTTGCCTGCAGCCCACCCCTAAGGATTTACACTTCTTAAGGGCTGGCACTGCCTCCTGTAAAATCTACCAAACGTCAGACTCCGCCTCCAGACACTCCACCCTCCCCACTTTTCCTACCCACCAGGCCAGAGGCTCTTTCCCCGGAACTGACTGGTAACTTCACTTTACCCACAATCAGACAAGTTGGGTATCTCCCATTCTTGGTTGACACATTCTCAGGGCATAGGTAGAGGAGTCCCCAGCCACAAATAAAAGGGCTCAGGTAGCCTCTTACCTCCCTGTCTCCCTCCAGTCAGACAACGGTCCTAAATTCACCTCCCCGATTTCGTAAACACTTTCTAAAGCCCTCAGCATCCCTCGGCATTTCCATATCCCACACCATGCCCAGTCATCAGGAAAGACAGAATGAACTAACCATTCAGAAAATAAAAAATAAATACCTTGTCAAACTGTCAGGAGAACTTCACGCATTCTTATGTATCGAGTTACATCTCGTCCAAATGCTGCAAAGATTTCTCATTGGTGTTCCTCGATCATCTAACGGGACGTGCATGTGTCTTCTGTTCGTGCTTTGGAAGTAGCAGCTGTACTATTTGCAGCATACATGAACAGACATTGAAGTTTTTGACTTTTGTTACATTTTGATTTTACCGTGTGTGTGTGTGTGTGTGTGTGTGTGTGTGTGTGTGTGTGTCTGTGTGTCTGTGTGTGTGTCTCTGTGTGTGTCTGTGTGTGGTTTGGGGGTGGGAAGGACAACAACTTGTGGTTCTTTCTGTTGACTACATGGCTCCTGTTGATAAAACTCAGGTGGCCAAGCTTAATAGCATGTGACTTTACACAGTCAGCCACCTCATGGCCCCATGGACTTCATGTGCTTCCTTTGTTTTAGTGAATTTGACAATGATCAGTTTAGGATAAATGACTCAAGCTTTAGAGTTACATCTTCATCAAAATTTCAATCTTCACCAACACCCCTCTCCTCCACTATGATTATCTTCCAGTGAGGTTATTTTATAATCTTGGGACTCTCCTGTACTGTGCTGTCCTGTGGAGGTTTTAGGAAGATGACGCAAGTGTATTATTCTTGTGTTTTCAGGCCTACAGGATTACATGACGATAAGCATTCACATAGTCTTCATCCTATCCTGGGTCTGCTACAAAGTCACCTAAAATGGGTTCATAATTAAAACTATCCTCTATCATACAATCTGGAATATAGTTTATGATATATTCCCAAGTATGGCATATATGACCTAAAACAATCAAATATACCCAACTAAAATATATGCACGTTTTTTCTTTTTTTTAAGTTCAGATCACTAGAGGGTGATCTTTAAGCATGTCCCAGGTCTATGGAAACAAGAAAGAAGGAATGAAAGAAAAAAAGAAAGAAAGAAGGAAGGAAGGAAGGAAGGACACTGAAAGGCATCTACTTATATGACTAGATGTGACATCTACTTGCATGACTAGATCTGACATCTAATTATATGGACTAGATCTGACATCTACTTACATGACTAGATCTGACATCTACTTACATGACTAGGTAATGGATTCTGCCGAGTACCAACTCACCTACTATGGTCACATTAATTGTGAGCCAGCATGATCTTTCAAAGGGAATCAATCAAGGGTTCTCCAAACAATATTATGATAAAGGAAAGAATTAGTGTACACACACACACACACACACACACACACACACACACACACACGCGCGCGTGCGCACTACCACCATCACCATCCTGAAACAAAATACTGACTATACACTACCTTTTTAAATAAAGTGAACTTTTCCTGTGAGTTCTCTAACTCAAGAAATGAACATTATACAATGATAGCCAGAGGCAGTATGCCAGCTACCACATCTGGCAAAGCAGCTATAACTGGCCTAACGTCTGATTAAATTAACCCATTCCTTTCATAATGACTCCTTTTCTGAAAGACATGAAATAAATGTGATGGTCTCAGCCATCATTCTCTATCCCAGTAAGAAATGCTAGTCCTTGGGAAATGACTGCAAACTGAATGTCTTGGCCCACAGAGATCCCAGTAACATGAGCTCGATCTTATTCTCAAATATGTTTAAACTCCTCACTCCAGTCAGAGAACCAAAAGAAAAGACTCAGCCAGACTGTATCTACCAGCCTTGAAAGATATGGCTGTTCTTTTGGAGAGGAAGATCCATAATCCCTTAAAACATGGAAGTGACACCACCCAAGGCAAGCAAGCAAATGGACTCCAGTGCATAAGCGAGTATCTCTGGTAATCTCTCAGTTTGAAGACTGTACATTCCAGGAGGTTGGTTTATCTGTTTCTGTGGTGATCTTCACATGGCTTAGTAGCTGCAGTTTAACATCTCATCGTTTTCTAGAGCAGTTGTTTTTCTCTGGAAAAGTCTAGAGTATTCTGGAACCGTTTATTCTCTAAGTTTCAAAATCAGCTTTGTAAGCTCCGTGAAAACCATGACTGTACTTTGGAGTTGAGTTTTCTTCCCGAGAGTCATGGTGTATACCATGCGTGGAGCAGAGGCTTAAGCTTGTTGGTGGGTACCTAGTGGAGACTGTTACGAAGTGAGGAGTGAATAAAAATTTGAGAGAAAAGGATGGAAGGATCCATGCCCCGTTGTTGTCTCTTCCAAGTTTCTACTGTCTGGTCACAAAGAAAAAAAAATGATGTGTCCTGATCCCTGAGACAAACTGTAGAGTGAAAATGTTGAGAAAGAAATGAAAGCTGGGTCATTGAAATGATGCATTTTCATGTTCTTCAATACTGAGTAAGTAAAATTTGAGGGTGATTATAAAGGGCAGAAGCAGGGTTGAATGTAAATGCTGAGGAAGGCAGGAGATGGTTGAGTTTACAACTAACCAGCAACTACAGGTCAAAATTCTCTCTTTCTCTCTCTCTCTCTCTCTCTCTCTCTCTCTCTCTCTCTCTCTCTCTCTCTCTCTCTCTCTCTCTCTCTCTCTCTCTCTCTCTCTCTCTCTCTCTCTCTCTCTCTCTCTCTCTCTCTCTCTCTCTCTCTCTCTCCCTCTCTCTGTCTCCCTCTCTCTTCCTCTCACTCTCTCTCCCTCTCAACAGTACAGTACACTATTCTCAGGAAGCAGAATTTCAAGAATATACAATTTAAAAATCCAGAAAAAAATCAGTCCTGTTGAGTGATCTTTCTATGAATGCTGAAACAGAATAGACAACAATAACTAAGTAAATCAGCATGACACACTTTAAAGGGATTGCCATATGCAGAAAAATAATTTGTGGAGTGTATTTTTAGTCAATTTATCTAAATTATTTTTGGTTTATTTTTATTACTTCTTTATTTTTTGAGATTTTATATAATTTCATCATTTCCCCTTTGCTTTGCTTCTCTTCAAATCACCCCGCACACCCCTCCTTTTTCTCTTTCAGATTCATGACCCCTTTTCTCAATAATTGTTGTTGCATTCATATATGTATATACATTCTCAGTAAGCTGACCCGTTGGTATAATGTTATTTATATGCATGTTTTTAGGTTTGGCCTTTTGGTAACATCAGAAGCTATGCTCTAAAGTATCACTAACATGCCTGTCTAAACATGAGCCTAATAAGCATGGCAACATTGGATGCTAACGGGGACAGGGAAAGTTTATGAGGCCTCAACCCGACAAGGGAATCACAAGCAACTAAAGAATGCCGACAGTGGCATAGTCTTCCCCAGGGAAAGAGCACACCAGTTGGTGAACTGAAATATTAGAAAAAAAATTTCTCCATTTTCTAACTCAAGTAGAGCATTTTCATAACTAGATCTTGGGTTTCTTTTCAGAAAATAACTAAAACAGGGAAAATTAAATATTCTATTAGATAGTTAATCCTTCAAATGAACATGTTTGAGAATTTTGTAAGTTGTGGAAATGAAAATAAAGCTCATGATCGGCAGCCTAGAAATTTAGTAAGGAAAACATATTGAAAGTTAGACAAGATCAGGTATATTCAGGATAAGGAAGTTGAGGCACATACTACAAATTCAGTGGTAGCTTTAAGTTTTTTGGTAGAACATTAAATATCACAACAAAACATTGTCTTAGGGAGTCAGGCATGAACATTCAGCTGTCTTTAAGTTATTGTTTATTATCTAATTATTTGACTGCCTATTCGAAATAGGTTCATTTACACACACACACACCTTTTAATGGCTTTCTAGCTCTTGAAACAACTTCTAAGTTATAAACAAGTTTTAAAAATGAACAGATGGGCTGATGAGCTGAATGGCCCAGCAATTAATAGAACTATTTGTTCTTCCACAAGGCCCAGGTTTAATTCCCAGCATGCACATGGTGGTTCACGACCTGTAACTCTAATAACCCCTGGGTATCTGAAACCCTCTTCTAGTCTCTAAGGTCACTGCATGCACATGGCATATAGCAGTACTGCAGGCAAAACACCTGCACACACAAAGCAAAAATAAATGAAATAAATAATACATTTTAAAAAAAGAACTTCAAAGTTGTTGATTTATCTGCCCACTTATCAATTATGTGTGACTTTGGTAACTTAAGAGAGAGTGTTACGGGATTCCCATATGGGTCCTGTAGCTGCTTCAGAGCCCCCAAATAACCCACAGAGACTCCATTAGTTACAGTGCTGTTGGCCAAAGTCCAGGGCTTCTCATTGGCTAGCTCTGTCTTAAGTATTAACCCATAACTACTAATATATATATGTATATATATATCTTTTTTGTTTTTTTAAATAATTATTATTTATTTTTTACTTAGGTTAGAAACAATCTTGTTTCACATGTCAATCCCAGCTCCCTCTCCCTCCCCTCCTCCCCCACCCGCCCCACCATGTCCCCCAGTCCCCCACCCAATATCCACTCCAATCCCCAGGGAGGGTG
This sequence comes from Mesocricetus auratus, assembly GCF_017639785.1. Lineage (NCBI taxonomy): Eukaryota > Metazoa > Chordata > Mammalia > Rodentia > Cricetidae > Mesocricetus > Mesocricetus auratus. Next base: position 5,510,148 of record NW_024429195.1, read on the forward strand.
AGGACCTCCATGGTGGATCTCCAGCAACTACCATTTCATCTAGGGCAGGGCCTAGGCCCTCCCCCAAGAGTCCCCTCTAAGAGAGCCTCCCATATTGTAGCATAGGCACTCAATGTCTATTTGTATGCCAGGGATAAATACTATCCAAGGCCCCATAGATTACCTAGGCCTCCTCACTGACACCCACATTCAGGGGTCTGGGTCAGTCTCATGCTTTCCACACAACCATAAATCTGGAATCCAAGAGCTCCCCCTTGTTCAGGTCAGCTGTTTCTGTGGGTTAAACCAGGCCAGTCGTAACTCCTTTGCCCATCAGTTCTCTCTTTCTGACACTAGATTGCAGGAGTTCAGTTCAGTGTTTGTCTGTGGGTATCTGCCTCTGCTTCCATCAGTCGCTGGATGACGGGATCTGTTTCCTAGACTCCCTGGCAGTGGGATTGTAGGCTGGCATTCCCCTGATCCATGTCTAAAATCCATAAATGAGTGAGTACATACCATGTTTGTCTTTTTATGACTGGGTTACCTCACTCAGTATGGTTTCTTCTAGTGCCATCCGTTTGTCTGCAAATTTCCAGATTTCATTGTTTTCTTCTGCTGGATAGAACTCCATTGTCTTACCTTACAGAGAATGCCTGACTCATGCGTCCTCTTCTTCCCGGGTTACATGACGACTCTCTTGACTACATTTCCCCTACTCCTCCTTAACTCCTTGTCCCACCTACCTTAATTCTCTATTGGCCAACAGTGCTTTATTTATCAACCAATTTATCAAACAATAAGACACGCATATACACAGAAGGACTTCCCCCATCATCTCCTCTTTTCTGTCTAAATAAAAAGGTTTTAACTTTAACATAGTCAAATTATATATAACACAACAGTTATCAAGTAACTGCTAATAACATTTAGTAAGATTTAAAGAAAGTATTTTATCATCTATCCTATGTGTGAGTCTAAAGTCTTATATGTAGCTTATCTTTTATCATAACTAAGGAAAACTATATCTATTTGTATTCAATTCCATCAAAGACCACAGGAGGGTAATATATAAACACTAGAATTGACAGATACATCTTGCTACCTGGACAGTCACCCAAAGTTCTTCTGAAATGTTGGGGCATTCATCTTCAGTCCATAGTCCACAGTGTGTCTGGCAGACTTCACTGTGAAGCAGGAAATTTTAAACTGTCCATCTGCATTGACAGTTTGTCAGTCATTTTTTATGTGTCCTGCAGAATGTCTGGCAGACTCTTCCATGAAGGATAGTCCATGCAGGACTATCCATCTTGCTTTACAAGTACAGGAGTCACTTTCATGTGGGTCCTGCATGTCCAGTTTATACAGCAACAGTCAAGCAGTCCAGGCAAGAACAGTTTGTTGCCCAAATCGCTAGTTTTGCCATATTGAAAGTAAACTCCATAATGAGTTTCTTCAATGCCCATCATCTTCTCTGATGTTGATTGGTGCTACCAGGAGCAGACTTTTCTCATTGTCAAGAAAAACCCTAAACCATTTTAAATGCCATTTTCTGGAAGTCTTTGAAAGGTTTGAAGACTCTCTACTCTTGACTACATTTCCCAGATTCCTCCTCAACTCCTAGTCCCATCCATCTTGCTTCCCTATTGGCCAACAGTGCTTTATTTATCAACCAATAAGACAAAAAATATACACAGAAGGACTTTTCCCCACAAAGAGAGTAACACAGTATGGCACACACAGCATCTTGCTCACTTTAGTCAGAATCAATTCACAGGCTGACTAAATTTCCTAGCTGTCTGAAAAGGAGAAATTGAAACTCCTTTCTAGTCTTATTAGTTAATATGTAATAGGATGAGGCTCCATTATTTTCTATAAGTCAAAGGTCACTCAGGAACAGATTCCAGAGCTGAAACTCTTGTTGCTTGCTCTAGCATTGCTATACTGTGAAGAAGGGTTGCCTTCATCTTCAGCAAGATGACACTATCTTGTTTAAAAGTACAGAGGTATCAATACAATGGGTAACTTCCAGTGTTCTATAGTAACAGTACCCTTAGTATGCTTGACAACAATGAAGGTAAATTAAATAATTCAATTATTAATTGAATATTTCAAAGTAGCTAATGTAGATCATTTTAAATGTTCCCAAGACTGAAAAATGATACATGCTTGATGTAGTAGTCTTCCAGTTACCCTGATCATTGCATTATTGAGCATATGTTTTGAAACTTCATAATGAAACTTATAAATTGGTACAATTATTATTGATCAACTAAAAATTTAAAAAATAGAATCATATTCAGAAAATGTTGTTAGTTATTAGTGCTAATAAATGTGACAAAGCAAAACACGCTATTTCATGCTTAAAACCCCAGCACTATGAAGGTAAAGCAAGAGGATCATAAGTTCAAGGCCAGCCTCGGCTGTATCAAAAGATTTTTAAAAGCATAAAATAATAGCTAATATATAGATACATCAGTGCTTAAACTTCCTAAACTAGAACACAGCTATAAATATTGAAATGAAGACCAATGTTACTGAATAGACTTTCAGCCACAAATTATTAAACACACGGAAAAGCATTGCAAATCATCTTATGGGAATACGGCCAAGAGATAAATGTATATTCAAGAAAATACACTAAAGCTTGTGACAAGGAGATTCTTAACAATTCCCTTTTATTTCTGGCCCCACCCTATTTCACCCCACCTCACCAACCTCACCAGAGCACGAGGGGAACTCTATCCATCTGCATAAAACCAATGGCATACTAGGAAATATGAATGAGATAAACTCTTAGATCAGGATACTGGAAAAAGAAACACTGAACCTACAGCTGATGTAACAAAGGGAACACAAAAAACAGAACATAAAGTTGGAACACAGAAGTCCAGTTTTAGGAAGGGGATTTTGAAGAAGAAACTGACAAAACGTTCACAATATTAACTGAAAAAAACATATTATTAGCCACATAGGAGGGAAAATATTTTGAGGAGATATTATAAGTAATCGTCCGAAAACCAGTTAGGAAATTTAAACTACGTAAACGAAACCCTAGAATGAACAACTCAGAAAGGAAGGCTTAGATACTGTGAAGGTGACTGTTGGATGGATAAAGAAAATAATGGCTTGCTGGGCGGTGGTGGCACACACCTTTAATCCCAGCACTCGGGAGGCAGAGGCAGGCGGATCTCTGTGAGTCTGAGGCAGGGCTGGACCGACAGCCTCCAAAACAATACAGAGAAACCCTGTCTCGTAAAACCAAAAAGGGAAAATAAATAAATGAAAGGCTTAAACGTTCGAGGCTGGTCAGATGGCTCGGAGGCATTTAGCATACCAGCCTGACAATCTGGGATCATCCCTTGAACCCATGGTGGAAGGAGAGAACCTACTCCTTAAATTTGTCCTCTGCTAGGCATGCTTGCAGAAAACACAGACACGAGGGTGGTGGTGGTGGACCCTAAACACAGCAAAATCTCCAAACGAAGAAAGCTCAGTACTAGATGGTTCCCCTGGTAAATTCTAGAAACTAAACAGTATTCTTTTCCAAATTTTTCAAAAATTCAAGAGGGTAGAATAAATTCTTAAGTTATGTTTGAGGTTAATATATCATACCAGCAAAACAAGAAAGAAAAGAAGACCCAGTACTATTTTTCTGCTAGAGTAACACTCTGCTGCACTCGTAGATCAGGGCCTTGCTCAGGCAACACCAGAGATGCTTCCTCCCGCAGGAGATGGGAACAAATACAGAGGCCCCGGCTGGACATTGCGAAGAGAGTGAGAGACCTCGGCACACCCAGTCCTAATGGGATGTCACCGTCAAATCCCTCCCCTCAGGGCTCAGAGGCAGAGAATACCGTAAAAGCCAGAGGGTTTGGAAGACACCAAAGAAACAACGTCTTCTAGACACAACACGGCTGATACACACATGAGCACACACAGACTCTGGCAGTGTGCACAAAGCCTGCGCGTGTCTAAGCCAGGCAGGGTTCCAGCACCGAGAGGGGTAATGGGCATACATCCCCATCCCAAACCCAGAGGCAGCATGTATCTCTGGCTGACAATCACTTGCAGATGGAGTCTCGCTGAGTGTGCTAACCACACTCAAGACCGAGCTGGATGTCCAGTAGTAGATGGCCAACAGAAATTGAACTCAATGGCATTTTTGGAGGGTTTTTTCTTATTTCATTTGTTTGTTCTTTCTTAGTACTTTGTCTGAGTGTTTTATGTATTTATTATTTCCTTATTTATTTATTTTAACTTTATGTATCTTCTTCCTATACATTGTGGTTTCCAGTTTCTTTTTTTTTATGGGATTTCTGTGTGTGAAAATGGCAGTTTTGCCGTGCCTATGTGTGTTTCTTATGCTTCTTCTCTGGCTTCCGTTGCTGTTTATTCGTTGCTTGTTTTGCCCTACTCTGGTTTGTCTGTCTGTCTGTTTGTTGTTTTTTTAAACAATACAAACCCTTACCTAATAGTTGCAGGTCATCATGGGCCACGTGGTAGACATCCAGGACCCAGCAGCAAGGTCAGCATAATCTTCGCGCCTCTCCTTCTGACTCCAACAGGGTGAGCACATCACCCTCCCGAACGGAGCCTTCGACGATTCAGATGACAGAGGGCCGGTACTATTTATAAATTCCACGTAGACCTGCGTGCACGATCCCGGTGAACCGGGTCCTGCCCAGCACTTTGGTTCCCCTAGCCTGCTTGATGGGCTGCACGCGACTCGTGTCCATGATGGCGGTGACCTGGAGGAGAGACCGTATGCTTGTTTTTACCTTATTATTTTTGGATTCCTTTTTGTTTTCTGATGAGAGAGAAGGAAGGGGTTTTGGTTTTGGTTGGTAGGGAGGTAGAATGGATCCAGGAGGAGTTGGGGAAGGGAAAGCGACAATGAGAATGTAACACGCATTTCTTTTTCAATAAAAAAAGAAAAGGGTAGCCGGGCGGTGGTGGCGCACGCCTTTAATCCCAGCACTCGGGAGGCAGAGGCAGGCGGATCTCTGTGAATTCGAGGCCGGGCTGGACCGATAGCCTCCAAAACAATACAGAGAAACCCTGTCTCGTAAAACCAAAAAGAAAAAAGAAAAGGGTAGTATTAGAAAAGAAAAATTGCACACCAGCACATTTTTATGAAGATAGGTTCAAAAATTCCAAACAAATACTGGCAAGCCAGATTTAGCAATACATGAGTAAACTACCTGTCACGAGCAAGAGCAAGTTATTCCAGGCATACAGGTTTACTGCAACATCCAAAAAGAATCATTTAATATACTATGCCAGCTGTTAAACAGCAAGATCTACGCAGTCATCTCAGACACAGAAAATGCACCTTCAAGATGAAAGTCCCAAGCAAGCTGGAGTATAATGGAACCTCGTTATTCTAAGAAGAGCTGCCACTCTGAACACTTTCTAAGATCATAAGGAAGGTGAGGGTGATGGAGCTCTCGCCTCTTCTAACCAACATTGTGCTTCAGGATATCGAAGGATTACATGGGGGAAGACAACCACCTCAATGCTAGACAGAATTAGCACCATGCCAATTTACAGATGATAAATTAATAACCGAAACTTACTAAAACCTATTAGAAGTTGTAAAGGAGGCTATGGAGAATGCAAAAGGTCCCAACTTGCAAAATAGCAATGCTTCTGTATTGTAGCAAGGAGGATTCAAAGATGAAATTAAGAACACAGTTGCCATCCTAGAGCCTTCATCCAGTGGCTGATGGAAGCAGAAGCAGACACCTACAGCTAAGCACTGAACTGAACACCCGAAATCCAGTTGTAGAGAGGGAGGAGGGATGAGCAAAGTAATCAAGACGGTGTTGGACAAACCCACAGAAACAGCTGACCTGACCCTAGTGAGAGCAGAGGGACCCCAGTCGTAAAGCTGGGGAACCAGCATTGAACTGAACCAAGCCCTCTGAATGTGGGTGCCAGCTAGGATATCTGGGCAGTCTAGGGGACCTGTAACAGTGGAACCAGTATTTATCCCTAGTGCACAAATGGGCTCTGGAAACCCATTCCCTATGGAGGAATACTATTTCAGTCCAGACATACAAAGAAGGGCCTAGGCCTTCCCCCAAACCATGTGACAGACTTTGATGATTCCCCATGGGAGGGCTCACCATCTTTGGGGAGCAGGTAGGGGGTTGGGAGTTGGGTTTGGGGTGGTTGGTAGGGGCAATGGGAGGATGTGAGGGAGAGGGAACAGAGAAGATTGGTATGTAAAACGATTGTTTCTAAATAAAAAAAAGAATATAGTTACAGTTTTAAAAGAATCAGAAATAATTAAATAATTCTGGTGTGAATGAGAAAATACAATTGTTCACTGAAAATTTTTTAAAAATGAAGAAATTTAGAGTGCCTAAATAAACCAAAGGCATTCAATTTTTCATATCTTTTAACATTTTCTTTGAAATTAGTATTTTAATAACTTACTCATATTGGCATAGGGGCTATGCTGGGATTCCAAGGAGCTGGAAATTTTAAAATAGCCCTTTAGTTCTTTAGCAGGACTACTAGCACTCTCTAGAACCTATCCATTTTCTAATTTACTCATTTTTATTATTTAACACACTTTTGGGAACACTTTGTCTTTGGCTGTGTCTAGACATACAGATGGTTTTGATAGTTCATTGGAAAGAGAGGCTCAGTCCAGGGACATGGCCAATTATTTTTTTTAAACTAAGTATATATTTTTCTGGAGAGTTTCACCAGATCCTTTGCCCTCTGTTCTCTGGAATCATATGTCCCACCGATGTCTTGCTCCGTTATGTTTAATGTTGAGGACAGAGAGATTTGACAGGACCCTGCCTCTGTGAGAAGCGGATGATGGACCCTTTGAAAGGACCACCAGGCAAAATGCTGCCAATAACTGCTTCCATTGTTTTTAAAAGAAAAATCTCATCCTAAATCTAAGCAGCATTTCATTTCTAAAGGAAATAGATCTTGCCAAAAAGACTTCATAGGAACTATTCTTTAACTGGAGAAAATCTTTATACAATAACAAATAATAGACATGATGACCACCAAAGATACAGCTTCCTTGTTCGCTTTAACAGGCGCATTCCTGTTGAGACAGAAGAACAATGTTCTTTATCCATCCTTTCATTCATCAAATTGGGGTAAGCAATATATAGAAAATGTGTATGTTTATCAGGATAATTCTATGGCATAAAAACTGGCCTAATGAAGTTATATTCTGGTACTCTATACTCATGTTAGTGATGGAGTCAGGATAGAAAGAATTCTCTGGCTTATAAGGACATGTTCTTTGGCATGTAGGGGTTTTTCTTTCTGTTTTGCGGACATTTAAAATAGTTTTATTTCAATTTTAAAATTATATACTTGCAAAAGATATATTGACAATATTACATCTTCTGGCTGGAGAGATGCCTCCATGGGTGAAAGCGCTTGCCATGTAAATTGGACAACCTGAGTTTTTTTGCAGGGTCTGTGGTAGAAAGAGAGAACCAACTTCTCCAAGATGTACTCAGACCTCCTCATATGTGCTGTTGCAAGGCATTGATGGGCACACGTATGCAGCATTATCTAGACTTAGTGAGTTATAAGAAAATAAAATCACATGAAGCAGGGAGCAGGATGTGTTTGGGATCATATTGGGAAAGCTGGAGAGGAGAAAGGGGGTTGAATATAAACATATTTTATTGTATACACATATGAATTTATCAAGAATAAAGAAAATTTCAAAACATGTTTCCATTTACTCATTCCAGTAAAACATATTCATAATAGAAACAAGGTGGAGTGGGAGTTTTCACAAATTATAATAAATACAACTTAAACTGTGAAAGTAAATAAATACTAAAAAGAATAATACAAATAAAAATGAATAAGTAGAGATTCAAATCTCACACATCAGCTGTAGTTATAATTATTGATTTTGCATATTGCAGGTATGCTGCTAAGGTTACATAACATCAAAATCATATCAACCATTTTATGTAAATCCATGTTTATCCAAAATTCTTTATTTAATTTGAATTCACTTCCTGATGGCATGTTTCATTTATCAGTAAGGCATGGGTGAGTGTGTACTTATAACTACAATGGAATTTTCATTCTGCTGCGTTTATTGTGGTACTTACTTCAGAGATGTACCAATATAATATCATTTCATCACATGCGATTCCTGTTATTTGATTGTCACCTTGACTGGATCTGGAACCAACTAAGCCACCCACCTCTGGGTGTGTCTGTGAGAGGATTTCTACAAAGCATTAACTGAGAGGGATGTCCCTTCCTCCAGATCTGCAGTCACCTTCCAGCTGCCAAGAAATAAGGCGATCTGAAGGAAAATTAGTGCTCCTTTTGCAGTCCCCCATCACTCCTCTTTGTTGAGGGCACCTACTCTCCTGCTACCATAGTTGCCATTATTCACAGAACATCAGCTTTCCAACGCTGAATAAGAATAGAAGGTTTCCAGGAGTCCTGCCGCTGTTCAGTGCCAGATTGGGAAAGCTTGAGGCTTCCAGATTTGTGGACTGAGATACGACAAATTTCTAAGTCTCTTCAGTATGCCCAAGGTTGGATCACGCAGGCTTCTTCGTGCAGGCCAACTTAAATATTCCCGTGTCATATAGTGTCATATAGGAGCCCCGCTCCTCGACCAAACTTTAACTGATATTGATCAGAAACGCTTGGTTTCTCCATTCTATCAGACTCACTGGCGTCCTGAATTCTACTTCTACTATTTAAACTTACGTTGCATGCATGCATGATTGAAAAGCCTTAAATAAAATTGACTGTTCCACTCACTAAGAAGCAAAGATGCTTATTGTCCCCTGTCCTATTTAGGTTGACTACACACATGTCGTGTTGACAGAGTCAATACTCTGCATGGAGAGAAACGTACGTACACATCTGAAGATGAGCAGAGGTCAGGAATGCAGAGAGGAACTGGCAGGCTTCCAGCTGAAGCCAAATCCTCGTCCCCAGGTAGTCCTTTACTTTGTGGGAAGGAAACTCACAACCATCATGTGCGGTAGACTTGAAAATAAAAAATAGCTCTCTGATTTCTGTCTTTGAGTTATGAGCCTGATTTTCTTGTGATAATTTTGAGCATGGCTGTTAGCATGGCTTGATCCAAGTGGACCTAGGACTGCTTAGAGTAGTGGTTTTCACCCTTCCTAATACTACAACCACTTAATAAAATTCTTTATCTTGTGGTGACCCTAGCCATAAAATGATTTTGTTGCTGCTTTACACCTGAAGTAATTTTGCTGCTACTGTTAGGAATCACATGTAAATCTCTGCTGCACAACTTCAGAGGAGTCAAGACCCACAGGTTGAGAACAGCTGATTTAGAGGGAAAGATCCATTTTTATCAACAAAGAGCTGATGCTCAGTTCAAATAGATGAATACTCAAGGTTCTAACTCAAGGTACAAACTCTGAAGTCATATTTAGCAGTTTAAACAGACTAATTGGAGTGAGTTCTACCAAGAATTTATGTATTTAATTATCATGCACAAGGCCATTGCTGGACTAAAAGACTTAAAAGACATACATACCACATCAAAAAGTAAACAAAGTGCTGGGTGTAGCTCATTAGTAGAGAATTTGGCTTGCATGCTCCAGATTTTGCATTAAAATCTACCAACTGCAAAAAATAAAAGCAATAAAAAAGCAAGCAACAAGCAACTTTCTAGGTTTTAGGGATACTAGCCAAAAAATTATATCATTGAAAGATGGAGTGCATAAAATTGAAAATATGAGACTAATTTTTGTTTCTGTGATATGTTTGTTTGTATACTTGAAAAGATATTAGATAACTGGTCTAGAAATAATAGCCACAGCTTAAATTTTTATGGGGTTGCTTAGAAACCAATATAGAAAATAGGATAGATAGAATAGCTTCCCTACAATGAAGTAGCAAATGGAAAAACTCCACTTACAACAATATAAAAATCAATTTAAATATACATAAATAGATTTTGTAAAAGCATATGAGATATTTAAAAATCTATCCTGCTGATTCCTCATAAAACCATTAGGAAGGTATGACCAAATTCATTGTAGCTTCTGCTCCTTATACTAATGTATTCTTGGAATTTTTCATGATCTCTTTCACTTAGAATTTACTCATCAATTTACTGCCCATATGTTTATTAAATTCATGACGAACATTTTAAAACATGTTCTACACTTTGAAACCTACACTTTGAAAAGCACCAGTAACATGACCTGAGTATGAATAAAATTCATGAGAACTTTACCTTTTGATTTAGAACATCATCACTGCACAGTTTCCCATGGAAAAGAAAGTACTTTCCAGTTTGAAATGAGAAATTGTGCTGTTCATGTACTCAAATACAATTACCATGCACAATATCAGTATATATGAGGCAAGGATTACCCAAGATTGTCAAAGTGCATCAAAATCCAAATAAATATTATGAGCCTGGCAGAGAGAATGTAGCTGCAAACCGCAAAAACAAAAGATGAAAATGCAAACCAAACCCTTTCGAGTTTACTGTATTTTGGATTATCTAGCCACAGGAGTCAACACCAACTTGTACCCGATAACAAACAGATTTTCTTCTATTCATCAAGTTTCCAACAGAAAAATAATTTAAAACTCTCTTCACCCCATGTCATTCTTCAAGTGTGGCTTCACTTAAGACAATAGAATATAATTAGCTTAGCCATTGTGTCAACACACAGGTTAGTTACAGTCTAACTCATTAAGGTAAGGAGAAGACTCAGCTATGACGTACCCTATTACTGTTCACACTTAGGCAAATGATTTTTATAGTCTCTCTTTATATGCATAAAGCAAGGTGTCTAGGTGAATTAATGACTGAGTAAAGACTGTGAGATTAATTGAAATAGTTACTTTTCTCATTGCTGTGACCAAATGTCTGGCAAGAAGTCATTTAAGTTGGTGTGGTGACCCACAACCTCATAGGCAGTAGCACTCTTAGGATGTGTGGCTTCGTTGGAGTGTCTATGGCCTTGTTGGAGGAGGTGTGTCAGTGTTGGGAGCAGGCTTTCAGGTTTTCAATGCTCAGGATACTGCCCAGTGAGTAAGTCAACCGACTGCTGCCTTCTAGTCAAGATGTAGCCAGCACTGAATCCGCCTGCTCCCCACAATGGTGATAATGGGCCAAACCTCCAAAACTACAAATGTGCCACACCAATCAAATAGTTTACCTTATAAGATTTGCCGTGGGCATGGTGCCTCTTCACAGCAAGGAAAACCCTACCTAAAACAGTTGGCTTACAGTTTAAGACACCACCATCTGCATCATGGCACAGGGGAGGGGTCTGACTAACAGAACTTAAGCTTTACACCCAAGAGATTCCCTTTTCATTATTATATGTATATTATCACCAATACACATTTTGTGCGTGTCACCATTAAGTTGCTTTGTTGAATTCCACTTGCATACAAATGTGATGCCATTTTTAATTAATTCCTTTAGAATTTCATATGTAAGTACTGTGTTTATATGATTTCTATCTCTCATTCCTCCCTACTCCTCCAGATTCCTCCCAAACTCCCTCTTAAATTCGTGACATCTTCTATTTAATTATAATTGTTACATATATGGAGAGCTACATATATACATATATATATATAATGTTATATATAACATCTATTTAGTCCTATGCATATGTATACGGGTTTAGTGTTGACCACTTTGGATTGAATAACATATGAGTGAGGTCTCATCTGTAGAGAAAGCTGAACACTCCAGAAAACCACACCCAATCAAAATGTGGAACTGTGGATCCCAGTCCCAGTGGAAACATCTACAGAACATTCCCATACCTAAGGCTCCGGGGACGTGGCAGAAGTGGAGGGTGGGAGATTGTAAGAATGAGAGGTGAGGAGGATTTTCTATGAGAACCGTTTTTCAGTATGTATTTTCACCATTAGGTGGCAATATGTCTCTGTTACACACAACAAGAAAGCTGGTATGCATCATTTCTCTTCTCAAGTCCATATTTGTTTGTTTGTGTTTGCTTCTGTCCTTTTTTTTGCTTTACATTGGATTTCTGAATGAATTCCATGCTGCTCTTGAATACAAGATCCACTTGCCTGTGTCTTCCAGATGTTGGCATTAGAGGTGTGCATTATTGTGGCTGGATAAAAAAATAATTTTTGTTTTAATGACATACCACAAAGTGACAAAGTTGATCTAAAATATACAGAATGGCTTAAGAATTTTAGATGCAACTGGGCAGTGGTGCTTCAAGCCTTTAATCCCAGCACTCAGGAGGAAGAGGCAGTTGGATCTTTGTGAGTTTGAAGCCAGCCTGGTCTATAGAGAAAGTTCCAGGACAGCCTCTGTCTTGAAAAAAATAATTTTAGATGCCTAGAATAGTGAAATTATTATGGCACACTTGGTTATATACACTTACATAACACTAAATAGAAAACCTTAGGTTGGCAAGTAATGCATGCCTGGTGTTTCAACTATTGAGTTGAAGCAGGAGGCTTTGAGTCTAGCCTTGGCTACATGAGGCCTTATCCCAAAAGACATAAAAATGCAAAACAACAACAAAAACCTTGTTGTTACATGCATTCTTCCCGCCAGCTGCCTGGGTCCCGTTGCTGCTTTAGCCACCAAATAACACACGAGACACTACATCAATTATGAAGTTGTTGGCCATTTGCTTCGTTTCTTATTGGCTAGCTCTGACTTCATTATTAACCCCTAGTTACTAATATATATTTTTATAAGGACTTATCTTTCCAAGGATGTCCTCCTGGCACGTCCTTTCCTCCCCGGAGATCACATGGCGACGACTCTCATCACTACATTTCCCAGAATCCTCCTAGGCCCTTAGCCCCACCTATCTTGCTTCCCTATTGACCAACAGTGCTCTATTTATACCAGTCAGACAAACATATACACAGAAGGACTTCCCCCGTCACCTTGCACAGTAATAGATATTTCGAAATTCTGGATGAATTTAGTTCTTGATCTCAACCTCCTGCCCAATGCTTTGACCTTTCCACTATTTATACATGTATTTATCTGACTGCTTATATTGGGATAGGTTCATTTATACAAACGCATGGCAGGGTGAATATCAGGGCTAAGAGATAGGGGATGTGTATCTCAGACACCAGCAGAAACTCGAGTTTTTGTTCTGAGAAATTAAAGCCATGCTCAATGCTGTATTCGCTGGAATTGTTAACACAGTACCTGACATATGGCAGGTATCCAGTGATTGTTATGGACCAGATGCATAGGAGTACATGAGGCTCATAGCTTTTCTAGGGTTTAGAGAATATGCTCTTTTGGAACTAGATTTGAAATCCTGGCTGAGATACACACTCACTGTGGATATTACACAGCACAATGGCTTCATTAATGTAAAATTTTCAGCATTTTTCTTTATTAAAATTAATTGAGTTTCAATGTCCCCATAATTAAAACTGGAGGAAAGAATGTGTGTCTGGGGTGCAAGGTATAGAGAAACCAAGCAGAAACTCGGCTGGATACTTCCTTCTCAGTGGCAAGTATTCCCGGTGTTAGACAATGCAATGTATGTCACTAAATCATTGATGTTCTCAAGCACATATGAACCCTGTGTACTATAGCACTAACCGCCAGTGATGTGTCCCAGTGATACGGTACTGTCACGGCTCCTAAGAAGGTATCCAACAGTTCCATGGTTGATCTCAAGGGTCACCCTAGCAAGTGGCTAACTATGCCTAATACTGCAAATCTGATCTGAAACCCAGGACTGAAGATGTCTGAGAGGTAGATGCTTAGGTGAAATGACGTGACATAAAGCCATCTTCTTATGGCTACTCTCAACCTTCATCCCAGAAACCTTTCCTCGCAGTGAATAGAGGTGACTGCAAAGATCCACAGCTTCACAAGGTGCTGAGAATTAAGGGCAGGCAGCAGATGGATCAACGCTAAACACGACATTCACGCTGCTCCCTCGAGGCCCAAGAAACATTGCAGAAGGGGGAGCAGAAAGGACAGACGGGGTACGAGATGGGGAGAAGGGCTGTAAAACACTATCACTTAAGCATGACATGGTCATGGCCGTCATGAACTCACAACATATATGCCTGCTTACACTGGGCCCACACAGTCTTGAGTCCTCTCAACAATCAAAGAAGGATAGATAATGAGCTCATGAGCCCTATCACTTACACATGATCTATCGGCAACTAATGTACTGGAGAGAGGACAAAGCACAGTATCCAATTCTATCTATACCCACTGGTGAGCCCACCAGACTCTGATGGTTACCTCCAAACACACATGATCCTTATTAAACTCTATGCCACATGAAACAAACTAACAAACAAAAAGGAACCAATATAGGGAAGACATTCATAATGAAGGAGGGCTGAGAGGATGAGAGAGTTGGGGGAGAACAGGGCAACATATATATATAATACATGAAATTGCCAGAGAACCAAAATTTATAAATATAAGAGCATACCTAGAGAACTACCATAGACTCACAGTTACGGCGATTTGTTTGTCTGAAGCTAGAAATGGAAGACATGTGGACCCTGGTGATTCCAAGTCAAAGTCATCTTAATCTTAGGAGCCTGTCCACCTTGTCCCCGTGCCTCTTGTGCAATCACAGCTTCAATGCTAGCTCTGCAAATCCAGGTTTCATGTAGTTTGATTTGAGGACTAGCACAACTGGTCACAGTTAGAGTGATATTCTGCCTTCAGTGAACCCAACATGGAGACAAATATCCCGTCCTTGCCTCTCACCTTCATAATAGTACATAGTAGGCAGGATTCTAAATTGACCCTCTAGATTTCCATTCCTAGTAAAAGGCCTACATGAGCTGCTATTCCCCATGATGGTAGGAGTCACCTGTGAATAGAAAATGAGAGATTCCTTGTTGAGATTAAGTTATATTTGTTGGAGCTTAGGTTGCATCTGTGGTGGCATGTGGGAGAGAGAGGATCCAAGCAGAAACAGATGTTATCCTGATGGCTCAAAGTGACAATCTGCCATCTTGTGGAGAGAGATATGTGAGGAATGGCAGACCCTTAAGAGCTTTGGACTTCAGTCTTGAAAGAAGAAAATGAAGACAGGAACCAGAAAGTTCAGAGACTTTCTCTGAGCCTATGGTGAGACTGCAGTCTTCCAGATGTAGAAACTGCACAGCAATCAATTTATTATGCAACGGTAACAAAGAAGCATTGTTAGTTATGAGATTTCTATCTGATTAAAGCAACTGTCTATTGAAGTCCTGCTGGAAGCTTGTGAGGTACCCTGTGCCTAACCTAGGTAAGGTATGTATCACCTTGTAAAAAAGCATCAGTTTTTAAACTAATGCCAACCGCTAAAATAGGAACAAAATCCCCAGACTAAAGTATGATTCTCAGAGTCCATCTCCAATGAATGGCTAAGGGGAGAGTAATCACAATTATGCAGATGAGAACTCAGCCCAGTCCCTGGTTCGTGGCCATGCACTTCGCAAGTTGAACATCCTGCTAGCTACAATGTGGTTCAGATGCCAATCAGTCTCCTGGGATGATGACTACAGGCATCAGTGAAGTCTGGTATTTTGTCTGTTGGATGATGAATCATACTTCTCATTGAAAAATAGTGATCTGGAATTCTTTGGGAGCCAAGCCTTCTCCAGCTGGCACTGAGGTTTTGCAGATATGTGTGATTTCTTTCAAATGGAGTCAGAATATGATTTCATAAGGAAAATACATATTTTATTTTCATTTTCTTTACCAGCAGTCATACGAAATATTTGACAAACTGTGGGATACAAGTCATCTGTGAAAGTGTTTGTCAGATGGTTTCCTGAGGGACAATATTCCCTCAGTCAACAATATCTGTCTTGTTCTGATATTTCTGCGTGGCTTTGTCATTATTTTCAAAATATCTCCAACCAAAAATTTTAAAGTGAAGATTTTGTAAGTATCATCTAGAAGACCATATTAAAACCTTCCTCTTTAATTAGTGACTATTCTTATTTGAGTTTTCTACTACATATATATGCTTAAAATGTAGGAACTTATGCTTCCATCAGCCGCTGGATGAAGGCTCTAGGATGGCATATAAAGTAGTCCTCAATGCCATTATTGGAGAAGGACTTTTAAGGCAGCCTCTCCACTATTGTATAGTTTGCCAGCTGGTGTCATCCTTGTTGTTCTCTGGAAATCCCACTAGAAATCACATTAGAAGCAGAGGCAGACACCCACAGTTAAATAGTGAACTGAACTCTTGGAATCCAGTTGCATAGAGGGAAGAGTGATGAGCAAAGGGGTCAAGACTGGGCTGGTTTAGCCCACAGAAACAGCTGACCTGAACAAGGGGGAGCTCATGGACCCCAGACTGATGGCTGAGAGGACAGCATGGGACTGACCCAGCCCCCCTGAATGTGGGTGTCAGTGAGGAGGCCTAGGTAATCTATGGGGCCTCAGCTAGTAGATCAGTATTTATCCCTGGCGTACAAATGGACTTTGGGAGCCCATTCCACATGGAAGGATGCTCTCTCATCCTGGACACATAGGGGAAGGTCTAGGGCCTGCCTGGATGAAATAACAGATTCTGGAGATGCCCCATAGAGGGCCTCACTCTCCCTGGGGAGCAAAGTGGGGGCTGGGGGGGATTGGAGGGACGTGGGAGGAGGGGAGGGAGAGGGAGCCGGGATTGACATGTGAAACAAGCTTGTTTCTAATTTAAATAACAAAATCTAAAAGAACAGTAAAAAAATGTAGGAACTTTAAAAGGTAATAAGGAGATTGAAATCTCAAAATGAGTAGAGACTCAGTCATCCCCCATGCATGTCTCTGCCGTATAAAACAGCTCTATGAATTATATCATTTAATTATTAAAATTACTCTATGATTATGACTATTAAGCAACAAGGAACAAAAGTCCAACCCATAGATCTTTTTCCAAACTTAAGAAGCTGAGCATCCATTAAGTCAGGGTTCAGGAATGGCCTGGTTGTACAGCATCTACCCAGGCTGAGTACCGCGTAGCCTAAGCACACAGCAAAATGGAGACAGCGCAGGAAACACATTTATTTCATAGGTTAACTAGATTTCTAAAAATGAATTAATACAGCCTCAGGGTTTAGAATGGTGGCCTTTAACTCCATTGCCAAAGCCATATTGTCATGGTTAGTGAATCACCTGGGAGGCAGGCCTCTGAGCATGTGTGTAAGGTATCACCGAGATTCCAGGGATTGAAGAGGGAAGAGCTACCACCAGGAATGGTGCCTATCCCTAGGCGGGGTGTCCCAAACTACATACTTACGTAAGTAGCGAAAGTGAATTGAGTTTGCATTTGGAGTTCTGTTTTCCGACTGAGAAGATGATGAGGCCAGCTTCTTCAAGCTCCCACTGTCTTGACTTCCTGCCTTGTTCGACTGTCACCTTGAAGTGTGAGCTGAAATAAACCTTTCTCTTTTATGTTGCCTTTTTCCGAGTCTTCTTTTTTTTATAGCAACAAGAAACTAAAACAAATACCATAGTGTTTCCCCACATTCCTGCAAGAATTGTCCAATCTTTTTTCAAATAAATTTTTATTTAATTTAGAAGCAATCTTATCTTACATATCAATCCCAGTTCCCTCTCCCTCCCACCCTCCCATGCTCCCCACTGATGTCCCCATCCCATCCCCCCATCCACTCACCAGGGAGGTTCAGGCCTTCCATGGGAGATCATCAAAGTCTGTCACATCATTTGGAGCAGGGCCTAGGCCCTCCCCCATGTATTTAGGTTGAGAGAGCATCCCACCAAGGGGAATGGGCTTCCACTGCCAGAGGCCCCATAGACTGCCCAGGCCTCTTAGCTGACACCCATGTTCAGGGGTCCTGATTCGGTCCTATGCTGATTCCCCAGAAGTCAGACTGAAGTCATTGAGCTCCCCCTTGTTCAGGTCAGCTGTTTCTGTGGGTTTCTCCAGCCTGGTCTTGACCCCTTTGCTCTTCACTTCTCCCTCTCTACAACTGGGTTCCAGGAGTTCAGATCAGTGCTTAGCTGTGGCTGTCTGCCTCTGCTTCCATCAGCTACTGGATGAAGGCTCTTAGGATGGCATATAAGGTAGTCATCAATCTTATGTATATATATTTATGAGAGTTCTTCCCAACTGAGCATTTGAACACTGTTTCCAATCTTTATGTTTTTGTTTAACAATATATCTTGGAGATTATTCCACACTAACGTAAGAAATCTAGATTTATCTTTCTTTATCTTGAAATTTTCAAATCACTATTTTGAAGATTCATTTAATTCTCAGAACCATCAACCCTTTAAATACTTTCTTCCTCAAGATTGTCAATGATACCCATTAGAGAAGAGAAAGCATTTCTCCTTCCCACATTGTCGGATGTAAAACGTCCGTTTTACAGACAGAGGCAGACAAGGCAAGCCAGAGGCCAGCTATCAGACTGACAAAATGTCCAATTACATTTATATTTGGAGTTAGGACTATAATTTCCAATTTTCAAGATGACTTCCACGTGTTTTGTGAATATTTTCACTCCTCACACTAATGCTTTTAAACGCCAAGGTTCAGTGAAAAGAACTATGTGTGACAAAACCTTTACTGATATCCCTTCTTCAGAAAAGCTTTGTCATACAATCCAGAAAACTCCAAATCCCACCATATTTCTTCTATTAAATATATGTCTATCTGTGTATACACATAAAATTCTGCACCCAATAATGTGAATAACTGAGGCCCCAGGTGGTACATCTTGGTTTCCTCTTCATTTGCCTGACTCTTACTTATATTCCTCAAATTTTGGAAATTTCAGAATCATGAATTTAAGTTAGATGATCAGACTTTGTAATGTGGCCTCTCAAGACTGACATCTCTCAATAACGTGCTTGTACTTTGAATAACTCAGTCAGTCTGCATCCCCACAGCACAGTTACTTGTCTGCACACCATTATTTGTCTAGTTTGGGATCCCGGGGTCCAAGAAAAGAGCAGAGTGCCCACCAAAACTGATACAGCTTCCTACTGCTTTTTAAGCTGGTGAGCAGTTTCTGTCTACCATCCACTGACAGTGGGACAATTTACAGGTCTCAGCTTTAAGTGGAAAGGTATTCCAAATCCTCGTTTTGAGTGTCCTAGTATCTTATTTCCTATGCCTTTGAGATATCAAGATTTGGTGATATATTCAAAGCATGGTTTTCTAGCATTATGACATTCTGTTTCTCATTCCCCAAAGACTTCTTCCATCTTTAAATACCAATATTTGTATTTAAAAAGAAGTGTATTGTATGGCTTGACCAACATGTGTAAAGGATTGAGTGGGCATTTTAATTTTTAGCCCAATGATTACATTACTTGTCTAGAATGTATTTAGGCTTTTCTTCATGAGCATGCTAACCGTTGAGCAACAAAGAAAACTTTAAGTTCTAAGAACATCATGATCTTGTCCCCTTTAAGAGCAAAGACAAAATTACAAATAGTATTCATTAGGCAATAATGAAGGGGTAGAGAAATGAAATGGTTAATAGTGAAACACGGTCATTGACAGCACCAAGGAGGAGCTGGGATTTGAAAGCCTGTGGTTTGGACATGGCTTTAGATCATGGAATCCAGACCTTGCAGAAACCATTAACTCTTCATTGAGAGGACTAGAACTTGTCCCATCGGTTTATTTTAAGGACTACATGAGCCAGCTGGGTCGTGTGCACATGTAACCTTGGCCACCCCAGAGACTGAGATGGAAAGATAACTTGAGAGCAGGAGATGGAGACCATCCTTGCCAACATGATTTGGCACCAATCAAACAATGAAAAGGGATCGTTTATGTATTAACTACTTCTAAGACAGTTACCCACTTGTGTTAGTTTAGCTTACTCGTTTGTGAGCTCCCTGTGATGAGAGGGTTTGAGGATGGTGGAGGAAAAGAAAAGCCATGGGGAAGCAGTAGCAACTGGTTTTAGGGAGCGGCGCTGCAATAGGCTTCATGAAAAGTGAAGTCATTCTCAGCTGATGTTACAGAAATAACTCTCCAGAAAGAGAGCAGGGGAAATGAACTTTGTCCTGGATGGGAATTTAAATGGCCAGATGAGGTTGGGCACCAGCAGGAAGGGGTAAGTTTTTTTTTTTAAAGCCAGAGTTGTAAAGAACAGCACCATTTGAGTTATTTTGTATTCTGATGCCTGATGCACAGTTCTAACGGTTAGTTCTGATTGTCCACTTGACACAACCTGCAATCACCTGGAAGATGTGTCTGGATGGAGCAGGTTGTGTGTAAGGATTGTCTTGATTATGTAGATGGTTGAGGGAGATAAGGCCTAAGTGTGGACAGGTGACACCATTCTCTGAGGGTTGGATCCCAAACTGTATTTTAAAAGGAAGAAGTGAGCTGAGGAGAGACATGCATTCTTTAGTTTATTGTCCCCGAAACCTTGATTGTGGGCGTGCTGCGACCAGTTCTCTCGAGTACCTGACGATATGACTTCTCTGTTACAATGGACCTGGAACTATGAGCTACAGGAAACCTGTCCTCTCCTAAGTTGCTCTTGTCAGGGTATTTTCTTATTAAAACAGGAAATGAAGCTACGACACATACCTAAGGTAAGTTGTACACCATTTTGTGCAGTGCACAATGAAGACAGTATCTAAATAGCTAAAGATATGTTTGCTTCCGCTGTGTTTAAGTAACTGAACTATTAAAGAGATTGAGTTTGATGATGGCAAGATATGTTCTTTGCGTAAGGTGATGATATACACGTAGGGGCCTTTATACAGAACAATCTTGAGCCTACTGTGAAAGACACACGTTCTCATGTGTGAACTTGAACAAGCATTCAGGATGTGGGTTGTTACCTTACACGCTGTGCTGGTGTTTTCTCTGAGTGACTTGTTCACGTGTTGCTGTCTTCATTCGCCACTAGATCTGTTCTCCACCTTCTCTACCCATTTTGTCTCCCAGGAAGATACACTTTGCCTTGAATTTTGGCTCCAGTTTGGAAATGGCCTCTCCAAAGAATTTCACTGCTACACTGCTTTCTCTTACAGACCTGTCCAGCTTCATTTCAAACTCCATGTAGGTTGTGGGGAAAGAAAAAAAGAAAGGAATTTATGGAGGGGTTGTTTAAAATATTGATACATGAGGCTCTCTAAAAACATTAGAGAGACAAAGAGTTACACTGTGGCTTTAAAAAAAGATCATTCCACCATATCAGGAATGTTTAGGTTACTTTCTGTTTAACTTTGGGTATTTTCCCTAATATGCTTCATTTTCTTTGGCTTTCCAAAGAGAGACAGTGTGGCAGTAAAGAGTTGTAGTTTCTTTTCTTGTTATCTTTTCCTTTCTGAGTGCCCCAAGCTCAAGAGAAGGTAGACAAAATATGTTAGTCCTAGAAACACATGTAGAAATTCTTTATCTTGACAACCTCCCCAAGGATTTGCCATCTCTTCAAGGTGTTGTGAATATATACATATATATATATATATATACACACAAAACAAGCAAACAAACAAAAAACTTCTTCAACTCACACCTAAAATATCTAGTGCATTCTGACTACGTAGCACATACTGCCCCAGTGAACGATGCTGTAAATCTTAAGTAGAGAAGAAATACTTCATCTGTGTTCAACGGTGCCCACTGGTTCATAGTCTGAGCCTAATTTTCACATTGGGGAAATGGACAGACATGCCCCCACTCTGATCTCCTTATTGACCTTTGCTAATGCAATACACATGATTGGAAATACATTTGTAAAAGTTAGAAGGCATGCAACTCCTGGTCAATATATAATGCCCATTCCTCATGGAAGAGCCGTCACTTTAATGCAAGCTTTCATGGCATAAGTACTTCATCTATATGACCAGTTTTAAGCCATACCACTGAGTGCAAAGTAGGGAGGAGATATGCAGAAGGCACCATTATATACATTTCTATTACATAATGATATATATGTGCATATATATATATATGTGGTAGCTCTCTATTTCCATCATGTAGTCTTCTGCATACAAATGCAACTGATATGAACACTGAGGAGAAAACTTGAATAAAACATTTAGAAACTAATATATTTTAATTGTTCACTACTTTTATTTCTAGTATTTGCTTAATGAAACTAATTTTATTTAATACTAATCAGTGTACTGGCTATGTTTAACTTCTTGCTTATAAAATTCCCAAAATGGCTCTTGAAAGCTGCTATTAACTGGCTCTAATATGCAGCTAAAACTGAACAGCAGAGTTATGAAGCAATCAAGCCAATGAAAAGACTAGTGTTAGTCAAACAGTCACTGGGGCTGCTTGTTTTCCTACCTAAAGCCAAAGGTTTAGCAATATGTTAAATCTTCTTTTAAATAAAAGGGAACTTGAGTTTTAGCCAGTGATATTTGGGCACGTTGAGGTAGTCTTGCAGATGAAAATATCTGTGGAGATTTTTATACAGAATATGAACATATTCTAAGATTGATAGTGCAATGAAGCCAACATAACATTGCACTTCATTGTACATGAGAAAAGTCACTCTACTTTTAAGGCACCAATTGTTAGAACACAATCACAAGACCAAATGCCTTTTACAAACTATAATATAGTAAATATTCATTGAAAATATATGATGTACCGTATGCCATATTAATTAGTTTTATCACTTTTACATAGATAACACCATTCTGAAACTACTGCACAAAATTTATGATAGCTAAATAGTCATTTGACCTTAAATTCATTCAATATGCAAATGCTAATGAGTTCCCTTCAGCAGAAAAAGTATATTCTAACAGATTTATTCTGTCATGTCACCAAGGAAGCTAATTTTTGCTCAAAGAGAAATTAGCAGCATAAACAATAGGATTATATATGGCTTTTGCTGGCTATTCAAGTACTCTATGCTCTGTCTGAAACAAAGAACACTAATGAACAATGACGGGGAGTTCAGCATAGTTACATACAGACAGCACTGAAGCTCTGTGGCCTTCTTAAGGAATTACAGACCTCCTTGATTTCTCCCCCATGGTTTCCATGTTTCCTACAATATTATGACGTGCACAGTAAGACTCTGCCCTCAGGAAATTGTAGGCACAAGGAACCAACATTTCTCCTTCCTGCCAGTGGATTTGTGACACTACCTCAAAGAACAAGAACTCACTGAAACTGGCTTCCAGGAGAAACAGTGGGCAGATAACCCCTGAGAAGAAGGAATCTTAGCTGCTTGTCAGTTATAGCTACCATTGCATCGTGTGAAGGAAGGTAGTGGCTTCTGGGGTATATCTCATAAGAAAACAGGTTTTTATTATGACCTAGCGCTCCTGTAAACCTTACTTGTAAAACACATCAAGATTTTTCTTTTCTGAATACTAAGGAGCTGTTTTCATTTTTGTTTTTGTTTTTCACTTTGTTTTGTTTTGTTTTTCAAGACAGAGTTTCTCTGTCTTGGAACTAGCTCTCGTAGACCAGGCTGGCTTCGAACTCACAGAGATCCTCCTGCTCTGCCTCCTGAGTGCTGAGATTAAAGTCGTGCGCCACCAACGCCCGGCTCATTTTTATTATGTATTTGTTTGTTTGTTTGTTTTATTGGATGCTTTTACCTCGTACAAACTTTATTTTCTTATAAATACTAAAATGGAACTTGGTTTGGTTTCTTTATATATGTTTGGTTTCCTTTCTTTTACTTCACAAGATAGAGCCATTGGCAGTGTCTGACGCTCCCCAATCCTGGTCAGACCATTCTTAGTGTTCTCACCTCCACTCAGCTCTGTCTCTCCTGTTTACATCACTGACAATGATGTCTTCAAGAGACCGAGGAACCAGATGGAGCTATGTATACATAATGCAAGAGTTTGACTCCTCTTCTCACTCTGTTCTCCATATTTTTTCTTTGAAGATAACCTGTGCTAAATGACTTCCGTTTATCTCTTCAGTGCATTGTCATTAAGGGAAAATATTATTAATTTTCTTCTTTGCATTGCTCCTTCATTTAGCAGTGAGAATTTTAAGATAATCAGTAAATATCAATGAATAAATACAAAGGTATTTATTTGTTTATAGTTTTTCTGAACAAAACGCATTTGAAAAAATCCCTGCTTTTTACATGACAACTGCTGATGAGAAAAGAGAGCTATTACTCTTCTGGTGTCTGCTACAAATAGGAGGAAAATGGGGGTGGAAGAGAACTCTGGGCATCTAGAGGCACATACTTCCATTTTTCTGCGTCTTCACTTTGCCTCCTGCTGAAAGGGTTTCTATGACACAAGAATGCCTTGGAAATTGGGAGCTAAGCAATACCCGAAGTCACACCAAGCAGCAAGCCTCTCGCAAGAGATTTATTAGAGAGAGCACAGAATGGCAGCTGTCTCTGGCCAGGAGTAGAAACAGCAATAGGTTGGGTGGAGGGGTGGGCTTTTATGGGGATGGCTTGTTTTGCTTTGCTTTTTTTCAAGACAGGGCTTCTCTGTGTCACATCTCTTGCTGGTCTGAAACTTTCTTGGCATATGCTCAGTGAGCTAGTGGAAAAGTACAGCTCTGTGAGAAGGATTGATAGGCCCTTAACTCTGAAACACTGTTTCTGTAGTCATGCTGAGTTACAGGGGTGGGGATTTCCAAATCCCTGGAGCAGTCCGAGGGTGGGGTGATTTTCCTCTGCCTGTTACCCTATCCTACACCGGAGCCTACGACGGTTCATAAGTGTTTTTCTAACTCTTTCCTCCATTCCATGGGGTGTGCAGGGTGGTTGGCCTATGATCTCACTTAAATGTCAAGAGACAGTTATCCTACTTCACCAATGAGAAAGCAGGAGTTACATCCCAACTACGATCGCAGTTGTCTAAGGACGACGTGTGTACTTTGACTTCAAGGACTTGAACCCCGGTGTCATATTGTGAAATTTGTCAGATATCCAATGTGCCCCCGAGAACTGCATAGTGGATTCCAGGCAGAAAGAAAGGCATTCCTTCAATAGCAGTAAGCACGAACTAGCTCCCATGACTGGAGTTGTAGGTAGCTCACCTTGTCTTACCCTATACTAGTGAGGACTTAGCTCACCTTGTCTCATGCTGCAATGGTGAGTAGTTACCTAATGTCACCCTGTACATCACTAGACCTTTTCCCTTCCCAGTGAGCTTCTCTAACTTGATGGTTTCCTTTATGCTATCACACGTGTTCTGAAACGCTAGCTGTTTGTCACACACAAAAAATGGGGAAAGTGGAAAGTAGAGATTTTCCAATACACAGTGGCAGCCCAGTGGTGAGCACTGAGATGTCTCCCTACAAAGAAAGACAGAAGAGCTTGAAAAGATTCAAATGTGTGCTTATGTGCCTGGGCTAATGAGTCTTGGGCCCTTTGACCAAAACAGATCAGTCCACTCTTCCACATCTGGCTCATTAAGCAACAGCCTGCTAGCACGCTTTCTAGATGTTGACTGAGAGAAAATAACAGTAGTGAAAATACTATGTCTGTTAGGTAAAAACCATGCTGACTGTATTATCTTAAAAATGATAATTCAGAGAAGCCTTTGGGTCTTGCTATGTGCTAAAGCTACCTTTAGAAAATTCATTGCCCACGCTCAAGTTACAGAAGTTGTTTGGGTCGCTTGGAGTTACTTATGGTCCGTTTAACAGAGGCATGGTGAAGAATACTCATGTTTTCTGCAAGTGCATTCTATACTGGATTTGAGTTTGTGCAAATAGCAGCCATTCTCATGGACCCTCTTTGTAGTAGGGATTCCAAGTGGCTATAAGGAAGCTGTATTGGTTCCCCCTACCTCTTAAACTAATGATCACAGTGCAATAGCTTACAGCAAGACAAATGAAGTTCTGTAGACCAGAAGTCTAACCCGGGCCTCAAGGGTTAAAATCAAGATTTCAGCAAGGCTGCCTTGTTTACCAAGGCTCTGTAGGGTTGAATCCATCTCCTTGCCTTGAACAGCTTCTAAAGTTACCCATATTCCTTAGCTCTTGGGACCCCTTATGTCCTCAAAAGTAGCAACACTGCAACACTCTGTCCTGTCTTATGTCCTTTATGACCTCATGCCTGTCATTAACAATAGCTGTGAAACGTTCTTTATCTATGTATCTCTCTATCTATCTACTATCTATCTATCATCTATCTATCTATCATCTATCATCTATCTATCTATCATCTATCATCTATCTATCTTCTATCTATCATCTATCATCATCTATCTATCATCTATCTATCATCTGTCTATCTATCATCTATCATCTATCTTCTATCTATCTATCATCTATCATCTATCTCTCTATATATCATCTATCATCTATCTATCTATCATCTATCTATCTATCTATCTATCTATCTATCTATCTATCTACTATCTATCTATCTATCTATCTATCTATCTATCTATCTATCTATCTATCCCTGTTGTCTTATCACCAGTACTGCAGCTGTACCAGAATCTACCGCTGCTTCAGGCAGCAACTGCAGCTCCGCAGTTACCGGCCTGCTTCTCAGGCAGCGTCCCAACAGGACTTTTACATCCCACTGGCTGACTGGATCCATCTCCTGGCACTGTCACCAGATTTAATATTTAACTAAATCTCTATCTTTCTATTTACCAGTAAAGACTCGGGAGTCAGACGCAAGGGTGAAAACCTGCTAGCTCTGGGAGGTTGGGGATCAACTAGCTGATGCACTTTGCTAGCGTCTCGGAGACCATCTCTTCTGTCACTCCAAACCAAAAAGAACCTCCATGCTCAAAGTCCCTCACCACTACTTACTGTGTGTGTATTTACCATTTGCCAGACTCCTTATGACTCTCTGTGATAACTTCTTGTCAAGAAACTGCTAGCTCCACTTCCAGACACAAGGATGATTTTATTTCATTAAGTCAAACACAAGCTCAGGTTCACAGTGATTGTGTATCCTACAATATTTCCCACTCTTGGTCTAACTGAAAAGGAAAGATTCTAACTCTTAAGACAGCAAAGACAATATACAATAAGAAGAATTATCATGTAAGAATTACATTCACAATGTCCGGTCCCATTTGTATGTAGTAACTTCAGCAAAGGTACTCTATTATCTATCCGAGCTTGGTGAGTCAAAACTGTAACTGTCTAGTCTTCAACGCCATCATTACCTGAATGAAAAGGAAGTGCAGAACAAACAACTTTCACAGCCCTGGAAATGACAGAGACAGCTGACTGCCTGGACAATCATCGAGGTTGCTCTGCAGTGACAGGGCATCGATTTTCAGCCTACATGCGTAGGATATTTGACAGACTTTTCTGTGAAGCCAGAATGTTCAAGTACTAGCCTACCTTGTCTTGGCAAAGTTAGGCAATCAACTTCTTTTGTGTGCTGTTTATCCAGTTTGGACGGCATATTATCAACAGTTGTTGAAGCAAGGGGACTTTCTTGCCCAGTGGCTAGCTTGCCACATTGAAACCAAACTCCATATAAAAGTTCTTTGATGCCCATCATTGTCTCTGAAATAGATTAGTGCTGCCAGAAGAAGATATATCTCACTGTCATGAAAAACCTTATGTTATTAAGACATCTTAAATGCCATATTCTATAGATCTCTGAAGTGTTTGGAGACCACGTATCTATCTGAAATATGTCTCTGTTTAGCCGTGAAAACATACCTAACATGACTACAAGATTGTTATAGATGGATAACTACTAACATGAATTTTTTAATTATATTAAACAGCTTGTAATAATGGTTTACTGGATTAGAACTTTATATTACATTTTTAAATGATCTGCACAGGTACCAAGAATATATATATATATGTATATATATTAGCAAAAATAAATTTAAATCTGTACCAATATATCAAAATATAAATATAAAATATTTGAGAATAGTAGTTGATTTTTCTTTTAAAAGTAGATTCAATAATCTATCCTTTTATCCTGTCATTCCTACATTCCTATACCCCATCTTTTATTTCACTAGATAGAAGAGAAAGAAGGATAGAGGAAAGAAAAAGAAAGAAAGAAATCTCTTGATCTAACCTCCTTTGTTTAGTTTCCTCCCTGATCATGATCCATAACAACTTGAAACTAATTCCCCTAAATGATGACCAGTATCTGTAATCCAACGAATGACCAAAACCTACCCACCCCAGCTCTTGAGAATGTGACTGTCATTCTCAAAATTACTTCCTATTGTCTGGTGGCAATGGCATCTTTAGGGGACCCAAGAAAACTGGGGTAATGGTCAAGTCCTGGGAGAGCTAGCTTACCTTTTGTTATCTAGTCTCTGTGCGATGGGACAGTGCAGAGCTTAACGTATGACCTGACTAGGGTAGTCTGTGAGGCTGCACACTCTCAGCTATAGCTTTGAGATTTTCCTGAGCTTGTAGTCCAAAACTTCTTGTTGGATGGTACGAGTCAGCTTAATGGTGTTAACGTGGTCCAGGTGGATTTGTCATTGTAGGGACCCATCATCTTTTTGAAAACCTCAAAGGTCACTGTTCACTGCAGAAAATTTTAACATTTTAAATGTCATATACAACAGATCTCCAAAATATTAGCGAACCAAAAGTCTATGAAGTACACCCAGCAAAAGCAAACTTGGTTTCTAATTACCTGCTTTAAACTCCAACCAAAAAAACATTTACAGGAAGCTAGATGAAGCTTATTTCTAGAATTACTTAGTATTCTGTATGACTACCAATATCACATCAGAAAGTTTATATGTGCATGATAATCTTATGGATTTTGAGATAATATTTAAAGAATCAAGATAAAACCAAAGGATTAATAGATTAGTGCCAACAAAATAGTCCCTTATTTTATTTTCCTCTGTCTCATACCAGGTGGCTATTCTTACATGAGATAGAGATTTTTAGATTTTTCTTTAAAAGGATGTATGGGTTTAGAGAAGGAGAGAACCACACTCCAACTCCAAGGCCAGCTTTAATTATTAATTGAATTGGGACCACAAAACGACCATTTGCCCTGTATGTTTATAGAGAGCAGCAAAAAACAAGCATTTGGAAAGATTTATGAAATTCTACCTTGTTGAAGGTGTGCTATACCATTAGGCCAATTTACACTTTTTTGGAACATTTTTTTCTTGATGACTCATCCTTCTTCAGAGGTTTCTTTTGTCCATGGTCTCTGAATTCCTTCATTGGATGATTTTATTCTTCTGGAAAGACAAAATTAAACCCTGCTCCAACCCTAACTTTTGGAAGTTTCTTTTTTTGTCAGGTTGTATCTTTGTTAAGGCTGAATGTTTTTTTGGCAACAGAAAAAGTATCGTCTTTTGATTGAGTTTTTTTATAAATCTGAACAAATGAAGGACATTTGTTAGTCTTATAAGTTAGTTTGGATTGAATGACCAAGCTATTTGGTGAACTATCATCTCTCCTTAATCAAGAGGTCTCTCCTGTTTGGATCTAATCTTTGTCAATCTTGGTGGTATCCATAGCTTTACTTCTCCTGTGTAAGCAAAAGCAAACATCTGCCCCAATGTAACATATATCCTGGCTTCCAGTCTGAGGTCAGCATGCCCCGAAATGTACAAGGTGATTAAATTCATCAGTTTTTTTTCTGCTATCCAATGTCTCTCAGCAGCTGTCATTCTTTCTCATAAGCACCTAAAAAAATTAAAGTTAATAAAGCACTGTGTAATCTGTCTCTGGGAGTCTTTCTTACCTCTTTCTGTTTATTAAGCATCTCTTTTAAAGTGTGCTTAGATCTTTCTGTATCTGCTTGTCCTATAGGATTGTATGGTATACCTATAATATGCTTTATGTATAATATGCAAAATATTAGTTCCATTTTACTAGAGGCATATGCTGGACCATTTTCAGTCTTTACTTTTACAGATATCCCCATAATGGCCCTGACTTCTAATAAATGTGTGATTACAAAATCGGCCTTTTCAGAACTTAAAGATGTTGCCCGTTGAAATTCTGAATATGTATGTGTGGTGTGGTGCACGTATTTTAATTTTCCAAACTCTTTAAAATGAAATACATCTGTTTGCCAAATTTATTTCTCTGAGTACCTTTTGGGTTACTTCCTGCTGGCAATGGTGTCTGGTTATATAGAAAACCAGCAGGAAATTTACTTATAATTTCCTTGGATTGTTGCCAAGTGATAAAGAAAAATATTTCTTCAAACCTTTGCTATCAATATGGTGTTTCTTTTGAGATTCTGAGGCTTCCAGAATGTTTCTTACCAATAGCTGATCAATTTCATCATTACCTTGTGCTAGAGTGCCTATATGGGGACTGATATGTGTTATATACAATGTATGGTTTCTATTTCTGATTACTTTCTGTAATTAAATAAATAACAAATTTAATTCTGAATCATCTGGAATACATTCAGGTTTCTATATGTAAGACAGCTCTCCATATCGAGGGTCAGTAACTATATTAAGAGGTTCTGGGAAATCTAGTAATACCATATGAGTAGTAGCGTATAACCCTGATCTTTTAACTGAATCATAAGAGCTTTGGGCCACTTTGTTTATTTTTTCCTGATTTATAACATGCTTTCTCTAACTTATTTGCATCCATATAGAGTATAGGGCCTCCAGAAATTGACGTTAGTCTTACTATATGAGGGAGAATCCAATTAGGTATTTTTATAAACTGAAGTCTCTTGTTTGGGGATGTGTGTTGCTAATCTCTGCCAAAAAAAATTACTTCGAGCTCTGTGCCAGTGTTCATTTTCTACCCACAATGAGGTAATTTCAGCATTGGCAACACACACTACAACGTCTGCTTTGTCCATCCCTGCCATTTTATTCTCAATTTTCCTTTCAGAATCAATCCAGAAAAATTGTCTAAGCACATCTTTAAGTCTTTACTCTGTTTGTGTGCTAAAAAATACCCATCCAAAAGTCATCGTCTTCTCTCTATAGAAGAATTCCTGTGGGAGAATGGGTAGACTGTGGAACGACATGGATAAAACCAAGCTCTGGATCCAAGCGATCCACATGTGCATCCTGTAACTTCTCTACCAGAGCCAATTCTTCTCAGCCTCAGCTGATGAGTTTCCTGGGCTATTCAAGTCCTTATCACCTTGTAAGGTTTAGAATAAACTAGTTAGCTATTGCGCAGTTAATCCAATTATGGGCCACAGCCAGTTAGCATCTCACAGCAAATTTTGAAAACCATTCATAGTTTGTAATTGGAGCCAAGGGTGATGGTCGCACACACCTTTAATCTCAGCTCCTGGGAGTCAGAAGCAGGCGGGTCTCTGTGACTTTGAACCCAGAGAAACCCTGTCTCAAAAAATACAAATAAAAAAATTTAAAAAAAGAAAGAAAAAGAGTTTGCAATTGATCTTGCCTAATTTGTACTTCCTGTGATTGAATTTTCTATAACCTATCTTATGTTTAATAGAGCCTTCCTTTTGTATTTCTTAGGGGCAATTTGTAATATCCCACAAGGCAAAATTCTCTTTAATAACCTTTTTCTAAGGTATCAACATCCGAGTTAGCTAATAAGATATTATCCATACAATGGTAAATTGTATATTGAAGAAACTGTTTATAAATTATTTCTAATGGCTATTGTACAAAATATTGGCACAAGGTGGAGAAGTAAGTTTAACATCCCTTGTGGAAGAACTTTGCAATGGTACCTTCTTAACAGACTGGGAATCATTTAAAGTAGGCACCATGCAGGCAAAATTTTCTCTAGTCTGCTCCTGTAAAGGTATAGTGAAAATAAAAGCAGTCTTTTAAATCCACCACTATAATAGACCATCCTGTATGTAACGAAGAAGGTAAAGTAATTCCAGGCTCTGAAGAACACATTGATTGAATCACCTTACATATAGCTCTGAGTTCTGTTACCATTCTCCATTTCCCAGATTTGATTTTTTTTTATAACAAACATAGGAGAATTCCAAATCTGGTCGACGCTTCAATATGTCGAGCATTTAGCCTCCCCGTACCATCTGTTCTGATGCCTATACTTTTTTTTATATCAAAGGCCATGGCTCTAGCTACACTGGTTTGTCAGTTAACCATTTTAAAGGTAAGGCTGTCAGTACCTTTGAAAGACAAACGGCTGTTTATGCCCTGCATATGTACTACCTGAATGATCTATGACTGTTCCTGATAATACCTTTTTAATATTTTTCCCAGAAGTATCCTTTATTGGATGCTTGTTTCTGAGACTGGAGGAATGTTAATCTGTGTTTTCCGTGGCTGCAACAAATCACATCCCCATAAATTCATTGCTATGTCAGCCAAAATATGGCTTTGATTTTTCTGTCTGTCCTTCTGGCTTAACACACTCAACTTATCTTGTGCTTTGTTTTGCCTGAGCTAAAGTTCCAATCCCAAAAGTTCAATATTTACCTCCTGAAGAGCCCAATCTGGATGCCAAGATTTTGATGAAATTATGGCTATATCTGTACCTGCCCAATAAACATACATTTTCAATGACATTTATTTGCATTTTTAGTTCTGATACCTGGCCATGTATATCAATCTGCCAAAATGCTTGTTAGTTCGGTCTCCCCTAAAATTGTTTTGTTTCTGCTGAAGCTGTCCTGTCCCTGATCACATAGGCAGAGCAGTGTTGTTTTAATAACAGGAATTAAATCTTTTAGTTGCTCTTTCGATGAGTTTCTCTGACACTGGCAGGGAATGACAGAACCAGCTGTGATATTCAAGCCTGTGAGAGGCTTCTTCAAGTGTTTCCTTGCCTGTTCCTTGTTGGGCTATATCCATTGGCCCTGTGCCAACCTTTGCTGTACCTTCTGCATAGTCCAGAAGACTGGGACCTTCTGTTTGGATTATCTCTAACAAAAAAAAACATTGTTTCTAGGAATGCCTTGCCTACAACCCCTTTTCAAATTACCTTGTTTACCACAATTAAAATATTTGACATTTTGGTTTTTCTTAAAATTTGTAGAAATTACTTTTCCTAATAAAGCAGCATCATAAGCTTGAGATTCAACAGCATCTCTATTTCTTTTATTTATTTACTTTTATTATTTTTTAAGTTTATTTTATGTAACAACCACAGTTTTCCCTCCCTCCTCTCTTCCTGTTCCCTGCCCTCACCTCTCGTCTATCCCCCTGCCCCATTCACTCCTCTTCCATTCAGGAAGGGGCAGGCCTCCCATGGGAGTCAACAAAGCATGTCATATCACATTGACTCAGGACAAAGCTCCTCCCCGTGGTGAGCCATCCCTGCTTGTGGTATAGTTTCCAAAAATCCAGATCATGCACCAACCAGACACCAGTCCTGATCCCACTGCTAGGGGGAATCCCACAAACAACCCAAGCTACAAAAATGTCATCCACATGCATAGAGCCTAGCTCAGTCCCATGTAACCTCCCTAGCTGTCAGTCCAGAGTCTGTGAGTTCCCAATAGCTCAGGTTACCATCATGGTCTTGACCCTACCCCTTACTCATACAATCCCTCTTCCCTCTCATCAGCTGGAATCCAGGAGCTCAGCCCAGTACTTGACTGTGGATCTTTGCATCTGCTTCCATCACTTACTGGATAAAGGCTCTCTGTTGACAATTATGGCAGTCACCAATTTGGTTATAGGAGAAGGCCAGTTCAGGCATCCTTTCCACTATTGCTAGGAGTCTTAGCTGTGGTCATCCTTGTAGATTCTTGGGAGTATCCCTGACACCAGGGTCCTCCCTAATCCCAAAAGAGCTTCCTCTATCAAGATATCTCTTTCATTAACTTCCTCCCCCTTCTGTCCCACCCCCAACTTGACCAACCCAATCCCTTATGTTCCCATCTCCCCATCCCCATTTTAACAAGGAGATCTCATCTATTTCCTCTTCCCAGGGAAATCCATGTGTCCTTCTTAAGGTCATCTTTGTTACATAGCTTCTCTGGGGCTGTAGGCTCAACTATGTTCATGCAGCATTATTTGTAATAGCCAGAACCGGGAAACAACATAGATGCCCCTCAACCAAAGGATGAAGATGAAGAAAATATGGTACATTTACACGATGGAGTAATGTAAAAATACAAAAAACAAAGACACCATGAAATTTACAGGCAAATATTAGAACTAGAAAACCAAAGTCATCTGGAGTGAGGTAACCCAGACCCAGAAAGAAAAACTTAATGGATATTATATGTAAATCAGTTGTGTTTCTAACCCATTCATCTGTTGATGCTGGTCTTGCCTTTAAAGGCTTGATCACCCTTTTACATTCTGAATTAGAATTTCCAAAAGCCGAAGATTCAATTAGTATTCATCTGACTTCTGGATCTGATATGATTCTATTTACAGCTGAAGTAAATCCTTTTTTAAAAAAATCAGTGAAGGCTTATTTTAGGCCTTGTAAAAGTCTCATAAATGAATTAGACCTCTTTCCTGATTTTTCAACTTTGTCCCAGGCATTTAAGGCTGTTAAATAACATATGACCAAGGTATGACAATCAAATTCACACTTTCTTTGCAACTAAGCATGTTGGCCTTTACTCAAGGCTGATATTGGGAAGTATTAATTCCTCTAGTCCTGTTTCATTGTTCTATGACCCCAGCTTCCTCTGTCAACCATATTCACTACTGTAAATGAGGACTAGCTTCCAACATTGCTGTGGCTAAACCTTTCCAGTTTAGGGGGGATTACTCTATTCTGATTTGTACAGGAATTTCACATCTGCTTCACATGGAGTGAATGAATACCATATGAAATGACTGCTTCCTTAAATCTCCCCAAATCTACTATTTCTGTAAGACTGGATTTGTCTTCTGCATAGC